>NW_024609883.1:75220933-75826155 GCF_016920785.2 Ixodes scapularis
CTAGTCCAAACGTGCAGAACCTTTCGGTTGCATTGACGTTTTTACCACTAATTTTATCAAACGAGCTAACGAAGCCGCTAGAAACACCGAAGTTCCGGAGCAGTGCCAGCAGCTCTACATACACTGGGTAAGACGGCCGTCTCCCATTTGCGGGACACATGGGACACACGCAGAACTACAGCAGCGAAACCACGAGGATCTGTGTCGACGTTTTAGACGTTATGGAAATCGCGGGAACTGCGTCCAAGGCAGGCGGCTTTTCGTGCCGGCTGCCTGGGTGCCTTCCGTGCTGAGTTCGGTTATGTTGTGCCGTGCCCAGTGCCAACCGGCGTTCAACGTGATTTTGTATTTCTGCACGTCAGCAACATCGTCAACGTGGTTCTGTATTTCAGCGTGTCAGCGACATCGTGATGGCAGTGTTGTGGGTTGTGAACAGGAGACTGGAATTATCGCCGATGTGACCGTGTGTTCGCGCATCAGTGGTGTAACAACAAGATGAGATGACAGTAAACTGTCGGGCATTGATGCCGCTGGTCGGGCCGTGATCGGAGGGGGCAGCGTGTCGCAGGATGACATTCCGCTTTAGATTAAAGAGTTTAAAACCACTTGAGGGATTAGGTGCAGTCGTTCGACGTGTGGATAATCATGTTGGAACGCTGGTCTGAACGGTAAGCTCCTATCGTACAGTGGCCAATGTGACTGTCGGCCCCGAAAGTGATTGCGCTCTGGGAAAAAGACCCAACAGTACGAAAGTATGACTGAAAGTACGTAAATTTACAATGGAAATTTAGCATAAAACAATAAACAGCTAAAATCGAAAAAAAACGCTATCCTTTATTTACTGTTTAAATATATTACGGTTCCTGTAGAAACTGCCCTCCAAGTGGCGCGCTGGGATCAGCGCTAGAAGTTTTCGAGCTCGCAACGGCGTAGCTCCGTACACTTCACAGTTGCCGCAAGTCGCGGCTTTGACTGCATTCAAGTTGATCGAAAAGCAATTTCTCTGCCCTTGAAGCATCACTTCCAGCTGAGTGAATATCCGCTCTACAAAGATTAATTCAAGACGGCAATTGCAGCCGTGAGTGAACAGCACGAATAGAAAAACAAACACTACAATATAAATGCTGGTTTCGAAGGGCCGTGCGGGAAAACAAACTCATGGCTTGGAACCACATTGGAGCGGCTCGATTTATTGGCTTTCAAATATTTACGGCAGTATCGAGCGTTTTCTTTTTAATAAGAGATTATTCCCCTGAGTCATTAAAAATAGTCTCAGATGTATGACATTGCTGTAAAAAAATGAACATGTTCGGAATATTTTTTATTGCTTAGGGAGTCACCGAAAAATTCCGTACGTTCAAAGCGACCAGTATAAAAGACGGAAACGCAGGATACGGGAATTGTGATCGGGGTAGTGTGCTGTTTTATTGATGTTTGTATGTGCGTTGCCTGTGTATACGCTCCATATATGTTCACCTGATGCTTGTAGTGTGCGTAACGTGTCTACATGTGTTAGAGATTCCCGAAGAGAAGGAAACGCAATTGTGGCGTAAGAAAATAAAAATATTTTTTTGTAAAACATGAATTGGGCGGTACCTAGCGCCACCTAGCCTAGCCACTTGCGATTACTCTGCTTGACCCTGCCATCTGGTGGCAAGCGATTTGAGAACCTTTTACGCTACGCGGCTACGCCATGATTTCGTGTTACCGTGCTTAGCTAAGCCAAGAGATTGCTTCGGATTCGTTTTTTTTTTTTTTTTTTTTTTTTTGAGAGCGGCTTTTGGTTTTGCGGGCGAATGATTTTCACTCCTCCGTAGTGTGCGGTTGACGCAACGGTTGACGAAGGAATTGTGGCTCGAGGAATAGCAAAGGTGAGACATAAAGTGCGCGAACTGGGTATGGGTTGTCTCCGTTGAACATCGCAGTGCTGACGATGAGAAGACTGAGTGACTGCATGCTTTCGAAACGTAAGTTTCTTTACCTGCAGGGGTAAAAAAACTTCGGAAATAAATACAGCTCGCGGAAAGCTCGTGTTACGTTTTTATTTGCTGCTCCTCTCGCTTCGCACAATAGACTTAGTATTCTCGTTAAGCCTTATCGAGCTCGATTTGCTCGATCCGTGGCCGCCATAATGAGATGCAGTCGACGGAGGAACTTTGCTCCCCTGCTTAAAGGACGGAAGTTTCTCCCTTTCTGAAGGAACATATGTGTCAAGAGCGTTCCTCCCTTTAGGGAGTACTATACTGACCCTTTTTTCTAAGAGTGTAAGCCGAAGTCCCTCTTAACACTCCTTTCGAGGCTGTGGCTACACAAAAATTCTTAGTGACCGTCTCATTATGGTTGTTTTTCTGTATCTCCCAGCACACATTCCCAAAAACGTGCATGACATACTGAACATTTTAACTCAACTTTCACAGCCGTTATTAAATTTAGGTAAATCTAATGCTGATTACACCACGGGGAACAATGGACGAATCGATTCCTGTAGTGGGGTTATTGAGCGATCGCTACTGTTTTCAAATTTTTCTTTAAATAAGACATTTCCAACATTTCTTATTGCTGCACACAGCTCTTTCAGCTGCATTAATCTTTCCATTTCATCACCATCATGGCTTCCTTGTCTTTATTGGAAGGTTTCAGATAATCCATTTGAGAGTGACAACTTCCCAGATATCTTAGAGAGCTTTGTTGACCCCTCCTGAGTTCAGAGACGTATGCATACTTGGAAACTACATAAAGCGGTCTGGGAACGTTTTAGCCAAATTTCTACGTTCAGGGCTTCACTATCTGGATTATGACCCCTGAGGAGCCTACGACGTGTGGTATTCAACAAATAATTAATGCCGCCGAGCAGCCTATGGCCCATACCTCCGGGGATTTACCAAAAAAACGCGAGCCATGGCGGCACGAAGGCTGTTGTTCAGCCACCACTACGAAGGAAAATTGAGCCTGGAAAGCTTCCCGGTGGTAGACAACTGTGGAGACTAAGATTAACTTTAAAAAGCGCAAAGCGCAAGCCCGCTAGAGAAGAAAGCTGGCAAAGAAGACATCTTGGATTTGATATCTCTCCTCTGTGAGTACTTTTTCGGACGGTTAAAGAGGCTTGGGATTGCCTACGCAAACATCAAAGGCGACTACCGATGTTTTACCGTTCCTGCATAAAATGTGCATTGGGGTCTGTCAGAGATGTTACCAATGTTCTCGTTCATCGTTTCCATGGTGAATTCAGCTCTAATAATTATAGTGCATATTTCTTACAATTTAAACTTCGCACAGGAAGTAGCCTTGCTCCAATGTTGGGTACTAAGTCGGTGCAATAGAACGCGCCCTTTGGAATGTGTGAGCTCAAACAAGCATATTATTTAATTGTCTGACAAAAACCCCGAGCCTGGAACGAGATGGGACGGACAAACCCAAGGTCTCCAACACAGCTGAAATTTATTTGACAACAAAAAGGCTTATATAGGCATCAAATCCTACACAAAATGTTAGAGACGAGAGAAGGCGAGAGAGACAGAAATGGGGAATCTTGTGGCAAAAGCAGTACAGCAAAGCAAACTTTACAACAGAACTGAGAAGCAGTGACCTCAATTATACAACGCACAAAAAAGACAAACATTTTTCAACACTGTTTGCACTGGCAGTGCCTCCAAAACAACTAAAAAGAAAGATGTTTCAGGATCACTGAAAACGTACACTTTTCTGGCGAAGGCCGGAACTCTAGAAAAGGAAGGAGGCAAAAAACCAAACGACGAGGAACCGTACACAACGCAAACTGATATTGATAAAGCATTGAAATTAGGTAAAATCAACCAAAACCTCCTAGACCGCAACGAAACACCTGACCTTGTGCGCAACGGCGCCGAATTTGTAGGAATTGACACTCATTCAGCCAGTTCACTGCTTTGTTCGTTGGAAGAGAAAAGCAGTCTGTTGCGACAGATATATTATAAAATGTAGTGAGTACACTGACGCTCCTATGGTCATCGTTCACGAATTTGAAAAACTAAAGGTGAAGCATGCTGATAATTTCCAGTTTTATATAAGGGGTGCTAAGCATCTATAATTTAACGAATGTTTTATGCGCTCAGAGAAGACATCTTCTATTGGTTTTAGCTAACCTTCATCGTCCAATATATTTTTCCATAATACATCCAAGATTCTTCCGCGTTTTCAAACGCCGATCCAGCACCGTGTGGTGCTGAATTGGCGATCGCCAATCCAGCACCACACGGTTTATTACCATGATCCCCAAAAATTTTCCATGGTGAACGCATTAATTTAATTGCCATTATCATTACTGGAGAGTTGTATGCGGTACCGATAGCAGAGGATGCGCATTAGGCTGAAGAGAATGAAAAGGTGGAATATATTTGTAGACTTGCAAAGTGTAATTACTGCAATTATCTCCCTGAACGACACCAAAAATACGTTCATAGCACTTGTGCGTGTCAAGATGAATAGAACATTGCAGAACGGATGCTACATTTCATTTTGTTGGGTTCCAAGTCACGTGAGTATATTAGGCAACAAGAAAGCTCACGGGCTCGTCTCATCCTCCAGGAATCTTCGGCATTAGACCTATCTCACCAGCCAGTTTGGCTACGCCCCCGCTGCCGCTATGCATCGAGGGAGCTTTAGTCGATCTGCACGTGCGACAATTTCGCTGGAGCTCTGCGCGTGTGGAGCACAAGACAGCACAAACACTCTCGTGTTCTGCCGTTCGCCTTAAGTGTACGAAAGTTATGGCCGCGACACGCATGCGCCGAACGCGTGGTGAGATCTGTCTATTAGCTGCTCGATACCTTACCAGGACATCAGACGAGCCTTGAGGCCTTCAGTTCTTGAAAGGATCGCTGAGAAAATGGGACAGAGGTTTTTATAGTAATGTTCACTTCCCGAAGCCCATTTCTGAATTCGGGGAGAGTACCTCATTCGGGAATCGGTTCCACGAGGTCTTAATATCTGTCTTCTCACAGGCCATTCGCATATCGCCCACGAACGCCTCCTCTGCTGGGAACATCCACCACGCTGTGCAGCCTACGGACGTGTTATGTCCATCCTACAGAAATTATGGACTTGCTCTGGTCTTGAGTAAAAACGACGGTATTATTTTCTTGTCGTTTTTATATCCTATACTCGTTTTCCCTCTTATTTTATTGGGAAACAACCCTGTCATCTCAATGTATTGCGTACTTAGTTTTATTGCTTGCACTGGCCATTTACACTGGATCTATTACCTCACATATATGTCAGGTCACGGCATACTAAAATGATATATTATATTACGTGGTGCGGCCCACTTTACCCTAAGTTGCTTTCTGCGCCATAAAACCCTCGATCATTATCATCATCGAAATTTCAGAAAAAGATCTGTCCAACAGATATCACGTAGAAATTACAAGACAAATACTACATGTACTTTGAGGTTTCCAGAATGCGCTCCGTCGCTCCTAGGACATCGCGCATTCCTTTCTTGGAAGAACGTATTGTTGCCGGCGTTCACGCGTCAACAAACACGTCAACAAAACGCAGCGCCGTATTGTATTTCGCATTTTGTTGCAGTCCTGAGGCAAGTTTCGCCGAACGTTCGCGGCAAGGGCGTGTTTTTCTTTTTCATTTTCGTTCTTGTGCGGGCGTACATTGTTTGTCGTCCTGTTTTGCAATCCGACTGTGTATGAAATGATGTGTTGAAAGTTAATTATTCTACATTTCTGTGCTTAAAACACGAGTGGTTTGGATTAAAATATTACACTAGAGTGTAAATGTCTTTCTAATATAAATCTTAGTAAAAAATAGTACTGATACTCAGTGATTGAAATGAGGCGTGAAGTAACCATTACGTGTAGGGAAGAAGGTGACATGAGAGTAGATAAAAAAAATTCACTATCGCACACTAACAAGAACGTTGATTTAATTCGTTTTTTTTTAAGTGGACGATAGGTTGACGATCAGCAAAAGCATGTCACCTATAGGTAGGCGCCATTGGCATTTAAGTTATTCTATGTTGCTTATTATGGCAATCCACGCTCAAGGCTATGATCCGCCCAAGCCTATTAAGCAGCACCAGAAGTGTATCGTCACGGCGATGGACGTCTTTGCGCTTTTACCGGCAAAAACAATTACGCATAAAAAATGCATCGTGAGACTGAGCGACTTTATTAAACACAAAGCCTAGAGATGTTATAATGATGCGCTTCAGGGCGATGCTTCCCACATCACATAGTAGCGCTGGCTGGAATACAGCTGTGAATATCATTAACATTGGAGTTTACTGGAGGCGGACTTCGCAATCTGTTCCAAGGTATCATGGCCGGGGCAATATCTAGTCTCCCGAACATCTTATTTCCGTTTTTGACAGCTCAATAAACGCATGCACGCGAGGGATTGTTTTTAACAATGGACTGTATTTAGCTCAAAAATAAAACTACCCCCACTGGTTGGGTTTCGAAAATAAAGTATTTTTTTTGAGGGGCTATCAATGCCAACATATCACGGCCTATGCCCTTGCGCGATCTCTCTGTAGAACTATTTTCTCTTTTTAGAAAGAAATAAAAGATTACGTTACCACTATGAAATCGGATTCTAATATGAACTCTTTATTGTCACTTAGCAGTATTCGTGCAAAAAAAAAAGAAGTAAAAAGAAAGTTTTTCTTTTTCCAGATCCGATTTTAATCCGTCTAACTTTCCAAACGAAAAGACAGGAACGAGGCGTGCTTTTTTGTCTTTTTTTACGCTCAGATAACTCCTGGAAAAATGTAAGTGTTGATTAAGAATTCCTGGGCTATAGCTGAGATCTTTATTCAGGTGAGTAAACGGCATTAGTAGAAAGAAACTTTCCTAGGAGCACGACTTGTAATACACTAACACTAAGGGATCTAAGGGATTGTGCACGGGTCTGTTATTGTAGTCTTGCTGAGCAATGCTGAAACAACCTTATAATACACAATAAAACCTAAAAACGTCCCCCGCAGCGCAGTTGTTAGCGCAGGACACCACACTGCTGATCTGGCTGTTCAACCAGTTTTTAAATTACTTTACTCTAGTTTAGCTAGAGCGGCAAGGGAGAAATATACAAAAGCAATACTCGTACACTATACACTAAACAATCTAAATGACTGACAAAGCGCAAGAAAAAACGACCACTATTAAGGGAGCCTAGCAGATTAATTTCGAGGCTGCTTTTGCATATGTTGATATGAGTTGTCTCTGGTAGCCTTGTATAAGTGCTGCGTTTTGATCTCCAGTTGCAATCTCGTCACGATTCCTTCTAATATCACATTAATAGCGCCTCTCCGCCAAACTCGGTCGCTCGCGTGCAATCCCGAAAGATGAAGAGCACCGTACTGTAGCAAATAACGAAACTGCATCAGCCACTCCATAACCTTTTTATATACATTTCAGTACTTGAAAGAAGGTTTTTGCCCCAACTATAACTGGAATGGGAAGATCGGAGAGCATTGTTTGAACTCTTGGGTAGTTCGAAAAAAATTGAAGCTTGTAGGAACCGCAGTTGTAGCAAAAGTCCATATTTGGCAACACCAGAAGGTGTTGGCAAATTAACGGCACAAAATGTGAGAATAGGTAGTTTTAGAGTATTGGCTCCTACACTTGGGGGCACCTAAGTCGTAGGGGGAAACGAGCTCAGCGACACTCGCGCTGTCGGCCCAGCATGACATGCTTGCTTTTCTCGCTTGCAGCGCCAATATGGTTGACACGCGAAATTAATGAATTGAAAAATATAAACACATGTTATATTTGCGGCTAACAAACACTTGTTGTGCTTGCGTCAGCGATATATTTGGTAATTTAAAACCATATTTACCAGTTGATTAGTAATCAATAAATGTTTTAATAGAAGACCAAATCGTCTCCCTTTCGTCTTTTCGTCTTTTATTCTTTTCATGAGAACCTTTTCTCCCTCTCTCTTGTAGCTCACTTTTTGTACAGCACACCCGTTGTACTATGCACAAACATTCAGACGTGCTGCTTTCGAGCACGTGGCTCGAGTCAATTTTTTTCCTTGTGACATTTTGAGAGAATTGCTATACACCTTTTCCTCAAGGGCGCAGCCATCTTGAATTTCCTCAATTCTGGCAGAGGGTAAAACATAGTTTTGATCTCTCCACACCGCTGCAAAGTGATTACGAAAAATGCGTGATTGTCACACATTCCTGTTTTGCTTCACGTATATATTCTCGCATATTCCAGGTTGAAATGTGTTATTATATTTTTTGTCCAGCATACCAGATACGGAACGCACGTGACTGAGAACAACAGGAAACAGAAAACGTCTTCGTTCATCCTTAAGCTGAGCCTGCAGCAAATGCCGCAACCACAAGCGCAAGAGCTCGGGGTCGTTGATTTGAACAGTTCTTCCGCTGGTCGAGCGCTCGTGGTAGAAATGCACGTTTCAAAAACGGGAGCGCGGGCTAGCTCGCTCTTGAAGCTTTGCTATGGTCTCAGCTTAAAGGTGAACACAGTATAGACCATGCTGGGGGAGCCACTGAATGTCCCCGGAGTACCGAATTCCATTCAGTCTGGGGCTTAAAAGCGCTAAAAACGACGGACGGGTAGGAGAGACACACACCACAGAGCGCTCTGTGTTGTGTGTCTCTCCTACTCGTCCGTCGTTTTTAGCGCTTTTAACCCTTAACCATCTTCAACCAACTAGCCCAAATCCAAACCCTTCCATTCAGTCCGCTTACCGGAAGTCAATCCCACAGAAGCCAGTTCTGATTGACTGGTTTAGCTCGGGACGAAAGTTATCAGTCGGCCATTTTGAGGATTGGCCCCGAACAAAAAAAAAGTATATAGGACGATTTCCGCGTTCATGGCGCGCACGCGTGCTCTAGGCATCGATGAGTTAGGACTGAAAGGAAGGAGGGTTGATTTTCTGTAGATATATATTTTTTTTTACTTCAAGTAGCCGCTAATGTGGTTCGTCGAAAAAGAATGCCAGCTCGTTTGCTCGCTCCGGTTGCGCTGGTACTGCGTTTCAAACTTTACGCCTCAGACGCTATATCCCAACACTCGACTGCGATGTGTTTCGAGGCGAGTGGGAAAGAGGAGACAACGAGGGACAAGTCACGCACCACTCGGAACGAAATAGGCAACTTTAATAAAAACAAACCTGTGTCACCACAGGCTAGGAACGTGGATTGAAGAGCTGACACGAGTGGGAATGCAACACTGTACGTGCTCCGCTTCGACGGCATAGGGCAGCGCCATAATGGGAATCGCGACTACTGCGCCCCTACTCGGCTCTGAAGCTAAGCTTGAGAGTTTCAGTACTCTGGGAACATTCAATGACTCTAGACAACACCCTCTAGACCGTGCTTTGCGCATTCCTCTTCTGTGTCTTCGTCAGTGTGCAAAGTCGCGTCAAGATAGCCAGTGGGATTCCCGAGGCAATGCTATGTCAACAATTACCGCTTCTCTTTGAGGCTTAAGAGTGGCCAAAATGAGAAGACGATCTAATATTTAGGCGAGATGATAACTCATATCTTGTGATTTAAGCGAGGTAAGGCAAGCCGAAAGCCTGCTGCACCTTTCATTGCAGATGAACGTGCCTATTAGTGCAGCGATCATGACGGATTTATTCTTTAGAGAGCGATGCAGGGCGGCGCCATGTTTGCCCGAGTGGCCTTAGGGACCGCACTATCCCAAAAAGCAGTTAGAATTCGACGCATGCACAGTGGTGAGCCTTTATTTTTAGGGGCCCCCGAGTGAAGGGACCACTTATTCTAAAACTCCGTAACAAGCTTGATAGGCTTTTGATTTGAAAGTACTCGTTTAATCTTCTCCACTCCCTCTGTGAGGGTGTCAGAGTTTGAGAAAATAATTCTCTCGCGGCGTTGAGAATTCTAAGAAAAGCTGCGCTTGCCAGCTGGCTGGGAATCTTCCTAACGTAAACGCTGAGACCGAATAAAAAGGAGGGCCAGCAGACGACAACATATAATGCGCTGCTGGGTGTATTTACACGTCACCGTCAGTGAGAGCACACTCCTTCCAGAAATGGGGGGGGGGGGGGGGGGGTCGACATGCTCTTTGAGTGACTTGATCAGGGTCGACTATCAAGAATCAAGAATCTGGAGCGCGCTTGGAAGCTCAGATAACTGAAGCGTCCTTTGAAGGACAGGCCTTTCTTATCCTTCCCGTCCTAGTCCAAGCTTTTTTGCCGTTCCCTGGTGCATTAACCTGGATGTGTGTGGGAACTCTGAAAGAGCCACCGCAAAGTGAAACGTCATGGTGAATAACGCAGGGTAAACTGATGTATAAGCTTTTACTCCGTTTAAGACCGACTGCAGCCTACGCCACGACCTTATGGATCCAGGCTAAAGACCCTTGATACTTCATTAAAAACTAACGACAAACAATACAAATGACAAAGCAAATTACGCTGGAACGCAATGGCAGCATGCAGTTCAAACCTCTTTTGTGTGCCGCCATTCGCTTCCTAAAACCTGCACCTTCACGCAGTCGGCGCTTCAAGGAATATCGCTACTTGTAGGATGCTCTTATATATAGGAACTTAAATCCGAACTAAAGTCCCCCGATAAAAGCTTCCTACAAATAGCGGCAATCTTTGAAGCACCGACTGCGCGGCGGTGCAGGCATTAGGAAGCGAATGGCGGAGTACAGCAGAGGTTTGAACTGCATGCCGTCATTTCGTTCCACCGGAATTTGCTTTGTCTTTTGTATTGGCTGTCGTCACTTGTAAAAGAAGTACTACATCGTCTACCCTACGATGGACTAGAGGCAAAAGCTACGGACCGCAATATTCAATCATGAGTCACTTAGAGGTTGCGTCGTATTTCGCATCGATGCGCGTATTGGTGCCCGCTTCTGGGATCACTAATGGGGACGGGCGTACAGTGGCTCGAGAATCAAATAGCACTGAGTGACACATCAATTTTACATTGCAAAGGAAGTCACGACATACAGGCTCATTGCAGTCTCGAAGCTATAATTGGGGTTGTGGAGATATTTATACAGCGCGTAGTTGGTCAGCCATTAAAGTTGCGACGAGTCACACGCTGTAGATGAGCAATTTAGCCAGTGCAGTACAACCGCTAGCCTGGGGTCTTTAACGTGCACCACGCAGTAGTGATACACGACCGCACGCCGGTACGATGCTCATCCAGATCGAAACGGGCAGGGGTGGGGCTTGAACCCAGGATCCCTGGGTTCTGCAGTGCGAGCTTTCGCTCCACGCGCGTAGAGCTGGGTGTGCGCTTCAGCCCACTCGGCCACCGATCCCCCCATTCTCGAAGCTATAGGAACGATGCAGCACTTTTTGATTCGGAGCATTATTCGTCCACTCCTAATTAATGTTAAGCATCTCATAGTTCAGCGTGTAACATGATTAGACCTGGCGGCCCGTGGCTTTGGCCTTCAGTCCATCGTACGATGAGACAAGGTACAGGAATTCAAATCCAAACAAGTGGTGGCAAGATTGCATCGCCGCGCTGCTCATCAACTTTGTATTTTTCCTATCACCGATTGAACCGATCACCAACAGGAATGGCTCCCTCCGTGATATTGTTTTCTTTTCTTTTTTTGTGGGTGACGGGTTTATGCCAGTGAGAGAAACCCGCGGAGACAGCAAACGCCGTGACGATGCATTTTTGGTACTGCTTGATTGATTCCGTCTATCGATGGCGTGAAAAGGGACGCTTCAGATGTTGTGCGGTACGTTGTCGGGCTGGTTGGTTCATCTTAGTAAAACATGTAAAATAATGCAAAAAAGCCAAGGACAAGCGCTAACTTTCAACTAGTTTTTACTCAGGAAAAGCAAGCATATATATACACACGACAGGCAAAGCAGCACTATATAAAAGTTGACTAATTTTGTGCACGATCATTTAAAAACTGAAACTCATTACTATGAAGTACAATAAAAGTGTCGCTGACACATGCTGTCCCCCATCTTTTTTTTATGCTTTGAATAGCTCTCGAGCGACCGTGTGTCGGCTTCTCCCCGGAATCCTTATCTGCTGAAGTCGCGGAACACAGCCACACCTGCTGCAATGTATATTCAAATGCGAGCCATATCTATTTTTTATTGATAATGCGTGCTCCCCTCCCGTGCTCGGTCATTGGTGGCACCGCCCCGTCTGGTCGATGTATACCTTACAACAACTCAGTGGGATTTCCTAGACCACACCCGCCACTGTGCAGTCCACGTAAGGGGTGACGTGTTTCTTATCGCACGACACTTTTGCCTTCTCATCAGAAATGTGGGAGCACAACCCTGCCAACTTCTTTGGGGCAGAGAACACAACGGGAACATTTGATTGAGCTCATTCGAAGACGGTTAAGTGAGCTAATGCAACTTCATGCCTGTAGTCTCCACTGCTGAAGTCTTGAGGTGGATGCTAGTTTTAAATGTAAGATTTCTAGACTGGATTTGGCTGGTTTCCCCTTTTCGGTCTTGGTTTCTGTGGCGAAGACCGCCCTACGAAAAATGAAGGGTTCAAAAGGAAGGTCCCTACGAGGCAGAGAAAAGAAATGCCAGAAGTCATTCCGTACATCCACAAGGTCGCCGACAATCTGAAGAAAGTTGCAAGCAAATACGATATTCCCGTTGTGTTCTCTGCCCCAAAGAAGATGGCTGGGTTGTGCTCGCACATTTCTTATGAGAAAGCATAAGTGCCATGTCATAAGAAACACGACACGCCCTTACGTAGACTGCACAGTGGGTGTAGTCTACGAAATACCACTGAGTTGTGGTAAGGTATACATAGGCCAGACGGGGCGGTACATCAATGACCGAGCACGAGAGCACGCATTATCAGTAAAAACTAAATATGGCTCTCATTTACCTATACATTGCAACACTTGTGGCTGTGTTCTGCGACCTCCGCAAATAAGGATTCTGTCGAGAAGCCGAGAGACGGTAGCTCGAAAGCTATTGCACTCATTCTTTATAAAAAAAAGAAAAAGTGGGACGGCGGGTGTCATCGACACTTCTATTGTACTTCATAGGACTGAATATCAGTCTTAGAACGGTCGGGTACGAAATTAATAAACTTATATGTGGTGCGGCTTTGCCTGTCTTGTGTATATAAATGGTTGCTTTTCCTGAGTAAAACTAGCTGAAAGTTAGCGCCTGTCCTGTATGCTTCTTGTCCTTTTTTTACGCTATTTTATATGTTTAGTTTGAGATTTCTTCGAGTGTCCAACTAATCACGCCACGGCAGCATAACATTTCTATGAACCGGACCTACGTCATTCGAGAATTGTATTTTTTCGAGCTGTAACTCCTTTATTTCCGGTATCATGACTTACGTAACCGTGATTTTCAATAAATAAATCAATCGATAAATAAATGAAACGACGCGCGTCATGGTTACACTTTATCGCAGGTGTTCGAAGGGTTGTTTTTGTACGAGTGTGCTGCCGCCACCTGCTGTACAGATCTCATTGTTTTCTCCTGCGATGAAGCCCGCTTATTGTCTTTTTGAGGTTGGTTGCGTACGGGCTTCTCATCTTTCTTGAAAGGCGACTTAGAGCGAGTTGTGCGCGGTATTTTTTTTCTTCGAGAACTGCGAGAAATCAAATTATAGTAGTTATAAAAAATAAAAAAAACATTTTGAGACGTTTTAATTGAAATATGGAAACGCCAAAAAGCACCAAATCAGATCTGTCCTTAAAATTACAAGAAAAGCTGATAATCGGGAGAAGATTTGATCTTCATTTCTGTAACTGTATAAATTCAGATCAGAACCCCAAATGAAACGTTCGCGAGGCTTCTTCCTTGGAAATCACAACCATTATTTTGTATCCTTCTCTTATCTGTACCAGGGTGCTTTCAAATTATTCGGGTCGTGTGCACGGGCCCACAAGGCTAAAGAATCCCCTTCCCATCAATCATTTTCTAAACACCCAGATCTGAAACACACGCACACACGCATACGCACGTACAACACACACACACACACACACACACACACACACACACACACACACACACACACACACACACACGCACGCACGCACACACACACACACACAGACGCGCGCGCACGCACGGATTAAACTTCTAAATAAAAATATTTCCGAATTTGAAGAAAGATAAACTCCGACATCACGGGACCGTACTGAAAAATTAAATTCCGTGTTTCCGTTTTTTTTTGTTTTTTTTTCAAAGTTGGGTGTTTTTTGCGTTTTTCCACAAGTTCGGTGTTTACGGTGTCAGTTTTTGTAGTCAGAGTAAAAATCATCCGGGTTTATTGGGACTAGAGAAAATACTACACGGCATGGAATTCTTCCTACCTTCAGGACCTCCGTGACCCGAATAAATTGAATCGTCCTTGGGTGTATAACATATTTCTCATAGTAAAAATGGAAGGGATGAGAAAACAATGAACCTTAATATTATAAATTATTTGGGAAAATAAAGGAAATTTAGGCAAAAATAGGGAAATTTTAGGCGTCCGCTAGGGAACTTTTGACTTTCTCTGATGGCAGCCCGCCGCCCGACCATATCGTGCCTCGGAGTTTAGGGATGCCATTTTCCCCCTCATTAAAAGAGTTGACATAAGTAATTAGTCTCGAACAATACCAGATGTCTCATGTCTGGACGGTAACGTGCGCGAATGCCCTTACAAAAGCCAAATTGGCAGCATGCCGTCAAAGGTCGAACATGCCTTGTGCTCGATCCTAAAACCCAGGATGTGAAGCTAAAATTGCTGGGGTTACCGAGTCACATTGGAAACCGCCAAATAGCTGAAGCACTAGAGACGTTCGGAAAAGTGATCTTAATCCAACGTGAAAAGTATAGGGTTCCAAAAATAAAGAACTTGCAGACCATAAACAGAGAAGTGACACTGTCGCTAAGGGCAAGGACTGTAGCCTTCAAATATGGAGGTATTGCATATTTGAAGGCTACAGTCCTTCCCCTTAGCGACAGTGTCACTTCTCTGCCTTGTGCTTGTACACAGTCGACCCCCGCTTTGTGTACGGTGCTACAAAATTGGGCACATCCGCCGGTACTGTCGTATACCATGATTCTCTCAATGCCGACGCTTCTGGCATACTACAGAGGACAGCGTCCTTACTTATGCAATACGTGTCGAGGAACGTTCTGAATCGAAGAACCTTCGACAGAAAACCTCATGGACGTCCGTGAGGTCGTTGAACCTACAGGCGACATTTCTTCTCCCGTTCACTACGAGGAAAAAAATCGCCCTACACAGTCATCATGTGAGGCTGAGGCACGACTCCAAGAGCCAGCTACGCAATGAGTGAACACAACAGTTCCTGTGGCGATGGTGTGCTCGGGATCTTCCGCAACGAGGGAAGCATCAGAGGACTTTCCACTTCTTACTGTCAGCACGACGCAAGAGAAGAACCTTAAAGGGACAACGCCTTCCAGGGAAGACGGTCAGGGAACCACGACTGAGACTAGCATGGTTCTCGAACACCCACGCAAGGAAGAAATGCCAGGTGACAGCTCTGTCCCACAGTCAGATCTTTTAGATCATAAACAGGCAGCCAACCAACATAAACCGTACGAGAAGAATGAAACAGGCTCTGCACCTGTCGGGGAAAATTCCCCAGCCCACAATTCCTCAAACATAAATTGTCGTGCGTAGCGCCCGTCCGGCTCGCGTGGCCACCTTAAATGTTCGAATTTTAAGATCTCGAAGAAAACAACATCAACTTCTTCAGCTCTTGTGTCACCAACAGATCGACATCCTCGCTTTACAAGAAACCTTGATTTCAACAGAGCAAGAAACCGGAGCTTTCATGAGTGATTTTGATATTTGCGTAAGTCATGAGCGCCGTGTTTCAGTGGGATATTTTTAGTTTCTGAAGAAAGCCAAAGCTTTTTCGTCAATTTGCTTGACCATTGATATGGAGGGGCGCTCTCTTTTGAGCGTCCTACAATATGATGATAAGCATTGGAGGTTTCTGTGTGTTTATGCCCCTAATGCAGTGTCGGCTAAGAACATTTTATTTTCATTTGTATCCCTTTATTTGACTACAAAAAGATATCTTGTCCTTCTTGGCGACTTCAACTGTCTGTGTACCGATCGATGGTGTTCGCAACCAACGTCTAGCAATCATTCGACCGCAACTAAATCATTAATCATTGAGCAAAACCTAATAGGCATCGGTGATGCCAAATATATAGAGCTAAATTAGGCACACTTTCCAAACTCATTACATGCTTGCCTTGACAAAATTTATGTTTGCGTTGAATTGTTCGCTCAAATTATTGACTATACTGTGAAACCAATATTCTTTCCTGATCACTGCCTGGTATGAATTTGCACCGAGGGAAAAAGCGGTCATCTTTTCGTCCCGAATGGGGTTTGTGGAAATTTCAAGTAAATCTCCTTTACAAAAAGGGGTTCACTGAACGCATTTCTTGTGTGTTGTCTTGTGTGTATTGGGATATATTTAAACAGAACGTCGAGAAGTGGGGCCGTTGTATATTCGAGTATCCTGGAGTTTGAACGGAAGAATGATCGACGAAAAGTATTTAACATCCTGGAAACCTTATACGAACTTGAATATTTTAGCCCCGGGACTTACAGGAGGAAATTAACATTGCGGGGGTCAGGAAAGTTGTCCAACGCTGCAAATCAACTGGTTTTTATAACAGCGATAAAACTGATAAGAACGTAAAAAGGTGGCTCCGTTGAGACCACCCTGCTGCACCGTCGAACGCTGCCATGCTCGTGCTGTTCTGTTCGAGCTCCGAGCTCAATCCCGTCGGTGCTGCTCGTGCCGCGCGCTTAAAATGTCATTAGCTCCTGACGTTGCGTGAGCCACCGCTCGCGCTTTGACGCTACAAGGGCTCCCCCCTAACCGCTCTTTCACTCTGGAAGCGGATCCGCGTTAGCAAAGCGGCTGCGAAGGCGCTTGTATAAAGATCTAGTACAATTCCACGCGCACTTGATGTCATCGAGTGCGCGTCCGATTGCAGTGGATCTTTATAATTCCGCGCTCGCAACCGCTTTGCGAATGCGGATCCGCTTCCAGTGTGAATGAGCGGTAAAGCAGTCGCTAGGGTGATGTTGTGCCCATGAGACAGAGCTATGATGCTGACGCTCAGTGGCTCGTAAGGATAGTGCCGATAGCTGGCATGAAGGGGACCAATGTTGAGGGTGTAGACTGGATGCGGACGACGGTTCAATGTGAGCAGGCTTTAGGCGGTCGACGCAGATGGTGTCATGCCGCCCGTTCAAATTCAGAACGAAGTACTTGTTGCGCCATCTGAAAACCCTGAAAGGGACATTTTAAGGTTGTTGCAAAAGCTTCCTGAGAGTGTGTCCACGCAAGAAAACATGTCTGGCCGAGGTTAACTCGTCGCATACGTACGTCGGATGACGGTCGTGATGCCTCGTTGATGTGGCCACGCAGGTTCCGCATAACTTCTCGAAGCTGGGTGGCATAGCTGAAAGGATCGGGTATGGTAGAAGTAGGAGACGTCACGAACATCTCTCCTGGGAGGCGAAGTGACTGCCCGTGGACTAGGTCTGCGAAAGTGCATCCGAACTCTGGCGTGAGTGCTGTGCGGAGGCCTGGAAGCACGATGCGAAGAAGTGTGCTCCAGTTGTTCGGGTCCTTGTGTGCTCTTTGTGCGGCCTTTAGGTTACGATGAAATCTTTCCACCAGGCCGTTAGCAGCGGGGTGGTAAGCTGGTGTTCGAATTCGGGAGGTCCCGATAAGAGTCATGACCTCGTTAACCAAAGGAGATTCGAATTGTGCGCCTCTGTCGGTGGAAATAGAGGACGGAACGCCAAATCGTGAAATCCAACCACTGGCGACTGTGTTCGCAATGGTGTCTGCACGGATGTCCGTGACAGGGAAAACTTCTGGCCAGGAGGTAAATCTGTCTATGCAAATGAGCATGTAGATGGCTCCGTCGGATGGTGGCAAAGCACCGACGATGTCCCCGTGGATGTTGTCAAAGCGAGCGGTGGGTGTCTGTATTGTGGCGAAAGGTGCAAAGGTATGTCGATGAATCTCAGACAGCTGAAAATGCAAACAGGTGCGAGCCAATTTACGCACAACTTTCTTCATCCCTTGCCAAACGAAGCGGTGGGCGATGAGGTGTAGGGTCGCCCAAACGACGGGATGAGAAAGGTTGTGCAGTGAGTTGAAAATGGATCGCCAAAACGCTGGATGTACTACCGGTTGGGGTGATCCCGTGGACATGTCAAAATTATTGTTGTGTCGCAGCCTGGCAGTAACACGTCACGAAGATCGAGGTTGCTAGATGCGGAACGTAGCTTCGGTATATCTTTGTCGCCTTGCTGTGCTGCTGCTAGACCGGCGGCATTCGCAGCGGTGGGAATGGCGTTGCAGCAAGGTATCGGTGAGGACGCATCAGCAGCCGAGTTGTCTGAGCCTTTTATGTGGCGGATGTCACTTGTGAACTCCGCAATAAATGAAAGGTGTCGACTCTCTCGAGGAGAGAGACGGTTGCTGGTCGTTTGAAGTGCGTAAGTTATCGGCTTATGGTCGGTGAGGCTGTGAAACTGCCGACTCTCTAAATAATTCAAAAAAATGTTTGATGGTGAAGTATATGCCTTGTAGTTCTCGTTCAAAAGTGCTTTACCGGAACTCGACTGGTGCCAACTTCTTGGAAAAGAACCCAAGGGGCTGCCAGTCTCCATCAGCGAACTGTTGCAGCATTCCTTCTTCAGTGACGTTGGAGGCATCCGTCATGATAGAGAGAGTTGGACCAGCGAGCGCGGGCGCCAACATTGCGGCTTCTGCGAGTGATGACTTGATGGTTAGGAATGCCGCCGCTGCCTCTGGGTACCATGGTAGAAGTGTGGTGCCACGCTGAGTTCCCTTTAGGAGATCAGCCAGGGGTTGGAGGACAGTGGCGCAATACGGCAGAAAACGCCGATAGAAATTAACGAGGCCAAGGAACTCTCAAAGCTTCCTGCGTAATGTAGGCGTTGGAAAGTTTTTGACTGCGTTGACTTTAGATGAAAGAGGGTGAACACCCTTGGAGTCTACTTTGTGGCCAAGAAAATTGAGTTGTGAAACGCCGAACTCGCACTCAGCCTTGTTGATGAATAGCCCGTATTCCGCCATGCGCTAGAAAAGGATCTCCACGTGTTGGAGATCTTGCTCGACGTTAGCGCTGGACACCAGAATGTCGTCGACATGGACAAAACAAACGGTAAGCTTACGGGTGACGCTGTCGACAAACCATCAAAATGTCTGGGCCGCCTTACGAAGGCTGAAAGGCATCCTCACATACTCGAAATTTTAAAAGGTGTTGTGATGGCTGTTTTCGGTATGTCACTTAGTTCTACGGGGATCTAACGGTACGCTTTGGTGGTGAACAACTTTTATTTGGAACCAGCAGTTGACCAGGTAAATTTTTGAAAAGATGGTTGCTTCCTTCAGGGACGCCGAAAAATCCGCCGTTTATGGTAGGCGGTAACGGTGTGGAACGGTGGAGTTGTTCAGAGCGCGATAGTCCCCGCAGGGCCACCAATCAAAATGGGTTTCTTTTACAGCATATGGAGGGGTCATGCCCATAAACTGGACGATAGTCTGATGATGCCGTGTTCAAGCATGTGCTCGAACTCGGCTTTCGCTATCTTGAAATGTTCGTCCAAGAGGCGTTGTGGACGAGCATGAGTGGGAGGGCCGGACGTTACGATGTGATGTGGCACGTCGTGCTTTACCGGTTGCAGAACGTTGGCGGGATGTGTGAGCGACGGGAACCGTGGGAGTAGGTCTTCAAACTTTGTATTGGTTGTAATGCAAAGTTGTGGAAGTGGTGAGATAGATGCTCTGCCTTGGAGAGCTAGGTGAGTCGTGGACTCTACAAGGCGTAACCGTTGCATGTCCACTAGCATGTTATACTTGCGGAGAACATCTGCTCCAAGGATCGGGGCCGTCACGTCGGCAACCAGGAAAATTAATCTGAGTGGTCTTCTCAAACCGATGTTGAGAATGAGAGCTCGTTCACCATAAGTCGCAATTGCGGACTTGTTTGCGGCCTGCAAGGTGACGTTGGCGCGTTGGCGCTTGGTTGACATCGACGTCACGGGTAGGACGCCTACAGCGGCGCCGACTAAGAACCGAAGACCAGTATTCTTGTTTAGTATAAAAAAGAGTGGGCTGGCTTCGGAACCGGCACCACTCGCCGCCTCTAGTGATGGGTTCCGGGGTTTTTCGAGGCTGTGCAAAGTGGAACGCATTTCTTTGTTTTCATGCCGAAAGTGCGATGGTACCCGCACGCACCTCGAAAGAGCGAGGGATGTCGGGGCCTACGCTGTCGGGAAGATGGCCTTGGTCGTTGGCCTGCTGGAATGCGATCGGTGAGAGCGGCGATCTGTGTAGAGAGTCGTCCGATCTCCCGGTGGAACTCCTCGCGAAGATTCTTGGCGTCACATGGAGGTGTCAACGCTTCGGCCGAAGAAGTCGAGGGAAGCGATAGTCCGGACTGATTTTGGACGTGTGCGATGGTGGGCACTGCGACTTCCATGACATAGTCCACGAACTTTCCAGATCCTCGAGGCTGAGTCCAGCGGCAGCGGCGAGAACCATGCGGACACCTGTCGGGAGCCGTTGCGGAAAAAGTTCCCGCAGCAGCGCTATATCGAATGTCGGCGCCTTCTCGCCTAAAAGTTGCTGAAGGCGTCGCAGCAGTTGTGTTGACTTGCAGTCGCCCAGCTCCTCTGAAGTGAGGAGTTGTTGTAGTCCGCGTTGTACCGACGACGTGGTCCTCTGTATAAGCTCCGCCTTGAGGGTGTTGTAAGGGGAGTCTACCGGCGGTGTCAGGACCAGATCCTGAATTTCCGCTGCGATGTTCGGCGGAAGCGTTGCAAGAACTTGGTGGAACTTCTGGTTTTGTGATGTTATCCGGACCCTGAGGAACTGGCTCTTTACCGGGGCGAACCAGATCTGAGGGTCCCCTGGCTGGAATTGTGGCTGTCGGAGGTGGAAAGCTGAAAACAACCAGTGGCGGAGTGGCGGGTTTACCAGACTGTGCCATGACGACTGGAAGCGGTTGATGAGCTTGGCGCAGCAGGGTAAGGGCTTCAGAGGTTTTTCGTCCGTCAGATCACCGATTTGTGGAGGTCAGGAAAGACCTCCGTCGATGCAAATCAACAAACTGATCTTTATAACCGCTATAAAACTGAAAAGACCACAAAACCGTGCTCCGCTGAGACCACCCTGCTGCACTATCAACGCTGCCAGGCTTGTGCTGCTTAGGGTGCCTCAATGTCATTCCGTTTAGGGTGATGCCACCCTTTGTAGTACCCGATGCCGACAGCACGCGCTCACGGGTAAAATACAAAGAAATCGACGAAAACAAAATATCGCCATAGCACAGTCAGCGCTACAAACGCGTGCAGGGTAACGCACTTTCACGCACTTCAGAACAAAAAAGAAAAATAAAAGTGTGGGACAAAATGGCCAGACGTCTCCACCGAAGCGCCCATGAAGGCACCCTAGTGCTGCTCATTTCGAGCTCCGAGCTCGGTCCCGTCGCCGCTGCTCGTGCTGCGCGCTTAAAACGTCATTAGCCCCTTATGGTGCGTGAGCCACAGCTCTAAAGGTCCGTTCACACGATGCATTTTTCTCGCGCATCTTGTGTCGAAAAACGTAGTTTCGCGAAATGGTTGCGCCCACTGAACGAGTTCCAAAAGGACGCGCGCATATAAAAAAAGTTGCGCGCACACCTCGCTTCTGAAGCGAGCTTTTGCTGAAACTTTGCCGAGTCCTGTCAATCACTCTGAGGGCGCCGCCAATGGCCGCTCAGAAACGCTCTCACGTGGCCTTTGAGGGGGGAGCGAGCTGTTTGAGAAGACCACTTAACTGCCGGTATTGTAGCCGAGCCAAATCCGAAAAAAACTGAAACCACGAACGATGGATACTGCCGGCGCTTCCGCAAGCACGTCAAGCACCACTGAAGGAAATGTGAGTAGCACATCGGAAAAAAGTCCAGTGATGGAAGAAGACGTAATTGGTGATGATGATAATTCGCGTCTATTTTTGGTCATAATTAAGAAATAAAACCTTGAGACAAGGAAACGAAAAGGGACGTACACAGTACCGTTTCAAAACCAGCACAGCGTACTGCTCTCATTTAATAATAATAAACCTATTTCCATCAATTGTGATGGTGGGACCCGTGGAAAAAAGCTGCGACATGCAGCTTGACTGGTCCTCGGGTCCCTACAATGGTCAACAGCAACGGAACGAAAATAAAAATAAAAGAAATAAAAAAAAATACACACAAAAAGTAACAATTGAAATATACATAACTACGCACTTGCCTGTTTTTTTAAGCAAATAGACAAACACAAAAAAGCAACAATAAAATTTTACAAAACTATACACACTTGCCTAATAATGGAGCAAAATAAAAACAAAAAATCAGGTACAAATCAGGAGCAAAAATACAAACGCAATTCTTTAGAAGTTTTAGAGTCAAAATCTACACCATCAATATAAAAATTATTTAGCAAGCGTGGCACTGCAAATTTAAGCATTTGGAGACCATAGTTCGTTCGCTGAGTGACCATCTTCCACTTCTCCGCTCCGCGAGTGGGGTATGCTGGTGAATTTTCCTCTAAAGCTGCAAGGTTTACTAAAAAACAGGAGCCCCTTATTTTTTTCCTCCTGAAACTAGCAAACACTCTATAATCGTATAACTTGTAAATGGTAATTATCTTAAATTTTTTAAATATTTCAGAAGTGTGAGCATCATAAGGGACATTACATATGCTTCATACTATTTTTTTTTTGTAACAAAAACAGTTTTTCCATATTGGTTAGTGTCGATGAGCCCCATACTAGATGGCAGTATATTAAGTGAGAGTAAAATAGAGAGTTGTAAACTAACAATTTAACATTCGTGGGCAAAAAAAAACGGTTGCGATTTAGGATCCCAATTACTCGGCATAATTTTGGAATAAGATAATTTATATGACAATCCCAGGGCATGTTCTCATTAAAAAAATACGCCAAGAGTTTTGAAGGAACTAACTATTTCAATTGGACAAGAATTTAAACTAAGTGATCTAGATAAAACCACAGACTTGTTTTTCGGACAAAAAATTAGTGCTTTTGTTTTATTAATGTTTACCTTTAAAGAGTTACAATCGCTCCAGGATTTTATCTTTGATAAAGTGTGGTTTGCCATATCTATTTAGTCATCACCTGTTTCGGAAGAAAAAAATATGCTAGTATCATCCCCGTAGTTAACAAATTTTGCTTCCCTGTTAACGTTAGCAATGTCGTTTACGTATAAGTCAAAAAGAAAGGGTCCCAAAATACTTCCTTGCGGAACACCTGAGGTGATGGCTTTTACCGTAGATGAGTTACTATTGATGCATACGAATTGTTTACGATATTGCAAGTAGGACTGCATAAGCAACAGTGCCTGTCCACGGATACCATACATTTCAAGTTTTTTAAATAAGACATGATGACTTAGGCAGTCAAATGCTTTCGTGAAATCTAAAAATAACCCTAGCACTATTTTTTTGTTTTAAAAATTGTTCAAAATGAATTCTTTTTGGGTAAGTAACGCTGTTTCAGTAGAACAGTCCTTCCGGAAACCAAACTGAGAAGAGGTAATGAGATTATATTTTCCACTTCCACAACAGTCTTCTTCTTTGTCAACCTCCATCCAAATTATACATATTCAACAGTAAACAAAGTAAATGGCAGTAAATGACAATTCAGCAGTCAGAAAATGACAATTTAAGAGTAAATTAAATAAATGGAAGTAAATGACAGCTGTATGCTGTGCTGGTTTTAAGACGGTGGTGTGTATGTCCCATTTTTTTTTTGTCTTAAGGTTTTATTTCTTAATTATGATTGTTCACAAGCTTAGAATGTGGCGAGAGATGGAGAACACGACGCTGAATGGCTAATGGTGATGATGATAATGTTGGCTTTCAACTGAAGCGCCACTTTATGGTCAACACCCAAACTATTTTCGCGAGTCTGAACGTCATCGTTGTTGCACGTGAAGCGGTACTTGGGAACGAGCACATTTCGCAAAACTTGAGTGTCGCGAAACTGTTGCGTGCCTTAGGGCCGGTTGCACCAACGTCGCTTAGCGCAAAGCGGAGCTTAGCCGGGAACTTAAGCTTAGTTTCGGTTTCGTTCGGTTGCACCAAACTCGCTTATCGCTAAACCTAGCACTAAACTACGCTTAACTTAAGCGCCCAACATTGGGCGCTTTGCTTCTGGTTGTTTCTTAATCCTGGATTAAAAACATGGCGGCTGGTTTGTCACGGTCGACGCGGTGGACGAAATTGGTTGTGCAAAGTGTTTTAGGCTACATCAGCGTGAAAGCCTCGACAAGATGACTTTCGATTGTGACAAGGATGCAAAATATTGTCGCGTGAAGTGTTTATCGACCCCTGTTTTCAAGTTGGCTCTCCACTTTCAGGGCGTGTTAGCCCTAACCGAGAAACGTACGGAGCTGTGGGGCTCACGTCTGTATTCCCGTTGGTTCTTCTGTCAACGAGCTTATTCGTATGTACTTACTAATTTTCGCATAGCTGTAACGTATTCTTATTTACCACCTTGTTTATTTACACTTGCAGCGCGTATCCTTCAATCTGATCAGCGCGTTGAATAGTGGCAGTACATGATCTCGGCGATCAGCTGATTCTCGACACCTCTGCCGTTTGCATTAGATTGAGGCGCTTTTAAGTAATAAAACAGCGAAAATTCAATTTCTTTCGTTTTCTGAGTTTTGAGACAATCTTCAGTGAATTTTCCTTATCTCGCGAGTAGAATCTTGGCTTCAGAAAACTGTATCGTTCCATAACTGTAACTTTTTTGGTGATCGCATTTTTTTTATATACTTTGCTTTATATCATTCGTTTCCCGAGAACGGGATACTGTTGTTTCCGAGTTGTGCTCTGTGATGGTGTTTTCCCTTTACTTTTGTCGTTTGTTGTCATTGTGACGATGGTTGAGACTATATACCGGAACACGTTTTCAATAAAATTAAGTTGAAAGTTGCGCCTTGTTGTGTCCTCCGTAACTTTTTTGGTGATCGCGATTTTTTAGGAATATTTTTGCTTTATATCTTTCATTCGTGGCGACGACAAATCGTAACGACTACTATGTTAGATTCGTGCATTGCTGTATCGGGGCAGGCTGGGGCAGGTGATGCGAAGAGACGACCGTTCTTATCGGCACGATGTGACGTACTAGAGGGAGTTTTTTTTTTTTTTTTTTTTTTTTTTCTGAACTCGACAGTGTGAAACTGAAGTCCGTTTGAGGCTGCAGCGGATGTTCAACGACGGTACAGTGCAGTTCTGTCACCTTGCTGATAGCAACGAGTACCGTCGATGCAAGGTCTCGTGACCTGACCTCTCGACGACTTCTATTCGACGATTTCCGGGCATTTTCGCAGCTGCCGTGGCGAGTTCGTCACTGTTTTGAACTTCATCGGTCTCAGGCTTGACTTGGTTTTAGTAGTCATCTTACCTGCCTACTTATATCCATGATGTTTTGTCTTCAGCGATGTAGCGAGTAGAGTGTCCTTCTCGCGTTTGGTGAGATTTGGGGCCCCCGATGGCTCCTTCGCCTCAAAATGTGAGCACGAAAACTACTACCACTGTCAAAATATCCTGTTATCAACCGATATTAAACACACAATCACAGATGTAAAGAGCATTCGTGTTTATTTGAAGCTTTGACTTCTGTTATTGAAAGTTAAACGAAAAAATGATTGAATTTGGAGACCTTTAATTTGTTACTCACCGAAGAAATACAGCGAAAAGCAGACGCCGACGACGACTACTACCGCAGTTTTTCTTTTTTCTTTTTTTTTGTTTTGTTTATATCACGTGATTCCTCTCCGCCAATCGTATTCGTCGCTCTGAGCGTTCCCTAGTTTGCTCTGTTTGTCCCTAGATTCCCTACGCAAATCCAGCGTTTAGCTAGGGGCGCGTCTGTAAAGCCGGCTTAACGTTGGTGCAACCGGAATTTAAACCCGTGCTTACCTAAGCTCGGTTTAGGGCGCTAAGCCGGCTTAGGAAAGCGCCGCTTTGGGTTAAGATAAGCGACGTTGGTGCAACCGGCCCTAAAAGATGCATCGTGTGAACAAACCCTAACTCTCGCGCTTTGGCGGTACAGCATAACCAAAGCACAGTTACAACGATTTGCCGCGCGCGCAGCTGGCCAAGTAGGCAGCGCGGCCGTGGCCTAACGATTATCGCGCTATCCCTCCACGCAGAGAGCCAGGGTTCGATTCCTGGCCGCGGGTACCCATTTCTACTGGCTCTAATGTGATGTTCTGGTAAATTCGAGAACCGTGTTGGAGCTAATTCGAGGTCAGAATCTTCTACGCGGCGAAGCTTCTACGCTGATTGTTGCAGAAGCCCGCGCGTGTGCACAAGGGACTCTGCGTGGCAAACCGGAGCCAGTCTCGCCCGAGCGTTCGGCTCTGCTGTTACGCCAACTTCGACGCCCGCGAACCTCTGCTGTTATCTTCTGTTTCATTTTTATTTTGGGCACAAGTTCGCCCCATTGAAAGTTTCAGTTTCTTCGGTTATTCCGCGTTTGTCACATCGTCCATCGTGACAATATGATGCAGACAGGTATCGAAGAGGAGTTGTTCGTTCACGAACCGAACAGTTTACCCTCAAGGAATCCCTAACGTCATGATCGCTGAATGATGAGAGGAGATATGCCCTGTCAAACAAATTCAAGCAATTGATAACGAAGTCAAAACCGTGTTCGATAAACCGGTAATTCCGAACGTATTCCTAGACCACTACAAGAACCTCTTTGGCAAAGTGATATCAGACGGGGAACAAAAGGTGTAAAAGAATTATTGTTCTAATTACTAGTCCTTTCAGAAGAAGAAAAAACTTTGATTGAAAGAGCGTTGCCCGTTGAAGTCCGATATGCAATAAACTCGCTTCGGATGGATAAGGCACTTGGTCGCTACGGACTCAGGGCAGAATTCTATAAGAAATTTATTAAATCTTTATCTCCTATGCTGCTTGATGTCTTCCCCGTCGTATGCCAAGAAAAAATACTTCCACCCACTTTTTATTAAGGCCATACGGTCTTAATAGCTAAAAGTACAGATGAAGAAGTGCTGAAAAAGACTGAGAGCTACAGACCAATATCCTTATGTAATGTAGACTAACAATGTTTGCAAAAATACTCACAGAAAGACTTGCGAAAAATTGGAAGGTGCTTTATCATTTCACCGAGAGAATTAGACGACAAAATCAAGAGAAATATGAAGTAGATTACAAAATTCATGATTCAAGCTCTCAATTATTTTGCTACAATTTAAAATCTGACACTAATATGAATACACTACCCACCTTTCTGACAAAATAAGTTGCAAGATTCAATCTGTAAATCTTCTACACCTGCGGTTCCCGCAAGCTTTATAATCTCCCGATCTATCCAAGAGTTCAATGAATCTGTCCCAATCTTCATATTCAGCCGTAGTCGGAACCAACGCCTCTTCACATATTGAAAGGAACAGCAAAACACCATGGACGGGTTGCTGCAGTTCTATTATCTGCTGCATTACGGTGCTCTTCAACCGTTGCGCAGGAGCGGCAATGACAGAGTTTGGTGATCGGGTTTCTGTTAATGTGATTTCACAAGGAATCGTATGGCGGCCACGACCACAAACGAGCTCGAAATAACTGCAAAGTGTTTCCCGTAAAGATATCGCTTTAGGAGAAAGAAAACCAAATTGCTATAAGG
Organism: Ixodes scapularis; assembly: GCF_016920785.2. Classification (NCBI taxonomy): domain Eukaryota; kingdom Metazoa; phylum Arthropoda; class Arachnida; order Ixodida; family Ixodidae; genus Ixodes; species Ixodes scapularis. The sequence goes on from NW_024609883.1 coordinate 75,248,641, forward strand.
AGCTTCGTACCCAAGTCAGCAGAATGGGAAATTTACGCGCTAACCAGTGAGCTACTGCGTACGTTTTAATTTTTTTTTATATTTTACTACCGGGTGTTTTTCAGCATTGTTTGGCAAAACTACAAAAACCTGTATACACCTTTTGAAAACTGTTTGTGTCGGACTGTTGCAAAAAGTGCTCCCATGAAGTCTTCCTCCTACGGATGCCGTTTACTCTCCTGACAAAAGATTTCGCGTAGAGCCCGGGCATTCTTAATCAACACCTACTTTTCCCAAAACACATTTCCAATTGTGATTGAAATTTTGCCAACTTTCAATTGCATTTAAACAAAAGAAAATTTTTTTTTCTTGGGCCTTCAAAATTCACAAACACCGTTTAAAGGGTTCCCCGATTTTTTAGGTGAAAGGCTGGGTTGGGGATCAGTTGCCAGGAAATAAAAGAGTAAATACAAATGTGTAATGAACTCAATAATATTTCCAGATCAACGTCTAAATACAAATTTGAAAGTTAGTGTAAAAAAAAAGAGAGACTCTAAGAAGGATGAAAAGACATACGTGTTTTTGAAAAGCAATTATTAAAATAATTTTGACCTCACACACTAATTGGGAACATGAAAATTCCCAAAAAATACATGAACACGTATAAAAACTTTGGGATGTTCCCTCAGGGTAGAAGACATTTTAATGAGAATGATAGAACCGCCGCTGACGATATGCAACGGATACGACACAAGACGCTACGCGCAGAGCGCAGGAGAAAGCAAAGAAATTGTTACGTACATACTTACACAGATATGAAACAGGGGCCTAACAATAGTGATGTTGATGATGACAATGTCCAATACATAACATGACAAGATGACCTGCCGTTTACGCGGTTAGTAGGATCTGCGATACCGTCTTTTCACGAGCGCTTATTTTTACGAGTGTAGCAGCAGGCCTGGTAAAATCGAGCCGCGGGCTGGGCTTCATTGGAAGTACTGCGGCCACCCACGCGACGGTGAACACCTCTGCAGGACGAATTTGGCCCGCTGGCTGGAGTTTGAAGACCCGTGGCATTTAAGCTACAATAAAGAGTTAATGCTCGAAGTCGCTTTCATAACAGTAATCTAATTTGAATTTATTTGAGAATAAGACTCTGGTTTTCCCCTTGAATATGTTTCAAACCCTACCGGAAAATCCGGTATAACTTTCCCTATCCGGAATATGGAACCGGAAATTTGTTACTGGAAACCCGAAATCCAGATTGCAGACAAAGGAATAATTTCTGAAAACCTAAATTCCAGATAGAGTCCAGATAGAATCCAGATAGATTTCCGGTTCCATAACCCGGATAGCGACAAGTTATACCGGACTTTTCGGTAGGGAAGGTACCACTGCCTACTGATAGATCGCACAAGTCGACATTGGACGTGAAAGTTCGGATTGATAGACCCTTGAAATATTATCCTTTATTTTCGAAACACAAGCTGTCGGGGTATTTATATTTTTTATCTCAATAAATGAATCGGAAACAATTATTTTCCGAGCATGTGTTCGGCGGTCATAACTTGAAATGTTGTTTTGTTAACGCGATATTCCTCCAGCCATGACACCTTAGAATAGATCGCGAAGTCCATCTCCAGGGATTGTTTTTATGCGAAGGGGCAACACGCAGTGTTGTTTTCTTCTTAGCACTACAATGTGAATAATATATACAGCTCTATTCCATTTCACATTGTCCGACCACAGCCTGCGCGACTATCCGAAGGAGCAAAAGCCTAAAGTAAATAGTCTCTGCTTTTGTCGTCTCCCTCTCCACTACAGGCAATGGTTATTTCTTGCGTAATGTCAATCACTGATTGGCGACATTATGTTCCTAGAATTTATATTACAAACAGATCTTCCGCTTCACTGTAATATTTTAAGGCTGTCCACTCGGGTTTTAAGTGTAGAGACGTAGAAAAAGAGACTCGAAACAGCATCTTCTCGCACACAGCCGGTTTCCTGCACAACCGATCGACGAACAATGCACACTCGCAAAATGATGAAAATAAGAAACACAGCTTGGCACATCCGTGTTTTTGTATCTTGCATCACCGCTGCACAAAACTTTAAAGTCAAATTCGGGGGTTTTTCGGGCCAAACCTACGTCGGGCGTCTGGCACGCCCCAGCGGAGGACTGAGGATTAATTTGGACCACCTGGGGATCTTTTGACGTGCAACCGAAAGCTCGGTTAGACGGCGCCTCCTCCGCAATAAGCCTCCGTCAGCTTGCGGGCACCTCGGCTGGGATTGGAACCAGCCACACGCGGATCCGTGGGCCAGCGCTCTCGCCTCGAAGCCACCTTGGCGGCGCCTCACCGCTGCAACAAAGTGCGAAGTGTAATGGTACGCAGGGTTTATTGAGATGTGAATTCCAATAACAATGGATTCCTACAAGAAGTAAATGTACAATTCCATAGGAGCGACGGAGCGCACCCTAAAACCTAACAAGAAATACACGCATTTTTTTATCTAAGCTGTTTATGGTTTGTCTTTCGTAGAGTTTCCATATGCGTCGAAAAAAAAGACTACACTCACACAGGCAAATGCGCCTCGCGCCCACACCTTGCCCGCATAGAAGATTCGAAGTAAATAACCAAAATAAAGCGTTGACGAACGCGCCTGCAAGATGCTATTTGTTTTAGACTTTCGCTTTAGAACAGTTACTGCTGCAGACACAAACACGTGCGGCGCGTCGAACACCATTCCCGGCATTCTCCTTGATGCTCGGGTAATTTAGAGATAGGTCTGTTCACTACCTTAGTTAATTAATATAGGCACCATTTTTAAGATCAGTAGACTCTCTGGTAGAGAGTAAAGTTTTCTCAAAACTTTGCCGCTGTGCGACCCGTATCGGCCATGCCTACGCTCGCACCGCCCTCTCCTTGTCGTCGCTCCAAGCCACTTGCGTGCCTAGTTTCCTTTCCTTCCATCTCCCGGGGTGACGGTCCCCAAGCGCGTGTCTACTTTCCGCTGGGTGGTGGTCCCGTCGCGTGTCTTAAGTTCTCTCGGGCTCCTTGGGGCGGTGTTAGACGTCCATGCGATATAATGACCACCACTTAAGAAATCAATAAATGTGTGTGCGAACCTTTAGCCACGCTGACAACCGATCAAGACAATAAATATGTTCGAACCTTTGTTCGAAATTCTTTGTAACGTCTGTGTCGTATGGTAAACAGATTCGCTGGGTGTCCCCTTTCAAAGAGTGGAATGGATCCAGATTTTTTTTTATTCTCACTCACGTGATCAGTGGTACACATATGTTTTCTACATCTTTACTTTATACAGGATGACACGTCTTTAAGAAACTGAACATAAGACACATATCTATATTTATTTTTATATTTAACAAAATTGTGAAATTTCCCAAATTCGATTGTTCTGGCACTTTTGCGTTTGAAGCATCCTAGGACGTCAATTATAAGTAAACTGTTTTATGCGCTTTGTCTTTTGAATTTAACCCGCGAAAGAAACATATCAAAACGATTGATATAAGTTAATTCGTTCTGTAACTACAGCGAATTAGAAAAACAAAAATTTGTGCTTTCTTCTTAATTTTTATGTTTCTGCTTTCCCCAAGATGGCGCTCGCAGTTCATGAAGACGTAGTACTGAAGTTTGGCAGCCAGTTCGCCGCTGTTGTCCAGCCAGTACCTGTCACATGGTCATACGTCGCACCCCTCGTTTTGCAAGGTCACTTTCTGAGTTGTAAACGTTACTAAAAAAGGAATGAAGTTTCGTTTCCGTCTGAAATAATCTCAATTGATTCAATAGGTTTAGAAGACTTGACTACAGTTTATACGAACTTAAGCATTATATGTAGATGATGCAAGGTTTCACGTGTCAATACGTCACACAAGTAAAAATATCCGACCACATCCGTTTCATAACATTTTCAAAACAACGTGAAAGCTTGTATTTTATTCTTTCCTTGTTCCCTTTTTTGTCGCATTACAGTTGTTTTTGCGCCATGTTCGACTGTACTCTGGAATTTAAACGTAAGTTCAGAGACACGAAACGGCAGTCGAACACAAGAAAAAATATATCAGATCTAGTTGTTGAGCACTGTGCTCTCGCATTCTCACCGGGTATACATAACGTGCTGGCATTTGTCGCAAAAATGCGGGAGTTATATTAGTTTGATGTACGCCATAACATAGGAGGTGTCTCGACAAATGTTTACGCGGAAGTATGCAACGCAGTGAAATAGTCCGTCATTTGATGTATCTCCCTTCGCATTTCAAATGGGTACTCATGATGAGTGGTGATCATCAAAATAGTTAACAATATTGATTATAGGTGTAAAGAATGAAAAAAAATGTGGTTCAAAACGACTATATTTATTTCCAGTAATTAAAGAACATTGAACAAGTGGGCGAACTATATAAATCAGGAGCGCGATTTTAGAGGTTTCATCCAAACACATGTACAAAGGTTGCAATCGCGAGTCAGCGTGCGAAGCGCCCATCACACACGGCCAACCTAACATCTTATTTGAGCGTAGCGATTTTTGTAGACTACGAAGAGACAGCAATTTTTTTATTCTGACATTCGAGGAAAAGTTATTTAACCCGTAGTTTCAGTCCACCTAAATTTGCCTACAGAACCGACCGTGCAAGGAAAAATTGGTAAACATTATTAGTCAACATGATTCCGTCAAACGCACAATTTACCAACCGACGGTCGCGCGCCTTCAACAGTTTCCAAAAAAGTCTTTTCTGCGCCCCTTCAACACACTTTAAGGAGAGCTATATCTGCGTAAGGATCTACATCTTCATTCAAAGTGTAGAACTGAGCGAAAAATGCGAAACTAATTTGCAGTCGCTCGAGCAAAGTACGAGCAACACTTGTAAGCCACTGGAGATAAAAGGGAATCAAACTTTTAATCTTACTCTTTTGGGAAATCATGCGGAAGCTATCCTGCAACTACACAGAGCCAAAACCACCAATTGTTATAACCGCGAATGCAGAGGTTGCGTGCGATCAAACGGAAAACAGGAAAGCCTTCGAGTAGTGTTCTCTTGCGCACGCGACTGTTTGTTGAATAATAACATCTTAGAGCTCGGTAATTTTATTTTTGTGCTAACTGGCCCTTAATACAAAAAAAGAGATACCTGCAAACTCTCGCAATCAAATTTAAGGCACCCTATCTCCAAGCAACTACAAGGGCCACCCGCACGACCGCACAGCGCAGAGGCTGTTGCAATTTCGGCCCCCTCGGAATGCGCGCGGTGGCCGAAGATGCCAGTTATGAAGCCCTCGCGGCTTCCCTGCGAGCGCGCTGAGCTGCACGGTTGACGCCGCACTGTAATTCACACCAAACAGCATACGCGCGCAAGAGGGAGAATATTCACCACAACACCTTTCACGTGGGTATTTTTTATATAAAACGCATGTCGAAGTCCGCAGACCGGCTCGCACCACTCGCACAATTCTGGTTGAGTCAATTAGCGGCTTACAAAATTGCGCAACTGAGCCCCCCCACGCTGCGCGCTATTTGTAATTTCGAAAGGAAAAAAAAAAGAAAGAAAGAAAGGCAGGTTCCACGCGCAATGGTCAGATTCATTCTACCTAGAGTTTTACTTGATTGGAAGTTGAATTTTATTGACCAGAGTTGGTTCTTATGCTCTGAATTCTTCACTTTTGTTTACTAATGGCGTGTGCACTCATGCTATCTGTTGGTGTGGTGTAAAGTAAATTTTTATGTATCTAATGTAAAAGTGTGAAATAGTATACTTGGTCAGCCTGAAAGATATTATATGACGAAGAGTGGCTGTCTCGTACTTCTCACACGCAGTAGGGTTAATGCATCAGGGAAAGACTAACAGTAGAGTCTCGCAGAAGAGAAGAGATAAGGAAAACATTGCCCTTGGCGTTACCATTCAGTATACCTTCCCAGAAATGTAATTAAGAATTGCACATAGGGCATCGCACCTTACCTTACTTTCTAGAAATGTATTGTTATTGACACTCACACTTTAAGGCGTTCACCGCCACGTTGTACTTACTGCTTGGTTACCCGTTCTTTTCTCCGTCTCAGCCTATAAAGTGGAAAGTTTTCCTGTCAGCTGGAGTGCATGCTTCTTCTCAAAACAGTAGAATTGGAAGCGCGGCTCAAATATCGAACATTGGGAAACTCTTTCAGATGTACCGAAGGAGTGGAGAAGGCGAAACGAATATTTCTCACATGACCAGCTGCGAACAGCGCTAAAAGACGTTGGACCGGGACGAGGAAAGACACAGACAGAGCGCTGTGTGTATGTTTCTAAAAATTGTTGTTACTTTTGCGTAATTTATTTGCGAACATTTCAACAGCAAAGTTTCCTCAAAAATTGGATTATTTGCGCTCTTCACTGTTTTCGTTCGTTGGCAAAATAAAAATAATTTGCAAACAGACCCCAGTCCCTACGCCGCCCCCCTCCCCCACAGAGCTAAACCTAACCCAGGCAGCACAAAAAGGTGAAGAAAACGACGAAAGAACGTCGAAGACGTCTGTGACGTGACGTCGTACTACGTCGAAGGTCCGGACATTACCTTCCTTGGACGTCGATGAAACCTTTAAATGTCCGCGAGAAAAGGTGCCCGGGAGGTTGAGAAACCGTTTCCAAAGACGTTTGCCATACGTCACAGGCACGTCTCAATGGGCCGTTGCGCCTTCCCTCGACGTTTATGATACGTGTTTTTGACATCCGGACTAACAACGACATTCATAGAACATCGAGAAACCATTCCAAATTACGTTCCCCAGGGGTCGTGGAGAAGACGCTGTGTCCACACACCCCTCACCCTCACGAAAAAAAATACTTTTTGAGTATTATTGCGAAGGCAAGTTGCTCTCATGCAAGTACGAAGGAAGTAACTAAAACACAGGTTTGGTACGAACTGTTTATTTTAGCATATTCAGACACGAAATGCAGTTCGGAGCGACGCCAGAAGACGTACCTGGATGTGCCAGCCTGAAGTATATAAAACAAAGTCACGTGAAGAAATGAACAAGGGTCTATGCCACGCTGCACGGAATGTTTCACCACTTACCTTGCTCTTCTGATTAATCCGCTGACGGGCGTGCTTTACCCACCCCATTGCACATCGCTGGTACTCTCGCTGCGAGCGCGGGAATGGTTTCAGAAGTGGGATCTCGTCCACTGGGCATTCATGAATGGGATCGTTGGAGGCGTCTGAAGGGAGTTGATTGAAGACTGGACTTTACGCGCCATTATCTGCACTGCCCCTTCTTTTCTGAGAGGCGTCATTTATATCCTCACAGGCACCTTGATCCCAGCAGTAGTACGATTCAACGTGTGAAGCGTCATGGCCTCGAAAAAGGTCCGCGAGCCGTGACTGAACATTACGGGGTTTACGGCATTCACCAACTTCTTAATAGGGGCGACTCAGTCTGGACAGCATTATAGAGAAATCGAATCGCAGCACTTCCATTGTATGCAGACTCGAAACAAATCACGGCGACAAACAGCCTGCCTCGTAGGCCCCGTAGACGTCACGGCCGGTGCTAGTGACTGACTTTAGGAAAAAGCTGGACCGGGTGATACGCAGAGCTGTTCTCTCTGGGCCAACATAGAATTCAGTGAATTATATTGGGAACGAATATACGTGCCCCCGTAATTAACGCTTATCGATTGTTCCTCGCCACTATCTTCCCCTACATTTCTCTCTCGCCCTCTTGCCGATTTTTCTGACACATCGCATGGGGCTCTATTGAGATGTTACTGGCATCTCTTCTGCCTGCCTTTCCCCCTCTCTCTTGCGTGGCGTTGGCGCCGGCTGTTATTTTTTTCTTTTTTTGCCGACCCGGAGGTGCGGGTTGGACTTGAACGCTATTTAGACCATCATCTGGGCCATTCAAAACTTGGCATCACGAGTGCCAATCTACTAAAATTGTTAACAGTATATACCGGATTTCGTCATTGCCGGGCATTTTATTTTTTGGAGTAGTGTTCAGAAATGCGCAAGTGTGCAGCGAAATTGTGCTCCTATATAGTGCTTGCCGGCATGCGATTTTTGTTTGGGTACATCATCAGTGCCAAAGAAAGCAAGATCTGTTTGACAGTCACGTAGCAAGACTGGGCCTCGATCTACTGAAAGGGCTAATGTCCTGGAAGTTGGTGTTGTGGATGAACTGTGATGTTGATGTGAATTTCGTGGTTCTGCGTAAGTCAGCATGGGCACTAAAACACGAAAATAAATTGCTTAACATTAAAACAATGCCAGGTGGTCGCGGAGCAGTATGGATGCTCCTAGGAAATGATGCATGCCTGAAATCTCCTGGAGAGGGGATAGTGTAGCGACGCGTCCGTGGCGACGCGCCCGTGGCGACGCGCCCGTGGCGACGCGCCCGTGGCGACGCGCCCGGGGCGACGCGCCCGTGGCGACGCGCCCGTGGCGACGAGCCTGTGGCGACGCGCCCGTGGCGACGCGCCCGTGGCGACGCGCCCGTGGCGACGAGCCTGTGGCGACGCGCCCGTGGCGACGCGCCCGTGGCGACGCGCCCGTAACGACGCGCCCGTGGCGACGCGCCCGTGGCGACGCGCCCGAGGCGACGCGCTTGTTTCGACGCGCCCGTGGCGACGCTTGCACAAAACAAGAATGGCACAATTCAATCCGTTTTAAACGCCATGGGCTTGACTTCGCAAATTAAAATTGTAACAATCGTTTACCAATCCAAAAGCAAAACCAGCACATGTAAAAAGAAGGATATTCCTAATATGCCTTCATATTATTTTTTTCGTCAGTTTATATTCAGTTTTGTATATGCCCTCCCAAGCGTAATCCCATTTGTAACTAATAGTATCTTGAAATAAAAAGATTAATTTATAAATAAACAATTTCCTCAAGCTCTCAAAAATTAAGGTTTGCTTGCGGCTTTTGAGCAGTGTAACCTTGACGACAGCTGTCATTAAGCGTTTAAGAGTGAACGCGTATTATACGTGATTCTGCGCCTGGAGATGGAGCTGCAAAAGCTAAAAAAAACGCAAAACAAAGGTCGTGGCATGACATCGCCAGGTCGTCAATGACAGGATAAAAATCGAACGTAATTTAAATATGCCCTCAGCATTGAACAAAACGTGAGTGGTCGACGTTGGCAGTAAGTCCTGTATGACGTTTACGGCAGTTAGGTGTGAACGCGACTTTGGTGGAACGTCACTGACGGGACAGTAATGTAACGTCACTATGGATTTTATTGTAACGTCGAAAAACCTGAGTGTTGGACGCAGCTAAACGTCTTGTCTTGACGTCGTGGCGAAGATGACGACGTAGAAGTTAAAACATGACGTCGCCAGGACGTCATGGACAGGACGATAATACAACGACCTTTATGAACTTATCAAAGAAAGGTGAGCGTTGGACGTTGCCTGAACGTCGTGCGTCGACGTCGTGGGAACGTTGGCGACGTTTGAGTTGAAATACAACGTCGTCACAACGTCACTGATTGGACTCTTATGAAATGTGACATAAGGACGTCACCTCAACATCGAAAAAACGTGATCGAAGTCATGCGGGACGTCACGGACGTCAGTGGCCTTTTCTCGTCGTTTCCACGACGTTTTGTTCTGCCTGGGAAGCTTGGGCTTGGCGCGGCATGGGCTCACTGAGCACCGCGGCCTCTTCGCCAACCCAGCCTGTACTCCTTCAACTTTCCGAAGCTCACCATGGCCGAGGAACCGCACACAACCCTTCTGAAACTAACGAAGACGCATCGGTGATTTTCGCCGAACATCGGTACACAAAACCGACATTGCAGAGTCGGCCGACGGTTAAGCACGACCGCCGATGTGCTGCGGACACGACCCGACACCTGACGACCAAGAAGTCACCCCCTCGAGGAGATCGAGTCCAAAGGTGCAAATCTACCCCGGGCTTAACTCAACCACCACGATGACCTTTTTCCGGGACACGGGAAAGGCACGCACAGCCAGACGTGGGCGGACGAACCCGCATGGCTGGGGGACCGTGGTGACGCCATTCACCAAACCCTCCTTTAACAGGTGCACCCTGCGGGGAATTCTACAAGGAATCATAATCAAATGAAAATCAGAGATAAAGATCCACCACTCATAGCAGGCTACCACAGACCCGCAAAAACAGCAAAAGCAGCCTAGAAAATGAGCAACTAGGCTGCCTTTACAGTCGTTCTCTCTTGTTATATGGGAGTCATTTACATTATTGGTATATTGTTGCGTACGAGTAATTTTATTGTATTTTTTTGCACTCGGTCCTCTAAACAAACCACAGTCAAAACGATTTAAAAAATCGCAAACCATTTTTTAAAGTTCGTACTTTTTCTCCATAATCTGCAAAGAAACCAAAGCGACTGCTGTAGCAGAGTCGCGCAATGCGGGGGGAATGGTGCCGTCCCGTACCTGAGGACGGAGGTGCGACGTGGTTAGTTCTCATAGTGATCCGTGAAGTACATCGTCAAGCGGACGCTTCTAAAACCGTTCAATATTACGCGTAGCAACTGGCCCTAGTCAAACTGGGATTCCGCCTAACGCGAGGAATGTTTGGAGACTACTGCTTCGAGCAACCGCCAGGAAGATGTTCCCTTCGTCGCGCCATTTTTGGCGGGACGCTAGGGCTGCCATCTTCGCGGCACGGCCTGTGGGAAGTGCCGACTTCCCTTGCGGCATGAGGGGAGAGAAAAAGGGTTTTCCTACGGCGGCGTCGGCAACCAACGAGCTCCGAATTTCTACGGTGTCGCCTGTACAGAAATCGCTTGAGTAGAAAGAAAACAAACTGCCCTAACGAACTTCGCACCCAAGTCAGCAGTATGGGAAACCGACGCGCTAACGAGTTCGCTACTAGGGAATTTTTAATTTTTGTTATGTTTTACAATTGGGGGTGTTTGAGCACTGCTTGGCAAAAACTGCAGTGTGCTCCCATAAAGGTTTCTTCTTACGAATGCCGTGTACTCTCCTGAAGAAAGAGCTCCTCTATATCCCGGGCGTTCTTAATCAACACTTACTTTTCCCACGACTGAATTCCAAATTCAATTGAAGTTAAACACACTTTCAGTCGCATTTGAAAAAGAAAGACGTTCTTTATTCTTGAGCCATATTTTTGCACGAATACCATTTAAGGGGTCTCCACATATGGCTGAAAAGCTGGATCGGGGATCTCTTGAGAGGAAATAAATAAGTAAATATAAATGAGAAATGAACTTCGTAAATAATTCAAGATCAGCGATGAAAGGAAAAGAAAAAAAATGAAAGTTAGAGTAAAATAAAAAGAGACTCTAAGGATGATGAGAAGACATTTTATTTTAAAAATCAATATTTATTTAATAGATATCAAATAGATAACTTAGATTTACGTAATAGATAAATATTGCTCTTCAAAATAAAATATGTTTTTTCATCATCCTTAGAGACCCTTTTTGTTTTACTCGTAACCTTCTTTTTTATTGTATTTAGAAGCTGATCTAGGATTATTTATTTAGTTCGTTTGTCAAATATATTTATATATTTATTTCCAGGCAACAGATCCCTCACACAGCAATTAAGAACCAGAAAATTCACAAGGCATAAATCAAAGCGCATATAAAATTTTTCATGTCCACTCAGGGCAGATGACAAATGAAAATGACAGAACTTACGCTGACGATGTGCAAAGGATACGACATAAGACACTACGCGCAATGTACATGGAAGAAAGTAAACATATTGTAACATTCATAGTTACACAGATATGAAAGAAGGAAGTAAGAATTGTGATGAAGGTGATGGCAATCTGCAATAAATATTATGACGAGGGAACACGCCTTATTGATAGGCAGATTTCTCTCGATTTGTCTGGTATCGTCGTTTACGCCGTTAGTAAGCTTTGCGACGCCGTCTTTTTACGCGCGCTTATTTTTGCCCCGGTAGCAGCGGTCCTGCTGGAAGCGAGCCGCTGGCTGGGTTTCATTGGATGTACTGCGGCCACCCACGGGCCGGTTGGAAGACCTCAGCGGGTCGAATTTGGCCCACTGGCCGCATTTTGGAGACCCCTGGCGTTTAAGCTACAATAAAGAGTTTATGCTGGAAGTCGCTTTCCTAACGGTCATCTAATTTAAATTCCTTTGAAAATAACACACTGCATTCCCTCTTAAAAGGTTTTTGAAAGAGGCCACTGGCTAGTGATAGATGGCGTAAGTCGATATTAGACGTGGAAGTTGGGATTGATAGCCCCTTGAAAAATGATCCTTTATTTCGGAAACCCAAGCTGTCGTGGTAGTTGTATTTTTGAGCTAAATGAAGGAAATGGAAACAATTTTTTCATGTGCATGTGTTCAGCTGTCATAACTTGAGGCGTTTTTTTTTTGGTAACGGGATATTCCTCCGGCCATGAGGCCCAGGAATAGATCGCGAAGTCCACCTCCAGTGATTGTTTTTATACGAATGGTAAACACAACGTATTATGTTGTGTCCGAACTACGATGTGAATATTATTTGCAGCTCTGTTCAATTACACATTGCCCGACCACAGCCAACGAGGCTCTCCGATGGAGCAACGCCTAAAGTAAATAGTCATGGCTGTTGTCATTCTTTGTGTCCAGAAGGAAGCTCAGTGTCACTATGGTGCCCGGAACATGTCTTGTACCAATGTGTTTACCGCGTACAAACTAGTGGTCACTTGATTTCCGCCTCATGACGTCATGCAAGTGTCTTGCTGTCGAGTAGGGACCCTGCAGACGTCCCGACAGCGGTGGCGGATGTGGCAGTCGCCTGTTCTGCTGCAGGTCGCTGTGTGGCAGCCCACGGAAGCTTCGGCAGCCAGAAGTTGGGACGCCGTGACGACAGCGACACTCGCGTTCGCTTGTGCAACTCGCAGTTTCTCGTTAGCATTTCTGTGACCAACCGCTAGGATCGCGACATGCAGCAGCATGACGCTTTGGCTTCTGTGACGTCATTTGTTGCCACTTGGGAACCACTTTTCATGTATGGGCAGTAGAGACCGTTAAACACACCAGTCGAAGACGCGCTCGAGGCGCCATAGTCTCACGGCGCATTCAGTACGCATGATTGTTTTAGCTGGTACACGCACATAGATGACCAGCGTCATGAGGATACACTTGTGGTGCTACATAATAGGCTGCGGCGGATCGTAGCCTTGAGCGAGGCTTCACTTAATATGAAACTGAGAATAACTAACGACTAAGGACGCCCAGCTAGGTATCATGCTTTTGCTTACCAACTTCTAGTCGACTTCAAAAAATTTTAATTAAATAAACATCTTTATCAGTGTGTGATAGTATATTTTGTGTATGTAGTGTCATTTCTCCCTCTAAACTAAAGACAATGGTTACTTCACGCCTAATGTCAATCACTGATTGGCGACAATATGTTCCTACAATTTATATTACAAACAGATTTTACGTTTCACTGTAGTATTTTAATGCTGTCCACTCGGGTTTTAAGTGTAGAGACGTGGAAACGAGGCGGTCGAAACAACATGTTCTCATACACAGCCGGTTTCCTGCACAACGGTTCAACAAACAATGCACACTCGTAAAAGTAACGAAAATAAGAAGAAATCCTTGGCACATCCGTGTTTTTGTATCTTGCCTCACCGCTGCAACGAAGATCGAAGTGTTATTGTACGCAGAGTTTATTGGGATGGGAATTCCAATAACAATGTATTCCTACAGGAAGTAAATTTACAATGCTATAGGAGCGACGGACCGCGCCCTAAAACCTAACAAAAAGTACATGAATTATTTTAGCGAAGCTGTTTATGGTTTGTGTTTCGTAGAGTTTTCACATGCTTCAACAAAACCCTTACGCTCGCTCAGGCGAACGCGCCTCGCGCGCACACCTTGCCCGCATAAAATATTCGAAGTAAATAACTAAAATAAAGCGTTGACGAACGCGCCTGCAAGATGCTATTTGTTTTAGACTTTTGCTTTAGAACAGTTATTGCTGCAGACACAGGCACGTGCGGCGCGTCGAACACCATTCCCGGCATTCTCCTTGATGCTTGGGTAATTTAGAGATAGGACTGTTTCGTACATTAGTTATCAAACATAGGCACCATTTTTAAGATCAGTAGACTCTCAGGTGGATAGTAAAGTTTTCTCAAAGATTTGCCGAACTAGAGTACTATTGCTTGCCCCGTCTTTCAGCTTTTTTTTTATTTGTTCCTAATAACAGACAGGTAGTGGCTGGGCAACAGCGTCGAACTATTTGCCGAACTAGAGTACTACTACAGTGGCTTAAAGGGGTTAGTGTAGTTACCGCGTAGCCTCCACCAGGCATCGGGAACGGCCGCTCCTTGGAAGACGGTGTAGGTGGCGCTTCGATCCGCAGCTTCGTTAGGGTGCCTCCATCGGCCGGCTGATAGAGGCGCCCTAACAGGCTTCATAACTAATATAAATACCTCAAAAACAATTATTTGTTTCCAGTGGACTTCCAAGGACATGGGTTGTGTTCGTAGGTGAATAAAAATGTGAAACTAGGAGACGACAGTGTAGTCGACAGCTGCGAATCGGCCGGAGCTGGCCGGAGCCAAGCTGGCCAAGCGACCAAGTCGGAGCCATAGCCGGAACGGCGGTGCTGCAAGCGCCAGCGCCACCCGCGGCCGTCTCCCAACGCTGTGCCGCTTTTCCGGTTTTGTTCGTTACACTACCCTTTTAAGCTACTGTAGCACTACGTCTTTATGACCTGCGATCGCGATATCGGGGAAAGCAGAAACATAAAAATGAAGAAACACGCACTATTTTTTTTTTGTTTTTCTAATTCGCTGTAGTTACTGAACGAATCAACTTATATCAATAGTTTTGATATGATTCTGTTGCGAGTTAAATTTCAAGACACGGGGCGGAAAAACTTATAATTAACTTCGTAGCATGTCTTCAAACGCAAAAATGTCAAAACAATTGGAAATTTCACGATTTTGTTTAATATAAGAAAATTATAGGTAGGTATTCCCTCCGTAATCCCTCCGTCGGTTCAGTATTCACTTTACGTGGATGACTTACAAATTTCAGTTTCCTCCTGTAACCTCTCAGTCTGTGAACGCAGGGTTCAGCTAGGCATCAAGAAGCTTACTGAGTGGGCTGACAGTAATGGGTTTAAGTACTCTCCTGAAAAGACTGCATGTGTTTGCTTCACCCGCAAACGTGGAATCCTTCTTGAACCATCCCTAATAATCTACAATAGTAATGTTAGTGTCCACCTCAGCACAAATGTTTGGGTCTTACGTTTGATAGTAAACTGAATTTTAATGCTCATGTAAAAAGCCTGAAACTGAAAGCTTACAACTCTCTCTATATCCTTAAAGTTCTCTCTCATCGGTTTTGGGGCTCGGATCTGTTGTGCCTCCTGCGAATTTATCGCTCTTTGGTGCGCTCCCGATTGGACTATGGCTGCTTTGTTTATGGGTCTGCCAGGCAACCTGTGCTCAAGATGTTGTATCCCGTTCATCACCTTGGGCTTCGTTTGGCTACGGGTGCGTTTCGTACGTCCCCTGTGCCCAGTTTGTATGCAGAGGCTAATGAGTGTTGCCTCGAAAGACGCAGATTCACATTGAGCATAATGTACTCTCTTCGCATCCGATCTGTCCTCCAGCACCCCACTCGAGAAGTTGTTCAAGAAACACGCTCGGAACGACTTTTTCTCGCAAAACCTAGCGTGATCCCTCCATTCAGTATGCGATTGAAAACCTTGGCCGAGTCTGTCGGATTAGACGTGGCATCCCAGGTAATCGAATCTCCTGGCATCATAGTACCTTGGGAGCACCCTGACATACACTGCAACCTGTCTCTTGCACAGTATAACAAGAAAAGCACTCCAAGTTCGGTGCTTCTGCAGGACTTTCATGAACTTGCTCAATTGTATGACGATTATACAAAGTTCTATACAGATGGAACAAAATCTAAGACCTTTGTTGGGTGCTCTGTCATTGGCTCTTCACTGGAAGTTGTAAGGCGGATAAATACTGTTGATACCATTCTCACAGCGGAGCTGTATGGTTTCCTGTTGGCTACGGAACACATAGCCCGTCACACTATACCTCTTGCAGTGGTTTTCACTGACTATCTTAGTGCCTTGCGAGCCATCTCTTCACTGCTGCCTACAAGGAACTTGTAGGCAGCAGTGTTGTTGAGGTTCAGAAGAAAATTATTGTGGCAGCTAGAAAGCATTGCATTATTGTCTTTTGTTGGATTCCCAGCCATGTTGGTATCCCAGGCAATGAGGCAGCCGACCGTGCTGCGCGCACATGCGTTAGCAGAGAGGTAGATATTAAAAGGATCCCTTACAAGGACTATCGCACTTTTGTAAAGTCTCGCATACGAGCACAATGGCAAGTCGAGTGGAATGAGGAGATCTACAACAAGCTGCATCTCGTTAAGCCAGACCTGGAAGATGGGCGAGCGCCCGGCACCAGGAACGCTTTTATGAAGTAGTACTGTGTCGCTTGCGCATTGGCCACACTCATCTGACTCATGGCTACCTGCTCCATGGGAGCATGCCCCTTTGCGTGAACAGTGTGACAAACCTCTAAGTGTTCTCCATGTTCTAATTGAGTGCCCTTTCTATGACCGGGAACGCCGATCTCACTTCGCACAGTTATACAGAAAGCACATTCCCTAACACCCAATGCTGTTATTGGGTGATGAACCATTCGTAACTTACAAGCAGGTTTTTATGTTTTTAGAAGCTATTGGTCTTCCACATCGACTGTGAACTTCAAAGCTTTTCACTCATGTCCATTTTTGTTTGTGACATTATCCGATTCATGTCTTATTCCTTTACTTTTAACCCTGACCACTAGAGTCCTTTCTTCTCGCTTACCCTCAATGCAATAGTTTCCTTCTTTGGCACTCTTTGGCCTGAGCAGCCCTTGCGCCATAAAAACCCAATCCAATTCAAACCCTATGAGCGATTCTTAATCACCTTTCTGGGAAGGTATACTGGGAAGGTAAAGCCAAGGGCAATTTTTTCCTTATCTCTTCTGTTCTGCGAGACTGACCTGTTTGCCGTTTCCTGAAGCAATGACCCGGCTGCGTCTGAGAAGTCTGAGACAGCCACTCTTCGTCATATGATATTTTTCAGGCTGACCGAGTATACTGTTTCACACTTTTACATTAGACACATAAAAATTTACTTTACACCCCACCAACAGATAACCTGAGTGCACACGCCATTAGTAAACAAATGTGAAGAATTCAGGCCATAATAACCAACTCTGTTCAATAAAAGTCAACTTTCAGTCAAATAAGACTCTACATGGAATGAATCTGACCATGGCGCGTGGAACCTCCCTTTCTTCCTTTTTTTTCTTTTCGAGATTACAAATAGCGCGCAGCGTGTGGCGGCTCATTTGAGCATATTTTTAGCTTCTAACCGACTCAACCAGATTTGCGCGAGTGGTGCAAGCCGGTCCGCGGACTCAGACATGCTTTTTATTTAAAAAAATACACACCTGAAGTGTGTTGCGGCGAACATTCTCCCTCTTGCGCGCGTATGCTGTCGGGGGAGGATTACAGTGCGGCGTGAACCGTGCATGTGAGCGCGCGCGCAGGGAAGGTGCGAGGGCTTTATGACGGCCATCTTTGGCCACCGCGCCCATCCCGAGGGGGCCGAGATTGCAACGGCCTCTGCGCTGTGCGGTCGTGCGGGTGGCACTTGTAGTTGCTCTGAGCGAGGGTGCCTGAAATTTGATTGCGAGAGTGTGGAGGTATCCTTTTTTGTATTAAGGGCCAGTTAGCACTAAAATAAAATTACCGAGCTCTAAGATGTTATTATTCAACAGAGTCGCGTGTGTAAGAGAAAACTACTCGAAGGCTTTCCTTTTTTCCGGTTGATCGCACGCGACCTCTGCATTCGCGGTTATAACAATTGCTGGTTTGGGCTGTCTGTACTTGCAGGATAGCTTCCGCATTATATTTCGAAAGAGTAAGATTAAAAGTTTGATTACCTTTTATCTCCAGTGGCTTACAAGTATCACTCGTACTTTGCTCGAGCGACTGCAAATTAGTTTCGCATTTTTCGCTCAGTTCTACACTTTGAATGAAGATGTAGATCCTTACGCAGATATGGCTCTCTTTGAAGTGTTTGAAGGGGCACAGAACGACTTATTTGGAAATTGTTGAAGGCGCGCGACCGTCGGTTGGTAAAATGTACGTTGGACGGAATTATGTTCACTAATAATTTTTACCAATTTTTCCTTTGCCTGTTTCAACACAGGACACGGTCGATTTTGTAGGCAAATTTAGGTGGACTGAAACTACGGGTTAAATAACTTTTCTTCGAAAGTTAGAATAAAAAAATTGCTTTCTCTTTGTAGTCCACAAAAATCGCTGCGCTCAAATAAGATGTTAGGTTAGCGTTGTGCGAGGGGTGCTTCGCACGCTGACTCGCGATAGCAATTCCTTTGTGCATGTGTTCCGATGAAACCTTTGAAATCGCGCTTCTGATTTCTATAGCACGCCCACTTTCCCAATGTTCGTTAATTACAGGACATAAATATATTCGTTTTGAACCACAATTTTCTTCATTGTTTACACTTATGATCAATATTGTTAACTATTTTGAAGATCACCACTTATCGTGAGTACCCATTTGAAACGCGAAGCGAGCTACAAAGGCTTTTTTAGGTTGTTTCAAATGACGGACTATTTCACTGCGTTGCATACTTCCGCGTCAACATTTGTCGAGACAACTCCTATGTTATTGCGTCCATCAATTCAATATACCTCCCGCATTTTTGGGACAAATGCCACCACGTTTTGTATACTCGGTGAGAATGCGAGAGAAGAGTGCTCGATAACTAGATCTGATGGATATTTCCTTTATTTCGAGTGCCGTGTCCTTGCTCTGAGCTTTCGCTAAAATTCCAGAGTATAGTTGAACTTGGCGCAATAACAACTGTAATTCAAGAAAAAATTGAATGAGGAAAGAACAAAATACAAGTTTTCACGTTGTTTGGAAAGTATTATGAAAAGGATGTCGTCGGATATTTTTACTTGTGTGACGTGTTGACACGTGAAACTTTGCATCATCTACATATAATGCTTAAGTTCGTATAAAATGTAGTCAAGTCGTCTAAACCTATGTAATCAATTGAGATTATTTCAGACGGAAACGAAACTTCATTACTTCTTTAGTAACGTTTACAACTCAGAGGGTGACCTTGCAAAACTTGGGGCGCGACGTAGAATCAAGTGACAGGTCCTGGCTAGACAACAGCGGCGAACTTGCTGCCGAACTACAGTACTACGTCTTCATGAACTGCGAGCGACATCTCGGGGAAAGCAGAAACAAAAAAATTAAGAAACAAGCACCAATTTTTTTTGTTTTTTTCTAATTCGCTGTAGTTACTGAACGAGCAACCTATATATATCGTTTCGATATGATTCTTTCGCAGGTTAGATTTAAAGATACGGGGCATAAAACGGTTTACTGATAATTAACTTTGTAGGATGCTTGAGACGCAAAAATGCCAGAATAATCGATTTTGGGAAATTTCACAAATTTGTTAAATATAAAAATAAATATAGATAGGTATTATTAAGGTTCAGTTTCTTAAAAACATGTCATTCTGTATAAAGTAAAAATGTATAAAACATATGTGCTCCACTGATCACGTGAATAAGAATTAAAAAAATATCAGGAGCCATTCCACTCTGTGAAGGGGGATAACCAGCGAAGCTCTTTAGCACACGAAACAGACGTGACACAGGATTTTGAGCTTAGGTTCGAACATATTTATTGTCTTGATCGTTGGTCAGCGTGACTAAAAGTACTCACACACATTCATTGTTGTCTTAAGTGACGGTCATTATTTCGCATGGACGTCTAACACCGCCCCGAGGAGCCGGAGGAAACTAGACACGCGCTCGGGGACCGCCACTTTGGAAGGGCGGAATAAAAGGAAACTCGACAAGCAAGCGGCTTGGAACGACGACAAAGAGAGGGCGGCGTGAGCGTACACATGGCCGACGCGGGCCGCACAGCGGTAAATCTTTGAGAAAACTTTACTGTCTACCTGAGCGTCTACTCATCTTAAAAAGGTGCCTATATTTGATAACTAATGTACTGAACAGACCTATCTCTAAGGTACCCAAGCATCCAGCAGAATGCGGGGAATGATGTTCCACGTGCCGCACGTGCCTGTGTCTGCATCACTAACTGTTCTAAAGCGAAAGTCTAAAATGAATAGCATCTTGCACGCGCGTTCGTCAACGCTTTTTTTCTTTTTTTTGTTTTGTTATTTGCTTCGAATCTTTTATGCGGGGAGGCTGTGGGCGCGAGGTGCGTTCGCCTGGTGAGCGTAGTGTTTTGTTGACGCATATGGAAACTCTACGAAACACAAACCATAAACAGCTTCGATAAAAAAATGCGTGTATTTTTTGTTAGGTTCTAGGCTGGGCTCCGTCGCTCCCATGGCATTGTACATTCCCTTCTTTCAGGAATCCATTGTTATTGGAATTCACATCTCAATAAACCCTGCGTACCATTACACGTCGCGCTTTGTTGCCGCGGTGAGGCGCCGCCAACGTGGCTTCAAGGCGAGAGCGCTGGCCCAAGGATCCCCATGTGGCGGGTTCCAATCCCACACTCTAAGGAAAAAAGTGAGTGAAACAGATTTTTGACTCTCCTTAAAATCTTAGCAGCATCGCTTGACTCCAGTTTTCAGCCAAAGGGAGTCCAAAGCGGTTTAGACTCCTTTAACGCACTAGAGTCATATGAGTATGCTTGAACGCCTGGAGTCAGCTGACCCCCTGCGGCCAAGGGGGAGTCACCTGAACCTCTAAAATTGGTGGAGTCACTGTGACAGAGTCTCGCCTCTGGAGTCAAACGAGCACCTTTGCATCGGAGGGAGTCCAAAGCAGTTTGGATTCCCTCAGCACAAGGCAGTCAAATGGGTCTACTTAAGTACTCCCAAGCTTTAGAGTTTTTTTTTCTTTTTTTCTCGACTGCTTTATTTAGATGTTGATATACTAATCAGATTTCTGAATTTTAACCGGGTCGTATCATCAATATTTATTCATTAAAAGATATGAAGCGGCATAGTTGTAAGCGCAGAACTTGCCAACGGGGAACATGTGAAATACGCAAACATATTAGCATGATTCGAAAACCCCGAGACTGCAGGTAACGGCACACATACTCTAAAGTACCAAAGCCTTTTGAGTGTGTGTGTCGTTACCTGCAGTCTCGGGGTTTTTCAATTATGTTTCATGTACACAAGCTCGTTTGCGCCCGTACTTTTATTACATATTTTCGTTGTTACATCAGTGGGTGCGTTGCTTTTAGCCCTATGCCGCTTGATGATTTGATTAAAACTGATTTATTCGCAAATAAAGCTCTTTTATACGGGGATGCGACCTTCGCTATCTGTTTTTAAGGTCAGGGGACATTAGGGGGGGGGTCAAATGGCTGTCATTATGAAGTGAATAATAAACTACAATTCGGTAAATAATATTTTAGTTGGTGGCTTTACGGATCATTTTTCAATAACATTTTTAAAGACAGTCACCGTGGAAGACTAAAGGAATTCACGCCTCTGGCATTTCTCACCACAATTGAGCGGAATACGTCAAGTAAATGCAGTCCTCCCAGAAAGTCCCACGTTAATTTTAGCTGTGCATGTCAATATTCTAACAGCGTGCGAACTTCAAGCGAATAAATGCACAGAGCTTCCTACCACAAAAAACAGAGTGCTGCATATATAGTTTCACATTCGGGAACGTAAATATAAGAAACGGTACAAGTGAACTTGTACAACTATTGCACGTAACCGGTCAGTCCCATACAAGGACACGAAAATAGAACTTTTCTTGCTATTTCGGAGCACTTCTTGAAACTGCAGTAAAGAAGGGTCAAAATTCTGGCCGAAAATTTCCAATCTGGTGGTGTATTTTGTAATTCTGTGAATTGCTTTAACAGATGTAGGCTGTCTTCAAGATTGCATTTGCATAATGGTCTTTCAAGCCACTAATTAAAAATGCTAATCAACGAAGTTTAGGTAACTTTCTAACAAACTATGATAACTGTTCGCTTCTCTATATTTCGTCGAGCTCACGAATCGAGTAATGAAGACCGCATCCAAGTAGCAGGGAGCGCCCTTGTAGAAGAGTCTGATTCCACTAAAACAAAAATAATAAATATATATATATATATATATATATATATATATATATATATTACCTGGCATATGGCTACCAGTGTGCTGGTGAATTTCTGACACAAAAGAATTACAAATGCAACGAAAACAAGAAATGAACCTTTGCTTGCTTTAATGTTGAGAATGAAGAGAGAACGCGGCATCCTTTCTCACTCGAAAGAAAAAAAACAAAAACAAAACAAAAAAAAAACGACAAGGACCAGCCGCGTCTGAAAGAAAAGAAAGACAACTAATAAAATCAATAATGGAATAATATTAGAAAAATATAACAAAAGATATCGCGTGAAGAGTGGTTTCGAATCTCCGAATTATCAATAAAACCAAAGCTGATACTTATCTGTGAAGGAAATCGGTCCCTAATCCCCATCACCCCGGCAGCAATTTTCATGGTGCTCTAAGCAATATGGGAATATAATGGTGGAGTGAGAAGATGAATGTGTTTGCCGACGAGTGATGGTCTTGAAGTATGAACTCAAAAAAGACTTCCAGCACGGTTGTCAAAATTTGTTTATATAACGAAAGACGGACTTCACGGACGACACACATAACGAACAAGAGAGAAATAATTATACATGATATGAAACATTCTTCTTGCAAACTCTGCTACCACTCATCTCCTTTCTCTCTCTCCTTAAAGGCCCGTTCACACTCTTGCGACCGAGTACGACTGAGAGAGACGAGATCTCTTATAACGAGTTCGTTTCACACGCACCGGCCCCGTTCGAGTTCTCTCCCAGAATGCGTCGCACTCGCAGAGTGTTGCACGGAGAACTGGACTCAAACGAACTCGCCAAATGCACCGAGTGCAGAAGACTGATGCTGCCGCCATCTATGTTGTAGAAAATGTACCGACCTCAAACCGAAACTAGCGCCTTTCTGTTTGGAGTGATGGGTGGGAATGCGAGAGTGCAGTCACTACCAACGTTTATCTACAAACGTTGAACGCTACAACCTGTAGTTTATAGTTGCGATGACTTCAAGCAACTCGGCTGTCGTAGAGATAGTTACAGACGGCGTAAATTTCCGCACCCAGCTGTCTACAAAGCAGCTGGTTGCGATCTTTCAATTCTTATAACCGTTTACACTGAAGAAAACTGATGATGCTGTCCGAGCAGAAGCTTGATCCGTTTGAGCATGGTATTACGCGTGAACCGCTGAAAGGGTACGGCTTAAAACTAGTCTGTTGGAATCTCCAGCAAAACGTTTCGTGGGACTTTCGATTTTGATCGTCATTACAAGTGGATCCGATGTCAGCCTTGGTGAGGACGTCGAGAACGAGAGCTTTCTCGAACAAAATACGACAGGGCAAGTTAGCTGACGTAGGTAAATGTTAAACATGATGATGTTTCCCAAGCTTCGGGTAAAGTCACTGTTTAGATTTCTCTGATGCTTATTTGGTAGTCAGAGTTTTCTGCTGAGCCAGTTTTGCCGACAAATGTTCAATTTTTCACCCGCACACGGATGTTGGTAAACATCTCGGGGGCCGCTGGTGCGTTTGTTCTGAGCTTTTCTTGACACACTGGTATAGTTCAGCGTCTGTACGGCAATAGAGCGACTTAAAACTGCAAATAAAGCACGGGTTGTCAATTGCTTCCTGCACGAAATAGCAGACGCTCACTATTCAAGCTCGCGTTTGATTCCGTTGCCCACGGGACGCGATTTCTATCAGAAAATCTACTTTTTTTCCTTTGAGTTCCGCGACACATCGTAGCAGACGAACCCTCGTCGTCTGCTCTCGCTCCTCGCCGGCCTCGCCGGAGCGAGGCATGACGGGATTGCATTCTGGCGCACGCCCGATTTTCTCGGTGCAGCGAGTGCATGCACGCGTGCGGTGCCGCCACTGAAACGAACTCGGAGAGTGCAACTACTCGTGGAGTGACTGCCGAAACGAACTCTCTTTACGCTGCGAGTGGGCACGCGTGGACACGAGTGCCGTGAAACGAACTCGCTATTACAACTTCTTAAATGTTTCTAGAATGAGGGAACACACTGACATTGTGGCGCCATCTATGCAGTGACCCTAGAACTGCATTTTACAAAAGCGAAGGTTTTGAGGGGTTTCCGAGGTTAAATGTGCGTAATACCCATAGAAAGGCTCGTTTATAACACTAACAAAAGTTTTTCGAGCCAAAAAAGAAAGGATATGGCGCGGGAAATAAAAAAAAGATATGCCGGACCGCCAAGTTTACACTGCTTCCCAATAGATGGCGCCAGTGTGTTCTCTGGTTTAAGAAGTTTTAAGGAACCCAGGTTTAAGAGGTCGCAGGCAGTCGCAAGAGTGTGAACGGGCGTTAACTCGAAGTTTTCTCCTCAATCTCCAACTCGAATTCCCAAAAATCTCTCGTCTTCCTTGTTCCTTCTTCCCGTCCCCCAACTCTCTCCCTCTCTCTTCCGTTTTCCACTTAGCTCAAAACCTCCGCACATTTTTTTTTCTTCTTTTTTTTTTGCGTTCAAATATTTCTTCCAGATGGCACAGAGTCGTGAAGGCGCCTTCACCCATCCGGGCAAGCGCTCCCCTCTTTCTCCCCTGGAGTCCCGCAGTGTCCACAAAGGCTACTGTTTCGCGACATTCAGATGATACAAAGGCTCTTGCCTACAGTGCCGCAAACAAGAGAGGAGACGAGACAAAGATGAGAGTGCCGGCTTTTTCTGCCGGAGGCGCGCGCTCTTTTTACACCAAAACAAGTGTCCCTTTCCTCACACGCTGCACTGGCGGGGTGGTGGTTGTACTGGTGTCCTCGGATTTGTTTCTTCTGAAAGAAGCATGGCAGCCGAGTAGCGCATAACCTGCCTCGTTTATCGCGGCTTATCCGGAAAAACCTCTCTGTGTCTGGGTACTTCAGAGTCAAGGATCTGAGGACGGCGCACCAAGCTCATCCGGATTTCGGCGACATTGGGGACTACGTCATTCCACAAGTGAGTAGCCGAACTGCCTACTTTTCGTCCACTTGTTTCACCGTACTGTATGTGCAGATGTTATGGCTTGTGACTTCTTTTCTTTATTGTCTTTTTACGCTCTATGCATATTATAGGAGGATGGTCAAATTAAAATTTTCTTGCTCGTATCGCTACTTTTGCGTTGTCAGTCGTCGGCTTTTGAGCAAACGGTGGTGCAGTATGATATATACATTTGTTAATGAATAATTTGAAAATATCCGGTCGTAAACCTTTGGTGCGTCGGATGCTTTCCAAATATTTAACTAAACGCACCGTTTTATAGAAGGTCGTTCCATAGAAACATGAATGTTTCGAGACTTTTATATTGCTATTTGCTTTATGAGGAATCTTGGCGCCTTCTCAAAAATATTACCTTTCTACGCACAGCACTTTTGCATGGCTATAATGACTCCTTGAATGTATCGCCCATTCCTTTTCTGTGTTTATAAAATTACACACGCACCGAGATGAAACGCCTTGTGCGCGTAGCGGTGAATAGTAATTGACACCTTCTTACAGCCTAAAATCGATTTTCATCTTTGCTGCTACATGAGCATGTGCCATTCAACTCCATAAAACACTTCTCCACCGTGATACGCGCGTACATGTACTTCTCTGAGTTACACGGCGCTTACCTAATTGTAGGCACGTGGCCAGGGGGGAGGCCCATGGGGCCCGGGCCCCCTCCGAAATCTTCCATTTTGCTGAGACCTGGGGAAACAAAATTCTGGCTACGTGCCTGCCTAATTGACAGTATTTTTTTTTCATACCAATGGCCTGGCCTAAAAAGGGCCCTAATATTTCCTAGTAATTAAGTAAGAAACAAGATAATTAAGTAAGTAACAAGATATAGCCACGCGTCTTGTTGAAACGTCAACCCGCGCATGTGCACAGTCCGGATAATTTACCCCCGCAGGTCTTGAGCAGAAGAAGGGTTGACCGTGTGTCGTATTTTGGGAGGTCTTCAAGAATTAACTTGACTAGGGTCCAGTATCTTGAAAATAGTTCGCTCTTGAATATAAGAATTGCTGACAACCTCTGTCGTTCCCAGTTCAGCTATATGCTTACGTAGCTAAAAGTGCGGCGTGTCGTCTATCTTGCTTTCCTGGCGTTTCTTCTTTTTTTTTTCTCTAGGGTAGCTTAGCGAAACTTGCGTGATTCAAGTATAGTAAAAATAGATAGGCGATTTCGGTAGAGCCAGATATTTTAGTTTTGCGCTCTACCAAACATATTTTTTTAAATAATCTTACGTTACTCAAACGCGGTCCTTATCTTGAAGCCTCGGTATTTACGATCTCGTTCAAAAGAGACTTCACTATTTTCTGCAGAACGTGATACAGTATGCAGTAGTAGTGCCGTGAGATTTAATAACAATGCCTCAATATCTCATTTTATCATTCATTGACTACTTTTTAAAGTGATAACCCAAGCGGTACAAGAATATTAGCCGAGTATCTACACAATGTTGTTGGCGAATACTACGAATATACGGTTCTTCCCATGCACACGATGTCCAGACGATATTGTTTCAAAAGCGGGGCAGTACCAGCACAATATCACTGGAGTACTGCCATCGTCGGCTGTGTACCTACCGTACGTCCAGTATATATATAAAGTACTAGCAGCGTCGGCTGGGTGCACGCCGGATATCGCGTGTTAATCCAAGGTCAATCGAGTCGTCGGAGTACCCGCCGAATATAGCCCGTATATACATAGAGTAATTGGAGCGTCGGCTGAGTATCCACTCGGCATCGCGTATGTCAATGGAGCTGGCGTGTCGTCTGAGCAACTGCTGTATATCCGGCGTATATCAATAGAGTACTTAGAGCGTCGGCTGAGTATCCGCCGGGCATCGCGTACGTCAATCGAGTACTGGCAGTGTCGTCTGAGCACCCGCCAGATATTGCAAGTATGTCTACAGAGTACTTGGAGCGTCGGCGATATAGTTTATTGCAACTCAAGATGGTTCGGCGAGGGTAAGACGGGCCAGAAAGGAGGAAGCAGACGGAATGGTGGAGAAGAGAGGGGGAAACCTCCTTCGTCTTTAGCGTTCCGTCTGCTTCCTCCTCCCCGGTCCGTCTTACTCTCGCCCTACCTTCTTAAGTTGCAACGGACTATAGATACCACCCAATTTATGTGCGACAAAAATATCTTCATTTGCTCTCGTCACCATTACGCTTCGGGCTTTTTTGGCACCTTGATTATACACACATGCAGAACCATTGCGCACACCGCAAGCATCAGCTGAACATATACGTTGACCGCATACACATACAGGGCATATACAAACATCAGCCCAACAGCACACTAACCAATACCGCCTAGAAATAGGGCCATAGCACTCTTCTCGTGACGTCACAACGAAAGGCCATCGGGGGCGCGTGTCGAAGCGAGGGCAACGCGCGTTGATCGACCGTCGTAGCGCGCTTTTAGTTACATACACATGTCTTATTAGCTAAAATGAATGCTGCACATAGCAATGTGTAAAGAAAACATTTTATTACACGGGCAAAAAATTACACCGCTAAATAATCTGTACGTAATGGCACGAGGTACGCGTATAAGACGTCTACAGAAAAACTTGATTGTTTTAAGTTGAAAAGATTGAGTCACACAATTATCGCTGTAGGAATGTATGTGTTGTACACAAATACTTCGACAAAATGGTGAGACACGCAGTGATTGGACACAGCAAAACAGATCACAATTAAAAATCAGGTGACGTAGTCCAAGCGGACACGTCTAAACAAGTGCCACTTACGATGATGTAAGTGACTGTTCTCGCGTGCAGTCACTGAATCATTGCATTATACCCCGGCCACACGACAAAATTAATGCAATTTCGATAGAATGACATTATGGGGTCGACAAATCAACCTGCGACGCTCGTATAATCAAATCACTCAAGACCGCGAACTGATTAAATCTCATATCATTGAATGAAGATACGTTAACTTTTCCGTGTGGCAGGGGTACTAAACTTACTATTTAGTCAACTAATTTACTTCTCCATATGGGCTCGAGGTGCCTTAGAACAAAATATAACTTATTTTGTATCACAATAATACTACTACCGTAATACAGTCAAGATTCTAATATAAACGTAGTAAAGGCAACAAAGTAACATTAGTACAAATAAACACATAAGAACCAACAACGCACTTTCAATGAACACAAACTTGTTGATCACGTTCCAATAGAAACTGGAATATTACCACACATATTTGCAAATGTCGACGCAACAGCACGCGGATAACAACGAAGAAGAAAATGCCATTCCATCACGAGATTAACAAAAATTCGACTGCAGCATTTTACTCGCGTCCTACATGATCAAGAAAACCTGTAAATAAGTTGTAACTAACCTGTCTATCGTATCCATACACCCCTGTGACAGGCTCGTCCGGGGTTGGTAAGAAAAGGGTCGGGAGACAGAGTTAGAAAAAAAACAGGGCATATATTTGCACACACAAAAGAAATATCAGTATGGAAGGAACAAATGTAATAAGACTACAAGCAAAGTCACAAGAAAGAAATAAGCAGTTCGAGCTACGGGGCTATCGTCCTAGAGATTCACCGGCATATGTCGTGACGAGGCTCGGTTCCTGGCTTCTGTAGCCGCTCAGTCCAGGGACGGTGTTGAGGTGGCGTAGATGCTCATGCCTCCGCTGTTCTCTTCACACCGTGCGTAGCGGCGGGTTCTGGTTCAGGTCGTCGATACCGGGACACAGCCGGTCATATCCTTAAAGCAGCTGCCGAACGTCGCGGCTCGTGCTCTTCACGCACCTTTTTTCGCACCCGTCACTTCGTCCTTCACGTTCTTCCTTCCAATGAACCATGACACCCCCCAACTTCAAGAAGTTTGTAACATAAACTTTTCTTTCTTGATGCCTGGTACTTCCGAGAACTCCATCTTGACGTCACCGAGCACAAGCCACCCCCACAATCCTCCTACACGACACTTTCACGACACGACCTTCTTGATGACCTTGAAACGACGTCCGGTTGCAGCGCACCATACTTGGCCGGAGGGCCCTCTTCATCCACATTCAAATCGAGAATTTCTTTTGTGAGAACTCACTGTAGCCACACACATATGCAAAGGCCCCGTCTTAAGTCTGACAAAAGACATTGGCACATATACAACACAAAAAGATATATACATTGAGGGAACCCATCCTCTTCGGGGTCTCGACTAGTTATCCCTAACAAAAATCTTAGTTTAAGAGAAGAATAACCGTCTAAATGCGGCTAAGAAAGTCTGCTCCCACGTTATCCCTGCCCTTTATGTATTCCACGTGAAAGCTATGATCTTGCAAAGCCATACTCCACCTCATCACTCGCCTATTTGTATGCTTAGCTTTGTTTAGGAATTCCAGTGGTTGGTGGTCGGTCTGAACTCGAAAAGTTCTGCCGTACAGAAGCAACCTAAATTTGGCAACGGCCAATACCAACGCCAGACATTCCTTTTCTATCGTTGCGTAGTTCTTTTCTGCGGTGCTGAGCTTTCTACTGGCGTACGCCACGGGATGTAGCATTCCATCCTTTTCTTGAAGCATCACTGCACCCAGACTCGCGTCAGACGCGTCTGTCCTTAGCACGGACTCCTTCTCGGGGTCCGGCGCCAACAAAATGGGAGGATGTCCCAGCTTGGTCTTCAGTTCATTGAAGGCCACCTCTCGCTCCGGCCCCCACGCAACCTCATTGCGGGCTCCTTTTCTGGTGAGGTCTACTAACGGCTCGGCAAGACCCGCATAGTCCTCTACGAACTCGCGGTAGAACCCCGTGAGTCCAAGGAACGATCTTACTTGTCGCTTCGTTCGCGGTTTTGGTACGTCTTGAATCCGTTCAATGATCGTAGGGTCCGGTGATATCCTTCCCATTCCGATCTCGTGTCCCAGAAAGCTGATCTCCTTAAAGCCCACTTCCCATTTCTTTGGCTTTACGGTAATATTAGCCTCGCGCAGGCGCCTAAAAATGCAGCGAAGCGTATCAACGTGCTCTCTCCACGAGCTTGTGGCGATCAGGATGTCGTCGATGTAGTGGTGTGCATCTGGGATGCCGTCTAACAATTTTCGCATCAGTTTCGTGAATGTCGCAGAAGCCGTTCTTAAACCAAAGGGCATGACCTTGAATTGGTAAAGCCGACTCGTCGAAGAGAAGGCAGTCTTTTCTTTGGCCTCTTCTTTCATAGGTATCTGCCAGTACCCTTTTGCTACATCGAGCTTTGAGAAGAAGCGCTTCTGTCCCGCCTTAGCAAACGTGACGTCGATCCGTGGTATTGGTTCCGTATCGGGCTTGGTCACGTCATTGAGCCTCCTGTAGTCAATGCAAAATCTGCTTGACCCGTCTTTTTTCTTTACCATTACCACTGGCGCGTTGTATGATGAGTTACATCTCTCAATCACGTCCAGCTCTAACATCTCGTCGATTTCTTGCTCGACTGTTTCCTGAACCGTTAGCGGCAGTGGGTACTGCTTCACATGTATTGGTCGGGACATAGTCAGTTGAAGGTCACAGGTCAGCAGACTCGTCCTGCCTGGAAGGTTCGAAAATATATCTTTGAAGTCCTCAATCAGCTCTCGTACCTCATCACGCTTTTCGGATTCCAAGTGTTCGTTTATGTTGACGTCTTCCCATCCTTGCTGCCTCGTCCAGCTTGGCGTAGGAATTCCCTCTGTATCTTCAAAACTTAGCTCGCTTGCGACTTCATCTTTCTCTTGAGAATCCATTATCATACCGCAATGTTGTCTACCTTGTTGACTTCCTTCTCTTTCTTCATATATTTTAAGCATATTGATGTGATACACCTTTTTCTTGCCTCCTACGTCTAACTCGTAATCCACATCATTCTTTCTTGCGACTACGGGGAAGGGACCTTTCCATTGCATGATCATCTTGTTCAGATCGGTGGGGAGCAGAATGAGCGCCAGGTCTCCTTGCTTCATATTTCGGTTGCAGCTCTTCCTGTCATAGTATTTCTTATACTTCTCCCTTGCTTCATGCAGGCATACGTGCGCCAGCTTGCATGTTTCCTCTAGTTTTTCCCTTAGTTCCAAGATGTATCCATATGCCGTCTTCATGTCTTCCTTCAGGGCTTCGTTCGACCACAACTCCTTGAGGATGGCCAGGGGTCCTCGTACTCTTCTCCCATATAGCAGTTCAAATGGCGAGAACCTGAGGCTAGCCTGGGGCACCTCTCTATAGGCGAAAAGCAAAGCGGGAAGATATCGATCCCAATCCTTTGGTCTTTCTTTGCACATCCTCCTTAGCATCTGCTTGACGGTGCCATTAAACCTCTCGACCAGGCCGTTGCTGATGGGATGATAGGGAGTGGTTAAGAGTTGCTTCATCGATAGAAGCCGGCTCACCTCTCTCATTAGCTCAGAGGTAAAGTTGGTGCCGCGATCGCTAAGGATCTCTGCCGGTACTCCATACCGCGTGAACATCTGAACCAACGCCTCGGCTACCTGCTGGGACCCGATGCTCTTCAACGCTACTGCGTCAGGATACCTCGTGGCCATGTCAACCATTGTAAGAATATACCTATTCCCCGAGCTTGCGATAGGCACTATAGGACCGATGATATCTATCGCGACTCTTTGAAAAGGTGCCTCGATGATTGGCATACTTCCTAAGGGGGCCTTGCCCACCTTGCCTTTGGGTACGGTGCGTTGGCACGCGTCACACGAACGGACGTACCTTTTGATTTCGCTTTGCATACATGGCCAAAAGAATTCTTCCGCCACCACATTGAGGGTGTTCTTCGCACCCTGGTGTGCGGACATAACGCTGTCATGTGCCATAGTTACAGCAGCAGCCCTGAACCTTTTTGGGAGAACCAGTTGTTCTGATCTTCTGCCGGATGAGTATACGACCCTCCTGTATAGAAGGTCGTTCTTCAGCAAAAACTGAATCCTTGTCCTGGAATTGTGTTTCTTCGTCGTCCTCCCTACATCGTTGAAACACTTCGTAAGAGTAGCGTCCTCTTTCTGTTGCTTTCCGAGTTCCTCGGCTGTTGTGTCGGTTACTGACACCTGCGCGACTTTCAGAGGGCGTTCTAGTTTTCCTATTGGTTTTCCAGCATCTCTCCCCTCGCTCGCGGACGCAGCTACGGCTGGTTTCTCATCCGAGAGCTCGTCGATGCTCTTGGTTGATTCCATTGCCCTGCGACAGCCCACGTTGACTCGGATGGCGTTCGAACACGTTTCGTATCTCTCCTTCGGCTTGTCTAGGCAGTCGCCGAGATTGTGTTCATTGTTCTTTTCCCATTCTGGGTCAGGGTCATTAGCCTCACGCATTTGCGGTATGTTTCCCAGTATCAAGTCGTATAGGGGGTTACTGACGCACTTCGCCGTTACCTTTCCCGTGTAGTAGGGCGTCCGTATCACAATAACCGCCTCCGGCAGGTACCGAACTGTTCGATCTAATAAAAACACTGGACTCGACTTTCCAGTTAGGTTCTCTTGAGGGACTAGTTCTTTGCGAACAACCACGGTGTTGCAGCCGGTGTCCCTTAACACCGTTATCTTGTGTTCTCCCAGTCGTCCTTCCACTACCGGCATGTTCTCCGACAGAAATTTCGGGACTCTCCCCATGACCGCATTCACTACCGGGATCTTGTCACCATTATCCAGGGTGACGTAAAAATCGTCGGCGTTTTCGCAATTATCTGTTGGCACCGTGTACAAGCACGACGCCTGATGTTTCTCGCTCTGCCTCCCTTTACAGTTCTCTGCCTTGTGACCACTACGGCCGCAATCCCAACATGTCAGTGACCTCATAGCTTGGCCGTTACTTCTGCAGTTTTCTGCCTTGTGCCCAATCTTCCCACAAAGGAAGCAGCGGATACTCTTTCGGAGACCACCCCTTGCGTGTTTATCTTCGTTTCCAGCGTCTTGCCTGTTTGTCACCTCCTCTCGCTTTTGCTTACCCGTGCTATGCTGCACCTGGGCCTCCAAGAAGAGGTCAGCTTTAGCTGCTACGTCATCCAACCTCTGACAGTTGCGCTCTCTCAGGAAGACCGTCAGCTTGCTCGAGCATGTCAACAGAAATTGTTCCACTAGGATGATGTCTCGCAGTGATTCGAACGTTTTCTCAACTCCCGCTATCTCGAGCCATCTATCAAAGTACCCTGCCAGTCGAGCAGCAAATTGTCTCATCGTTTCGCCGTCCTCGGGTTTGGCGTCGCGAAACCTCTCGCGGTATCCTTCTTTAGTGTAACGAAATCGCTGGAACAGCGCCAGCTTGACCTTGGCGTAGTCTAGAGCATCTTCAGGTGTCAGTCGGCCGACTACCGTCAGCGCCTCCCCGGTCAAACATAAGCCTAAAGTCGTGGCCCACTTCTCCACTGGCCAACCCAGCCCTGTTGCGGTACGCTCAAAGCGCTGCAAATAGGCATCTAGATCGTCCCTTCGTTCATTGAACTGTGGGATCAGTTTGTGGGGACTTCCGTGACTCCCTCGGCCTGACTCTTCCCCGCGGCCGCTTTCCGAATTTGCGGCACCTTCACCTCGCCCTTCACGAGCCGCAATCCTCAACTGCAGGACCTCTCGTTCCTTATCCAACTTAGCGCTTTCGGCCGCTAACATTCTTTGAGCCGCCTCACGGTCCTCCCTAGCGTTATCGCGCTCTTGAGCTCTCTCAGCTCTACTACGTGCTCTTTCCTCATCAACCCATTTTTTTAACTCGTCCCCAGTATACCCCAATTCCTTAGCTGCCGCGATTATTCTATCGAGCTCCATAGTAATGCACCAGTTTCAAATCTCCGTCTCCTCTCTCACCTCCCGGAAAACGAACTAGGATGTAATGGGCCGCGCCATCCTGGCAGGCTCGCCAAATTGTCACAGGCTCGTCCGGGGTTGGTAAGAAAAGGGTCGGGAGACAGAGAGTTAGAAAAAAAAACAGGGCATATATTTGCACACACAAAAGAAATATCAGTATGGAAGGAACAAATGTAATAAGACTACAAGTAAAGTCACAAGAAAGAAATAAGCAGTTCGAGCTACGGGGCTATCGTCCTAGAGATTCACCGGCATATGTCGTGACGAGGCTCGGTTCCTGGCTTCTGTAGCCGCTCAGTCCAGGGACGGTGTTGAGGTGGCGTAGATGCTCATGCCTCCGCTGTTCTCTTCACACCGTGCGTAGCGGCGGGTTCTGGTTCAGGTCGTCGATACCGGGACACAGCCGGTCAGATCCTTAAAGCAGCTGCCGAATGTCGCGGCTCGTGCTCTTCACGCACCTTTTTTCGCACCCGTCACTTCGTCCTTTACGTTCTTCCTTCCAATGAACCATGACAACCCCGCTCTATCCGCCACGAAAACATTTGAACACGAACTTCAAGAAGACTCTCTGTCGAGAAAGGGGTCTATCAATAATGACCAGTGTCATCGCTGACTAGTTGCCACACATGTCACTCAAACCGTAGCAGGACTTGTTTCGCGAATCCACGTAACTGGCGCGCAGTATCAAGCGAACATACAAAAAAACTATCCTAGACTGCGGTGACGACGAAAAAACTGCGGGAAGGAGGAAACAAGTCCCAAACCAACCACACACGAGAGTGCCAAGCGCCGATACTGGCGCGTCGGGAACCTAACACAAAAGAAGACAGTTCAAGTTAGTCAGCGTGCGGGCGAAACTTGTAAACAAAACGTGATCAGGAGAAAAGAAGCCCGTCCAACACTGTGTGACGACCTCCGTAAGGTCTTGAACCACAAAGCCACCGGGCTTTGTCGCGACCGTGAATGGACCCAAGCCAGCGATTACAACGAAGAGGCAAGATGTTCATGAATCCTTCATGCAACCAAACATACAAGACACTCACAGTACACTACAATAAAAATGGCGCAGCAAAGTTCATGGAAAAGTCTTTACGCGCTAAAGTCTTGTGGCTGACTCACAGTTCGGTGATTGTTGTCTGCGGGGGAGCTTGGCAAGCACTCGCAGATCTAGTCGTCTTGGAGAAGCCGTGTCGAGTTCGCACGGCGTTGGAAATCAGCCTTTTCTCAACATCCCCTTTGTCCGTCGATGTCTGGCTGCCTCCAGGCCGTCCCGTCCCGTCCGAGGAAAAAATCTGCCTCCTGGTCTCCGCACCGTCCCGTACGCCCAGCCCCTGGCCCCGTTCTTCCTTCCTTTTTGTTCCCCTCCGGGGTCGTCCATTTCCACCGCAGAAAAGGTGTGGAGAACTTGAGACCTTTCCAGTCGGAGGCTCTGCTGGAATGTCCTTCGCCTGTTTCCGTTCGCTTGGGCTACGTGGTCGTCCTCTTGCTCGTGGTGAGGGGGAGGAGGCCAGCAGATTGTCACTTACAAAAAGGGGGCGAGGGGGCGCCTTCTCCGAAGCATGTCGCGATCGCCCGTTGCATCTCCCTTCTTGAAACACACACACACACACACACACACACACGCACGCACGCACGGACGCAACGGACGCACGCACGCGCGCGCACGCACGCACGCACGCACACACACACACACACACACACACACACCTAACCGGGTCTTACTTTGGGCCCGAGCGCCCTATTTCGAAGGATTAACCAAAGGCCGGTACGTCACAACTCTCTCTCTCCCTCTCCCATTCCAAGTTTTTCTTTCCAAGGCGCCTGCGAGTCTGGTCACGTGAGGCTACGTGTAGTTTCGGAATTCGTTGAACTAAAAAGGTTGGGTTCACTCTCCCTCTTACTATGCCTCCTCTCTCACTCGTGTCGTCCCGTCTCTCTCCTTTCCCTTTCGAACATATCGTTTTGGGAGAAATAAAAATAAAAATATTCGTGTCAATCGTGGTTACCCGGTTTGCGTCGGAGCAATATAATATATATTCTGTTGACATCGGCCGTGTCAAAATGATCCCGGCTTTCTTTCAATATCATTTTCGAACCGGCCGAAAATGCCTAATACTGCGCAGTTATTGCCGATTCAGAAACGGTATTCAGGAAAAAACCTGGCTCGTGTACCACATAAATCCTAGTCGTGTCGCCGCGATATAACAAATATTCCGTCAACATCGACAGAGTCAAAATGGTACCGGCACAATTTTCCCGATACAACGAAAAAATCGGCAATACTCCCACGACTTTCCCGACCTGAGGCGAATATCCCCCCAATATTGTGTGCTGCCTGGGAATGTTTCTACTTCTCAGTTGCAAAAACAAGACTTAAGTTGTTTTTTTTACGTTGACTTTATGTAGCCAAAAAATAATGTCACTCTACATTCTCGTTGCACATATGACCTAAAGGTTTATCAGTTTTTACAAAACGGTGTTGATAATTTTTTTTCAGATCATTACCCAGCTGCACTACTGATGAGCCTACTCTGCCATGGTCAAAAATCGAACCTAGAGCTGCATCTCCCAACTGGTGAGTGATAGTATATAGCTATGTTAAGGAACTATAAATGGCTTGGGAAGTATGAAAATCTGCGACAAGGCATGAGTTTGCGCCTACTGCCACAAAAGAAACGCAAGATAATTTTAGTGACACTCATTTGGCTGTTCCTCATGATGCCTTCTTTTTGTTGATTTATGAAGGGTATCAGTGGGGCTCCTACAAATCACAAAAACTGTTAGCGTAAACAAGAGACTGCTAGTTTTTTCTATATTTTTTACGTTTGAAAGGTTGTTGTCAAAACTAATAGTGCTATATGCCAAACATAAATTTTAGCTTCTCTTTATTCTGGTAAACTTCTGAGCACGAAATATGCCTTGCATTCGTCTTGCCTTTTTCAGGCATATGTTATCGGTTGTCTTGCGTGGTCAAGAAGTGCAATGGTCTTTTCGGATGTGTTGCTATAACAATGCACACTCAACTGCCTGTTTTTTTTTTTTTTTAAGTTACAAAGATAATTCAAAGTTGGTTACTTTGAGTGCCCAATGTGCTGCGTGTTGACCGGTGCTCAGCACGCACCTCTTGTGAACATCGATTTGCGCCTTTCATTTATTTATTCTCAGTGCTTTATGGGCCATGCACTAGTCGAGGTTTGGCACGCATTCCCCGCACGTGCCAATCTGCCTGTGCCGGAAGCGCGCGCCGATCGGCACTCTTCAACCACATATGCCTGATAATGCTTGGGCATGCGTTTAGTGGCTTTACCTGAAATGACGCTTGATCTCTCAATCACTCGCTTACTCAACCAATTTTTTTTAATAACGCGCAACCCTATAACACATCCTGTGTTAAAAGGATCAATGCCATCCGTGTTGTGCAGTACATTTAAGGATCTCCTTCTTCTGGACATGCATAAAAAAGCTCTAACATTATTTAGCTCCATAAATTTAGGTGTTTCAGCATTGTTTTGAAGACTTGTATGTGATTCCTAATGCCACTGCAACCTGTTTCTCTGCAATTGAAGAAAAAGATAAATATTTTATATTATTATTTTTATAGCTGTGATTTAGAACGATCAAGGTTTTACCGGTGGTTGTTTTCGGTGGTACATTTGGCCGTGGGCAAAATTTATTATATCTTCTATTCAAGCCTTACTTACTGAAGCTTGGATAATTTGTTTTTCAGCGGCTAGAGTAAACTGTCTATAATTCAAGCAATTCATCACATCTTGTATCTCATGGCATTTTCCGCACAAGAAAACACTTCCGGCTGTTAACTTTGTTTTGTTTCCTAATCCTGTTTCAGTTAAAACGTGCTTAGTTCATTGTTACGTAAAAAATGCTATACTTTTCAGAACCCAGAGAAGATTTTTGTGTGCCCGGACATCACGTACACTGGGGACCATCCTGCGTCATCTATACTCCGTTTCACCTTCAGTCCAAGCGCAGTGGACGCCACGAGCCATCCCAGCCGATCCAGCGCCGGGAGAAAGTCGCGTGACCTGCCGGTGGGGCGGGGCGACACAGGGAGCTCAAGGTCGCACGACACTCCCTCAACGCCGCATTGGCTGGGATGGCTCCTAGCGTCCGCTGTGCTCGGACGGAAGGTGAAACGGAGTATAGCTGCGCAAGAATGAAGTTTAAGAGCTTGACACCTCCAGCTTTGGACAACCCAGAGGCCGTTGAGTTGGTGTTCTTTGCCCATTGGGCATTCAACACAAATTCTGTTTATGTTGAAGCCATTCCTATTCTCAGTAACGACAGCTCCAATGGCATCTCGTGTTTAGCTTGACTTTCTTTTCCTCCTTCTTTCTTATTAAAAGGCGAAGGCCTTGTGCGCTGCAAACTAGATTGCTAGAGCTGACGTGAACTTCCGCTATTTTTTTTCGTTTTTTTTTTCTACTATGAAATAACATCATTGTAGGAACTAATTTTATATTGTTGCGTGAAGTTTGTTATTTTATTGTTTTTCTTCGAGTCTAAGGAGGTGGCGGTGTGCAGACTAGTTTGCTGTGTTTGTGTGAACACTGTTAGGCTTTGTTTTCTTCACATATAAGGCGAAGTTAATGTGCAAACTTGTTTGATATGTTGATGTTAACGCTGTTATTTTTTCATTTGGTATAACACTGTAAGCTATATTTGTAGGGCTCGCGTGAATTCTATTATTTTTAGTAAAAGGTTAGGGATAATGTAAACTAGTTTACTTGTGTCCATGTTACTCTGTCAGTATTTTTTATGCGTGTGTGTTTGCTTTATATTTTGCATGTTGCGGGTTTGCTTGTCACGGCATCTTGAGTAGTTGAAAAATAAATGGATGTTAATAAGAATCTTCCGGTGCGGTTCAGTGTTTCGTATTCTAACACAAGAAAGTCTCCTATAACTAGGGGTGATGATTTAATTCCCGTTTGAGTAATATACAATGCTTATCAAAATATAAGAAAATTCGCATGGGACTCTAAGGCAAAGGGAAAAAAGAGATCCAGTGATTTTCCTAACAGGAGACACGTGAAAGTCAAAACAGAATGCATCGACTCTTTTCCAAGGGTCACATTATTCTAGCAAAAAAAGAATCCAATAATTCTTATAAGGGAGTTGTCCGACTTCACTGTATATTGGAATCGGGTGACTCTCATGAAGGGGTCGCGCGAATCTAGCAAAACCGGAGTCCTCTGATTCTACCTGAAAGAATCCACTGACTCTTATAGGGGGTTCACATGATTCTAGCAAAAAAGAATCCAGTGACTCCAATAAGAGGGGTCATCTGACTCCATCAAATACTGGAATATGGTGACTCTCCTGGAGGTGTCGTGTGATTCTAGCAAAACAGGAGTCCCCTGATTCCACCCCAGAGAATCCACTGACTCTCGTGAGACAGAGTCGCCTGACTCCAGGCAGTAAAAGGTTCACATGACGCCACTAGCTGATAGAGTCATCAGATTCCAGTGGAGAAGGAGTCCAATGACTCCACTGAGCGCCGGCGTCACTTGACGCTTTTAAACGTGACACCACAGGGACAACCCTGGACTCCCCTAAAGGGAGTCACTGTGACTCTCCTTTTTTTTTAGAGTGCAGCCGAGGTGCTTGCAATCTGACGGAGGCTTATTGCGGAGGAGGCGCCGTGTAACCGAGATTTCGGTTGCACGTCAAAAGATCCCCAAGTGGTCCAATTTAATGCTCAGTCCTCCGCTGGGGCGTGCCAGATGCCCGACGTAGGTTTGGCACAAAAAACCTCCAAATTTGACTTTGACGTTTTGGGCAGCGGTGAGGCAAGATACAAAAACACGGATGTGCCATGTTTTGTTTCTTCTTTTCATAATTTTGCGAGTGTGCACTGTTCGTAGATCGGTTGTGCAGGAAACTGGCTGTGTGTGAGAAGATGTTGTTTCGAGTCTCTTTTTCCACGCCTCTACACTTAAAACCCGAGTGGACAGCCCTAAAATATTACAGTGAAGCGTAAAATTTGTTTGTAATATAAATTGTGGGAACATAATGTCTCCAGTTAGTGATTGACATTAGGCGAGAAGTAACCATTGCCTGTAGTGGAGAGGGAGACGACAAAAGCCAAGACTATTTAGTTTAGGCTTTTGCTCCTTCGGATAGTCGCGCAGGCTGTGGTCGGACAATGTGAAATGGAATACAGCTGCATATACTATTCACATTGTAGTGCTAAGAAGAAAACAACACTGCGTGGTGTCCCTTCGTATAAAGACAATCACTAGAAATGGACTTCGCGATCTATTCGAACGTGTCATGGCCGGTGGAATATCGCGTTACCAAAACAACAGTTCAGGTTATGACATCCGAACACATGCAAGGAAAATAATTGTTTCTAATTCATTTATTTAGATAAAATATATGACTGCCCCACAGCTTGTGTTTCGAAAATAGAGGAAAATGTTTCAAGGGGTTATCAATCCGAACTTTCACGTCCAATGTCGACTTGTGCGATCTATCAGTAGGCAGTGGTACCTTTCAAACATATTCAAAGGGAAAACCAGTGTCTTATTCTCAAATAAATTTAAATTAGCTTACTGTTATGAAAGCGACTTCGAGCATTAACTCTTTATTGTAGCTTTAATGCCACGGGTCTTCAAACTCCAGCCAGCGGGCCAAATTTGTCCTGCAGACGTGTTTCAAGCGTCGCGTGGGTGGCCGCAGTACTTCCAATGAAGCCCAGCCCGCGGCTCGCTTTCAGTAGGCCTGCTGCTACCCTCGTAAATCTAAGCGCGCGTGGAAAGACGGTATCGCAAAGCTTACTAACCGCGTAAACGGCAGGTCATCTTGTCATGTTATGTATTGGACGTTGTCATCATCAACATCACTATTGTT
This sequence comes from Ixodes scapularis, assembly GCF_016920785.2. Taxonomy (NCBI): domain Eukaryota; kingdom Metazoa; phylum Arthropoda; class Arachnida; order Ixodida; family Ixodidae; genus Ixodes; species Ixodes scapularis. The sequence continues at coordinate 75,289,382 of NW_024609883.1, forward strand.
AGGCTCCTGTTTCAAATCTGTGTAAGTATGTACGTAACAATTTCTTTGCTTTCTCGTGCGCTCTGAGCGTAGCGTCTTGTGTCGTATCCGTTGCATATCGTCAGCGGCAGTTCTATCATTCTCATTTGTCTTCTACCCTGAGGGAACATCCCAAAGTTCCTATGTGCGTTCATGTATTTTTTGGGAATTTTCAGGTTCCCGATTACTGTGTAAGGTCAAAATTAGATTAATAATTGCTTTTCAGAAACACGTATGTCTTTTCATCCTTCTTAGAGTCTCTCTTCTTTTTTTTCACTCTAACTTTCAAATTTGTATTTAGACGTTGATCTGAAAATATTTATTGAGTTCATTACTCATTTGTATTTACTTTTTTATTTCCTGGCAACTGATCCCCAACCCAGCCTTTCACTTAAAAAATTGGGGAACCCTTTAAACGGTATTCGTGAATTTTGAAGGCCCAAGAATAATGAAGGTTTAAAGTGGGCTAAATTTCAATCACAATTGGAAATGTGTTGTGGAAAAAGTAAATGTTGATTAAGAATGCCCGGGCTCTAGGCGAATTCTTTCGCCAGGAGAGTAAACGGCATCAGTAGAAAGAAAACTTCATGGGAGCACTTTTTCCAACAGTCCGACACAAACGGTTTTCAAAAGGTGTATGGAGGTTGTTGTAGTTTTGCCAAACAATGCAAAAAAACACCCGGTAGTGAAATATAAAAAAAAAATTGAAACGTACCCAGTAGCGCACTGGTTAGCGCGTAAATGTCCCATTCTGCTGACTTGGGTACGAAGCTGGTTATAGCAATTTGGTTTTCTTTCTCCTAAAGCGATATCTTTACGGGAAACACTTTGCAGTTATTTCGAGCTCATTGGCTGTGGTGGCCGCCATACGATTCCTTGTGAAATCACATTAACAGAAACCCGATCACCAAACTCTGTTATTCCCGCTCCTGCGCAACGGTTGAAGAGCTCCGTAATGCAGCAGATAATAGAATTGCAGCAACCCGTCCAGGGTGCTTTGGTGTTCCTGACTGTCACAGGTTTGCTGATATTCTCTGTCTAAACTCAAAGGACTGCCGACCAGGCGATAGGTCCACGCCTCAGTGGAGGCCTGCCAATGAAGGGGAGACCACAGTTTTGCAAACAAACGAATTTAATACTACAAACAAAACAAACACAAAAAAGGTTAACAAGTGCCGAGCTGCGAAAACAACAGGACTCAAACGCACTTCACCCGGCCGGTGCACGGGCGGCGAAGATAAAATCACTCAACACACAACGAATTAGGCAAAACCCCAAGTCTACCGCTCGCTACAATGCGTTAACCGTTTCTTACGCGAGAGCTTCCCCGAACATGAAAAAAAAATAATAATAACAACTTCGGAGCTTAAATGTTATCAAATAATACAATCGGACACCCGTGAGAATAAAAACCAACTACAGAAATACCGCTTCCTTAATTACTATCAAGAGGAAAGTGCGAGTGGAGGGGAAATCTCGTCTCACAGTGTCCGGGAGTGACGGTCTTGCGAGGCGCTGTCCGAAGGGGGAAGGAATGGTCCCGGTGGTACCACGGTGGGTTGGGCGGCTTGAAGCGGCCACACAATCAGACACACACACTTCGTCGTCGAAGTCTTCCCCAGTCCGGACCCGCTACCGTTGAGCTCCACGGACTCGGCGCTTCGATTCCCCGCCTGTTGCTTCCGAGTTTCCCGCTCACACTGCTCGCCTTTGCCCCAAAGAGCCCCCTGGACGGGCCCCCGCATTCCAGCACACAGGCGTGGAAAACAAAACAAAAAGAAACGAAACCCCAGGACGCCGGCCCGCTCGTCCCTTCATCTTCCCCCAAAGGGAGCATCGCTTCGTTTTCGGGGGAGCTGGGTCCCAGACCTCACTCCCCGCGAATTTCTTGGAAGGACGCGTCTGGCCCGGGAGAATGGATACCGTAACACAGTCGGATTTTTTGACATGAATGACGTAACATAGCCGGATTTTGTGACACTGACATACTAATTAAAAAGTTAGAGCACTATGGCATCCGAGGAATTGAACTTTTTAAATCATATTTGGAATATCGTACGCAGTTTGTCAGCATAAATAATTATAATTCAGCAACCAAAAGAATTGTGACTGGAGTCCTCCAGGGGAGTGTACTTGGACCGCTGTTGTTTATAATATTTATAAATGATATCGAACAATGTGCACCAAACGTCAGGTTCGTTTTATATGCTGATAATACCACTCTTTTTATTAAAGGTCAAACAACTTCTGAGATCGAAAGTACGGCGGCAGTTGTTCTTGAAGATCTATACTTATGGGCGCCACTTAATGGTCTAAACATAAACACAGCAAAACTAAATGCGCATTGTTTAGAACAAGGGACCGTAAAATATCGTTGCCTTTAAATATTACGATGAATTCATCTCTCTTAGAGATTGCAAAATCTGTTAAATTCTTGGTGTATTCTTACCGAATCACCCTCTTGGAGTGAACACGTTGAGTATATCCACCGGAAAGTTTGCAAAGCCATAGGAATAATATATAAAACTCGTTTGATGTTTCCCGCGCGAGTGAAGTTGCTCTTGTATTACTCTCTGATCTACTCACATTACGTGTACTGTCACCTGGTCTGGGGAACCACAACGAAACAAAACTTAACAACACTGCTACTAACACAGAAGAAAGTATTTCGCATAATTGAAAATGTTTTTTTTGCATTCTTCTGAGGAGCTTTTTCGTAAACATAAAGCTGTGACAATTAATCATTTGTACAATTATCGTTTGATGGGAGTCTACAATACGGCAGTAAAACAAAATAACAACTTTTTTCTTTCTGTACTGTCGGGCTTGGAGAGTAGAACCCAGACGTATGAAACTTGTCACAGTGAGGGCTGGTATGTTACTACTTCCCGCACGAACTATGGACTAACTTCTTTAAAACATACACTACCGTCACTTTTAAATGAGCTCAAAGGTGAAAATATTGACATCACTAAAAAATCAAAAGGTGTGCTACGCGAAATGCTATTGGAAAACAGTGTTAACGACTTTTTGTTAAGATAATCGATACAATAACGTGTAGTACTTTGTTTTTTGCATGTCCTGTTTGAAATGTTTCTGCTGCTTTGCTACACGGAGTAGGGCCTCGTCAAGCTTTAAGCCACACAGCTTTCTGCCCTATCTCCCTCGTTGGTAAATAAAGAAAAACAAATTATTATTATTATTATTATTATTAAAGGGGCACTTGGGAGCTTTCTAAGCATTTCAGGAATTTCAAGTTACATTCATGTGCAGCTTATTTCAATACTAAAAAGTGTGATAAAAGATAGTGAATCTTAGATGACAGGAGTGTGTCGGGACAAGCCTACAGAGGTCTCCTCTAGAAGTGTGCTGCGGGGAAGAAGCCCCTAACATGCGAAAAAATTGACGCTCTGACAGGTGGGTATTTCTGATCAACCTGAAAGGGCACATGATCTGTTGGTACTGCGCTTTGCTTAGCTGTGCATATAATGTGTTTATAGTGTAATATAGCTTACTGCGATTTTAGATATTTTTTATGAACCTCTTGTTGACTTTGCCTTGCGCAGCACATATTACAGTCAGAGGCGCTATGAGGTGAGACAGGGTGGGGCGTAACGCTTGTTTTGCACAATGGGAATGAGGCCACGAGGTTCGATCTACAGTCAAACCTGAGTATAGCAAACCCGGTTAACTCATACTATTTGTGAACGAACCAGTGGCTGCAATAAAAATGCCTAGCGAAAAAGGCGGTTATGCTGAACGAAAATCCCAGCGTCTCCCAATAGATCGAACTGCCAAGAGCGCTGTCTAGCTCCTAGAGCTGGCTTTCCCCCAAAGTAAGTACCTCCTTTGGGGCAAAACCTGCTTGCAAAAAAAGCTGTTTTTTTGTGTGTGGGGGGGGGGGGGGGGAGGGGAGAGGGGGCAATCGCGTCAAGCACCTGAAAAACACACAAAAAAGATGTCTTTTGCGGAGGGAGCGAGGAAAGAGTGAGCAGGTGAAACCAGTAAAAACGATGAAGCGGCAACTGAATAGCTGCGGTGAGCGTCCCTCATAACGTACAAACGCCCCTTCGAGAATAAACTACTTTTCTAAATGTGGCATGCTTGTTGTTATCAAATTCATTAAAACTTTTGTGTAGAAATACCCGCTATATCGAACAGGTCGACGGTTTTTGGCGAGTTCGATCTAATCGGGTTTTACTGTATTATGTTGCCCACAGGTAGGAGAAAGCAGATTGAACGCGGGAAGGCGGCCGAGTGATAAATTCCTTCTGATTATCAGGCTGGACACGACATAACTTCCTTGTTTACTGTTGTAGTTGTGATTTTGTTATTTTAAGGTTTTTATGAATAGTGTTCGTGTCGTTGTTTTATTTTATGCACTGTATGTTTTATCACGCCATACCAACGTGGCCCTCGCCATCACCTTACCCATCCGGGTGTGCTCTCAAAAACGGCATGGAAGAAAAGAGCCATGGACTGCCTGTTTGCATGGGAATGTGCGCCAGTGGTGCATGTTGGGAATAAAATAAAATAGTAATTTTCATTGTGCTTGTCTTTGTAGTTTTGTTTTATGGCAGAATGAACACCTAAACATTTGAAAAATTGGTGCTCCTTTTGCCCAATTAGGTAGCTGTTGTCATCAGCAGTCCTTTCTGCGTCTAAATTACACCGAACATGCATGACGAGGTCATCCCAGAAGATACTAGATCGACCAGGTCACATCAGAACACACTTGCAGGGTCATGCCATTACACCAGAACATGCCACTACACCACAACACGCCAAGACGCCAAAACACGTCACAACACCAGAACAGGTCAATATACCATAACACCAAGACAGCAGAACAAGACAGACCTGTGTCTGAATTTCCACTCTGGTATAGACGTCAGAAACGCACCCGACCCGGTCTGGTGGATTTTTCAATAGGGATCAGTCGGTAGAAATTCTGCTGGAGTATACTAATTTCAACAAAAGACCGTAAAATCTCAAATATATTTTTGGGTGTATGTTTCAATCGCTTCTCAACTGCCCAGATATACATGGTATATAAAAAAATGCGACGTGCTTTATCCTTTCACCGAGGGAATTAGGCAGCACAATCAAGAAAATTGTGAACGTAGATTACAAAATGTGTGGTTCAAGCTCTCAATTATTTTGATGCAATTCAAAATCTGACACTAATATGAATACAATACCCACCTTTTTTGACAAAATTAGCTGCAAGATTTAATCTGTAAATCTGCTACACCTGCGGTTCCCACAATCTTCATAATCTCCCGATCTATCGAAGAGTTTGTTGGAGTGGAGGCTCGGTAAATCACACTCTGCATATTTATTTACAATATTTACACGGTCCTTTTTATTAGCCCATCGAGGGGCCCTTCGCCGAATCCCAGATTACATGCAGCTCGTAGTCCAGGCACCTCGTGTCCCTGGCTAGTGCCTGTCCCGTGAGCTTGGCGCAGTTCAACCGCTGGATCGCTGCCGGTAGCTGCCGCTACAAGTACTCCCCTCATGCAAGGAAGTGGACTGTCGAAAAAAACCTCGCTTCAACGGGGTGCCTGTGCAGGTGGGAGTTAACATGGAACCTGATGCGAGGTGGCTTTGGAAGGCGTGTGATTCCGGATGAGTACAAATGGGGTGCTAAGTGGACTGGCTTCACTCTGTCCAAAGAGACTACTCCTTCTCGACCATTGACGTCGAGGGTCATGTTCTTGTTGTCTCGACGCAGTATAAGACGAAGGCCGTTATAAGGGGGCTGCAAGGGCTCTTCATGCCATCGCGCCGAACGAACACGTGCGTACTTTTGTCGAGGTCACGGCTAACAAAAGTGTTCGTTGTGGAGGGCGTCCTTGAGCAAGGGGGCTGAAGGTCTTTCATTAGTAGTCACAGCCGCTGGACGTAGTTTTCTGCTGTTTCCTGTAAGATGTTTGCTGAGGAAAAAAATTCACCAGGCAAGCGGAGTGACGTGCCGTAAAGAGTTCAGCTGCACTGTAATTATTTTCCGATTTGAAGGCTGTACTGATTCCCAACAAGACGAGTGGAAGCTCCTCTGCCCATGTTGAGCTGTTGGTTTGTGCTTTGATGGAGGCTTTCAACTGACGATGAAAATGCTCTACCATGCCGTTGGAGATTGGTTGGTACGACGTCGTATAGATGTTGCTGAACTCCAAGGAAGTGGGAAAGAGCTAGAAATAAAGTCGTTTTGAACTAACGTCCCTTGTCCGTTGTGCTCGTCTGTGGGACACCAAAGCGATAAATCCACATTTCAATCCTTTGTCCGTTGTGCTCGTCTGTGGGACACCAAAGCGACAGACCCACATTTCAATCAGTGTGCGAGCGACGGTTTTTGCGGTGATATCTCTCATTGGTGCCGCTTTGGGCCACCGCGTGAAGCGATCGACGCAGGTCAGAAGATAACGGTTTTCCTGTGATGGAGGAAGCAGTCCCACGATTTCAACGTGAATGTGGGCGAAGCGACTGTCCGGTGTGCTAAAAGTTCCCAAGGGCACCTTGGTGTGCGGGCGAACTTTGGAGCGTTGGCACTGGATGCAAGTTTTGTCCCAGGGCCTCACGTCAGTGTTGATACGAGGCCATATAAACCGCGAAAATATCAGTTTCTGGGTTGCTCGCATTCCGGGATGGGAGAAGGAGTGCAGGCAGTCGAAAACTGCTCCTCGCAAGTCTGCTGGAACGAAGGGACGCGGACGATCTGTTGAAACTTCGCATGCAACTGTGTCGTCACAGTCGGGCATGCGTATGTCTTGAAAGACTAATGTCGTTGACGTTGTCCGTAGGCGTTGTAGTTCGAGGTCGCCTCGTTGTGCTTCCGCCATCTGTTCGTAAGGAACTGCAGGTCGTTCCGTGAAGCATAGGTTGACCCCAAATCTGGAGAGTGCGTCAGCTGTGGCGGTATCCCTGCCCTTAACGAAGCGGATGTCTGTGGTTAATTACGAGATATGCACCATCGGCCGCATCTCACGCGAAGTATGTGCCGTGCTGTTGGAGGCTAGCACGTAAGTCAACGGCTTATGGTCTGTTAAGACAAAGGAGCTTCGGCCTTCTACCCAGTGGCGAAAGTACCTGGTGGCAAGGTATATTGCCAGCAGCTCACGTCCGAAGGTGCTATATCGCCGTTCTGTCGGAGTCAGCTTCTTCGAAAGGAAGGCTATCAACGTGGTGGCCAAAAAATTCAAGTTCGTTGGTCGGATTGACGAGAAGTCTGTATTCTTGGAAGCGCAAGAAGAGTTGACGTAGATGATCGGATTGCTCTTCCGATGTGTTTCTGAATACAAGGATATCGTCGATATACGCGAAGGTGATTTACAAATCTCGGAGGACTCTGTTAACGAATCGCGGAATGGTTTGTGCAGCGTTGCGCAGTCCGAAGCGCATTCGCAAGAACTCGTACAATCCAAACGGTTTGATGACAGCCGTCTTGGGGATGTCTGCCGGTTCTAAGGGGATCTGGTAAAGTGCCTTCACGAGGTCCACCTTGCTGAAAACTTTCGCGCCCTGCACGATGCCACCGAAGTTCTTAATATGAGGGATTGGGTAACGGTCGGGCAGAGTACACTTGTTTAATCACCGGTAGTCCCCACACGGGCACCAGTCCTCAGTCCTTTTAGGGGCCATGTGAAGTGACGAAGACCAGGGACTCAAAGATGGCCTGATAAAACCAAGTTCATGCGCGTGTTGGAATACATTCTTGGCTATCTTGAGGCGGTCGGGAGTGATTCGACGTGGTCTGGCGAAATTGGGGCCCCTTTCGCCACGCTCTGATGGGTGACGGTGTGTCGGATGGCTTGATCGGGAGCAGGTGGGCGAAACACGGCTGGAAATTCGTCGCCGATGGTTTGCAAAGGAGAACTCGTTTCTGCTCACGGAAGAGCAAGTTTAAGATGAGGAGACTTCGACACGATAACTTGCACACTCAATTGTGTCTCGGTATCAAGAAGTTGATTTCTCCTGAGGTCCACGGTCAGTGTGAATTGCCGCAGAAAGTCTGCTCCTATGATTGCCTGCCGAACATCCGCGATGATAAAAATCCAACGGAATGTCTGGCGGAGTCTGATGTCCAACGTGAGGGACCTTTCGGCGTACGCTTTGATCGGGGATCCGTTAACAGCCTGGAGCGGTGGGAACTCTTAGCGGAACGGGCGGTCCTCCGGCGTAGGAAGTACCATGTTTACCTCAGCCCGGTATCTTCCAGGAAGCGGACCTTCTTATTGCGGTCCGTCACGTAGCAAAGCTGGCCTGAAGTTGGGCTTTCGTCGCTGGCGGCCTTCAGCAGGTGCCCATGTCACTTCCCAAGTAGTACACGGTGGGCAGCATGCTCTGGCTCGGGATTCGTATCTCTGGTGGTACTAGCATACTCCTGGATGGGAAGACCCAGCTCTTGAATCACCGCGGCGTCGGGCAGCGTTAGCTCGTGGATTGACGGTCGAGGATAGGGAAGGTCGTGATTGGAGGTTAGGATTCTCACGACTGAGCTCGCTCACCCAGTCCTCTATGCGATCGTTGAACCTAAGAAGTCGAGCGAGCTGGGATCCGATGTCGGCCGCAGTAGTGCACGGCGTTGAGGAGGTTTCTTGACACACCGCTGTGATGGTAAGGAAGCCTACGTCCATGATTTGGTAGGCCATACGAGCAAGCATAGAGATTTAGTCGGTGGCAGATGTGCTCAACATCATCCGGATTTGGCTTGGTAGGCGTTGGAGACAAAGTTCTTTAAATTTGGAAGTGTCCATCTTCGTGACTTTGTCCCCAAGGAGGTGCTCCATGCGCCCCAATAATTCCGTAGGTTTCGGTCGCCCAGCTTCTCGGCAGTCAACAGCTGCTGAAGGCGCCGTTGCTCAGACTCTGTGGTGCGACGAATCAGTTCTTTCCGTAGAGTCTTATAGGGCTGATCTGCGGGTGGAGAACACAGAATGTGGCGACCCATGGATAAGGCTGACTGCGGGAGGGCAGCGGCGTCGTAGTCGAATTGGGTCAAACAAGAGGCGATCCTGCTTTTCCGGAGAATTGCTTCCGCGGTCAGGAACCACAGCTCGGAATCGGATGACCAGAACTTTGGGAACTTGATATTGAGATTCACCGCCCCCAGTGTCATCGGGGCTCCGGGAGAGGCGCCATCGTCTCTGAGGCTCATGACGGGGGCACAAAGCTGGACTCACCCAAAGAACCAGGGCTCCATGGCAGCGTAGCTGGGCGTGGTCGGGGGTAGCTCGGTCCGAGGTCAGAAGTATGTAGGAGTGGAGTCTCGGTAAATCACACTCTGCATATTTATGTACAATATTTACACTTTCTTTTTAACTAGCTCATCGGGGGGTCCTTCGCCGAATCCCAGATTCCGAGCAGCTCGTGGCGCAAGCACATCGTGTCCCTGGCTCGTGCCTGTCCCGTGAGGTTGGCGCCGTTCAAGAGCTGGATCGCTGCCGCCAGCTGCCGCTACAGGTTCAAAGAATGCGCCCCAATCTTCAGATCCAGTCCTAGTCTGAGTCAAGGAGGTTCAGGGGGGGCCTATGCCTGGTTCTGGGGAGGGTCCTGGGGAGGATCCTGGGGCGAGTCCTGGGGCTGGAGAGCCATCACTGTTTCCGAACGCCTCTTCCTGCCGCCTCCCCTGTCGCAAAAACCCTGGCAGCCACTTCAGCGTCATTTTTTAAGCTGTCAATTCTTCAATTTTTATCTTCGCACTAATGGCATCTACGAAAAGATCAGAAGGTCGAAGATCAACGCTTTGAAACCCACATTGGTGTTAGTAAAGCACACTCCCAAGCAGCACATTGTGAATAGGCCAAGGCTCTACATAAGTTTATTTGTTTAGCTATAGCACCGCGATGTTCTGAAGAACTTGGCTCACAATGGACTAAAAGTTCTTCCGCAACCTTAACCAAGTCGTCGCGAAGTCAAGGAAGAGTGGCCACCATTTGTTTTTTTAACTATGTAACTCAATATATCATGCACAAGCAAATTAACAGACGCGATCAAGCCACGAAAGGAAGTGCTGGCTCACTTGCTCTAGCTGAAGGCTAGCCGCGGCATCCTTCCGCTGACAAATGCTTGCTGAAATGAATTGCTCTCGAGCTTGCATCTGGCACTCCTCTGAATTATTCGTTATCTCTGAATATGTATCGTCTGGAAGGTTGGATATCTGAAACCTATTTAAAATGTCCCGTACTGAATTAACCTATATAATACACGAAGGAAACGTGTAAGAAAAAGTACTCGCGCATTTGATTGTAAACAGGCACGAAAACAGACACAAAATATTCTCTTCAAATTTCGTAGTTTATTATACACACTTAACTTTTTTACACCCTTTAAGGGTGCTACAGCACCCTTTAGGGGTGCAGCAGGGGGTTTGCACCCTTCACTTAGCCGTCCAGCACCCTTTTTCTTGCAGGGTTAGCACCCCTCACGACGAGCGCGAGGGTGTATGAGCGCGAGCACCCTTCCGATTCATTGGGAGGGGTGCTAAAAGTTGGAAGGGTGTTGGAAGCGTGCTCAGTTATTCGGTCAAGGGTGTTCTTTATATTTAACAGCATAATTTAGAAAAAGAAGGAAGCGATAGATATCTGTATGTCGTCTTCAGTTTATATAACTGGGCTCAGCGTACATTAGATGAATTAATGAACCACAGTATATTTTTTTATTCTTTTTATTTTTATTTATGACTAATCAACCAAAATCTGTTACTCCGAAAATACGATTGGCATCTGTTTCAAATTACGACCAGCAAAAATAAAGCTCAATCAATCAATCAATCAACTAATATTTACTGCAGAGTTAAGGAAGAACCACTGGACTTCACGCTGGCATAGTTCAATAATAACAATAAAAATAAAATCATTTATTGTTTTTTGCAGTGCCCAGGGACATCCAATAGACCGATCCCACAGCTAGTTTGAGTACGCCACCGCTGCCGACATGCATCGTGGGAGCTGTAATCTTTCTGCACATGCGACAACCCTGCTAGAGGTCCGCGCGAGCAGAGTACGAGGCGGCATGAGCTATCTCGTGAATTGGCGTCTGCCTCCTACGAACTACAGCTATGGCGGAGTCACGCATGCGTGGAACGCTTGGTGAGATCGGTCTATTGGTCCTCTTGCTAGCGTAGTTCAACAGAACGCATAAACAGATATGCTTGCGCGCGCACACACACACATACACGCGCGCACGCGCGTACGCAAGCATGTACACGCACAAACGCACGCAGACGCAGACGCACGCACAAACAACCACGCGGACGTATCCACACGCGCACACGAACACGGGCGCATGCACGCACACACGCACGCACGGAAATGAATATGACAAACGAAACGTGCTTGAGCTATAATTTCGGTTTCGTGTTGAAAAAGAAAACCTAAAGTTTAGATAAAACCTAAGATAGACTAAATTGTTGTTAACTTTCTACAACATTATAGTGACACTATTAATAGTAATATAATACTTATTTGCTTAGTTTCGTTTTCAAAAAAAAAAGAAGAGCCTTTTGAAGACTGCGCAAGGACCATCGCTATTGCACTCAGCTGCCGTTGGTAGTGACCGTTTTGGGCAGGCTTCGAGGGACGCTTCTTTTTTACGTTTTCGCAGATATTTTAGATATCTTCCTTACGAATAACGTGTTTAAGCATAGCAAGCGATGACTGAGACCTGGGAGACGCTGCTTTACCAACGCAAGTTGCGGACAGTCCATCAACAGTGCTGCAAACGCCGGTGAGCACTTCTGTTTCTGCGAACTGCGTCGCTGTTTCAAACTGTCGTGTACCATGGGGTTGCTAAGCTATGCTTGATTCTAACGATGCTTCTGGCCGGTGTTATTTCGCTATTTGAAAAGAGCGTACGTTGTTCAAAACCTATGGCTTGCTCCGCAGGGTGAGAGAGATTCGTGTGCGGCGGAGCCGAGAGGCTGTTCTGGGCGCCGTTCTACGACGTTCGTCCGACGACGCTTTTGCGGAGCGTTCAAGTGCAGTCTGACGGCAGTTCAAGCAATCACAGGTCATGCTAGTTCTGCCGTGTGGTCTCAACAGCCGCTCGCCACCGATTCGTTTCGTAAAGCGGGAGCGAGAAAAAACGTTACAAGAGCGAGCAGCATGATTTCTTGCTTATAAATGCTTATGCCTGTGCCGCAGAGACGCGCGGTATCATCGCGTATGCCGAAGCGGCACGCTTTCGAAGTTTACGATTGTGCGATGTAAATAAAGTGAGTTTGGACGTCGCGTTTTTACGGGGCAGCGAAAGCCGCTACAAAAAGCAAAAGTATGAAAAAATGCGAAAAGATCCTGAATATTCGATGGTGTTGAAAGACTACCAACGTACCGACTCGCCCAGTTATTCTTTCTGTAAAAAAATGATAGCCAATAGTAATAAATGAAATAAATACCAACTTTTAATTGGTTATAAATCATGTGTAATTCATGCAGTACAGCCTTCCCTGCTCTGTTGCTTTCATGATATCAGGTAATGTGTAAATGTATAGGATAGTTCACAGGAACAATTTACGTCCGACCCATTATATTGTATGTTTTCTCTAAATGCTTGAAGTTATATAAAAAATGCTCATCGTAAATTAAGCCGCACCACTGAATGTACAATAGCTTGTTACTTTTATGTATGTTCCCAGCAAAAGAAAAAGATGCATTCAAAAAGGGCCAATTATTGCGTTTCCTCTCTGTTAAAGCTTTTTTCGGGTGCACTCAAAACGTGGGTGTCTACGTCTAAAAGAGTGGAATTGACATTTCCCGCAGGGCTGGCAGGCCTGACCCAGTTTGGCTGGCAGCTTGCAACCTATGGGAACCTGGGGAACTGAACCACAAGAGTGAGAGTGACGCCCACCCTGCACTTCCTCTACGATGGCACCATAAGGAAGAGGTAGCTGCCCCCAAAGTGAATGCAACGGCAGGTGGGTCGTTACAGTGAACCCCCATACAGATGATACCAAACAGAAAATCATTAAAAATGAATTATTATTAGAAACAAAGAACGGGAGTCGCACAGACAGGAGGAGGAGATGAACACAGTGCTGTGTCATGTCCAAATGCTCTGGTCCCATATTCTTCGCAATTTATTTTTAATAATTGTCTACCAACTGCTCCAATCATCAGCACTAGCCAACAAGAGTATGCTGCTATTTTTTACTCTGCATTAACACTGTGCTTACAGTTAAATCCTACAGTAATGAACAAACAAAAAAATGGGAGCAAGCCAGGCACGTAACCAAAATCTTGATTCGGCGGCACCCATGACAAAATGCTGTATGAGGGGGATGGGGGAGAAGAGGCCCCAGCAAAACCGGGAAGACTTTGGGGAGGGGGGGGGGGGGAAGCGGAGAGGGGATGGGCTTTCGTTATCTTTTGAGTAGGACAGGCGCTGGCAATGCCTCTGTGCCACTGGGAAAGCTGGAGTTCATATCCTTCAAATTAATTGGATCCAAAAAGCTATAATATGTATTAGCGGCTGAGAAACTGCCCTGGAGGAATGCAGGCTGAGGATAACAAAATTGAATGCACACACGACAGAACAGTAATACAGAAAAACAAGACGGAAAGAATAATCCACTACCGATGGAGTTGCCATGCAGTTGCTTTCATTTTGTGCGTTGTGACGTCGTTGGGCTCCCTGAAGCAATTAGCTAGACATGTCAGTTTGTACTGGGCAAAAGACGATGAAGGAGCATTTTTTTTGTTGCTATTTATGACATTCCATTTCAGCTTCTTCACATAAAAGGAATCCTTAGAATCCCTGTATTGGTGGTTTGGGCAACCTAGCAATAAGGAGAGAATTATGTTACTAGTGCATTATGTTTTAATTGAACAAGGCAGAACCAGCTTGTGTTGCAGTGGCGTCACATAATGCCGAATGCACGTGACTTGCGACGCATTGGCGATGCCTCATGAAGCAACTACGATGGGTCAGACCCGCTATGTCTTTTTTAAGGCAAAATGAATATTATAATCTGGGAGCTGCACCAGTTATTTATTAAGGTACTTTTTATTTAATATTGCAGATAAACAAGGAACATCTGAAGTTATAATTATAAAGTATGGAATCATTAAGCAACGAAAACATCAAATCATCAACACACCCGCCATGAAGCGGTGGAACAGGGGGCGCACCACAATAGTTCCCAGCAGTAAAGGCGCACTTGAGCAGTTGTCACAGCTGTGCAGTGGCTGCGATTACACCTGTGTGATCGCAGGAAACTTTGCTTAGAACCAAGCTCCTTAATTTTGTGCAACAGGTGGTTATGGGACTAATGCAACAAATGCTCGCCAATCTGTGCCTTCGACTCGCCGGGCGCTGTAAGTAGGCATGCTCGGAACATTAGCGTGGTCTTGGTCGTCTTCTGCTGCCCCTGATACCGGCTGGAGTCAAGAGTCTTCGCCAGTGCGCTTTAGACGCTTACAAGAAGTATGCTTGTACAGCACTGCATCCAGCTCCACACTCATTTTAGTACCCGAAGCTCCAACTTCGATGGACCTTGCAAATCATGTAGGCAAGCGCCGTGGAAGGCGAGCCCTCCACGGCGCCAAGGGCGTGAAAACTGTTGAGAATTTCTACTAATCTTATACTGGAACGGTGCTACTATTTTTCAGACACCTTGGCAGTAGCGGCTACGATGATCGTGGTTTACAATGTCAAGGAAACCATGGCACTGTCACATCTGTTTGTTGGAGAGGAGGTAAGCTCTCAACTATCCTTTGTAGCATAGGTTGCAACATGTAACCTAGCGCTTTTATGAACTCCCTTGCGCACAATATTTCTAAGCAAATGTTTAGGCAACATTGGGGCACATATGCAATTGTGAATGTATCCATCTTATTAAAGTTTTCCATTTTCTTTTTTTAATGGCAGCCAAGCATGCAGTACATTACAAACTAGCACCTTCCTTGCACAACAGATCGAGCCATGTTCCATGCTTGTACCTAGTTTAGCCTTCATCTAGATCAGAGTTTAGCAAAGTTATGCAGTTGGAGGTGATGTTTAGAAGTCGCATGGTCTCAGAGGAGCCAATACGATGCTGATGGCACTGCTTCACATGTTTGACTACAATTTCGACAAACAAGCTTTCTAATCACTGCACGGCACACTCTTCTAGAAAGGTACAAAAGATCCAGTGGCTGTCTTTCCTGACACGCTGATGGTTGGAAATATCATGGCCAAAAGTAGTTTCCACAAGATTTCTAACCATCTAAAGCAAAATATTTTGGCCAAAATGTACATGGGAGGTGAAGTAATTGCAGATCAGGAGATCTCACAAGGAGAATGTGGGCTCCTGTTGACTGATTCTGGCTTTTTTGCAATGAGCAAGCCAAAGCGACGTTTACGTCTCTATGTGGAACCAGACTTCTGGCTAGCATTGCCGAAATTTTACTAATCGCAGAGATAATGCAGGTGTCCCTGTTGCACTGATGATCTTGCATATTTTTCAGTGCTGGGAAAGCATGATTTACTGCCACTTGTCTAAGTTGCATTCTGTACAAGTGTAATCAGGCCTGCAGGGGGTGGGGGTATTACATATTTAACATAGATCAAGTGACTATAGCAAATAACAGTGGACTAGCTCGCTGGTAGATAGTAATATATTAACTGTGATGATTTAGAGGACACCATCACGCATGGTTCGTGCCTTACATTGCATTGATTTTGTTTGCTAACACAGGAGCAAGACATCCCCGCAGTGCCGTGCGTCGTGTACTCTGGCAATGACGCCGAGAAGGCTGACTTTTTGTACCTCGCTGTCGATAAGCAGCGGTTTTTGTCCGTGAAGAATGCAGAGGACGACATCACTGCCATCATGGTGGCTTAGTGGCTTTTTAATATAAGTACTCGAAAAAGGCAGCAAACACAGTTGCTCTTCTAGAACGGTTGTTTGTCGGCCTCAGCAGCACTACTCCGACGCCAGTTGTGATGAAATTCCTGAACAAGGTTGCAAGAGCGTAAAATCAATGAGGCCGACAAACAACCGTTCTAGTACCAAAGGGATGCTGAACCGAGATTTGGATGGCACGAAACCAGGCAGGAGCACTAGGTGGGATGCTGCAAACCTTAGAACATAACTCATATGGCGGTATCTTGTATGGATGGCAGTACTTTTTGGAAAATATGGGCATGATTGAACAAAGCTTGCGACATCTGTATTCTCCTCTTCTCTTTTTCGAAAATATGCCCATCCAGTTGAGATACTGCTGCATGAGTGGTGTTTTGGGGTCTGTAGCATCCCACTGTGTGCTTCTGGTGCCTTGTGTTGTGAAGTCAAATTTCAGTACCAGCACCCATTTAACTTTTAACTTTCTAACTCTAAACTAAAATAAATGTACCATACTTTCCAGACTATAGTGCACAAACTATACATGTCTAAAAGTTGATATTTTACACCGTACAGTCTATCTACAGGTGTGGACTCTACAATTTTTGTTTCAAGATTGTTCATTATTACAAAACTGGTTAGGCCAGATTGCTGTGTTTTGGATATTTTACGCTGGGATAAAGTAATCAAGACAACCTCTTACCGTCAGTCTGTTTCCCAGGCTTTCGATACCCCTCATCTGACATGTTTGCTTGAGAGCCTGCAAGCAACCAACTCAGGTCAAGCTTAATCTTGAGGAGCTCTGGGATTGGCTGACGAGCGGATCACAGAAAGCCCCCTGACATTCATCCGCAGATATCCCTTTTGTGGAGTTCTCCAGCCTGAAGTTTTCCCCGAGGCCTATACACCGAGTGCGGACTATCTAAGAAAATACTTTTTCTTTTTAGCCGAAATTTACCCTTGCGCATTATACAACGGATTGTGTACTATAGTCTGGAAAATATGGTAGCTTGTTTTAATGTTTTAAGCCCTAAACTAAAAGAAGTGTAGCTTGATTTTTATCCAACTTTAGGGTCCTGAATGAAAGTCGCATGTGCAATGGAACAAAAAGTATACACTCGAAACGGAAGGCATCTAGATTGTTCTTCTGTTCTAGTCATTTTTATCAAGAACCATTCTCATGTACTGAGGTAATCTGTATTGATTTTTGTTGTTTTTTTTATTTTTACTAGCATCTTAAGCCTGTGCTGTGATATTTAAAGAAAATATATTTGGTTATTTGTATGGGGGACATAGCTGGTTATTTTGTTGTGCTCACATAATAGTTCAATAAATGATTATTCATTTAATTTGGCTTGTATTGACTCAAACCCCCCAATTGTTTCTCGATTTTTACTAGCATCTAGGCCTATATATGCTGTGATATTTGATAGAATGCCTCAAGTATTGTATTTTGATATGTGTGGGGAGGACATACCTCATTATTTTTTGTGGTCGCATAATAGCTCATTAAATAGTTATTAATATAGTTTTCCTTTCAGTTTTTTGTTTCTCATTTTATAACTTTTATTTACTTGCAGCTTAATCACATGCTGTTTGTATGCAGGTGATGCCACTCGCCATGCCTTGGGCGAATGTGTAAAGGTACTACGGCATACCAAGTATGACAACTCGTAACCACCTCGTATGCAAGGCAAATGACCGACGAGCCAGAGCGGGATGCAAGGACCAAGTATCCGGATTGAGCAAGCTAAGCTCCTTGTTGTTTATGTTTGTACCATACACTTTCTCACATTGCATAGTTTGCATGAGCAAGTGCTGATCATGCATGTGATGCATATCACACTTCTGTGTTGGCAGTTTGACAATTGGACACTTTTAATGACACATTGAGATTGGTGGCAGGCTCCTTGTTTAATATGATGTTTGAGAAAATCTCCCACTGATCTTTTCTAGTATACGAGTATTAAGACCATCGAGCAATTAATAAATTCAGAAGCTTTAGCCATGGAACAAATTCTGTGATATTTTTTTATTTTCCTTCCAAATTTTGTGGGAACTAAAACTTAAATCACGCAAGATTTTCCTGTAACTTCCGTTTGCACACAAGTTAAGCTTCACATTGAAATATTACCTTTTCTGCCATGCACATCTTGCCTTCATTATCGGACAGTGCATCTATGCACAGCTGCTTCAAGTAGCATGTGTGCCGATGCATTGCACACATATCAAATAATGAATCCAGTTTCTGTAACGAGGTCCTATGCTGGCACTGTACTTTTGCATCTCCTTATTTCATCACTTATCTGGTCTGCATACTTCATGGTTTTCTGGTTGTCATGCCTGGTATAGTGAACCCTGTTTGACAGATGCTGAGATACAGGGTGATTCATTCTATTCGGAACAGATTCTTGTAAAATAAAACTTCTGTTTTATGCAAACTATCTTTTTACAGTTGAGTTATAGTTGTCCTGGCAGACACTTTATAGAGGCAAGATGACAGCTAAAAGTGGACTTATTGCATAAAATCCATGGATTAGCTTTTTAGTTACTGGTTTGATGACACCAGCACATATTGTGAAAATGGGGCAGTCACCTTAGACCAGCTTATTTTTCGTGAAATGAGCACTAACCTTAGAAAAACGATTGAGAAAGATTCTTGCACACAAAATGGGTTGTGAGATACAGTACTTTCTGGACCGCTACATTACCGCTGCCTTTGGTGAAATTATATTTTCTCTTTTTTTTTTTGGCCTGTGTGCTCGTTTTAGGATTTACAAAAAATTGACTGGTTTAAGGAGGTGATTGTCTTCAAGTTCGCAACAGCTGTCGAACCAGTAATTGAAAAAGTTAATCAACTAATTTTAGATAATAGTCCACTTTTAGTGCCAGCCTGCCTGTACAAAGTGTCGGCTTGGCTAAGTGCTCATCTGTAACGAGATCATCTGGGTAAATAAGATAAGTTTTGTTTTACAAAAGTCTATTTCGATTAGAATGAATCATCCTCGACCACCCATTAAAATCAGCATCAGCACCCTTGGATTGGGGTGCATTGCACCTAGCACCCTATACACTTCACACCCCTATAGGGTGCTTTGGTACAGGGGTGCTCGTTTGCACCCTCAAAGGGTGCTCGTCCTGGGACAAGTGCTTTACACCCCTAAGGGGTGTAAAAAAGTTTAGTGTGTACACAGCATGTTCCGTGGAGAAGTACGAACGTGCAAGCGATCTGAGAACTGTAAAGAGGTACTGTTAAGCTTTTATACTACTGAAAAGATTGCAAAGCAAACAGAACCGGGGTAATTCTAGGCCCTACTGTCTGTTCTCCCAGCAGCTGGCACCCCGAAATTCTCCTGACATACGCCTCTCACTGGCAGTGGCAAGCATTTCATCGAATGACGTTTCATTGGCAGATCGTTTTATTGACACGCTGTTTCATCAGCAGATTGTTTTACAAAATAATTTGGTTAGCTTTTTTTTTCCTTTCTGGTACCAAGTTACCCCAAATTCTCGCGGCAAATGGCATGTAGGGCGGGACGTGTGGGTTAACAGTCTTGTACTGAGCCGTTGCACAACGTCGCCGCAAAGCTGCGGGTGTGCCGGCCCGTGTCACACCCGCAAAAAAAGGAAGTGGATATTCTGAAGCCGAAACAATATCCCGGGGAAACAAATGCCGGCAGTTACCCCCTATTTGGTCTCGTATAAAACTGTGACTCCCTGGTAAGGTGTCCGTCTCTGGTTTAATCGTCAGAGTGGGATAACTTTTTTTTCTAGGAATATGGCGATACCCCACGGCATCTGTTTTTTACAATTAACACTAAAAAAAAATTAATGCTGTCAACGAAACTTCGCTCAATTAAATCATAGCACACTTCCTCTCGGGGGGTGAATGGAGGACAGCGAGGCTTGGGCCGCCGACGGGCCGCTGGGAAGCGGCGTGCAAAGGTGGGACATTTGGGTTGATATTTTTCTAATGAGCAGCAGCAGACTGTGATACACGGGCTGTCCGAAACTGGCTGAATTTGTTTTCCCCGGGCTATGTCCTCCATTCACCCCCGGGAAGGGCGCAGTCACATTATATTTAATTCAACGAAAATTCGTCCAAAACAATCGTTTTTGTTCAGTGATAAGCATAAAAAACATGCTGTAAATATTGCCAAAAGCTTAAACAAATGTTCTAAAAAAAATGAGACCACACTGGTGCATTGAATCAGTGTCCCGCTGTGTGTGAGACAGACACCTTATCAGTGAGCTACTCTACAGCTTCAGATAGCCGTTTTCACAATTCGTTTTATACGAGACCCAAAAGGGGAAAACTGCCGGCATTCTTTTCCGGGCTGCCGGCAGAATATCCACTTTCGCGAAAAAGTTCCCCGTAGCCTGCCATTCGCGCAGCGGGTGTCGGTGATAGGTTAGTGTCTACGAAACGCGTCCATGAAACGTGTATCCATGAAAAGTTGTCTATGAAACGTGTTTCCACGAACAGCCGGGAGAACAAGAAAGTTAGTATTCTACCGGGCGTTCCACTATTTCAGGCAGCTAATGGCAGGTGATTCTCAGTAGAATTTCGGAAAAATTATTGTCCCGGCTGCCGGGAGAAAAGACACTGCGTAATTCTATAGATAATCTGGAAGAGTACCCGGAGAACAGCGGTCACTCTTTGCGAACAAGTGGGTTACAGTGCACTTACCAAGAAATTAGCGGTCTTGAAAGATCGCTTGTTGCCGACATACGTCTAGGACTTTTCAAACTCTGAGCCACACGGGCCGCAGCGAACAGTTCAGTCAGGGCTAGGGAAAGAAATGTTGGAAGGGGGAAGCAGAGGGTTGCTGGAGAGATGAGGAGGAAACATTCCCCTCCCTCCAGCATTTCGCCTGCATCCTGCTTCTTCAGGATCCCCAGCCGGGTGCGCCCACAAAAGGCTCATCTTCGAGGGTCATCCGAACAATGAGCATAGCAAGAGGATTTGTCAGTGAATACTTTTGTGAGTTCGTCTCAAAGTTGATAGTGCAGTGGATGCTATGTGAGTAGCCTAACAAGCAGTGCCCTTCAGGTAGGTGCCGTGCTCTGCCTTGTGACCCGCTTGGAGACTATAGTCACGTGACCGCAACCGGAGACACGCATGGCCTAAAATACGCATTGTGTCTACTCTGCTGTCAATACCGACTGAACCGGACAGCAGCACGCAGGCTACTCGGCGACAACTTTTCTTGGAAGTGCAGTGGAAGGCACAGCCCGCGCTCCCTCTCCCTTTGTGAGCGTTGAATAAAGCTGTGCGCAGACTCTCCTCCTTTCCACTACATTGTCAAGAAAAGTTCTCGCCGAGACAGTTTTTGGAGTCCCAAAGGAACTGCACTTCCCATTTGTTAAACGAAAATGGGAGGTATGACGACGCTATGTTTTACGCCGCAAAACCCACACTTGAACTAAAATGCAAACATAGCCCCGTCTTCTTTCTGCACACGATATCCCCAAATAAACTGAAATTACGAAGAAAGAAATATTACTCAGAAATAGGCCGTGCCGTATATTTCGCAGCACGCTGATAACATATTTTTTGTTTCGCGAAAGTTGTGTGCATGTAACAAAAACTATACCATTTCTTAAACCATGTATTCATTCATGAAACACGGATGCAAAGATTCCCAAAGCTGAAGATAAAAAAAAACGCGAATCTAACAGAACGATGACAACAAATTGAGGGATTCAGGGCTCGAAAGTGCTAACGACTTATCGTATTGCAGAGTAATAAAAAAAGAAATATATCTGCAATAGCGTCTGCGTATTTGTGGAATTTGCAGAACAGTGAGATAATAGGACGTCCCTAAGGTGGCGCAAAATTCACGATTAAGCAATTAAAGATTTGTTTCGGGTGTTAAAAATAATTTTTAATGTATATTTCGTCGTTCTCGACGTGGGCGTCGACGGACATAGCGCCGCTGCTTGCGTTTCTGTCAAGGTGAGAACTAATTTTTACACGTTGTAACGACACTATATCGCGCTATAGGCTCGTATATTTGGCCCACATGCAGCCTTGAGCGAGCTGGTTCGAATGTCGGTACAAGACAGCAACGGCGTAGCCATCGCGGCATGAGAACCGACTGGGCCTCGATCTGGCCGACCGCGCTCGCTCTGCTAAAATATGAGCGTGGGAATTTCGAGCACCGTTAGCTCACTGGTGTTACAAGAGGCTGCTTTGTCGTTGAGACATTGCAAAGGCCTGCGGAGCCCTTTCAGTGCTTGGCGCATCTCTCGCGCAGCATCGTAACCTTTTTGGCGCCTGATAGGCCAACAGAGCCGCGAAATACGTAGACCGTTGCGACGATGCGTGATGTTGAAAAATAAACAGAGAAAATTTATCTCGCAGGCTTTTCCAGTTTCAGATCTGGCGATTTGAGACATAAATGCTGTAAATGTCTTTGAGGGATCAACTTGTTGACAGTATTTTTGCGTTCATTCGCTTCGCACTCTACACTAATGAACTGATCTTTTGATTTTCGAGGCTTGAACTTTTCTTGAGAGCTTCGTGAGAACGCCAGTCGTTCCACACCAGCTAGGAGCACGTGGAGCGAAAGCTCGCCCTGCAGAACCCAGGGATCCTGGGCTCAATCGCCACCCCTGCTCGTTTCAATCTGGATGAGCACCGTACTGGCGTGTGGTCGTATATCACTACTGCACGTTAAACACCCCAGGCTAGCGGTTGTACTGCATTGACTAAATTGCTCATCTACAGCGAGTTACTCGTGGCAACTTTGAACTGGCTGACCAACTATATGCTCTATAAATATCCCCACAACCCCAATTATTAAGACAAGCTAAAACTGCGTATGGCAGAAGCTTTTGCTGTATGAGCCCCAAGCTACAATACGGGAGGTGGAAAGCCTTGGTAGGTAGGAAAGATTGCATGTTCTAGCTTTACTGAAAAATATACTGGTTGAAGTTTATAGTTAATTAAAGACATAGTTAAAATGGGAAGATTGTTGGCTGTACCATATGGTTGTGCAGCAAAATATATCGTGTTTGTTCGGATGTTAGTGGACGTTAAAGACCCTAGGCTAGCAGGGTACTGCACTGGCTACATTTATCACCTACAGCTGAGGCACTTGATGCCCGCTGAGCCTCATTTCTGGCTGCCTAAACACACACACACACAACATATTTATTTTAGGGCTACAAAGTGATGTGACTGATAACTGTGTACATATTGCATAACATGGCAGATGAGAAATATAGTGCAACTAAATTCTGGCGAAGGTGATCCAGCCAGGAAGAGGAAGGGCGAACCAACCGGGAGCGAGCAGCTAGTGGCAAGGGTTGAACAACCGAGTCTGGCGTGTTCCGTGCAAGTCGACTCCGACGATCATCCAGATGAGTGTTTGAGCGACAACCAGACAAACTCTGTAATGACCCGAGGTCCTTGCGGGAATTCTCGGCAGCGACCCAGGGCACCTGAAGACGAAAAGCTGGAATGATAATTCACCCGCAGGAGCAACTCTTGGCAATGACTTGAAGGGACCCACCCAACTATTTTCACTTCTGGCAGGTGCGGAGGCATGGGCATTTTAAGATTGGTCGGTGCCCGCAAGACGTTGAATCCAGCACCTGGATTCGACGACCAAGCAGATGAAGAACTTCGCCAGAGCTTCGGGAGGGTGACAAGACCCGCAAAATAAGTTTACAGAAACTGAGTAGGATTCAAGTTCATTTGCACATTTGTATATATTTTTACCGATTTCTAAATATACTTTCTTTAATCCCACAACGGTACAGCAAACTCTTTTTTTTTCATTTGATACGGTGACTGGACGACATTGTTCATGTTGAGAGACTGCGTCATGACTGTGAAGGCCTAGGTAAGGCCTAGGTTGGTTGAAATATTCAAACGAGGTTCCACTGTTTGAGGAGG
The DNA here is from genome assembly GCF_016920785.2 of Ixodes scapularis. Lineage (NCBI taxonomy): Eukaryota > Metazoa > Arthropoda > Arachnida > Ixodida > Ixodidae > Ixodes > Ixodes scapularis. Next base: position 75,313,126 of record NW_024609883.1, read on the forward strand.
TATTGAGTCAACCCGCATTATTCTAGAAACAAATTTTGAGTTGCAGATTTTGTGATACTTTACAAGTGCATGACAATGTTTCGATAGGCGTCCCTAAAGTGTGGCTATCTTATATTTCGTATATAACCGTGTTAAGGTCCTTCGCAAGCGAACCTGTGCGACTCCGCGGTACTCCTGCCAGTCAAATTTGGCGTTGCAGTCTTTCGCGGTGTGGAACCGTTCTGATATGTCTCGGAGTTGAGCTAGGTTGGCTGCTATCATAGGCAGTTTCCCGGATGTGCGCTACTCGCTGCCCAGCACCAGTCTAAGCAACTGTTTTTGTGGGACTGGTTCAGCTGGTCTGGCATTGTACGTACCTTTCGAACACGACATTTAACGTTATAAATGCAACAAAGTCTATCGTCTTTTCTCCAACTAGGCTTAAAGGCTTCACTAGTTTGGCGTACAATACAAACAGTATCGCCTACATCAAACTGGCACTGGCATTCTTGAGTACGGCGTCTTTTATTGCACGGAGATGCTCAAGACTATAAAAACACAATGACATGAACTAGAAACCACAAACCTTCGGAAGTGTGCGAGATAAAACCCGCGCGCACATCAGCGTAAACACGTCCGTCCGCGTCGTCTCGGCCGTGCAATCGCATCTTTGGACGTTATTTATCACTAGCGCAACGAGTTTTGTTCCGAATTAAAAGCATCGCCAACTATTTTAACTATTATTGCACTCCGCGCAAGTGCCTATTACAGCAAATTTGTAATTAAAACAAAACACAAATAAAAAAGAGGCTGCTGCCGCTAAAGGAAACAGCCAGTGACGTCATAGTCAGCTGGACCAATAGGAGCTGACATGCTTTTGTTTTGTTTCTTTTTGTTTTTTCCTTAGCTCCACCTCCCTGTAATGGGTAGGATTTTGAAATACGCGCACGGGCATTAGTTGATCGAGAGCCACACGAAGCGCGAGTGCGATACCTCCTAGCCGCTGTCGACAGAGGGTGTCGGAGCGATTCGTTGTCGCTCACGGAAAGTGGGCGTTGTGTTCAATAAAGACAGCATGCCAGTGTTTGTAAAGCTATCACTCTTTTATAAACGCTTCTGATGCGATGAAAATCCGACCGGCATTAGGCAGGCCTAGCGAGACTCCGGCGACAATCTTGGCTGCTCAGCCTCCAGCGGTTTCGGCCTTACTCGTGTTACTTGCGGTGCTGGCGCTTTGACATAGAGATCTTTGGAAAGTTGTTTGCGCCTACAGTAGACACCAAATGCGCGTTCACACTAAACTTTTTTACACCCCTTAGGGGTGTAAAGCACTTGTCCCAGGACGAGCACCCTTTGAGGGTGCAAACGAGCACCCCTGTACCAAAGCACCCTATAGGGGTGTGAAGTGTATAGGGTGCTAGGTGCAATGCACCCCAATCCAAGGGTGCTGATGCTGATTTTAATGGGTGGTCGAGGATGATTCATTCTAATCGAAATAGACTTTTGTAAAACAAAACTTATCTTATTTACACAGATGATCTCGTTACAGATGAGCACTTAGCCAAGCCGACACTTTGTACAGGCAGGCTGGCACTAAAAGTGGACTATTATCTAAAATTAGTTGATTAACTTTTTCAATTACTGGTTCGACAGCTGTTTCGAACTTGAAGACAATCACCTCCTTAAACCAGTCAATTTTTTATAAATCCTGAAATGAGCACACAGGCCAAAAAAAAAAAGAAAATATAATTTCACCAAAGGCAGCGGTAATGTAGCGGTCCAGAAAGTACTGTATCTCACAACCCATTTTGTGTGCAAGAATCTTTCTCAATCGTTTTTCTAAGGTTAGTGCTCATCTCACGAAAAATAAGCTGGTCTAAGGTGACTGCCCCATTTTCACAATATGTGCTGGTGTCATCAAACCAGTCACTAAAAAGCTAATCCATGGATTTTATGCAATAAGTCCACTTTTAGGTGTCATCTTGCCTCTATAAAGTGTCTGCCAGGACCACTATAACTCAACTGTAAAAAGATAATTTGCATAAAACTGAAGTTTTATTTTACAAGAATCTGTTCCAATGAGAATGAATCACCCTGTATCTCAGCACCTGTCAAACTGGGTTCAGTATACCAGGTATGGCAACCAGAAAACCACGAAGTATGCAGACCAGATAAGTGATGAAATAAGGAGATGCAAAAGTACAGTGCCAGCATAGGACCTCGTTACAGAAACTGGATTCATTATTTGATATGTGTGCAATGCATCGGCACACATGCTACTTGAAGCAGCTGTGCCTAGATGCACTGTCCGATAATGAAGGCAAGATGTGCATGGCAGAAAAGGTAATATTTCAATGTGAAGCTTAACTTATGTGCAAACGGAAGTTACAGGAAAATCTTTCGTGATTTAAGTTTTAGTTCCCACAAAATTTGGAAGGAAAATAAAAAAATATCCCAGAATTTGTTCCATGGCTAAAGCTTCTGAATTTATTAATTGCTCGATGGTCTTAATACTCGTATACTAGAAAAGATCAGTGGGAGATATTCTCAAACATCATATTAAAGAAGGAGTCTGCCACCAATCTCAATGTGTCATTAAAAGTGTCCAATTGTCAAACTGCCAACACAAAAGTGTGATATGCATCACATGCATGATCAGCACTTGCTCATGCAAACTATGCAATGTGAGAAAGTGTATGGTACAAACATAAACAACAAGGAGCTTAGCTTGTTCAATCCCGATACTTGGTCCTTGCATCCCGCTCTGGCTCGTCGGTCATTTGCCTTGCATATGAGGTGGTTACGAGTTGTCATACTTGGTATGCCGTAGTACCTTTACACATTCGCCCAAGGCATGGCGAGTGGCATCAGCTGCATACAAACAGCATGTGATTAAGCTGCAAGTAAATAAAAGTTGTTATAAAATGAGAAACAAAAAACTGAAAGGAAAACTATATTAATAACTATTTATTGAGCTATTATGCGACCACAAAAAAATAATGAGGTATGTCCTCCACACACATATCAAAATACAATACTTGAGGCATTCCGTCAAATATCACAGCATATATAGGCCTAGATGCTAGTAAAAATCGAGAAACAATTGGGGGGTTTGAGTCAATAAAAGCCAAATTAAATGAATACTCATTTATTGAACTATTATGTGAGCACAACAAAATAACCAGCTATGTCCTCCATACAAATAAGCAAATATATTTTCTTTAAATATCACAGCATAGGCTTAAGATGCTAGTAAAAATAAGAAAAAAAACAAAAATCAATACAGATTACCTCAGTACATCACAATGGTTCTTGATAAAAATGACTATAACAGAAGAACAATCTAGATGCCTTCCGTTTCCAGTATATACTTTTTGTTCCATTGCACATGCGACTTTCATTCAGGACCCTAAAGTTGCATAAAAATCAAGCTACACTTCTTTTAGTTTAGGACTTAAAACATTAAAACAAGCTACCATATTTTCCAGACTATAGTACACAATCCATTGTATAATACGCAAGGGTAAATTTCGGCTAAAAAGAAAAAGTATTTTCTTAGATAGTCTGCACTCGGTGTATAATCCTCGGAAAAAACTTCAGGCTGGAGAACTCCACAAAAGGGATATCTCCGGATGAATGTCAGGGGGCTTTCTGTGATCCGCTCGTCAGCCAATCGCAGAGCTCCTCAAGATTAAGCTTGACCTGAGTTGGTTGCTTGCAGGCTCCCAAGCAAACATGTCAGATGCGAGGTATCGAAAGCCTGGGAAACAGACTGACAGTAGGAGGTTGTCTTGATTACTTTATCCCAGCGTAAAATATCTAAAACACGGCAATCTGGCCTAACCAGTTTTGTAATAATGAACAATCTTGAAACAAAAATTGTAGAGTCCACACCTGTAGATAGACTGTACGATGTAAAATATCAACTTTTAGACATGCATAGTTTGTGCACTATAGTCTGGAAAGTATGGTACATTTATTTTAGTTTAGAGTTAGAAAGTTAAAAGTTAAATGGGTGCTGGTACTGAAATTTGACTTCACAAAACAAGGCACCAGAAGCACACAGTGGGATGCTACAGACCCCAAAACACCACTCATGCAGCAGTATCTCAACTGGATGGGAATATTTTCGAAAAAGAGAAGAGGAGAATACAGATGTCGCAAGCTTTGTTCAATCATGCTCATATTTTCCAAAAAGTACTGCCATCCATTAGAGATACCGTCATATGAGTTATGTTCTAAGGTTTGCAGCATCCCACCTTGTGCTCCTGCCTGGTTTCGTGCCATCCAAATCTCGGTTCAGCATCCCTTTGGTATTAGAACGGTTGTTTGTCGGCCTCATTGATTTTACGCTCTTGCAACCTTGTTCAGGAATTTCATCACAACTGGCCTCGGAGTAGTGCTACCGAGCCCGACAAACAACCGTTCTAGAAGAGCAACTGTGTTTGCTGCCTTTTTCAAGTACTTATATTAAAAAGCCAGTAAGCCACCATGTTGGCAGTGATGTCGTCCTCTGCATTCTTCACGGACAAAAACCGCTGCTTATCGACAGCGAGGTACAAAAAGTCAGCCCCCTCGGCGTCATTGCCAGAGTACACGACGCACGGCATTGCCGGGATGTCTTGCTCCTGTGTTAGCAAACAAAATCAATGCAATGTAAGGCAGGCACCATGCGTGATAGTCTTCTCTAAATCATCGCAGTTAATATATTACTATCTACCAGCGAGCTAGTCCACTGTTATTTGCTATAGTCACTTGATCTATGTTAAATATGTAATACCCCCACCCCCTGCAGGCCTGATTACACTTGTGCAGAACGCAACTTAGACAAGTGGCAGTAAATCATGCTTTCCCAGCACTGAAAAATATGCAAGATCGTCAGTGCAACAGGGACACCTGCATTATCTCTGCGATTAGTAAAATTTCGGCAATGCTAGCCAGAAGTCTGGTTCCACATAGAGACGTAAACGTTGCTTTGGCTTGCTCATTGCAAAAAAGCCAGAATCAGTCAACAGGAGCCCACATTGTGCTTGTATGATCTCCTGATCTGCAATTACTTCACCTCCCATGTACATTTTGGCCAAAATATTTTGCTTTAGATGGTTAGAAATCTTGTGGAAACTACTTTTGGCCATGATATTTCCAACCATCAGTGTGTCAGGAAAGAAAGCCACTGGATCGTTTGTACCTTTCTAGAAGAGTGTGCCGTGCAGTGATTAGAAAGCTTGTTTGTCGAAGTTGTAGTCAAACATGTGAAGCAGTGCCATCAGCATCATATTGGCTCCCCTGAGACCATGCGACTTCTAAACATCACCTCCAACTGCATAACTTTGCTAAACTCTGATCTAGATGAAGGCTAAACTAGGTACAAGCATGGAACATGGCTCTATCTGTTGTGCAAGAAAGGTGCTAGTTTGTAATGTACTGCATGCTTGGCTGCCATTAAAAAAAAAGAAAATGGAAAACTCTAATAAGATGGATACATTCACAATTGCATATGGGTGATTCCAAGTCAGTTCATGCAATGGTGTTCCGGGTCATAATTTTGATATTTTTGTTAAAAATATATATGAAAGCCATGTTCTTGGGAGGAACATTCCGCTATATATGAACGCCGTAACGTTTTTTTTCGCTCAGATATAAAATAGAGAAGCTCGAGGCGTGGAAATTGAGAATATTTCACTATGCTACTTTGCACAGTCGTCATTTTCTCATCGAAGCTTTCACGTTACCATAACTTTTTTAATAAATTTCACAAGAGATATACAACACATACCCAAAAAAGTAAAAATATCAATAACATATTTCTATGCAAACAAAAAAGTCAAACATGGCATAAAAACACGTTTTAGAGACATATTCACAATTTTTTTTGCAGATAAACTATCCTCTATAATACTTCACGAAACATATCAAAATGCGCGCCTTTGAATTATCCTTACGAATGTATAAAGATAATATGGGCCCATCCTTAATTGTCTTCTTGTTATTAACGCGGAAATGCGGATGATTTCACAAAATGTGTCAAGATTGGGCGTCGATATTTAAAAAAACTCCATCTTTTATTTTTTTAAAACTCCCCTTGGCAGTTTGCAGTGACATGAACTAACCTGTGATGGCAAAACATTGAGTAACATATGACCTCCGAACGGGAAAAGCTGCGACAAACCTTCACTCGGAACGAGCCGACGTCTCGTTATAGCGGCTTTGCCGCATAACGTCCCCTTGATGGAAGCGTCAAAAGCTGGAAAGCGGGACTCTGTCGTAGAGAGCGGAAAGTCGTGCTGTTCCGAGCATTGCTTTATCGTTGTGTGACTATACCCCCCCCCCCTTCCCCTTCCCCTTAACATGAGCAAGAAACGCCTGCGAACGTCACTGCTTGCGGTAGTTAGTAATCGTAAGCACATCACATTGCCTTAAAACCCAAAGCTGTGAAGAGTCAGTTACGGCAAAATAAGGCGAGAGTAGTTGTAAGGAAAAATATGCATGTCAGTTGGTCAGGAAACATTTCAATCTAAACCCTTAGACGAGGAGAAACAAAAATAACGGACAGTGCGAAACAAACTCTCAAACGCAGCTGAACTTATTCACAACAAGAACGACAATAAATGCATGTCCACGTGGAAAGAAATAAAATAGGGAAGATCAAGACGTGCGACCGCAAAGACTTGACCGAACCTAACCAGACAAACTAAATCACTCCAAGGTTAAGGACAGCAACGGGAACGGGCACCTCTCCCAAGGACCTGAACAGATGGGTTGCACCACGCTATGCGAACCGAACGAGACCGAACCCCTAACCCTCTCTTCTATTTTGCTGCCGTAACCCCCTTCCCCAACACACACACACACACACACACACACACACACACACACACACACACACACACACACACACACACACACACACACACACACACACACACACACACACACACACACACACGCACACACACACACACACAAACACACACACACACACACACATACACACACACACAAACTACACTCCAACACCGAAAACCCCAAAAACATTACAATATAAAAAACTTTTAGAAAAGAAAAAAAAAGGAAAAAAGACGGCTGACTATCGCTATGCTTACAGGAGACTCGGTGTCTTTGGTGCTCAATAAGTGGTACTACAAACAAACAACACCAGATTAACCATGCGCGACGCACCGATTATATCTACAATGGAAGACAGAAGTTGATAACCACAACGACATTTTATTTCCGAACTCTGACCGGATATTCGGAGCCAGGAGAGAGGGATTCAGAACCCCTCAAATAGGCGTTTGCGAGGACGTTTGAAGTTCTGTCATTTACGAAGCGAGAAAGAGTCTAGTGTCAAATCGAACAGCCATGGCCCAATGATTCAGCACCGTGCGATTGTTCTGTGTGGACTATCTACGGAGACACAAGAAGAAAGTGTATAGCGATAAGCACCTCGTATCAATAGGGAGACTCAACAAAGTGCGGTTGGAAAAGCTACTGGCTCCACGGACAGTGAACGAATCTGACCTTTTATGCCAACATTGCTACAAATACTTCCAGAATGAGATTGCTTCTCCTCACAACGTGAGTACATCAGACTCTTGTTTCCGGGACTCTGATGAAGTTCTGGCTGAAGTGAGTCGAGAATTGTGTGCTGCTAGTCCGTCGGTAACTCCATTGAAACCACGTAAAACCATTTAAAAAAAAAAAGGCGCGAAGCGTATTTGAAGAAAAAACAAGCTCAAGTGAGTTCTTCCATTAGAAGAAAGCTGTCAGGCGTTTATGGCATGAAAACCGGTGAAGACAGTTGTGAGCACTGCGCGGAGTGGTTTGACGCGTTCCGCGAAGCGCTGAAGGCATGCAGTTCCCACCAGGAACGCAAGCTATTGTACACGCTTCTGCCACCAAGCATCTCGAAAAAAGAAATATTGCGTCTGGTGCCAGAAGCGACTGCCTACATGATTGATCAAACATAAAAACTGAAGCGTAAAGGTGGTGTATGGGCAACGCCTGATCCCTACATGGGGAAAAAGGCAAATGCCGAAGACGTGAGAGTTGCACTTGAGTACTACACACGCGACGACCTCGCATGCTCTATTCAAAGCCCCAACAAAAAGGACGTCGTCAAAGCCATGATCAACGACAACAAGACCAAAGTCGTAAAAAGGTTTATGACCCGCTCTGTTAAGTAAACTTACCAGCTGTTTGGGAAGGACCATCCCCATCGAGAACTAGACATCTCTAAGTTCTATTCCCTACGACCAAAATGGGTAAAAAAGAGTCCCGAGCATGAGGTGTGCGCTTGCATATGTTGCGTCAATTTTCAGTTGCTTTTAACGGCAATAACAAATGCCTCACAGGAGACATTTACTGAAGACGACTTCAAGCGCATCTACCTCTGCAGCCCTCCACAAAACGATTGCTTCCTGCGCCGTTGCGAAAAGTGCCCAAAAATGCAGAGCATCTCGCTGCAGTCGCTCCATCTCGACGAAGAAGAAGAGATCTGTTACGCGTTATGGGACGCCGGCGAACTCGTCAAAAAGGTTATGGACACTTCTGCTTTCCTAAAGGAACTGGAGTCATGGAGCGAAAAGTATATGAGGCAGTCTTACATCCGTGACCTTCAACGAAGCCTGATACGTGACACAAGAACCGCCTTACCACCCAAGGCAGTGATGTTCCACTTCGATTTTGCGGAAAATTGGACAGTCATCTTCCCAACCGAAGTGCAGAGTTTTCATTGGAACAAAACTCAAGTGTCTCTGCTCACATGTGTGGTTACGTCCACGCAAGGCACGGAAAGCTTTGCCGTTGTCAGCGATGACACGATACATGACACAGCTCACGCTCTTCTAGCCACAAAAGCCATAGAAGAGTATGTTGATGAACATTACCCGCTCTTTTCTGAAATAATTTTTGTATCAGACGGAGCGGCGGCGCATTTCAAGAATCGCTTCCAATTGCACGAATTATCTCGGAAGCCGTACTCTTTGGCAAGATGGATCCTTTCAGCCACTGGACATGGAAAAAGCGCTTGTGATGGAGTAGGTGGTGTTCTTAAACACCACGCAACGCTCACCAACTTGAGATCTTCGCTCAACTCAACGATTGTCACCGCTAAAGACTTTGTGGAAGTGCTGCGTGAAAAAGTAACAAATGTCTGAATGTTCCACCTGTCTGCGGAACGGGTTCGAGAGTTTCGTGTGGTGAAGCAAGCAGAGTGGGCCACCGTAAAACTTGTGAGAGGAATCCAGGCATCCCATCTGTGGAAGTCATCATATGAGGAGAGGCCGGATGTATACATGGCCACTTGCGCAACTGAGAGTTTTAAGCTTAGGTATGCATAGTTAGCAAATTTGCAGAGTGTGGCCATTTTGTTTTTGTGAATTGTAAACTAAGTAATGGTATTCCAGCCTAAAGTACATTTTCGTGTCAGTTATACTAACCCCTTCTGAAAAAAAGAATTTGAAAAATATAAAATGCATGCCATAACTAACGCTCAAAATATTTGGCGCTGTGCGGCAAAGCCGCTATGACGAAGACGTCGGCTCGCTCCGAGTGAAGCTGTGTCGTAGCTTTTCCCGCTTGGAGTTCATATGTTACTCAATGTTTTGCCATCACAAGTTAGTTCAAGTCACTGCAAAGTGCCAAGGAAAGTTTAAAAAAAAATAAAAGATGGAGTTTTTGAAATATTGACGCCCAATCTTGCCACATTTCGAGAAATCAGCTGCATTTCCGCATTAATAACAAGAAGACAATTAAGGGTAGACATATTATCTGTATACATTCGTAAAGACTATTTATAGGCGCGCATGTTGATATGTTTTGTGAAGTATTATGACAAATGGTTTATTTGCAAAGAAAATTGTGAATATGTCTCTGAAACGCGTTTTTATGCCATGTTTGATAGTTTTGTTTGCATAGAAATAATTTATTGATATTTTTACTTTTTTGTGTAAGTGTTGTATATCTTTTGTAAAATGCATTAAAAAAGTTATGGTGACGTGAAAGCTTTGATGAGAAAATGACGACTGCGCAAAGTAGCATAGTGAAATCTTCTCGATTTCCACGCCACGAGCTTCTCTATTTTATATCTCAGCGAAACAATTTGTTACGGCATTCATATATAGCTTAATGTTCCTCCCAAGAACATGGCTTTCATATATATTTTTAACAAAAATATCAAAATTATGACCCGGACCATCATTGCATGAACTGACGTGGAATCACCCATATGTGCCCCAATGTTGCCTAAACATTTGCTTAGAAAGATTGTGCGCAAGGGAGTTCATAAAAGCGCTAGGTTACATTTTGCAACCTATGCTAGAAAGGATAGTTGAGAGCTTACCTCCTCTCCAACAAACAGATGTGACAGTGCCATGGTTTCCTTGACATTGTAAACCACGATCATCGTAGCCGCTACTGCCAAGATGTCTGAAAAATAGTAGCACCGTTCCAGTATAAGGTTAGTAGAAATTCTCTACAGTTTTTATGCCCTTGGCGCCGTGGAGGGCTCGCTTTCCACGGCGCTTGCCTACATGATTTGCAAGGTCCATCGAAGTTGGAGCTTCGGGCACTAAAAGGAGTGTGGAGCTGGATGCAGTGCTGTACAAGCATACTTCTTGTAAGCGTCTAAAGCGTACTAGCGAAGACTCTTGGCTCCAGCCGATATCAGGGGCAGCAGAAGACGACCAAGACCATGCTAATGTTCCGAGCACGCCTACTTACAGCGCCCGGCGAGTCGAAGGCACAGATTGGCGAGCATTTGTTGCATTAGTCCCATAACCACCTGTTGCACAAAATTAAGGAGCTTGGTTCTAAGCAAAGTTTCCTGCGATCACACAGGTGTAATAGCAGCCACTGCACAGCTGTGACAACTGCTCAAGTGCGCCTTTACTGCTGAGAGCTACTGTGATGCACCCCCTGTTCCACCGCTTCATGGCGGGTGTGTTGATGATTTGATGTTTTCGTTGCTTTCAGATGTTCCTTGTTTATCTGCAATATTAAATAAAAAGTACCTTAATAAATAACTGGAGCAGCTCCCTGATTATAATATTCATTTTGCTTTAAAAAAGACATAGCGGGTCTGACCCATCGTAGTTGCTTCATGAGGCATCGCCAATGCGTCGCAAGTCACGTGCATTCGGCATTATGTGACGCCACTGCAGCACAAGCTGGTTCTGCCTTGTTCAATTAAAACATAATGCACTAGTAACATAATTCTCTCCTTATTGCCTAGGTTGCCCAAACCACCAATACAGGGATTCTAAGGATTCTTTTTATCTGAAGAAGCTGAAATGGAAGGTCATAAATAGCGACAAAAAAAAATGCTCCTTCATCGTCTTTTGCCCAGTACAAACTGACATGTCTAGCTAATTGCTTCAGGGAGCCCAACGACGTCACAACGCACAAAATGAAAGCAACTGCATGGCAACTCCATCGGTAGTGGATTATTCTTTCCGTCTTGTTTTTTTTGTATTATTGTTCTGTCGTGTGTGCATTCAATTTTGTTATCCTCTGCCTGCATTCCTCCAGGGAAGTTTCTCAGCCGCTAATACATATTAGAGCTTTTTGGATCCAATTAATTTGAAGGATATGAACCTCAGCTTTCCCAGTGGCACAGAGGCATTGCCAGCGCCTGTCCTACTCAAAAGATAACGAAAGCCTATCCCCTCTCCGCTTCCCCCCCCCCCTCTCCAAAGTCTTCCATTTTGCTGGGGCCTCTTCTCCCCCATCCCCCTCATACAGCATTTTGTCATGGGTGCCGCCGAATCAAGATTTTGGTTACGTGCCTGGCTTGCTCCCATTTTTTTGTTTGTTCATTACTGTAGGATTTAACTGTAAGCACAGTGTTAATGCAGAGTAAAAAATAGCAGCATACTCTTGTTGGCTAGTGCTGATGATTGGGCCAGTTGGTAGACAATTATTAAAAATAAATTCTGAAGAATATGGGAACAGAGCATACGGACATGGCACAGCACTGTGTTCATCTCCTCCTCCTTGTCTGTGCGACTCCCATTCTTTGTTTCTAATAATAATTCATTTTTAATGATTTTCTGTTCGGTATCATCTGTATGGGGGTTCACTGTAACGAACCACCTGCCATTGCATTCACTTTGGGGGCAGCTCCCTCTTCCTTATGGTGCCATCGTAGAGGAAGTGCAGGGTGGGCGTCACTCTCACCCTTGTGGTGCAGTTCTCCAGGTTCCCATAGGTTGCAAGCTGCCAGCCAAACTGAGTCAGGCTTGCGGGAAATGTCAATTCCACTCTTTTAGACGTAGACACCCACGTTTTGAGTGTACCTGAAAAAAAGCTTTAATAGAGAGGAAACAAAATAATTAGCCCTTTTTGAATGCATCTTTCTCTTTCGCTCGGAAGATACATAAAAGTCACAAGCTATCGTACATTCAGTGGTGCGGCTTAATTTCCGATGAGCATTTTTTATATAACTTCAAGCATTTAGAGAAAACATACAATATAATGGGTCGGACATAAATTCTTCCTGTGAACTATCCTATACATTTACACATTACCTGATATCATGAAAGCAACAGAGCAGGGAAGACTGTACTGCATAAATTACACATGATTTATAACCAATTAAAAGTTGGTATTTATTTCATTTATTACTATTGGCTATCATTTTTTTACAGAAAGAATAACTGGGCGAGTCGGTACGTTGGTAGTCTTTCAACACCATCGAATATTCAGGACCTTTTCGCATTTTTTTTATACTTTTGCGTTTTGTAGCGGCTTTCGCTGCCCCGTAAAAACGCGACGTCCAAACTCACTTTATTTACATCGCACAATCGTAAACTTCGAAAGCGTGCCGCTTCGGCATACGCGAAGAGACAGCGCGTCTCTGCGGCATAGGCATAGGCATAGGCAAGAAATCATGCTGCTCGCTCTTGTAACGTTTTTCTCGCTCCCGCTTTACAAAACGAATCGGTGGCGAGCGGCTGTTGAGACCACACGGCAGAACTAGCATGACCTGTGATTGCTTGAACTGCCGTCAGACTGCACTTGAACGCTCCGCAAAATGCGTCATCCGACGAACATCGTTGAACGGCGCCCAGAACAGCCTCTCGGCTCCGCCGCACACGAATCTTTCTCACCCTGCGGAGCAAGCCATAGGTTTTGAACAACGTACGCTCTTTTTAATTAACAAAATAACACCGGCCAAAAGCATCGTTAGAATCAAGCATAGCTTAGCAAGCACATGGTACACGACAAAGTTTCAAAACAGCGATGCAGTTCGCAAAAACAGAAGTGCTCACCGGCGTTTGCAGCAGTGTTGATGGACTGTCCGCAACTTGCGTTGGTAAGACGCAGCGTCTCCCAGCTCTCAGTCATCCCTTGCTACGCTTGAACACGTTATTCGTAAGGAAGATATCTAAAATATCGGCTAAAACGTAAAAAGGAAGCGATCCTCGAAGCCTGCCTAACTTCCAACGGCTGCCAACGGTAGCTGAGTGCAATAGCGATGGGCCTTGCGCAGTCTTCAAAAGGCTCGTCTTTTTTTTTTTTTGAAAACAAAACTAAGCAAATAAGTATTATATTACTATTAATAGTGTCACTATAATGCTGTAGAAAGTTAACAAAAATTTAGCCTATCTTAGGTTTTATCTAAGTTTTAGGTTTTCTTTTTAAACACGAAACCGAAACTTTACAAATCTTTAGTTAGGTCACGTTTGGAATTTGCCTCGGTAATATGGAACTCAATATCTAGGGCACAGGCCTTGACCATCGAAAATGTTCAAAAAAGATTGATTCGTATTGTTTACGATAGGTACTTTGAAAGGCGCTGTTATTATGACTATGAATACATACTTAGGTCATTTTCGCTTACACTCTTGTCTGAAAGGCGAACGATTCATGATTTTGTATTTTTGCATAAGGTTGTGAATAGTGTAATTGATTCGCCATCAGTGCTCAGCAAAGTTAATTTTCATGTTAACTTACGCCATACTAGACATCCTGTATGCTTTGATGTACGTTCACCTTGTTGTACTTCACCGCTTTCTCGGATTCAGACATTATACAACAGCATTGCTCCTAAGCACCTCGATTTCTGTACATCCATGTCATTGTACCGCCATCAGTTGAATAACCTTGTAATTTACTGATAACATTTTGTTTGTTTATTTGTTTTTGGGTGATGGTAATATACCAACGTGTCTCTAGGATTGAACAGGTGCACCAAAGTGAAGACCGCTGTGGTTGTTTTTGGGCACTGAAAATAAAGTTATTATTATTATTATTATTATTATTATTATTATAGCTGAAGCACGTTTTGTTCGTCGTATTCATTTCCGTGCGTGCGTGCGTGTGTGCGTGCATGCTCCCGTGCTCGTGTGCGCGTGTGGATACGTCCGCGTGGTTGTTTGTGCGTGCGTCTGCGTGCGTTTGCGCGTGTACATGCTTGCGTTCGCGCGTGCGCGCGTGTATGTGTGTGTGCGCGCGCAAGCATATCTGTTTATGCATTCTATTGAACGCCGCTAGCAAGAAGGCCAATAGACCGATCTCACCAAGCGTTCCACGCATGCGTGACGCCGCCATAGCTGTAGTTTGTAGGAGGCAGACGCCAATTCACGAGATAGCTCATGCCGCCTCGTGCTCTGCTCGCGCAGACCTCTAGCAGGGTTGTCGCGTGTGCAGAAAGACTACAGCTCCCACGATGCATGTCGGCAGCGGTGGCGTACTCAAACTAGCTGTGGGATCGGTCTATTGAATGTCCCTGGGCACTGCAAAAAACAATAAATGATTTTATTTTTATTGTTATTATTGAACTATGCCAGCGTGAAATCCAGTGATTCTTCCTTAACTCTGCAGTAAATACTAGTTGATTGATTGATTGATTGAGCTTTATTTTTGCTGGTCGTAATTTGAAATAGATGCCGATCGGATTTTCGGAGTATACAGATTTTGGTTGATTAGCCATAAATAAAAATAAAATGAATTAAAAATATACTGTGGTTCATCAATTCATTTAATGTACGCTGAGCCTAGTTATATAAACTGAAGACGACATACAGATATCTATCGCTTCCTTTTTTTTCTAAATTATGCTGTCAAAAATAAAGAACACCCTTGACCCAATAACTGAGGACCGTTCCAACACCCTTCCAGCTCTCAGCACCCCTCACAATGAATCGGAAGGGAGCTCGCGCAAAAGCACCCTCGCGCTCGTCGTGAGGGGTGCTAACCCTGCAAGAAAAAGGGTGCTAGACGGCTAAGTGAAGGGTGCAAACCCCCTGCAGCACCCCTAAAGGGTGCTATAGCACCCTTAAAGGGTGTAAAAAAGTTAAGTGTGTACGGCAAAATAAGGCGAGAGTAGTTGTAAGGAAAAATATGCATGTCAGTTGGTCAGGAAACATTTCAATCTAAACCCAGAGACGAGGAAAAACAAAAATAACGGACAGTGCGAAACGAACTCTCAAACGCAGCTGAACTTATTCACAACAAGAACGACAATAAATGCATGTCCACGCGGAAAGAAATAAAATAGGGAAGATCAAGACATGCGTCCGCAAAGACTTGACCGAACCTAACCAGACAAACTAAATCACTCCAAGGTTAAGGACAGCAACCCCCTTCCCCAACACACACACACACACACACACACACACACACACACACACACACACACACACAAACACACACACACAGGCACACACGCACGCGCGCGCACACACACACACACACACACACGCACACACGCACACACACACACACACACACACACACACACACACACACTACACTACACTACACTCCAACACCGAAAACCCCAAAAACATTACAATATAAAAAACTTTTAGAAAAGAAAAAAAAAAAGAAAAAATGACGGCTGACTATCGCTATGCTTACGGAGACTCGGTGTCTTTGGTGCTCAATAAGTGGTACTACAAACAAACAACACCAGCTTAACCATGCGCGACGCACCGATTATATCTACAATGGAAGACAGAAGTTGATAACCACAAGGACATTTTTTTTCCGAACTCTGACCGGATATTGGGAGCCGGTAGAGAGGAATTCAGAATCCCTCAAATAGGCGTTTGCGAGGAGGTTTGAAGTTTTGTCATTTATGAAGCGAGTAAGAGTCTAGTGTCAAATCGAACAGCCATGGCCCAACGATTCAGCACCGTGCGATTGTTCTGTGTGGACTATCTACGGAGACACAAGAAGAAAGTGTATAGCAATAAGCACCTCGTATCAATAGGGAGACTCAACAAAGTGCGGTTGGAAAAGCTACTGGCTCCACGGACAGTGAACGAATCTGACCTTTTATGCCAACATTGCTACAAATACCTCCAGAATGAGATTGCTTCTCCTCACAACGTGAGTACATCAGACTCTTCTTTCTGGGACTCTGATGAAGTTCTGACTGAAGTGAGTCAAGAATTGTGTGCTGCTAGTCCGTCGGTAACTCCATTGAAACCACGTAAAACCATTAAAAAAAAAGGCGCGAAGCGTATTTGAAGAAAAAACAAGCTCAAGTGAGTTCTTCCATTAGAAGAAAGCTGTCAGTCGTTTATGGCATGAAAACCGTCGAAGACAGTTGTGAGCACTGCGCGGAGTGGTTTGACGCATTCCGCAAAGCGCTGAAGGCATGCAGTTCCCACCAGGAACGCAAGCCATTGTACACGCTTCTGCCACCAAGCATCTCGAAAAAAGAAATATTGCGTCTGGTGCCAGAAGCGACTGCCTACATGATTGATCAAACGTAAAAACTGAAGCGTAAAGGTGGTGTATGGGCAACGCCTGATCCCTACATGGGGAAAAAGGCGAATGCCGAAGACGTGAGAGTTGCACTTGAGTACTACACACGCGACGACCTCGCATGCTCTATTCAAAGCCCCAACAAAAAGGACGTCGTCAACGCCATGATCAACGACAACAAGACCAAAGTCGTAAAAAGGTTTATGACCCGCTCTGTTAAGGAAACTTACCAGCTGTTTGGGAAGGACCATCCCCATCGAGAACTAGGCATCTCTAAGTTCTATTCCCTACGACCAAAATGGGTAAAAAAGAGTCCCGAGCATGAGGTGTGCGCTTGCATATGTTGCCTCAATTTTCAGTTGCTTTTAACGGCAATAACAAATGCCTCACAGGAGACATTTCCTGAAGACGACTTCAAGCGCATCTACCTCTGCAGCCCTCCACAAAACGATTGCTTCCTGCGCCGTTGCGAAAAGTGCCCAAAAATGCAGAGCATCTCGCTGCAGTCGCTCCATCTCGACGAAGACGAAGAGATCTGTTACGCGTTATGGGACGCCGGCGAACTCGTCAAAAAGGTTATGGACACTTCTGCTTTCCTAAAGGAACTGGAGTCATGGAGCGAAAAGTATATGAGGCAGTCTTACATCCGTGACCTTCAACGAAGCCTGATACGTGACACAAGAACCGCCTTACCACCCAAGGCAGTGATGTTCCACTTCGATTTTTGCGGAAAATTGGACAGTCATCTTCCCAACCGAAGTGCAGAGTTTTCATTGGAAAAAAACTCAAGTGTCTCTCCTCACATGTGTGGTTACGTCCACGCAAGGCACGGAAAGCTTTGCCGTTGTCAGCGATGACACGATACATGACACAGCTCACGCTCTTCTAGCCACAAAAGCCATAGAAGAGTATGTTGATGAACATTACCCGCTCTTTTCTGAAATAATTTTTGTATCAGACGGAGCGGCGGCGCATTTCAAGAATCGCTTCCAATTGCACGAATTATCTCGGAAGCCGTACTCTTTGGCAAGATGGATCCTTTCAGCCACTGGACATAGAAAAAGCGCTTGTGATGGAGTAGGTGGTGTTCTTAAACACCACGCAACGCTCACCAACTTGAGATCTTCGCTCAACTCAACGATTGTCACCGCTAAAGACTTTGTGGAAGTGCTGCGTGAAAAAGTAACAAATGTCTGAATGTTCCACCTGTCTGCGGAACGGGTTCGAGAATTTCGTGTGGTGAAGCAAGTAGAGTGGGCCACCGTAAAACCTGTGAGAGGAATCCAGGCATCTTATCTGTGGAAGTCACTATATGCCGAGAGGCCGGATGTATACATGGCCACTTGCGCAACTGAGAGTTTTAAGCTTAGGTATGCATAGTTAGCGAATTCGCAGAGTGGGGCCATTTTGTTTTTGTGAATTGTAAACTAAGTAATGGTATTCCAGCCTAAAGTACATTTTCGTGTCAGTTATACTAACCCCTTCTGAAAAAAAGAGTTTGAAAAATATAAAATGCATGCCATAACTAACGCTGAAAATATTTGGCGCTGTGCGGCAAAGCCGCTATGACGAAGACGTCGGCTCGCACCGAGTGAAGCTGTGTCGTAGCTTTTCCCGTTTGGAGGTCATATGTTACCCAATGTTTTGCCGTCACAAGTTAGTTCAAGTCACTGCAAAGTGCCAAGGAAAGTTTAAAAAGAATAAAAGATGGAGTTTTTGAAATATTGACGCCCAATCTTGCCACATTTCGAGAAATCAGCTGCATTTCCGCATTAATAACAAGAAGACAATTAAGGGTAGACATATTATCTCTATACATTCGTAAAGACTATTTATAGGCGCGCATTTTGATATGTTTTGTGAAGTATTATGACAAATGGTTTATTTGCAAAGAAAATTGTGAATATGTCTCTGAAACGCGTTTTTATGCCATGTTTGATAGTTTTGTTTGCATAGAAATAGTTTATTGATATTTTTACTTTTTTGTGTATGTGTTGTATATCTTTTGTAAAATGCATTAAAAAAGTTATGGTGACGTGAAAGCTTTGATGAGAAAATGACGACTGCGCAAAATAGCATAGTGAAATCTTCTCGATTTCCACACCACGAGCTTCTCTATTTTATATCTCAGCGAAAAAATTTGTTACGGCATTCATATATAGCTTAATGTTCCTCCCAAGAACATGGCTTTCATATATATTTTCAACAAAAATATCAAAATTATGACCCGGACCATCATTGCATGAACTGACATGGAATCACCCATATGTGCCCCAATGTTGCCTAAACATTTGCTTAGAAAGATTGTGCGCAAGGGAGTTCATAAAAGTGCTAGGTTACATTTTGCAACCTATGCTAGAAAGGATAGTTGAGAGCTTACCTCCTCTCCAACAAACAGATGTGACAATGCCATGGTTTCCTTGACATTGTAAACCACGATCATCGTAGCCGCTACTGACAAGATGTCTAAAAATAGTAGCACCGTTCCAGTATAAGGTTAGTAGAAATTCTCTACAGTTTTTATGCCCTTGGCGCCGTGGAGGGCTCGCCTTCCACGGCGCTTGCCTACATGATTTGCAAGGTCCATCGAAGTTGGAGCTTCGGGCACTAAAAGGAGTGTGGAGCTGGATGCAGTGCTGTACAAGCATACTTCTTGTAAGCATCTAAAGCGCACTAGCGAAGACTCTTGGCTCTAGCCGATATCAGGGGCAGCAGAAGACGACCAAGACCATGCTAATGTTCCGAGCACGCCTACTTACAGCGCCCGGCGAGTCAAAGGCACAGATTGGCGAGCGTTTGTTGCATTAGTCCCATAACCACCTGTTGCACAAAATTAAGGAGCTTGGTTCTAAGCAAAGTTTCCTGCGATCACACAGGTGTAATCGCAGCCACTGCACAGCTGTGACAACTGCTCAAGTGCGCCTTTACTGCTGAGAGCTACTGTGGTGCACCCCCTGTTCCACCGCTTCATGGCGGGTGTGTTGATGATTTGATGTTTTCGTTGCTTTCAGATGTTCCTTGTTTATCTGCAATATTAAATAAAAAGTACCTTAATAAATAACTGGAGCAGCTCCCTGATTATAATATTCATTTTGCTTTAAAAAAGACATAGCGGGTCTGACCCATCGTAGTTGCTTCATGAGGCATCGCCAATGCGTCGCAAGTCACGTGCATTTGGCATTATGTGACGCCACTGCAGCACAAGCTGGTTCTGCCTTGTTCAATTAAAACATAATGCACTAGTAACATAATTCTCTCCTTATTGCCTAGGTTGCCCAAACCACCAATACAGGGATTCTAAGGATTCTTTTTATCTGAAGAAGCTGAAATGGAAGGTCATAAATAGCGACAAAAAAAATGCTCCTTCATCGTCTTTTGCCCAGTACAAACTGACATGTCTAGCTAATTGCTTCAGGGAGCCCAACGACGTCACAACGCACAAAATGAAAGCAACTGCATGCCAACTCCATCGGTAGTGGATTATTCTTTCCGTCTTGTTTTTCTGTATTATTGTTCTGTCGTGTGTGGATTCAATTTTGTTATCCTCTGCCTGCATTCCTCCAGGGCAATTTCTCGGCCACTAATACATATTATAGATTTTTGGATCCAATTAATTTGAAGGATATGAACTCCAGCTTTCCCAGTGGCACAGAGGCATTGCCAGCGCCTGTCCTACTTAAAAGATAACGAAAGCCCATCCCCTCTCCGCTTCCCCCCCTCCCCCTCCCCAAAGTCTTCCATTTTGCTGGGGCCTCTTCTCCCCCATCCCCCTCATACAACATTTTGTCATGGGTGCCGCCGAATCAAGATTTTGGTTACGTGCCTGTCTTGCTCCCATTTTTTTGTTTGTTCATTACTGTAGGATTTAACTGTAAGCACAGTGTTAATGCAGAGTAAAAAATAGCAGCATACTCTTGTTGGCTAGTGCTGATGATTGGGCCAGTTGGTAGACAATTATTAAAAATAAATTGTGAAGAATATGGGAACAGAGCATACGGACATGGCACAGCACTGCGTTCATCTCCACCTCCTTGTCTTTGCGACTCCTATTCTTTGTTTCTAATAATAATTCATTTTTAATGATTTTCTGTTTGGTATCATCTGTATGGGGGTTCACTGTAACGACCCACCTGCCATTGCATTCACTTTGGGGGCAGCTCCCTCTTCCTTATGGTGCCATCGTTGAGGAAGTGCAGGGTGGGCGTCACTCTCACCCTTGTGGTGCAGTTCTCCAGGTTCCCATAGGTTGCAAGCTGCCAGCCAAACTGAGTCAGGCCTGCGGGAAATGTCAATTCCACTCTTTTAGACGTAGACGCCCACGTTTTGAGTGTACCTAAAAAAAAGCTTTAATAGAGAGGAAACAAAATAATTAGCCCTTTTTGAATGCATCTTTTTCTTTCGCTCGGAACATACATAAAAGTCACAAGCTATTGTACATTCAGTGGTGCGGCTTAATTTACGATGAGCATTTTTTATATAACTTCAAGCATTTAGAGAAAACATACAATATAATGGGTCGGACATAAATTGTTCCTGTGAACTATCCTATACATTTACACATTACCTGATATCATGAAAGCAACAGAGCAGGGAAGACTGTACTGCATGAATTACACATGATTTATAACCAATTAGAAGTTGGTATTTATTTCTTTATTACTATTGGCTATCATTTTTTTACAGAAAGAATAACTGGCGAGTCGGTACGTTGGTAGTCTTTCAACACCATCGAATATTCAGGACCTTTTCGCATTTTTTCATACTTTTGCTTTTTGTAGCGGCTTTCGCTGCCCCGTAAAAACGCGACGTCCAAACTCACTTTATTTACATCGCACAATCGTAAACTTCGAAAGCGTGCCGCTTCGGCATACGCGAAGAGACAGCGCGTCTCTGCGGCACAGGCATAGGCAAGAAATCATGCTGCTCGCTCTTGTAACGTTTTTTCTCGCTCCCGCTTTACGAAACGAATCGGTGGCGAGCGGCTGTTGAGACCACACGGCAGAACTAGCATGACCTGTGATTGCTTGAACTGCCGTCAGACTGCACTTGAACGCTCCGCAAAATGCGTCATCGGACGAACGTCGTAGAACGGCGCCCAGAACAGCCTCTCGGCTCCGTCGCACACGAATCTTTCTCACCCGGCGGAGCAAGCCATAGGTTTTGAACAACGTACGCTCTTTTTAATTAACGAAATAACACCGGCCAGAAGCATCGTTAGAATCAAGCATAGCTTAGCAAGCACATGGTACACGACAAAGTTTCAAAACAGCGACGCAGTTCGCAAAAACAGAAGTGCTCACCGGCGTTTGCAGCAGTGTTGATGGACTGTCCGCAACTTGCGTTGGTAAGACGCAGCGTCTCCCAGCTCTCAGTCATCCCTTGCTACGCTTGAACACGTTATTCGTAAGGAAGATATCTAAAATATCGGCCAAAACGTAAAAAGGAAGCGATCCTCGAAGCCTGCCCAACTTCCAACGGCTGCCAAAGGTAGCTGAGTGCAATAGCGATGGGCCTTGCGCAGTCTTCAAAAGGCTCTTCTTTTTTTTTTTTTTTTTTGAAAACAAAACTAAGCAAATAAGTATTATATTACTATTAATAGTGTCACTATAATGTTGTAGAAAGTTAACAAAAATTTAGCCTATCTTAGGTTTTATCTAAGTTTTAGGTTTTCTTTTTATACACGAAACCGAAACTATAGCTCAAGCACGTTTCGTTCGTCGTATTCATTTCCGCGCGTGCGTGCGTGTGTGCGTGCATGCTCCCGTGCTCGTGTGCGCGTGTGGATACGTCCGCGTGGTTGTTTGTGCGTGCGTCTGCGTCTGCGTGCGTTTGCCCGTGTACATGCTTGCGTACGCGCGTGCGCGCGTGTATGTGTGTGTGCGCGCGCGCAAGCATATTTGTTTATGCATTCTATTGAACTACGCTAGCAAGAAGGCCAATAGACCAATCTCACCAAGCGTTCCACGCATGCGTGACGCCGCCATAGCTGTAGTTTGTAGGAGGCAGACGCCAATTCACGAGATAGCTCATGCCGCCTCGTGCTCTGCTCGCGCAGACCTCTAGGAGGGTTGTCGCGTGTGCAGAAAGACTACAGCTCCCACGATGCATGTCGGCAGCGGCGGCGTACTCAAACTACCTGTGGGATCGGTCTATTGAATGTCCCTGGGCACTGCAAAAAACAATAAATGATTTTATTTTTATTGTTATTATTGAACTATGCCAGCGTGAAATCTAGTGATTCTTCCTTAACTCTACAGTAAATACTAGTTGATTGATTGATTGATTGAGCTTTATTTTTGCTGGTCGTAATTTGAAATAGATGCCGATCGGATTTTCGGAGTATACAGATTTTGGTTGATTAGCCATAAATAAAAATAAAATGAATAAAAAAATATACTGTGGTTCATCAATTCATTTAATGTACGCTGAGCCTAGTTATATAAACTGAAGACGACATACAGATATCTATCGCTTCCTTTTTTTTCTAAATTATGCTGTTAAAAATAAAGAACACCCTTGACCCAATAACTGAGCACCGTTCCAACACCCTTCCAGCTCTCAGCACCCCTCACAATGAATCGGAAGGGTGCTCGCGCAAATGCACCCTCGCGCTCGTCGTGAGGGGTGCTAACCCTGCAAGAAATAGGGTGCTAGACGGCTAAGTGAAGGGTGCAAACCCCCTGCAGCACCCCTAAAGGGTGCTGTAGCACCCTTAAAGGGTTAAAAAAGTTAAGTGTGTGCGAGCCGTATGCTCTCGCTCCGGCGAGAAGCCGCGTACGGCTCGCCAAGCGTTTTAATCGTATCGCCTGTCGCATACTGGCCGCCATATTGTTTTTAGGGCGTTAGCAGTTACTCGATTTTATTCACCTCCGGCGGCTTAAACCCTTACACGAATAAAGGCGTTAGCCAGAGGACGAACCATTTACACGAATAAGGGTATTAAAATTTTAAGTGTGTGGTAAATACGCCAAAAACGCAGGGAGAAAGAAAGAAGCTTTGGTAGATCTGATCTAGTTTGACACATGGTTGAAAAAACCTCGAGACCGTGGGTAAACGACACAACACTAAAAACTCTCAAGAGACGTTTTAGTGTTGTGTCGTTTACCCGCAGTCTCGGGATTTTTTCAACCATGTGCAATGTACACCAGCTCGTTTGCGCCCTTAAATTTTGTGCACTAGTTTGACACCTCGTCGCCAGTTTGTTGTATATCTAAGGCCATGGAGTAATCGTAGTCGTTACGAATAAGCATATAGTACATATAGGAACAACTACTGCATTTACAATCGGGCAGAGCCGTATATGCAGAGAGTTTGGCCATTCGTTGGGAAGTATCGGAGACACGTGAGGAGGCGCATTGACCGAAAGCGGGCTGGGCGTGTCCCAGGGCGTCTTTACAAACTGGAATGTGGCCATCTAGAGGCCGGAAAGAATACCGTGGCGGTGGTCGCGAAAAGCAAGCCGAATAAGTCCGCCGGAGTAACTCTCGGTGACTGAAAATATGGTGCACGTGATGTTTCAATCACGGTCATTAAAAATCCCGGTGGAAGAGTGCTGCTAGCGAAACGATCGACATAATCCGTACGCCAAGCGCCGAGGGCCGGGAATCTGCCGTCCAAGCGGCCGTCCAAGTGGTCGCACTCTGTCCGAGCAAAACAGAGTCAAGCGGCACATTTCTTTCTTACATCTTTCTGCATGATCATGATCGAAACATCACGAGCTTTCTATTCTCAACCATGAGGGCTACCACCTTTAAGTGCTTATTAACACCATATACCAATATATACATTTGATTGAAACAGATTCTCCCTACACCGCCGCTAGGATATTCTTTTAAGCTTCTTGTTGGCCAAGAGAGCATGTCAAGCCCACTTTCTACGTCTCTTGCACGCCCTGGCTCTGCCCGCGCCTTCCATTGACCAAACTTTTTGTATACATGGCTCTTAATCAGGGTAATTGCGGTATTGGCAGACTGCAGCGTTCGGCTGGCTCGCTTGCTCGCGTCGGTCACTTTGAACTTGCTTCTACCTCATCGTTTTGCGTACCTACTCTTGGACTCTATAAAAACGCCTCCCCCCCAAACATCACGACACGTCATTGTTTCTAAGGTGTACAAAAACTGGCTGCGAAAACCACAATTGTTGGTTGTCTATGAATTGCAGAAGCATTCGTCATGAGGCTCACGACGCAGCTCACTGTGAATACAACAATGCAAATTTTGACTGAACACTTTAATTTACGGCTGGTTTAGGATTTAATCATTGACGTCAGCGTGACTGCAGTGCGGCATTTGGAAATTGAGCGATTGCTACGCCTTTCTGTAAAGGTTGTGGGCACCCTGGCTGCTTCCCAGCCCAGTTGCCCGACTGCGAGGCAAAGGTGCCGAACTTCTCTCGCGTGCGACGACGTCACGCAAGCCATGCGCGCATCGGATGCGCCGCCTTGATAAGGCAGATCAAAGACGGCGTACGGGGAATCGCTGCCTGGACTCAGGCGCCGTCTGGTAACCATGTTAATCGTCTCGTCCATGTCCCATTAAATGTAGTTGCTTGTTGTTGAAACCGTTGGCTCTGTGTTATTTTTCCGGGTCGGGTATGCCGCAAGGCAAACCGACCACAAGGTTTAAGCTTTCGTCTCTGTGTGATCCCTTAATGATCAAGCTGTTTGCCGACCATCATTGCAACCTCGTGTGTCTTTCTTGTCCTGTCTATCTGTAATCCTTTAATGTTCAATCTAGTGCCACCAAAAACTAAGCTTCAGAGTAACGGTACTTGTCCATATTGTGGCCTAAAATCATGGCTGCCAATTTTCTGAAGCTTTGTTTGAAATCTCAGAAAACGTATTTCTGCCCTCCTCAAATGTTTTAGCAGCTCGTGACAGAGCAAAGAAATATTACAGGAGCTTCCTCACACCGAATGCAATGCTAAGGAAGCCGCACTTTTCAATCAAGAAAATCGGCAGTCGCGTCTGCTGTGCCCAAGTAACCAAGATGGTGGCGGCCTCATCAATGCAGGGGTAGAGTGGTCGGGGAAGGGAGTGCCGATACTCTAAGCGCAGCTCATTTAGTGGCTCTAGTTTAAGCTGTTTCACCACCATCGTTCACCATGCACCAGCTAGCTCAACTCAAACCGATAATTGCCTCTTAGCTTGAATGAAAATGTCAATGTGTGCATACTACCGCTTGTCTAGGCTTGTCGTCCTCGACGTTGTCCTGTAGAACGACGTCCAGGAAGACGTCGTGGAGAACCTCTAGGGCGCTCTCAAGGACGACCTTTAAGGCCACCTGAAGGACGCCGTCTAGGGCGACATCAAGGACAACGTCTAGCACGGCGTCAAGGACGACGTCTAGTACGACCTCTAGGACAACCTCTCGGCGATCTCAAGGACGATGTCTGAAACGACCTCTGGGACGACCTCTGGGCCGATCTCAAGGACGACCTCGAGGACGACCTCGAGGACGATCTGAAGGACGACCTCTAGGACGACCTGTAGGACGACGCCCAGCGCCTGCCAATACGGATGTGCTGCTTATGCGGAGAAGCTGCGCCGCCACGAGGCGCCTCCGCATATGGGCGGCGCACACGCGCGCCGCTCATAGGCACGGCGCTTTCAAGATCAAAGAGCGTATCGCGAAAACCGGATGACGTAACTACAGAACGCTATCACATTAAAAATGATGCATCGCATGATAATTATCACCACGTTTTGTGAGAAATTGTAAGAAAATCTTTATTGACTACAGTTCTGTTTTTTTATCATATTACTAAAAACCCAGTTTTTCGTTGAAGTATTTGGCATCGGCCTGGATACTTGACCGCTTCATGACTCGTAGACGCATTCTCCTCGGATGCATATCTGAAAAAAAATTGCATCGATTTAACTTGCACAACTTAATTATTGACATCTATGTCCACAATGACAGGCTTTAATTCTAATAAGGGCATTCAAAAGTAATGATTAGCTTTTTACTTTTTTTGTTTGTGTATAATTTATATGCTCTCATGGGGGGTTCGATCTTTTTATTTCTAGTTCAATTTTTGCTGAATTATTCGATGAACAACGAGCCACACCTTTAATATAATATTGATGTTTTTTGGCATACTAAGACACCTCGGGCATCGTTGGCTTTACGCCGATTGCGTGGTCCAAATCGTTTGCCTGCCGAAATATCCGCTGAATTTTTTAATTTTAATTTGCTCATACTATTACCATCGGCCATGTTTTCCTCTATGTCTAACCTACCGTCGTCCTTCCGGAAAATCCTACTTCCTTTTTCGCAATTATCATGTTATGGCTTGGAAAAGTTCTCAGCATACATTGTTTATAAAAGAAGCACTAATGTGCTAATTCGAGCAGTCGCCCATAGGTTAATTGCTTACCTATGATGCGAATGCACCTTTTAATGCTAAATTTATTTCAATGCTGGCGAAGTTAAGATTTGTGTCACGTCACCGAATCCGTACCATATGCCGCTGTCTCCTAATTTTTGCGGGCTAGCAACTCGTCAATTTAGGGTTGGACAGTTTCCTGATACATATCTATTTGGAGAGTATTTTTTCACTACGTTTTATATTTGTATTTCTGCATCGCGGTACAATGTGTCCACCTCTATTTTGTATGTCTCCATTAAAATACATATTCGGATGTATTCCTGGTATCACGATGCTATGAATTTCCGACCGTTGCCCTATAAACACATGCTCAAGCAAAGCCTAGGGTCTCAAAATAGACCTCCAAGCAGACCGCCGTACGCACGTTCACCACTCGTTTCGTTTCGCTGCACTCCGCAAAAAAAAGAAAAAAAAAGAAATTAAAAATGAGGGAATTCAAGGCTGATATTCTCCGTTGTTGAGCGCAGCGCACGCAGCGTAGCGCAGAACGTAGATCTTAGATTGGCCGGCGAGCTGGAACTCGATATCTGTGACCAATGAGTAGCTGTGTGCTCTGCGCTACGCAGTGTTTGCTACGCTCGACGTCGGAGTATAACAGAGCCTTGAGGAGACCTTATTTTAGAGCTCCGTTTGATAAAAGAAGCTCGTGCCGTCACTTCATAGTATGGATTAAGCCCGCGCCCGCTGCTTTCCGCGGTGTACGTTCTACTTAGAGAGTTTTAGCAGATCGTACGCTGTCAAGAGCGGGTCCAGCGGAGCTCTAGCGCTCGATCAACTATAATTTGTTCACCCTTAAGCTGAGACAAGAAGCGCCGCCTTCAGCATGAGCTCGCTGGCTTTCGCAGTTTTTTGGTTGCGCGGGCCTGCGCATTCATACTTGCTTTAGCAAGGGCATAAAGCTCACGCTGAAGGCGGACCTTCTTATGTGAACTTGAGGGTGAACGGAATATAAAACTCCGTAAAATAGAAGTTTAGTAGATCGAACGCTGTGGAAAGCGGGCATGCTTCGAAGTAAAGGCATCAGCTTCCGCGATAAGAGTGTAGTACCTCTAGTATACTCCCCACACCCTTAAGCTCAGACGGCAGGATATGCCCCAACCACGCGAGCTCGAGGTCGCTGTTTTGAAGCATTCATCCGGAGAAGGAACACTCGCGCTATAAATGCATGTATCAAAGCCAGGAACGGGGGCTGTCTCTCACTTGTACTTTTGGCTACAGTCTCAGCTTAATTGCGAACGGAGTATAGAATACAGTCTTCTAAAAGTACCTAATCTCAGGTTCGAGCTTCCGCCAAGCCTCGTTGAAACTGTCAGGGGTTATCCAGTCGACCCCTTCCCGCTCCCAGCGTCGACCGCCGCACCGGCGCGTCCGAATTCAACTAGCGTTGCCACGTTAACTTCAGCAGTCGGTATTCGGATTTTGATGTCAGCTGTGTCTGGCTTCAGACTGTACGTTAATGTGTGAACCCACTCAGCTGACCCTTCGTTGCCATGGTGACGCTGACCATAGCAGACGGACTTAATGGTGCGAAGGACACAGTGGGGTGTCGAGGTGAGGTTCGTGCAGGGTCTTCCGCCGAGATTTTCAAGAGCGCAGCGTGAACAAAAATAGTTAAAAAAAATGACTTAACGCGGATAGCTGACTTTCTATCCTTTAATATATTGACCAATTTTACACAAGAAGCAAGAAAAAAAACGTGTTTTTATCTTGCAATTTGGAAAAAAAATGTTTTCAACCGCAACGTGGGGCTGAATAATCGATGTGCCGACTTTTCAGTCTTTCTATTGCTTGCCTTGGTTCTACTTCTATAGTAACTTTCGACATTACTTAAAAATTTACGTATGCTATGACTCCGTGAGCTATTTTGGTAAAGGGTCGAAAGTCATGCGATGGCAAAAAGGGCTCTTTGGCGTTGCATTTTTACGTACTTCCCTCCAGCGTTCCGATTGGGCACTGCAGTCAATCATTTGACTCTTTACCGTGTTTTGACGAAAATACCTATAGTTGAAGTTTAAACTTACCATAGGGTACACTCGCTAACCTTAGACAGATGTGGATATAAGCAATTCATGTTTGTATAACCTCTGCGAGACTAACTGTACCTCTAAATGCTTGGCAGACCCAGCAGGAGAGTAGTTCCTATTTTAAGCACACGCTTTAAAACTTTTACGCGGAATCTGTTTAAGGGCTTGGATCTCCGTAGAAAGCGTGAATAAAAGCTATTGAACCCGCCACAAAAAATTTGGGACAAAATTCAGGAGAAATTAACTTTTTCCTGAAATTAAAATACCTATCTTTTCTTTTGAATTAAGATCTTCTGAAATGAAAACAAAGATGCCAAGAAATGTTGATAGGAGAGAAAGCAATCCCGAACATCCCCTGACGAGAATCAAACCCAAGACACGAACATTTCACTCCATATACACTCTAGCATTGCGTCGAGGGGGAAACTTCTGAAAGCGAATCCGTCACGTCGCTACAACTTTTTTTTTCTTGTTTAAGAATGTCGCCACAACAATATAGACTCATAAAACGTGCTACGTGAAGAAAGGCTCCTCGTCTCTCACGCGCTGGGAAGAAAGAACATTGGAGCTCAGTTCCGTCTTCCTCGGCGTCTGGCTTCCCGCACGGCGACTTTGCCACGCGCTTTTTGAGCCGTTGCTTGTAATTATTGCAAAGGACAGACCGCATAGGGCAATTTACAATTGAAATGCACTGCAGGTTCTTGCAGGGTAGCACGACAAGGGTTGGAAAAGTGTGAGTAACCGCGTGACAATATCACATGACAGTCTCGCGTGATTTGATGTCACGGAAAGGTTTCGAAAAAGCCGCAGAAGTGTGGGGAAGCTAGCAAATCCAACATGTTCTGGGATACCGACTTCACCCGTAGGATCAAGGTAAATCAAGCATATACGCTTCTAGTAGGAATTTAGGCATTTCATGCAGCGACAAATTGACCATTTCAACAGATGCATGCTTCGTGTAGTACTTGACAAAAATGATGGTGCATGTCTCAGCTAAGATATGAAGACGCCGAGTTTATTTTCGTTTCAATTAAAATTACACTTTCCGTGGCATACGATAGAGACATTAACACGAACTTCGCTTCAGGGTGGCCAGATGGAACCGCAAAGTTTCAGGGCCGTGATTAAAATATTGAAATTTAATGGTAGGGCATAAAATAAATGAAGTTTGGGTTTTTGACTTACCCCGCCAACATTGCTGCATGGTTCTCTGTTTGTTAGCTGTAGTTTAAAACGCCCTCCACCATGTTTCTGGGCACGACGGATGTAGCAGAGAACGTAGCACTCAGATACGTCAAGTGCAGACTACAAAGAAAAATGTTCTACAGCTTACAAAGGACACAATATATAAAAACGATTGTTTAGTGTTTCTTAAATTGTTTTTTTTTATACTCACAATAACCCTCGTGTGATGATGCTCGTAACAGAGCTCCTTCAACGTTTGAAGGAATTCTCCTTTATTCCCCACGAAGCTTGGAAGGTTTTCCTCTTCCACAGCACTGTTTACTACGTCAGCTGGAATAACAAGGGTAGTGCTGTCATGTGCATTTACTAAGGATTACGTCTCGAAACCGCGGTAGCCAATCAGAACCAGTGAGTGAGAACGTTATCGGCCGAATCGAGTGGTATACCAAGCACATTTTAAATCTGCGTGTGTATTTGACGACGGTAGCAAATATAGGGTGTTTGAAACGCTGAGACGTCTTGTGTGCTATCCACGTTTTCGTCCGTTGTTTCCGGTTAAAAAAAAAAAATGTGTAACATCAACCAGCTCACCTGCCTACTCACTCTATCGTCGTTCTAAAGTCGGCCGTAAAAATCGGCGACTGCGCGTAGCAATTCTGACCGTTCACCAAAGGCCTGTTTCACCTGTGAATTTGATCTCGTAAAATTGCAGGGCGTATATTCCTTTCTGTAAAGGATAGAGCCAAAACACTTGCAAGGGTCAACGGCGGACGGCGACGCAAACGACCGAGTCGAGTGGCGGGGTGCGTTTGGCGCACGAATTGATGGATGCGTCGAAAGCAGCGTGTAAGATGCAGCCGACCAGCTAAAGAAAGCAGACGACATGCAGACGACATCCGTCGGTACTAAGTGCGCCATCGTTATGCAACCATGTTTTTTTTTTTTTTTTTTGTTACTTGAAGTTTTCGTATCACTGCTCGCATTTATTTTGAAATCAGAGGTGCATTACAAAAAGATTATGTGCCTTTCGATAGACCACGGTCTTGGCCGGCAGTCTAATTATATATTTTTAAAGCAATCCGTAACCAGAGCCGTTTATGTAGAACTTGGTCATTATGTGGTGAGAATGGGGCGAAAAAAAGGGAACGCCTTTGGCTGAAATTGTTTCAATGACCTTGGGCGTGATGATCGACAGCTTTTGTGACCAACCCCAAGCCACAAATATTCTCCTAGTGGAGGCAATGAGCTTAACAAATAGCCTCCAGTCACAATTTCCAGCTTAGCAGGTATTCAAGTATTTTAATTAGGCACGCCAGTGTTAAATTCGCAACTCTTCGTAACTGAAAGGGCAACGCACGTGACTGTGGCGTCGAGGCGACATTTAGAACGCACTCAATATTTCTTTTGATTACTGTAAGAAAAGTTTAGTTACAAAGTTAGAAATTGAGTGCGCGCAGGCCACACCGAGAGACCCTACATTATGCTTATCTAAACACGGATGTGGGGGACAGTGTGACCCTGCTCTACTCACTATGAAAAACCTATATTGCCATCGTCGCAGGAATTTCTGCCTTCAAACTTCCACAGTTCATTCTCTCAGCAGTCCACTATCTACTCGCGCAACATGGGAAGCATTGGGAACATGGGCCTGAAACGGCGACGCTGAATCTTGGCCCTACATCTGTACTTCCACAGGACTCAGCGTACTAGTATCACAACCAGTTTCTCAAAGCGATTGTGTGTACGCCTTTAGAAATAGGTGCACATCCCAAACGGTCCAGACACAAGAGTGAAGAACGTACACGCAACTACACAAGTGGTGAAAACATGCTTATTTGTCTCTGGGCAAGTACAGCGGGGCAAGATATCTGTCGCGGTAACGCCTCAATGTTACAAACTTGCAACATTTCATACCCATACGTCCAACCAGTGTCGGCAGCGCCGGCTGGTACGTCTGCGGTAAACATGCGATCCCAAATTACGTGGGAACTTCTTGTTTGGTGTCGGACAGATACGTCAGCCGCACAAAGTGTTTCTCACATTCGCGACGCGGGACTCTCCTGAACGTATACAGTGGGACACTTTTCAGTCAACCAACGCTATTATCGCGACGACAGAAACCTAATAAAAAGAGGGAGTCTCCCCGGCAGGACACACGTCGCCAAGCACCTGGCCGCGTGCGACGTCACAAGTGTTGTCATACGTGACGTCACAAGGGTAAATTTAGCGGAAATATTTTCAGCCAGGATTAGCGGAAAAATTTCCCCGCTAAATTTAGCGGCAATATTAACGGTGCGCATGACATCACACGTAACGTCATGCGACGTCACGCGTAACGTCACGTGATGTCATACATTACGCGTTTCCTATAATGATGTCACACATGACGTCACACGTGATAGTAACGTCGTGACGTTCCCCTCGTGACCCTCACGAGGGTCACGACGATAACCCTCGTGATCCTCGTGAAGGTAAGCCACGTGACTTTCGTGAGGGTAACCCTCGTGACCCTCGTGAGGGTAATCCTCGTAACCCTCGTGAGGGTAACCCTCGTGACCCTTGTGACCCTAGTGATGTTAAGCCTCGCTGATCTCTATAAGAATTGCTGGATCGCGTTCACCCGTTCCGCGAATGCGGCCACTGGCGGCCATCTTTTTGGTAAAGTTATATTACCTCTAGCCAAGGTACAGCTGCTGCAGCCAGTATAATCCATCCATGGCATACAGCGTCGTGGCAGTTGTGGTGGCAGGCTGATATCAGAATAGCGTGGGTGATACTTCGTGCTTGATTAAAATTGTTTGACAAATCATATTTTGGAATCCCGGCATGACCGGTAGCCCGATTTTTGAGGACCCGGTGAAAGTTTTACGAAATCGCGGCACCGAGGAAAAGCAGGACAGCACGCATCCAAAGTCGCATCGAAAGAAGCATCGAAAGCAGACACCGGTACGAAATCTGCTTTCGATGCGAGCTGCGCTGCTTCCCCCCGGTGCTGCACATTCGTAGAACTTTTGCCGGGTCCTCAAAGATGAGGCTACCGTTCACGCCGTGTTTCAAGAATCTGCTTCGTCAAACAACTTCAATCAGGCACGAAATATCACCCACGGTACAGTGTACTAGATCCACGGCTATTTTGTTGCAGCCTGCCGCCGCAGCCGTCATTGCGTTGTCCGCCATATTACCATGATGGTTAGAGATAATATAACTCTATAAAAAGATGGCCAACCGTAGCCGTATTCCCGTCTTTAGGCGGAGCTGGTCAAGCGCGATCCAGCAAATAGACATAAAGATCCGTGGTAAGCCTCGTAACCCTCGAGAGGGTAACCCTTGCAAACCTCACGAGGGTAACTGTCGTGACGTTACACGTGACGTCACGTGTGACGTGATTATGGGAGACGTCCTATAATGCAACGCGCGGTTACACCCACACCGACGCCGACGACGCCGCTCAAGCAAGAAACGGGCGCCTAAGAGCTGCGCTATAAAACGGACAGCCGAACAGTAACTTTCACTTGATATGACGGTGAAGTCTTGCTTTATGTCATTTGATATGTCCCGTTTGGACAGGCCTTTAGACTACGTCGAAATGCAGTAGCACTGCTTGTCCTCTATGAAGGATTCCTTATATATCCCCAGCCAAACGTCGTTCTCTTCCCTCCGGCGTACTCATTGTGTTGTCGTTTCTGTTTAGACTATGGGCAGTAGATTCAACTGCAGCGTCCCTACCGGCTGAGCGTAACACTGCACACGAGGAGCCAATACCATCACGTATAATTTGTATATTTTTCACGCAACGTTTCATAACATAAAAACACATTTCTATAAATATTTTTTTTAAACAGGGACACGAATTGTATTTCTCCCTAAAAGCGAAGAGTCGCGTACTTGCGTTTAAGCAATGTGCGCAGTGAAAATCGAGATAAATTTTGTCTACGCTGACATGCTACCAAGAACACCCAAACAAAGGTAAAAAAATACAGTATTTACCGCATTGATAGGCCAGCACAAAGACTAGAAATACGCAAGCAAGTCGAGCCATATCCTCTGTATCTCGTTCTAGACAGGAAAAAGCGATATCAACAGTCAGTAAGGAAATATATAGAAAAACAAATATTGCGTCATTAATTTACCATTTCCATTTAACGTATTGGTAGCATTGGTACAGGTGGTATTGTTTTGTGTGGGTGTGTGTGCGTGTCTATGCGTGAACCTTTGTAACGAATTGCAAAGTTAGCACCATTGGGTAGGCTGTTGCATCAGTGTTTCTAGTGCAATCGCTTCACGTTGAACAGTTTATGGTAACATCGAAGGTGTCTTCGCGTTTTTCGTTCCTCTCTCTTGTTGGCCCAAAATAGAGAGGCGTGTAAGCGTGATCCAGAAAAAAAATATTGCCCGCTCCGCTTGGCTTCAGTCAAATTTGTGCATAATTATCTCGGTCGATTCCGTAAGGTATTTAATTTTAAATCACTTAAACCTTTAAAAAATCTTTACAGTCGAAATAAATTTTCTCGTTAATGCCAGATGCACGCATTAAAATTAACGCATTTTTTTCTTTCTCATAGGCATTGTTAGTGGCACGCAGCACGTTGTTTCACAGTGCGCCAACACCAAGTCACGAATTTCTTGGAGGAGCGCAAAGACTCTGAGCTCGCGCGCAATAAGTGAAAAATAGCATACGCTAAGATAGCACTCGCAACGTGTAAATCGCACGTAGTGTTCGGCGCATGCGTAATGGCGACGACGCTATTTTTTTATACTTTCACTGTGCGCTGAAACCCGATTATCTTACTGTTAACTTAGCACGAAATTTTGGGAGTCAAACACAATTTTTGGGATATAACATAATTTTGGGCGATGAAGTAAAACGTAAAACATTAGACGCAAAGTTGAGTTGCAAAAATATTACGGTTGAATAAAAACTACAATCGAATGTTCCGGCTACAGCAGGGCTCCCTCACGGGTGGCAGCACACACTCATTGGCTGACCTACACTCTGTTCAGCAGTAAGCTGAGACTACGGTGGAAGCTACGTGACCGTCGGACCAATCAGCCACCTCCTTTTAGTCACATGCCTCGGCTCTCTCTCCGCGTGGGTATCGGCGGGACAGTGTTGACGTGGCGAAAGAGGGGCGCATGACTGGTCCAACAAGAACCAGTCATGCGACCCGCAATATATATTTGCTCGACGGCTTTCGGATCGCTAGCGAGCAATTATTTGAGAGCTACGCTCTAATAATGCCAGTACCTTGCTTTTGAGTGGCCGATGCGCGCCAGCACAAAAAAAAAAAAAAAAAAATGAAAAGTGAAGTTTGATAATTTCCATGAAAAGAATGACGCCACCAGCGTCGCCGCGCTTAGACGATCGCAGCTAAGCAGACGGTGCTCGACTACTTCGATATGCTACCGACAGATGGCGCAACGTGAGAAAGGAGACGCTGATGCAACTCGACCGACTATCTCCCCGTATAGCGACAGATTGCCGGCTACCCGGACATTCGAGCACGTAGAAAGCAAGGTGACACAAAACGTTTGAAACGAAAACATAAACATTAAAGCAAGCAAGTCAAAGCATCAGAAAATATTACATTACAGAAACTCATGTCGCGTTCAGGAAAGCGTAATAAACACTTTCGTTAGACTGTTTGCTAGGGCCAAGACTCGACTCGTCGCCCCCCTAGGGCAGCTTGGTGCGTATCTTCAGCTCTTGGGGGCCCATTGACGAGGCTTTCCGTTCACGAAGTAGTTGAACGACTTTTATGTCCTAAGTCGTTTACATGTATATGGGCCAGGTGACTCGAACAGGTAGTAGTTTAAGATGCGCTCACGATGCCTGGCGACATTCGTTATTTCTTTGAGGAGTAATCGGTAATTATTTTCATCAAGGGGATCAGGAAGCCGAGTAAATCCAGTGTAAGTAAAACTGTGAACGTGCCAAGTGTTTCCTCGGCATTGAAACTTCTAAAGTACACGCTACTCATTGCGGGTCCTCAAAAATATGCAAAAACCATGGTCAACCAGAAGCAATCTACTCCTTTGCAAGTTTGGCCATGTTTGTTTTTTTGTTTACCGTTGAACACTTTGTATATCAAAAGTAATACCACATTAATAAAGAACGCAGGTTAATCAATATAACGTGTAAAAATGGCATTCAGTGATCTTATATATATATATAAATGTTAGCTCTTGGCGAATATGCTGGGGTCATGGAGGTAGGAAGCTTCGGTAGGCGACATAACGCCACCTGCGGTAAAGCCGGGGGATACGTTTAGCTTGGAGGGACAGTCCTTCAACGAGGACCAAAGCCTAAAAGAGCTATTGGACGAATTAGGCGAAAAGGAGAGCTGATGTGGAGCCTCAAGCTGATTTGGTTGTGTTTTCGTAATCTTTGGGGACGTTCCGCCGACCGCAACCTTTAATTTCGGCTTCACTTGGATTTTTCTCTCTAGGATGACATAAACCGGTATGGTCGCCTCCCCTTATTAGTATGTTCATGGCTGAGATCCTCAAGGAAAGGGTGACGGAAAGCCACCGAAAAATGTACGAAGTGTTTAGGATGCTACTCAAAAAACAAACTGTACAGAAAAAGTGGTAAATTGAAGGAAATATCAAAATTTTAAATGCGCTTTAGCAGGAATCGCACCCCGACCTTACGATTGTGAGCTCGACATTCTACCACCGTGCCATGTACATATCGTAAACTTCACTGTCGCACCCGGTTGCGGGTGAACGCAAAGCTAGCTCGGCTTGTGTTTACTACCGGTGAACTTTACTAACTCTACAAATACAAAGGCCGATCGCAGGCGTTACGGCGTTCGGCGTTAGCGTTTGAACAGTTTTGTGAGAAAAACCAAGAAACACGCTTCGTGCGCAACATTCCATAAAAATAACCAGAGGATAAAATAAAATCACATGCTACCAAAAAAACACACACACACACAACCTGCAATGACTTTTGTAAACCCCAATGAATGGCTCGGTAACACGTTCTGTGTATACCGACGTTGTCTGCATAAATAAAGATAAATCAAGCATTTTCCTATCCAGGTTAGTTCATAAGAGTTGAACGAAATGGAGTGTAGAGTAACTTACCAATAAAATATTATCTTCGAAGCTCTGGGGTCTGCAGGTGTCAGATGTTTAAGACTTTGATTATGAGCCTTAAGGTTTTTGAGAAGATTTATATAGTGGTGATGGAAACAAGCACACAAAAACTGCATGGTCGAAAGGTTTATTGCACTTTTGTATTGTTCACATTCATCGAGAAGTTTTAAGAAGTAAAGTGCATACTTCTACTGTGGGTGGAGGTCACCGACTCACAATCGTCATAGATCAATTTTTGTCTTTCATTTTGTTTTTTGTATTCTTATATGCCCTGAGAGACGAAGTTTATGAAAATTCCTGCTTAACAATTGGCGAATTGTATGTTCGACAGTAAGTAAAATATAAGAATAAAGTAAGCGAGGTATACGCACTAGTCCTATACCCGGATCCTAAAAGATCGTTCGGTAGAAGCAGCATGGCTTTGATAAAATTGCATCAATCGTCCTGATATAGGTAAATTTACATAGCAATTAGTTAAATAAACTTGTGTCTTACACTTTGGAGCTGGGCTCTTTCGCTTGTAAGAACCTTCGTAGCAAATATGACCCGTATGCTTCGTTTCATATACGCACTACCGTTGATGAGTTTAGTCTTTGGGCCTTTTTGGGGTCCGCTCGTAGATTCTTCATCTTCCGAGACTTGAGGTAACGCGCAATAACACAATGAATAGCACACAATTTTAGTATGAGAATGTGCGTGGTTTGCGGATGAAGTCTGTTATGTTTTTTACATCGGTTTTGTCCTCGAAATCGGACATTTTATGTATCACTGAAACTTAACTAACCAGTTCTATATATAGTTCTGAGTGCTGTAGTACCGATTTCCTGGTTTTTAGATGTGAACGGGATTCGGCAGGCTTTTCCTCCACCCTCCTGGGAGGCGTACTTACGGCTGTACAGAAATCATTATCGTTCTTTCGGCGGATTGACCTTGAGATAAATGAATGCGTTTGGATTGAGGTTCGACTCACGAACGGACAAAACCCGCTTATTGGAAAATATTACTTTTTGCTTATAAAGCAATTAAATGCAAAGGTGCAACCGAGCTGGAGAAGGATTACGAAAATAATCCCTGGAGAAAGGGAACAAGAGGGACAAAGGACAAACGCAAGTTTCCAAACACAGCTAGGTGACTGGTCGCGGCCAAAAAAAACTGCCTGGTCCGGGTATCGAACCCGGGACCTCCCCATTTCCAGTGGAGCGTTCTACCAACTGAGCTAACCAGGGTTAAACGTCAGTAGAGAAAACAGGTTTTCTCAGCTGCCACCAGTCTAACAGCGAAGTAGGCTGTTAGAAAAAAAAAATCTTTTTTTCTTCGCAGTTACCCTTTAAGAGAACTTTGTAAGTTGTTTCCAAACGCAAGTGTCAAAGATAGTTTGTGTTTGACCAATTTCGATATTATGTAAATATAAGAAAAAATATTGTAGATATGTACTTGTACAGTTCAGTTTCTCAAAAACTTGTCAACGTGATTAAAGTAAAAAAAAATCATAAGCAGCAGGGGGCACCTTCTTTAGTGGGTGTTTGGCGAATGTCGTCACTACGGACCCCGAGTATCGCGGGTTCACCTATAGGCACTGAATGTTCCCAGAGCACCAAGTTGCATTCAGTCCGCTTACAGGAAGTCAATTCTGCAGAATCCAGATCTGACTGGCTGGTTTAGCCCGTGGCGGAAGTTATCAGTCGGCCATTATGAGGATATGCCCAAAATAACAAAAAGCGTATATAAACATTTCACGTTAGAACGGGCATCCCGGGTAAGCACGAGTGTGAGCTCTGAGCCTCGATGAGTTAGAACCGAACGGAAGGTGCTTTGATTTCCTCTAGTTTTTCTGCTTTATATCATGTAGACGTTACTCTGTTTCGCCAAAGAAGATTGCCGGCTCGTTTGCTCGCCGCGGTTGCGCTGGTGCTGTGTTTCAAATTCTACGCTTCAGGCGCTCAGCCTAAGATTTGAATTCCATGTGTTTTAAGGGGAGAGATAAAGAGTGACAAAGAGAGATACGAGACGAGACAGCAAGGAGCAAAACACGCAAAACTTAAAGGAAATAAGTTAAGAAAAGAAAGAAAATCCACTGTCGCTACAGTCGAGGAAAGTCGATTAAAGAGATCGGACGAGAACGAACGGCTACGCTGTACGCTTCGAACACACATGGCAGCGCCCAATTGGCGATGGGTTGGAGCGCGACGGCTGCGTCGAGACTCGGTTCTGAAACAAATTAACGACATAAGACACACGTACGACAAGGACAAGCGCCAGAAGTGGAGCTTGGGAGTTTCGGTACTCGGGGAACATTCAGCGATTGTAGGTTCACCCACCCTTGTCTGGCTCTGCGTGGCGTCCAGATGACAGGGAAAAAGAACTGCATGATGTCTGTGCTGGGCAAAAGGAAGGTTTGAACCCTTCGTCCTCCCCCCCCCCCCCGCCCCCCCTCCCCCCCCCCCGGCAAAGCTATACAGCAGCTTCGCTTCCGCTTCTTGCGGAATGGTGTCCTGGTAAGGCCCGACCAGGATGATCCAATCAGTCACCTTTCTTCTTATATCCCCTGTATTCTTTCACTTTCCTCCTGTTCACTTCTTTCAATTTGTGCCTTCTTTTGGGGAGAGGACCAATTTTGGCTGGGTATGGATTTCCTTATTTAGAACAACACCTGGGCATGGTGTTTGGGCATGCGCTGGTAGAGTAGCATTCTTAGCAAAGGCTTTTTATGTTATGAGGTGTTTCCTCTTCCTTTGTGGGGCAGAATGGTGGGTGGCTCACCAGAGCCTCTGAAGTCCCAAACAAACCAGAATATCCAATCCGCCTCTGAAAAGGGGTCCCACTGAAGCAATTATTCTATCAAGAAATTACAGATGGGCGGCCCCGCACGGGCCGCCCATCTTCACATTCACCTGTCGGTATTGTAATTGTAGTGCAGGTTGGAGTGGGATCGCTCTAAGAAAAAAAGGAGGAGAAAGGTAGCAACAGCGACTGTTCCTCCTTGTTGCGGACAAGTTGCCTCGTGAAGGGAGGAACAGCAGTTCAGATGAAAAAACCTGCTCCTTTCATCTCCTTTTTCAGTTGGCGCAGGGATAAAACATCGCGCTACTGACCAAGTGGTCGACACAGATCCCCAGAGAAGCGTTTATTTTTTGTAAAGTTTTTTTTTTTTTTACTTTTATTTACCAAACACACACATAAATAAACCCAGACCGATGAAAGGATAGTTAAAGTCCTTATGATTCACCGAGACGTTTTCCTCCTTCTCCAGGCAGACCGGAGAAAGCTTTCGCCCTCCCGACTCATCTTCTTTCGGTTTCGTTTTTTGAGCACATCGCGCTCGTTGTTTAATAAATTAATGTTGAGTTGATTGAGCTTCAGCAGCAGTGAAGGTCGCCTGTAATTCCGTCTTCTAGTCCAAACGTTCAGAACCTTTCGGTTGCATTGAAGTTTTTACCACTAATTTTATCAAATGAGCTAACGAAGCCGCTAGAAACAGCGAAGTTCCTGAGCAGTGCCAGCAGCGCTACATACACTGGGTAAGACGGCCGTCTCCGATTTGCGGGACACATGGGACACACGCAGAACTACTGCAGCGAAACCACGAGGATCTGTGTCGACGGTTTAGACGTTATGGAAATCGCGGGATCTGCGTCCAAGGCAAGCAGGTTTTCGTGCCGGCTGCCTGGGTGCCTTGCGTGCTGAGTTCGGTTCTGTTGTCCCGTGCCCAGTGCCAACCGGCGTTCAATGTGATTTTGTATTTCTGCATGTCAGCAACATCGTCAACGTGATTCTGTATTTCTGCGTGTCAGCGACATCATGATGGCAGTGTTGTGGGTTGTGAACAGGAGACTGGAATTATCGCCGATGTGACCGTGTGTTCGCGTGTCAGTGGTGCAACAAAAAAATGAGATGACGTAAACTGTCGGGCATTGATGCCGCTGGTCGGGCCGTGATCGGAGGGGGCGGCGTGTCGCAGGATGACATTCCGCTTTACATTAAAGAGTTAAAAACCACTTGAGAGATTAGGTGCAGTCGTTCGACGTGTGGATAGTCATGTTGGAACGCTGGTCTGAACGGTAAGCTCCTATCGTACAGTGGCCAATGTGACTGTCGGTCCCCGAAAGTGATTGCGCTCTGGGGAAAAAACCGAACAGTACGAAAG
Source organism: Ixodes scapularis (assembly GCF_016920785.2). NCBI lineage: Eukaryota > Metazoa > Arthropoda > Arachnida > Ixodida > Ixodidae > Ixodes > Ixodes scapularis. Next base: position 75,354,667 of record NW_024609883.1, read on the forward strand.
TATGACTGAAAGTACGTAAATTTACAATGGAAATTTTGCATAAAACATTAAACAGCTAAAATCGAAAAAAAAGAAACGCTATCCTTTATTTACTGTTTAAATATATTACGGTTCCTGTAGAAACTGCCCTCCAAGTGGCGCGCTTGGATCAGCGCTAGAAGTTTTCGAGCTCGCAACGGCGTAGCTCCGTACACTTCACAGTTGCCGCAAGTCAAGGCTTTGACTGCATTCAAGTTGATCAAAAAGCAATTTCTCTGCCCGTGAAGCATCACTTCCAGCTGAGTGAATATCCGCTCTACAAAGATTAATTCAAGACGGCAATTGCAGCCGTGCGCGAACAGCACGAATAGAAAAACAAACACTACAATATAAATACTGGTTACAAAAGGCCGTGCGGGAAAACAAACTCATGGCTTGGAACCACATTGGAGCGGCTCGATTCATTGGCTTTCAAATATTTACGGCATTATCGAGCGTTTTCTTTTTAATAAGAGTTTATTCCCCTGAGCCATTAAAAATAGTCTCAGATGTATGACATTGCTGTAAAAAAAAAGTACATGTTCGGAATATTTTTTATTGCTTAGGGAGTCACCGAAAAATTCCGTACGTTCACAACGACCAGTATAAAAGACGGAAACGCAGGGTTCGGGAGTAGTGATCGGGGTAGTGTGCTGTTGTATTGATGTTTGTATGTGCGATGCCTGTGTATACGCTCCATATATGTTCATCTGATGCTCGTAGTGTGCGTAACGTGTCTACATGTGTTAGAGATTCCCGAAGAGAGGGAAACGCAATTGTGGCGTAAGAAAATAAAAATATTTTTGTAAAACATGAATTGGGCGGTACCTAGCGCCACCTAGCCATCCACTTGCGATTACTCCGCTTTACCCTGCCATCTGGTGGCAAGCGATTTAACAACCTCTTACGCTACGCGGCTACGCCATGATTTCGTGTTACCGTGCTGAGCTAAGCATAACAGTTGCTTCGGATTTTTTATTTTTTTTTTTTTTTTGAGAGCGGTTTTTGGTTCTGCGGGCGAATGATTTTCACTCCTCCGTAGTGTGCGGTTGACGCAACGGTTGACGAAGGAATTGTGGCTCGAGGAATAGCAAAGGTGAGACATAAAGTGCGCGAACTGGGTGCGGGTTGTCTCCGTTTAACATCCCAGTGCTGACGATGAGAAGACTGAGCGACTGCATGCTTTCGAAACGTAAGTTTCTTTACCTGCAGGGGTAAAAAAACTTCGGAAATAAATACAGTTCGCGGAAAGCTCGTGTTATGTTTTTATTTGCTGCTCCTCTCGCTTCGTACAATAGACTTAGTATTCTCGTTAAGCCTTATCGAGCTCGATTTGCTCGGTTGGTGGCCGCCATAATGAGATGCAGTCGACGGAGGAACTTTGCTCCTCTGCTTAAAGGACGAAAGTTTCTCCCTTTCTGAAGGAACATATGTGTCAAGAGCGTTCCTCCCTTTAGGGAGGACTATACTGACCCTTTTTTCTAAGAGTGTATGCCGGAGTCCCTCTTAACACTCCTTTCGAGGCTGTGGCTACACAAAAATTCTTAGTGACCGTCTCATTATGGTTGTTTTTCAGTATCTCCCAGCACACATTCCCAAACACGTGCATGACATACTGAACATTTTAACTCAACTTTCACAGCCGGTATTAAATTTAGGTAAATCTAATGCTGATTACACCATGGGGGACAATGGACGAATTGATTCCCGTAGTGGGGTTATTGAGCGATCTCTACTGTTTTCAAATTTTTCTTCAAATAAGAAATTCCCAACATTTCTTATTGCTGCACACAGCTCTTTCAGCTGCATTAATCTTTTCATTTCATCACCATCATGGCTTCCTTGTCTTTAATGGAAGGTTTCAGATAATCCATTTGAGAGTGACAACTTCCCAGATATCTTAGAGAGCTTTGTTGACCTCCCCTGAGTTCAGAGACGTATGCATACTTGGAAACTACACAAAGCGGTCTGGGAATGTTTTAGCCAAATTTCTAGGTTCAGGGCTTCACTATTTGGATTATGACCCCTGAGGAGGCTACGACGTGTGGTATTCAACAAATAATTAATGCCGCCGAGCAGTCTATGGCCCATACCTCCAGGGATTTACCAAAAAAACGTGAGCCGTGGTGGCACGAAGGCTGTTGTTCAGCCACCACTACAAAGGAAAATTGAACCTGGAAAGCTTCCCGGTGGTAGACAACTGTGAAGACTAAGATTAACTCTAAAAATCGCAAAGCGCAAGCCCGCTAGAGAAGAAAGCTGGCAAAGAAGACATCTTGGATTTTATATCTCTCCTCTGTGAGTACATTTTCGTACGGTTAAAGAGGCTTGGGATTGTCTACGCAAACATCAAAGGCGACTACCGATGTTTTACCATCCCTACATAAAATGTGCATTGGGGTCTGTCAGAGATGTTACCAATGTTCTCGTTCATCGTTTCCACGGTGAATTCAGCTCTAATAATTATAGTGCATATTTCTAACAATTTAAACTTCGCACAGGAAGTAGCCTTGCTCCAATGTTCGGTACTAAGTCGGTGCAATATAACGCGCCCTTTGGAATGTGTGAGCTCAAACAAGCACATTATTTAATTATCTGACAAAAACCCCGAGCCTGGAACGAGATGGGACGGACAAACCCAAGGTCTCCAACACAGCTGAAATTTATGTGACAGCAAAAGGGCTTATATAGGCATCAAATCCAACACAAAACGTTAGAGACGAGAGAAGGCGAGAGAGACAGAAATGGGGAATCTTGTGCCAAAAGCAGTACAGCAAAGCAAACTTTACAACAGAACTGAGAAGCAGTGACCTCAATTATACAACGCACAAAAAAGACAACCATTTTTCAACACTGTTTAGACTGGCAGTCCCTCCAAAGCAACTAAAAAGAAAGATGTTTCAAGGATCACTGAAAACGAACACTTTTCTGGCGAAGGCCGGAACTCTAGAAAATTAAGGAGGCAAAAAACCAAACGGCAAGGAACCGTACACAACGCAAATTGATATTGATAAAGCATTAAAATTAGGTAAAATCAACCAAAACCTCCTAGAACGCAACGAAACACTTGAGCTTGTGCGCAAAAGCGCCAAATTTGTAGGAATTGACACTAATTCAGCCAGTTCACTGTTTTGTTCGTTGGAAAAGAAAAACAGTCTGTTGCGACAGATATATTATAAAATGTAGTGAGTACACTGACGCTCCTATGGTGATCGTTCACGAATTTGAAAAACTAAAGGTGAAGCATGCTGATAATTTCCAGTTTTATATTAGGGTGCTAAGCATCTATAATTGACCGGATGTTTTGTGCACTCAGAGAAGACATCTTCTATTGGTTTTAGCTAACCTTCACCGTCCAATATATTTTTCCATAATACATCCAAGTTTCTTCCGCGTTTTCAAACGCCAATCCAGCACCACACGGTCGATTATCATGATCCCCAAAAATTTTCCATGGTGAACGCATTAATTTAATTGCCAGTATCATTACTGGAGAGTTGTATGCGGTATCGATAGCAGAGGACGTGCATCAGGCTGAAGAGAATGAAAAGGTAGAATATATTTGTAAACTTCCAAAGTGTAATTAGTGCAATTATCTCCCTGAAAGACACCAAAAATACGCTCATAGCGTTTGTGCGTGTCAAGATTAATAGAACATTGCAGAACGGATGCTACATTTCATTTTGTTGGGTTCCAAGTAACGTGAGTATATTAGGCAACAAGAAAGCTCACGGGCTCGTCTCATCCTCCAGGAATCTTCGGCATTAGACCTATCTCACCAGCCAGTTTGGCTACGCCACCGCTGCCGCTATGCATCGAGGGAACTTCAGTCTTTCTGCACGTGCGACAATTTCGCTGGAGCTCTGCGCATGTGGAGCAAAAACAGCACGAGGACTCTCGCGTACTGCCGGTTGCCTCCTGTGAACTAAAGGTATGGCGGCGACACGCATGCGTTGAACGCGTGGTGAGATCGGTCTATTAGCTGCTCGATACCTTACCAGGACATCAAACGAGTCTTGAGGCCTTCAATTTTCGAAAGGATGGCTGAGAAAATGGGACAGAGTATTTTATAGTAATGTTCACTTCCCGAAGCCCTTTTCTAAATTCTGGGAGAGTACCACATTCGGGGATTGGTTACACAAGGTCTTAATATGTTGTCTTCGCATAGGCCATTCGCATATCGCCCACCACCACCACTCTGCTGGAAACATCCACCACGCTGTGCAGACTGCAGACGTGTTGTGTCCATCCTACCAGAAGTTGGGGGCTTGCTCTGGTCTTGAGCAAAAACGACGGTATTATTTTACTGTCTTTTTATATCGTCTACTCGTGTACCCGATTCTTTTACTGGAAAACAACCCTCTCCTCTGAATTGATCGTGTACTTAGTTTTATTGCTAGCACTGGCCATTTACACCGGATCTATTACCACACATATCTGTCAGGTCACGGCATACTACAATAATATAATATATTACGTAGTGCGGCGCACTTTTGCCTAAGTTGCGTTTTGCGCCATAAAACCCTCGATCATTATCATCGTCGAAATTTAAGAAAACGATCTCTCCAACAGTTATCACGTAGAGATTACAAGACAAATACTACATGTACTTTGAGGCTTTCAGAATGCGCTCCGTCGCTCCTAGGACATCGCGCATTCCTTTCTTGGAAGAACGTATTGTTGCTGGCGTTCACGCGTCAACAAACACGTCAACAAAACGCAGCGCCGTATTGTATTTCGCATTTTGTTGCAGTCCTGAGGCAAGTTTCACCGAACGTTCGCGGCAAGGGCATGTTTTTCTTTTTCATTTTCGTTCTTGTGCGGGCGTACATTGTTTGTCGTCCTGTTTTGCAATAAATCGACTGTGTGTGAAATGATGTGTTGAACGTTAATTTTTCTACATTTCTGTGCTTAAAACACGAGTGGTTTGGATCAAAATATTACACTAGAGTGTAAATGTTTTTCTAATATAAATTTTAGTAAAGCATAGTACTGATACTCAGTGATTGAAATGAGGCGTGAAGTAACCATTACGTGTAGGGAAGAAGGTGACATCAGAGTAGATACAAAAAATTCACTATCGCACACTAACAAGAACGTTGATTTAATTCGTTTTTTTTTAAAGTTGACGATAAGTTGACGATCAGCAAAAGCATGACACCCATAGCTAGGCGCCATTGGCATTTAAGTTATTCTCTGTTGCTTATTATGTCAATCCACGCTCAAAGCTATGATCCGCCCAAGCCTATTAAGCAGCACCAGAAGTGTACCGTCACGGCGATGGTCGTCTTTGCGCTTTTACCGGCAAAAACAATTACGCATAAAAAATGCACCGTGAGACTGAGCAACTTTATTAAACACAAAGACTAGAGATGTTATAATGATGCGCTTCAGGGCACTGCTTGCCACGTCGGATAGTAGCGTTGGCTGCAATGGGACAATGTGGATTGGAATACAGCTGTAAATATTATTCACATTGGGGTTTACCGGAGGCGGACTTCGCAATCTGATCCAAAGCATCATGGCCGGGGCAATATCTAGTCTCCCGAACATCTTATTTCAGGTTTTGACAGCTCAATAAACGCATGCACGCGAGAGATTGTTTTGAACAATGGACTTTATTTAGCTCGAAAATAAAACTACCCCGACTGGTTGGGTTTCGAAAATAAAGTATATTTTTTTGAGGGGCTATCAATCCCAACATTTCACGGCCTATGCCCACTTGCGCGATCTCTCTGTAGAACTATTTTCTTTTTTTTAGAAAGAAATAAAAGATGACGTTACCACTATGAAATCGAATTCCAATATGAACTCTTTATTGTCACTTAGCAGTATTCGTGCAAAAAAAAAAAGTAAAAAGAAAGTTTTTCTTTTTTCAGATCCGACTATAATCCGTCTAACTTTCCAAAGGAAAAGACAGGAACGAGACGTGCTTTTTTGTCTTTTTTTACTCACAGATAACTCCTGGAAAAATGTAAGTGTTGATTAAGAATTCCTGGGGTATAGCTGAGATCTTTAGTCAGTTAAGTAAACGGCATTAGTAGAAAGAAACTTTCCTGGGAGGACGATTTGTAACACACTAACACTAAAGGATCTAAGAGATTGTGCACGGGCCTGTTATTGTAGTCTTGCTGAGCAATGCTGAAACAACCTTATAACACACAATAAAACCTAAAAACGTCCCCCGCAGCGCAGTTGTTAGCGCAGGACACCACACTGCTGATGTGGCTGTTCAACCAGTTTTTAAATTACTTTACTCTAGTTTAGCTAGAGCGCCCTATTGAAAAAGGCCAATATGAACTCGGCTTATTGGAAATATTGTATTCCAATGAAGTTGATGGAAACCAATAAAAACTTATTGTTATCCGATTAACCCAATACGCACGATGGAAATTCATATCGGAGCACAATATCCCGATATTGTATGTGGTTATTGGTATACAACAGGATATTGGAGCACAATATCCCGATATAACTTGCGGTTATTGGTATACAACACGATATCGAAGCACAATATCCCGACAGAACTTACGGTTATTGGAATAGAATACGACACCGCGTGCATATTGGTGACCGACATGGACATACTGTGCGGCCACACGATATATAAATATCGGTCGTCGATCACGGGCCCAAAGGAGAATACAATATCGCGTGGATAAATCTCAGAACGAATTCCAAGTTACCAACATGAATTACGTCGGCATATACCGCGGACTAAGAGGATACGTAACACAGTATTGATCGCCCGTGAAGCAACATGTGGATATCGGTACGCCCACAATACGACATCGCGTGAATGATATTGTAGAACAGCAGGAGTTACCATATGGCAATACGAGAGAGAACGATATTGGAGGGGGACACACAAACGTTCCGCGTTGCAAACACATTCACATTGATCGAAAGCGCAAGCGTACGTACGCACACAGTACACACAGCCTCGAGCGCTTGAAATGCTAGACAACCACCAAACCATTCAGAATAACTAGCTGGGACACCCGCGACCTACCTTTCAATGAGAAAGCCCAATAACGACGTGCTCGTTGGAGTGATCGTTTTCAAACAAATGTTTATTGCAGTTTTAATGCAACAAAAGTTAGGTTACCGATGTTGGAACCCAAATCGAACGCGATACGTGACAATGTCAGTTCGCACGATAAAATAATGAGGATTAATGGGCTTGACAGGTCACGTGCTTCTTACCCGCACATTTATCGATATTGACCCACCTTTCTGGGTAATCCTACGTCGTACACAAAATCCACAACCACACGCGAGCACGTTTCACCCACCACTCTTCGTCGCCCGTTTCGCAAGATTCACACACTGTAAAAAACGACGGGAAAAATACGTGCATTTGCGCCATCAAACGATACGTTACAGACTCGTTTTATGAGAAAAGTTTCCATCGTCAACCCGCGCGCGCGAAAGCTCGAGCGCTCGAGCTTCGGAGGCAGTTCGAACTCCGAAGGGAGGCGAGCCGGCGCGCCTGCGCGCATGCGCTGCCAGACAAGCGGCTGAGCGAGCCGCCGAGATTGCGCCGCCATTGCGCAACGACCGCGACCGCGCCAACCCGGCGGAACCGACGGATAACAGCTCGTCAAGTTCGTCGCGCACTTTGCTTGTGGGTTCCAAGTGAAACCAACGCACTTTCAATCGCTTCGAAAGGTACGTATAGACGACTTTATTACTTGCAGCATTGAGTGCTTTGGTATACACAGATCAAAGTGAACACTGAAGGACAGAAGGGAGACATGATGTTTTGAAATCGCAGCTTATTTGAACGCATGCGTCCCCTGCTGAAAGCGTCTGGCTGTGCTCTGTTGCAGACGTCATTTCGACTGCGTGTACTCTGATGTAACGTCAGTCAGTGTTTACACTCGGCTAGCTATCACTCGGCTTGTTATCTCATGTGCGAAATAGACGTAGAAACCAGCGCCTCGTCTCTTTCGGATATTCAACCTCCAGCCCCCTGGCTCCCAGCGTGCTTACCGGCGCAAACCGTTCGACGTGTTGGATTCGTGGGCTCGTTCGAAGAGGCGTTGTTTAACGCTCACGAGTCGCCGAAGTGTTACCGGAGCTTCTCTTTACGAAAGTCGCGATCGACGCTGGGCTCTGAGCTCGGGCTTTTTTCTTCCCTGGTAGACAAAGAGTGCCGACCATTCATCTGTGGTGCCGACTGGCGCCGTACGAAGTTGAGAAAAGCTAGCGAGTCTGTCAGATTTTCGTGACGCCGCCCAACTGCTCTGCTACCGGCTGCGCTCAACAAATAAAGTAAAACAAAAACAAAAACGCGTTTTTTTATTTTCAAAAAATTTTTTTTTGCCATGTTTCATTTTAGTCGTTGCAAAGTAAATCGCGGCCGTACGTCGGTTGACTCCCGATTACTGTCTCTACATCGTAGATTGTCTCACCACACTGGTGCCTCGTTGGTGTGATCTTATTCTGATATCGTTACATCGTGCTTTTTCATCTTGGCACACTTCTAGACGACCTTCTACACGTTGCACTCCTTGTCGACATGTCGCTGGTGTTAGAGACAAATCTGAAGTCGCTGTTTGCTCACTCCTTGGTGCACATATTTCATGTTCAACATCAGGTATCTGAAGGAGGCGCCATGAAACCCTGGAGTTTGTTTAGAGGCACCTCAACATACTGTATACAAGTGTCGTTTTGTGTGTTATAGTTTCCTACAAAACCAAATTGCACTTTGTTCGTAATATACGCTATAACTGTTCACAACAATTAAAGTTGCTATGAAACATTGGCCACGAGAGGTGACTCGGCCAACGCAGCCTGAAAATTCCTCGCATAATTTTCTTCATGGGTCATTTTGGACATTGACAAATTTTCTTGTGAATAATGAGTGTTATGCACATGTGTTCTACTTTTCGTACAGGTACCTCAGTTAGATAAACCCCTGTAAAGGCAGCAAGACCGTCTCATGGGGTCACACCAAGGATGACTGCATTCCTGCTCGAGTCCCGAGTCTTGTCACCAAACTTCACTGAACATAATGGTACATTCCGTTTCCTTAACTTTTTCTTCTGAAATGTGTTATTTTTTTTATTGTTGCTTTTTTCTATTGAAAAAAGGGTAGTACAACGTTTAAACACCCAATTTTTTTTTTCTTTTTGTAAAATGTGTAGTACGTCGTTTAAACACCCAAGCGTTCATAAATGGTCTCTGTACCAGACAATAGGCTGTCTTATACTCTGTTTCATACTCAGCGTGCAACGCTGTCAAAGGTACTAAAGTGGTGCGCATGAAAAAATAGAAAAAGTGTTACTCCGCGCGTTTCGTGGACGAGTGGTAGAAGGCGTGCTCTGGCGATATTGACGTCTCGGTGGCCGTGGTTCAAACCCATTTTACGCGCAAAGATTTTTTTTTTTTTTCTTTTTTAGACATTCTTTTTCTGCAAGATTGTGCGCGTTGACGAAGTGCATATTTCAGTTCCTCCTTCTTGATTTTTGTTTATAAGTCGCCGAGAGGCCAGATTTCTACCATCTGGTCTGCCGCTTTGCGAGTGTTATTTGCCTCCAGCACAGAGTTCTATTTTTCTTTCGTGCAGCGTGGAATGAGGAATCGCCCTGATAGCGGCCTTGTCCCAAAATTTATAATAAAACATTAACGACAATAATTGTGGCCTGTACAGTTTATTTTGAAATAGCTGTCAAGGGTAGGAATCTCCCTCTCGGAGCACTTGCAATGCACCTTCAGGCGAATGGCGTTCTGTGTGAACTCGTCATGCTTGACGGTCCCCGTGCTCGAAACTTTCTTGCTGCGAGGTCTTTGCTTTGGGGACGCCACCTTGCCAGATAGGCACTGTGCCTTGCACTTCGCGACAGTACAGGGCACACTCCAGTGTTGTTACTGGCCGTCTCCAGGACTTCACGACCGAATTCTCCGGGGAATGTGTTCTTACACTCCCGTAGACATTGGCGATCATCTGCTTGCACTCTTTCAAGATTTTCGCACAACGAATCTTCGAAAACATCCGAGCAGGAAAGGTACTTGAGCTTGCTGCGTAAGACGCCATCTTCTCAAAACCAGCGGCTGCCACACGGATGAACACGAAAACAATTTAAGGTGGTTTACATTATCTTTTCCTTTTTCTTGAAAAACATTTGTGCTCCGTTGAAATCATAACGCCAATATCAGTTACTAGCCCCGAGGAAGGACATTTTCCGACTTTTTAAAATTTTTCTGCAGGGGACGCACTATCTTATGGGGCGAACGTAGGCACGGTCAGCAATGCAAACCGGTGCGCTAGCTTTGACTGCGTTGCACTCTATGTATGAAACAGAGCATAGGATCGCTTCAGACGGGGCAACCTTTCCAGCAATTTTGGGGCCGCTGGCGGGTTGTTCCCTAGTTTTCCCTACATCGACACGAATTGCTGAGATTGGGTCCGGCTCGAAGCGGACGAGCAACTCTGACTACTCGGAGATGTTTGAAGCGGCAGCAGCCAATCAGGAATGCAATATTTTCACGTGACACCCCTGTGGTCGTGATGATGAGAACTGAGGACTTAGTTCTGGTTTGAAATGGATCATTTTTGAAAATAAACTGTTTCAAAAAGACGAGTAAGTATTCTCAGCCAAATTTAAAGATATAAAAACATGTTTTTAGGATATAACTGTGTGTCTAAATACTGTAAGAAAAATAAAATTTCATGATGATGATGGCAAGTCGTAGCAATTCGTTTGCTGCATGTGCACGCGGGCGGCCCGTGTTGCTGGTGTTGCGACATGAAGTTACTGGGCGAAATTGTTCCGTCTGAAGCGGGCTTTAGGGAACTGAATTCAAGGGCCGTGGAGCTCTGGGGGCAAGCCCACCTGGAAACATTTTTTTTTCTTTTTTGCCTTTTTTAGTATTTAAATAAATATATATATATACATATATACTTTTTTTAAGTTTTAACATATAGATGCATAATTTACACACTAATTCATTTTCAGAAGCGCTTTTATTCACACTCTGTGGCTTTCTAGTGCTTGCAATAGCTTCTCGGTGAGCTAATGCCAGCTCTGCAAAGGGAGAGGGATCTTCCCACGCTTTGCAGGCAGTAAAGCTGTGGCTTGCACAGCTCTAGTGTGTCACACCTCGCTCACTGGCTCCATCGCGAAGCATAGGTGCTTCATGAGTCGCGCCACACCGTAAGCCCAAAAAACGGTTGGGTGACAAACCTGGGACCATTTGTCACTGCACTCAGCTATGGTATGGTGGCATGGTCGGGGCATGAAGCAGGGGTACAGCTTGGAAATGCTGATCTTCATGACATTTTAAACACATTTTTCATTACTTTTGTGTCGAGTTGTCAGCATTCTAAAGGCAAGCAGCAGCGACAGCAAGAAAAGAAAAATTTAAGACCGCTTTCACCAAGAATCAATTACGAGCACTAGAAAGGCATGGAGTGTAATTAAAATGCTTCTAAAGGTGAATTAGCGTATAAATTAAGTAGTTGTGCCTCAAAAATACAAAAAAAAACAATGTAAATATAGTTATAAGGATAAAAATATACACCAGGAGGACTTAAACCAAAACCACAGTCTGTAAGTTTGAAATTCGACACCTTAAACCACTTGGCCACCACCCAATTTTATTTCCAGGTCGTTCATTGAGGTATATGAATTTTGTTTGCAGCTGTCGGCTGCAAGAGAGATTACCTTATTTTCATTTACTTTACTATTCCCACCAAATATGACAAGTGATAAAGAATAGAACCTCATTTGGTTGGCCGAGGCACTGTGCTTGCATGAAGGCAAACTAGCCTGTCTTGCTGTGTTCATATTTTGTTTCATCATCTGTTTAGGATTCTGTTGTCGCTCATCAAAAGAAGAAAAAAAATAAACTGACTAATTCTGACTTATTCTGGTGTGCAGGTACCCTTGGCAGTAAACTCTGCTAAATGGGGCAAAATATAGATACTTTTTTTAGCAAATATGCATCGTTTTAGCAAAATGAGCTACACTATTTGACTAACATGAAACAGAACGAGCCTCTCCACTTGGGTCTTTTTTCATCTCTCGCAGACACTATTTCCTGCTTTTTGTGGTTTGTATCAGACTTTTGTATTCTGTCCGGCCAAAGCATCTGTGTTACACTAAGACTGGGTTCTTTAGAATATCTACAGGTATTCTTCGCAGCAAATGGCTTCCAATCAGGAACACGAGTTTGTCCTCGGCCACCGAGAGCAAGTATTTTCAAGGTGAGCTATTGCCCGCCTATGAGTTTTGTATTTCATTCCTCTTGAATGCCATAACTTATGTGTAGTGGTCTTGCATTAGTATTTTGTTGTCTCTCTTCTGCAAAAACACCCAAGTTTGACTAAGACCAGGTTCTTTCTTATACATGCAGGTCTTGGTGGCAAGCACCAGCCAATCAAGGCCAGAAGTTTGCTCTTTGCCGCGCATGGCAAGTGTTTTCAAGGTGAGTGATTTAGTCACTCTATTTCCTGTCTGTATAGTGGCCTTGTTTCAGGCTTTTGTGTCTCTGTCCGGCCAAAGCATCTGTGTTAGACTAATCTTTAGGATATGTGCAGCAATTCTTGGCAGCAAGTGGCTGCCAATCAGGAACACGAGTTTGTTCTCGGCCACCAAAAGCAAGTATTTTCATGGCGAGCTATAGCCCGCCTATATGAGTTTCAGCATTCATCAAGGAGCGCAAAATCAAAGCCCGGGGGTTGGCCATTGCAAAAATGTTGACTCGGAAGCGCATAGGGAGGAAGCTTTACAAAAGTATCCACCTGCCTCTACAAGTAAAACCGAAACTAAGAATGTGGGTTCCATTTGAAAAAAAAACATTGTCAGCCCGAATTAACTCGGGGGCGGCACTGAGCAAACAAGCCACGGTACGAGTATGCTTGGTTCAGGCGTTTGTAGGGGTGGTAGATGATTCGGTGTTTTCTAAAAAAAAATATTTTTTTTTTTTCTAAAAGTGTGGTGGTCGAATATTCAGGGATGGGCATTGAGTCGGGATGTTAAGGTAAAAATTTCATCCACATGCCGGGATTCATGTGCCTTGTCCCCCTAGCGAGGGGGACAAGGCCTTCAAAATTTTGGGTTCGCAAAAGGGGTGCGTCAGTATTGACGTCTCATTTTACATCATTCGTCTCAATTTAAAACGCACTATAAATGACATGCCTGAGATTCGTTTGGGTGCACTTCCTCTCAGCAAGTATATGGTTCTGTCTCAAAAAGGTCTAATCTGATGTTGACCGCTCCTCAGGTCTCCACCGACGATTCATCAGGACGAGACCCGACCGGGACACAAGGGAGGAACGGCTTAAGCAAGGGAGGCTACATATACGACAGCTTCTTGCGGACAAGAAACGAAAATAGATAGATGGTGTGTGTTTCATTTGCTATGCCTTTTGGCGTGCACATTATGTTTGTTATGTTTCAAGATTCCTGCAGAGTTCGGTTTCAACTATTGTAAAATACCGACCATGTGCCCAGGTCGCAAAAGCGCCTACCCTCTGATTCGGAACGATCCGCAAATAAGCAAAGGTCATACCAGACACCCATCCACCTGTTTTGAGCCATGCTCAAAATATTGAAAGAGCACATCAAGCGTCAGGTGCTGTGGCGCCTTTGCCACAATAGCGCCAGTCGCAGGGCTGACAGATCCGTGACTGGCGCAAGCCATGGCATGGCCTTTGGGAACCAGGGAATTGAGATTAAAGAAGTAGCGCAGAAATTGGAGGCGAGTGGTGAAGGTGAGCAGAGTTAACAGAAAACAAGGATGAAGGGAGTTCCGTCGCATGAGGCATCTGTGTCCCGTGCATGTAATTTTGAGTGTGCTGTAGGTGGCTACCCAAAAAAATTGTTACTTGGACGTAACTAATCGCAAACCTCTCTTGCAGTTTCCATGGCCCACAAGCCAGCCGGCGCCAGTTCGTTCTCGTTCAAAGGTGAGGATTCTAGATTTTCTAGATTGCTCTGAAGCAGCAATACTGAAGCCAGAGAAGCGGTACGGCATATTTAATTGACAGAACGACTGGGGACGCTTTCACTGAAGCTTGTTTTGCTGCAATACACGTGTGTATTGCAGCAAAACAAGCTTCAGTGAAAGCGTCCCTACTCGTTCTGAGCTCCGTCAATTAAAGGTGCCGTACCTGTTGTCTGTCTGGCTTCAATGTTGCTGTAGGCGACAAAACGTGTGCCCAGTTTTGTCACAAGAGGCATATTATGTCACGCACATGTAATTTTGAATTTATCGGGCTTAGTGTGCTGTAGGTGGCTGGTCAAAGAAATTGATACTTGGACGCAGCTAATCGCAAATCTTTCTGGCAGTTTCCACAGCCTAAGAGCCAGCAGGTCCCAGTTAGCTTTTCTTCAAAGGTGAGAATTCCAGATTCCCGAAGGAGGAATACTGAAGCCATATGACCGGTACAGCATTTTGAATTGACGGAGCTCAGAACGACTGGGAGCTCCTGCAGTGAAGCTTATTTTTCTGTAATACAAGCGGGCAACATTGACACGTGCCCAGTTACGTCGCAAGAGGATATCTATGTCCCGCGCATGTAATTTTGAATCTTTCAGACTTAGTGTACTTTACGTGGCTACTCAAAGTAACTGCTACTTGGACGCAACTAACCGCAAATCTCTCTTCCAGTTTCCACGGCTTACAAGCAAGCAAGCACCAGTTCGTTTTTCCTCAACGGTGAGCATTCCAGATACTCTAGTTAGGTGCGAAGCAGGAATTGTGAAGCCAGACGAGCGGATACGTATATTTAATTGACTGAGCTCAGAATGACCTGTGGCAGTGGCATTGAAGCTTATTTTTCCACAATCAAACGCAGACATAATTTTGAATCTACCCGCTTGGTGAAGGATTGCTACTTGTCGCGAACTAATCACAAATTTTTATTTTGCAGTTTCTATATGGCTACAGCTAGCAGGTGCTGTTTTCATTAAGGTGAGGATTTCACATTCTGTTTTCAAACATCAAGTTTTTGAATGAGAGTCCTAAACAATTAACTTTCTTTTGCAGTAAATGCCAGATCCTCCAGTTCAGGAATATGTTAAATATATTTGGTATGGATAAGTCCAGTGTTTTGCTTCTTTATTCTCAATTTCACAACAGCAACATTTTTTTAATTTATCACTCAGAAATACACACAAGAAGAGACTGTGTTACAGAGAAATGTTGCGCTGAACGTGATATTCCAACTCGTATATAGTTTTATTGGTAGCCGATATAATATATTGGATTCCAATATCCATAATACGCTGAGTATATTGGAATCGTAAACCCTTATTGGATCCCCATACGACACATGGGGATCCAATAAGGGTTTATACGGTATTGGATTCCAATATTTTCAGCGTATTATGGATATTGGAATCCCATAACAAATCCTTATTGTAATACAATACAATAAATGTAATGTTTTCCAATACACTGTCTATATTGTATTGCAATACAATAAAAAGATATTGTTTACCAATATCCATAATACGCTGTTTATATTGGGGTTTTCCAATAGGGCGGCAAGGGAGAAATATACAAAAGCAATATTCGTACACTATACACTAAACAATCTAAATGACTGACAAAGCGCAAGAAAAACGACCACTCTTAAGGGAGCCTAGCAGATAAATTTCTAGGCTGCTTTTGCATATGTTGATATGAGTTGTCTCTGGTAGCCTTGTATAAGTGGTGCGTTTTTATCTCCAGTTCCAATCTCGTCACGATTATTTCTAAAATCACATTAATAGCGCCCCTCCGCGAATGTTGGTCGCTCGCGCGGAATCCCAAAGGATGAAGAGCACCGTACTGTAGCAAATAACGAAACTGCATCAGCCACTCCATAATCGTTTTATATACATTTCAGTACTTGAAAAAAAGTTTTTGCCCCAACAATAACTGGAATGGGAAGATGGGAGAGCATTGTTTGAACTCTTGTATATTTCGAAAAAAATTGAAGCTTGTAGGAACCGCAGTTGTAGCAAAAGTTCATATTTGCCAACACCAGAAGGTGTTAGCAAATTAACGGCACAAAATGTGAGAATAGGTAGTTTTAGAGTATTGGCTCCTACACTTGGGGGCACCTAAGTCGTAGGGGGAAACGAGCTCAGCGACACTCGCGCTGTCGGCCCAGCATGACATGCTTGGTTTTCTAGCTTGCAGCGCCAATATGGTTGACACGCGAAATTAATGAATTTGAAAAATATAAACACATGTTATATTTGCGCCTAACAAACACTTGTTGTGCTTGCGTCAGAGATATATTTGGTAATTTAAAACCATATTTACCAGTTGATTAGTAATCAATATATGTTTTAATAGAAGACCAAATCGTCTCCCTTTCGTCTTTTCGTCTTTTATTCTTTTCATGAGAACCTTTTCTCCCTCTCTCTTGTAGCTCACTTTTTGTACAGCACACCCGTTGCACTATGCACAAACATTCAGACGTGGTGCTTTTGAGCACGTGGCTCGAGTCAAATTTTTTCCTTGTGACATTTTGAGAGAATTGCTATACACCTTTTCCTCATGGGCGCAGCCACCTTGAATGTCCTCAATTCTGGCAGGGGGTAAAACATAGTTTTGATCTCTCCACACCGCTGCAAAGTGATTACGAAAAATGCGTGATTGTCACAGATTCCTGTTTTGCTTCACGTATATATTCTCGCATATTCCAGGTTGAAATGTGTTATTATTTGTTTGTCCAGCATACCAGATACGGAACGCACGTGACTGAGAACAACAGGAAACATAAAACGTCTTCGTTCATCCTAAAGCTGAGCCTGCAGCCAATGCCGCAACCACAAGCGCAAGAGCTCGGGGTCGTTGATTTGAACAGTTCTTCCGCTGGTCGAGCGCTCGTGGTAGAAATGCACGTTTCAAAAACGGGAGCGCGGGCTAGCTCGCTCTTGAAGCTTTGCTATGGTCTCAGCTTAAAGGTGAACACAGTATAGACCATGCTGGGGGAGCCACTGAATGTCCCCGGAGTACCGAATTCCATTCAGTCTGGGGCTTAAAAGCGCTAAAAACGACGGACGGGTAGGAGAGACACACACCACAGAGCGCTCTGTGGTGTGTGTCTCTCCTACTCGTCCGTCGTTTTTAGCGCTTTTAACCCCTAAACATGTTCAACCAACTAGCCCAAATCCAAACCCTTCCATTCAGTCCGCTTACCGGAAGTCAATCCCACAGAAGCCAGTTCTGATTGATTGGTTTAGCTTGTGGCGAAAGTTATCAGTCGGCCATATTGAGGATTGGCCCCGAACAAAAAAAGAAAGGATATAGGACGATTTCCGCGTTACCGTGGCACGCACGCGTGCTCTAGGCATCGATGAGTTAGGACCAAAAGGAAGGAGCGTTGATTTTCTGTAGATATATTTTTTTTTTACTTCAAGTAGCCGCTAATGTGGTTCGTCGAAAAAGAATGCCAGCTCGTTTGCTCGCTCCGGTTGCGCTGGTACTGCGTTTCAAACTCTACGCCTCAGACGCTATATCCCAACACTCGACTTCAATGTGTTTCGAGGCGAGTGGGAAAGAGGAGACAACGAGGAACAAGTCACGCAACACTCGGAACGAAATAAGCAACTTTAATAAAAACAAGCGTGTGTCGCAACAGGCCAGGAACCTGGATTGAAGAGCTCACACGAGTGGGAATGCAACACTGTACGTGCTCCGCTTCGACGGCATAGGGCAGCGCCATAATGGGAATCGCGACTACTGCGCCGCTTGTCGGCTCTGAAGCGAAGCTTGAGAGTTTCAGTACACTGGGAACATTGAATGACTCTAGACCGTGCTTTACGCATTCTTCTTCTGTGTCTTCGTCCGTGTGCAAAGTCGCTGGGCTTGATTGAGAGAATCATGGTACTGTCGTATACCATGATTCTCTCAATGCCGACGCGTCTGGCATACGGCAGAGGACAGCGTCCCTACTTATGCAATATGTGTCGAGGAACGTTCTGAAGCGAAGAGCCTTCGACAGAAAACCTCATGGACGTCCGTGAGGTCGTTGAACCTACAGGCGACATTTCTTCTCCCGTTCACTACGAGGAAAAAAATCGCCCTACACAGTCATCATGTGAGGCTGAGGCAAGACTCCAAGAGCCAGCTACACAATGAGCGAACACAACAATCCTGTGGCGATGGTGTGCTCGGGATCTTCCGCGACGAGGGAAGCATCAGAGGACTTTCCACCTCTTACTGTCATCACGACACAAGAGAAGAACCTTAAAGGGACAACGCCTTTCAAGGAAGACGGTCAGGGAACCACGACTGAGACTAGCATGGTTCTCGAAGACCCACGCAAGGAAGAAATGCCAGGTGACAGCTCTGTCCCACAGTCAGATCTTTTAGATCACAAACAGGCAGCCAAACGACATAAACCGTACGAGAAGAATGAAACAGGTTCTGCACCTGTCGGGGAAAATTCTCCAGCCCACAATCCCTCAAACATAAATTGTCGTGCGTAGCGCCGGTCCGGTTCGCGTGGCCACCTTAAATGTTCGAGGTTTACGGTCTCGAAGAAAACAACATCAACTTCTTCAGCTCTTGTGTCACCAACAGATGGACATCCTCGCTTTACAAAAAACCTTGATTTCAACAGAGCAAGAAACCGAATTGCATGGGAAGCTTTCATGACTGATCTTGAAATTTGCGTAAGTCGTGGGCGCCGTATCTCAGCTGGATGTTTTTAGTTTCTCAAGAAAGCCAGAGCTTTTTTGTTAATTTCCTTGGCCATTGATGTGGAGGGGCGCTCTCTTTTGTGCGTCCTACAATATGATGATAAGGATTGGAGGTTTCTGTGTGTTTATGCCCCTAATGCAGTGTCGGCCAAGAACATTTTTTTTTTCATTTGTATCCCTTTATTTGACTACAAAAAGACATATTGTCCTTCTTGGCGACTTCAACTGTGTGTGTACCAATCGAGATTGTTCGCAACCAAGGTCTAGATATCATTCGACCGCAACCAAACTAGAATCATTAATTATTGAGCAAAACCCAATATGGAGATATATATATATATATATATATATATATATATATATATATATATTGATTAACCAAATATGAAGATATATATTACACACACTTTCAAAACTTATCACATGCTCGCCTTGACAGGATTTATGTTTGCGGTGAATTGTTCGCTCAAATTAGTGACTATACTGTGAAACCAATATTCCTTCCTGATCACTGCCTGGTATGAATTTGCACCGGGAGAAAAAGCGGTTATCCTTCCTTCCCGGATGGGGTTTGTGGAAATTTCAAGCAAATCTCCTTTACAAAAGTGGGTTCACTGAACGAATTTCTTGTGTGTTGTCATTTGTTTTGCACCTCCCTACACCTACCATACTTTCAAAATGGGATATGTTTAAACAGAACGTCAAGAGCTGGGACCATCGTATATTCGAGTATCATGGAGTTTGAACGGAAGAATGATCAACGAAAAATATTTAACATCCTGGCAACCTGATGCGAACTTGTGTATTTTAGCCCTAGGACTTACACGGAGGAACTTAACATTGCGGGGGTCAAGAAAGACGTCCGTCGAAGCAAATCAACAAACTAATCTCTATAACAGCGATAAAGGTGATAAGAACATAAAAAGATGGCTCCGCTGAGACCACCCTGCTGCACCGTCGAACGCTGCCAGGCTCGTGCTGTTCTGTTTGAGCTCCGAGCTCAATGCCGTTGGTGCTGCTCGTGCCGCGCGCTTAAAATGTCATTAGCTCCTGACGCTGCGTGAGACACCGCTCTAAAGGGCTGTTTATACTCCAACGTAACGTCGACGGGCGCGCGCTCCCGAGCGCGTTGCGTGACGTAGCTGCGAAAGGAGAGTTTATACTCCGAACACAAGTGGACCGCCTCTCAACGTAACACGCCTCGGCGCGCGCCGGCGAAGCTCACGTCGAGGTAGGCGCTGCTCGAATCTCGGCGTCGGCCGACGACGGTCGTCACCCAGAATTCCTCGCTCGAGCGTCAGTTGGAAAGAAAAATGGCGAGCGGAGGTGCCGCGAAGTGTGAACCGAGCGATCTGACGACGGACGAGGTTGAGCGGCTCATTGAAGCGGTGAGAGAGCGCGAGTGTCTTTATGACGTCGGTTCTCTAGAGTACAGGGATTCCAAGGGGAGAAAGAATGCCTGGGAATCCGTGCGCATTGCCTGCGGCATGAAGTCCGGTAAGTTGACTAGGGTGATTTCATGTGCGCTTTGCTTGGCGTGACATCATCTGGCCATTTTGTTTCGAACGCGTTTTTTTTTTTTTTTGTGTGTGTGTGTGTGTGTGTTGAAGCGCGTGAAAGAGCGTGTCCCTGCACGCGCGCGTGGCGCTGACTGTGCTACGGCCACGGTGTAGCTACGGCGACATTTTGCTTCCTGCGATTTCTTTGTATTTTCCCTCTGAGCGCGTGCTGTCGCCATCGGGTACTACAAACGATGGCATCATCCAAACAGAAAGACATTGAGGCGCTCTAGTTATTTAGGACTTCAAACAGAAAAGCAGTGCAAGCGGCTTAACTGACATGGCAACTTGTTCAGCATTTTATTTTTGTATCACGTCTGCATTTGGGAGAACTGAATTCGACATATTTATTTCAGGTGAGGACGCACAAAAAGCGTGGAAGCGTGTACGCGACAGGTATGTTCGGGAGGTCCGCGCCATTGAAGTTGCCACAAGGAGTGGCAGTGGCTTCGTCCGGAAAAAGCAATGGGCCTTCCTGGAAATGATGTCGTTTTACGAGAAACATATCCGACCCAGGAAGTATGTAAACAAAACATGAGTCCTCATTTGCTGTCTAACTAAATTTCTCTCCCATATGTTAATCCCACTTGCAGGGCAACCACCAACGTAAAGGCACCACCTGTGAACGACACAGCACAGTGTCTATTAATGGAAATGGTGGAATCTTCTCCTGACGACTCGACTATTCCCACTGACTTCGAGCCTGCCCAAGAAGAGCTGCAGTGCAGCCCCGAGGCTCCTGTCCCAGCCACGCCGTCTACCTCGGTTGTATCAACATCAAGCACCTCGAGGAGGTCATCAGGCCAGTCACAAAGGTGCCCAGGACCCCCCCATCCTGCACGCAGAAGGGAGGCTGACACAATGGAGAGAGAACTTTTAAATCATTTAAGGACTAAAATGACACAGAACGAGGCGTTTGCCTACTCTGTAGCACAATCTCTAGATCGTTGGGACGAGGTCACCAGTGCCCAATTCAGGGCTTGTGTAATGCAGATTGTGTATGAGTAGGAATGTAAATTTCAGCAGAAATAAAACGCCCCCGACCTTTGTGCATCTGAAGGCACACGTGTCCACTCATGTTCTGATAATATACACATTCTGTTAATATAAACTACATTTTTGAAGAGCAATCTCTGCTTATGCAATTCTACTACATCGTTAGAAAAAAAAAAACAACATAATCTGTGAAGAAGTCTATGCTAATCTGAATATTATTAACTCTCTAGTTCAATACTTCAGAATTTGTTCTTGGAGGCAAGCTGCATTGATGCCTATCACATAAAATAGCTTGAAAGAACACCTACAGACATTTTTCAAATTTACCCCAAGCGTCAAGGAAGTGGCTTGGAATGTAGGTACACACGAGTGTGGACGATACCTTGCGCAGCGAGTGTACCTGCAAACCCGGCATGATCTTTGGTGCTTGTGTAAATTAGCAAAACGTCTAGTGCACATAATAGCATCATCTACTACTCAGACACACAGCCTGCGCTAATACCGTTAATCAAACATGCTTTCTACCCATTACATTCGCTTCGTGGGTGGCACGCATTGCTCGAAACCTGTTTATATTTCCGAGAGAAATGCAAGTAGAAAAGCAGGCTTATCGAAAGTACATCCAGAATGTTATTTTACTCCTTTGTGGTGTAAGTGAAAAGATTAAACCAGACTTTTGTAATTAATACGCAAGCTGTCCTATTTTCCAAGTGTGCCACTACTACATTCCTGCGGGTTCACTTAATAAGAAGCCAATCATTTGGTATGCGTGCCTGTATCTCAGTGGCAAGCGAAAGCCATGGATGGCCAATATTCCTCGCTTGTGCCAATTACCTCGCTCTCCCCTGTACAACAAAATTCACCAAGGTAGGCAGGTAAGCTCTTTGAAGATGAAAACAACGAGGGATTGCGAAATATATTTTGCCGGTCAACCCTGTTAAGCAAGCAGAGCAGAGAAAATATTCTTACGAATAGGAAGGAAACAAAGACGGGCAATCAGGCAGGAAAAAAGGAAGAAGTGTCCGATCGCCGGATCCCTCAAGTTCGAAGCACCCACCTCATCCTTCTCCTACAACCCTCCTTAATCTTCTGTAAATAAAGCATCTTTCACCGTAACATTCTTTGGTGGAGGTGCGGATCGGCCCCGACCTGGACACACGAAGCAGACGTCGCCAACCTCCCACCGACATGACTTCCAGTTCCGAAACACCACCCGAAGGCGCTCAAGCTCCGCCGCAGCCTTCACTGCTTATCGCCAAACCGCGAGATCCTGGCCTTTTCACCGGCACAGGAGACCAGGAGGTTGAAGACTGGATAGACCTCTGTGAAAGAGTAAGTGTCCACAACCGCTGGGATGGCACTATCATGCTGGCGAATGTCATATTCTACTTGCGTGATACCGCCCGAACATGGTTTGAAACACATGAAGAGGAACTAACGTCGTGGGACCTCTGCAAAGCCAAGCTTCAGGACCTCTTCGGTCGTCCAACCGGTCGCAAGCTCTCGGCCAAGCGAAAGCTGGCATCCAGGGTCCAAACATCGACCGAGTCATATGTGACCTACATCCAAGACGTCCTATCTCTGTGCAGGAAAGCTAACCTCGAAATGCCAGAAATCGAACGGATGGAACACATCCTCAAAGGCATCGCAGATGATGCCTTCCAGCTACTTGTCATTAAGGATTGCTCGACTGTCGACGACGTCCTGAAAGAGTGCCGCAGGTTCGAAGCTGCAAAGACTCGCAGGATAGCGCACAAATTTAACCGTTTGCCAAACACCCCGGCAACATCATCTTGTGAAGACTCTGATACTAACAGAGAGCGCATCACGAAAATCGTCCGCCGAGAACTGGAGGCGATGATGCCCGCTGACGGTGTTTCCCCGTCCCCCCGCTCATCGACTAGCGAGTTATCCATCGCCGCCGTTAAAACTGTTGTTAGGAAAGAAATAGAGAAGTTCGGCGGCTCGCCGCGTCCAAGTCTTCGACCATCATTTGATCAACAGGCACACACACCCCAATGCTGCGCCTGCGAATCTTCAACTGCGACGCCATCCTTCAGATCGTACCACCGACGTGATCCCGCCACGTGGAGGACCCCCGACAACCGACCCATTTGTTTTGCTTGCGGTATGGCTGGTCACGTCGCCCGCTACTGTCGAAATCGTTGGAACAACCGACAACCAAACAACCAGACGTTTCAACCCACCAATGACGGTCGTTATTACAATAGAAACTTCGCTTCACCCTCTGATGACTACCCAAGCGAAGATGCAACATTCTATCGCTCATTGCGGAACCCTCGCCCTCAGTCCCCGCGTCGCCGCCAATCATTGTCCCCACTCGTTCGCCGCCCCGTTTCGCCGTCCCATGATCTTCGACCCTCGGAAAACTGAATCATGCAGCTTCAGGAGGTGAGGCTGCATCACAGTTTATAGCCGCAAATCCTCTACAGAATATCGTCGCTACATCTCATAATCGACTCATGGTTCATATTGACGGTATTAACGCATTAGCCCTTGTCGACACTGGAGCCGCAATTTCCATAATGCGCGAAGACCTCCGACGACGCTTACCAAAAGTACTGACGCCACCTGACACGAAAAGGCTCCGCGGAGCAGATGGCGGCATTATTTCACCTCATGGCATGTGCGGCGCTCGCATAATTGTTAACAACAAGACTACCTTCATCCTTTATACAGTCCTTGTAACCTGTCCCCACGAGATCATCCTCGGCTGGGACTTTCTCTCCTCACATTCGGCCCTCATCGACTGTGCCAAAGGCGAGATTGAGCTCGATACCAGTGACTCCTGCGACGTTTCTGAATCGGTTGTGTCCAGATTATGTTGTCTTGAGACATCACGCATTCCTCCCTTGTCTGCTGCCGCCATAAATGTCACAACGACCCACTCGATCCAAGACGGTGACTACATTATCACACCGAATATGAGCATCTTGTTCATATTCGGAGATCTTGTCCTTCTTTGGACACCGCAGCGCCATGTCGGATTGGCCGACAAACTACAACATCGTTACATTGGACCCTACCGGATATGCCACAAATCCAGTGACGTCACCTATGTTATAGAACCCCTCCATGAACAAAATGACGGACGCCGCAAACAACGAGACACAGTGCACGTGCTCCGTCTAAAGCCATACATCGCACCGTCGGCCCCGTAGCTCAACGACGAGACGTCGTTTTCTTACCGAGGGGGGTAATCTTACGAAGAGGAAGGAAACGAAGACGGGCAATCAGGCAGGAAAAAAGGAAGAAGTGCCCGATCGCCGGATCTCTCAAGTTCGAAGCACCCACCTCATCCTTCTCCTACAACCCTCCTTAATCTTCTGTAAATAAAGCATCTTTCACCGTAACAATATATACAATTTATTTGCAAGGAAAGAAAAAAATTGAACAGCATTGATAACAACCTTGTGTCGTCGTCTACTCCCTCGTCCCTATGTCGTGTTGCCACGGGATGGCTCCCCTAGGGGAGATGAAGTGGTCTGCCAGCTGGTCCCTGATGCTGATTGCTGCTGGGCTGCTGTTGCCACCTAGGCTCCTGTTTACACCAACATTCAAAATGTCAGCTCGCCACTGACCATCCCCACGGGCACCCCTCCTTTCACTGTCAGCATATCCAGGAGGGCGGTACGCTTCATCCCGTGTCAGGAAGTTGTGGAGGCAAACTCCCGCTTTTATCACATTTTCACAGTGCTCAACAGTGCCATGCATGGGAGCCAGAAACGCCCGCCAGCGAGACACAGGTATTCCGAAGGCGTTTTCTACTGTACGCCTGCCCCGGGAGAGCCTGTAGTTGAAGACCTTTTTTCGGTAGTCCAAGCCTCTTCCGGGGAAAGGGCGCATGAGGTACGTTTTCAACGGGAAGGCTTCATCCCCCAGGAGGCACAGAGGTAGTGCAGGCTCTGCGATTACAGGGATCTGGAGGGTGTTGGCAGCTAACGCCTTTCCGAGGTTAGACTCTCTCAACACACCGCCATCGGACTGGTGTTCGGCAGCCCCAATGTCCACCATTCGAAACCTGTAGTGGGCGTCAACAACAGCGAGCAGCACCATCGAGTAGAATTTCTTGTAGTTGTGAAATATCGAGCCAGAGTTTGGTGGGCACCTGATCGCAAAGTGCTTGCCATCTCTTGATCTAATGGCGTTAGGAAAGTTC
Source organism: Ixodes scapularis (assembly GCF_016920785.2). NCBI lineage: Eukaryota > Metazoa > Arthropoda > Arachnida > Ixodida > Ixodidae > Ixodes > Ixodes scapularis. Next base: position 75,380,073 of record NW_024609883.1, read on the forward strand.
CACTTGACGCAGAACTCCCTCCGGATCTCTTCCCACTGTTGTGGTGTGAGTGGCTGCAGTACTAACGGGGAGAGGCAGTCCCAGATGGCTGGCAGCGTTTCCTGGAGGATCCCCGATAATGTTGCTTTATGCATCCGGTACTTATGGCCACATGGCCCAGAAATCCTGGTGATGCAAGGAACCTAGAAATGTGAAAAACAAAATTGTGAGACTTAGTACCTAACTCAGAGCAACTGTTTAGTCAGTCATTTGCACTGTTTGTGACTAAGAACGACCTACGAGAGTGCTCCGTCAGACTTATATTGCTATACACGCAATATGTAAATATGTACTAAATGTGTTTGACTGACGCTCTACGGTGTTTTGAAATATTTTCTACTCTAAAACCGCCCGCAAAAATTAAGGGATTGGGGCATGAAGTGGAAATTGATCTCGAATATGAGTTTAACTGTACTGATTTACTCATTAAAAATTGCAGTCTCAATTTAAAGTGCAAAAAAAATGAATGACGATGTTGTCAAATGGGTCAGCCTTTCTATTTAGTAAAATATGTGTTTGATGTAGTAAGTGTTACAATGATACGTTAATCCGCTTATTTATAAGTGTGTCAAAATAAAGTTACAAGGTAGTACTAATGGCCCGTCAAACATCAGCAACTGAAACTATCAAGTTGAAACTTACCTCGAATACATACCTCACTAGTCCCTTTTACATATTACAAATTCAAGTCTCTCTATAAAGTACGAAAAACTTAAAAAGAAAACTTTCCCATTTTAGGCTTTTTTTTTTTGTTCTCGGAGTTCAGACTTAAAATTTGAATGCGTGCTGTACATCCATCCGGTAAAGGAAGCATTTGAGGTAAGTTTCTACTTGAAACGTCGCGTCCCTGATTTTTGCTGGCGATTTAAGAGCCCAAACTTTATTTTGAAACGCACTGTCAAGATTGGGCCTCTCAATTAAAATAACGGAGTAGATGAGAGCGCATAAGTTCCCGGTTTGAGGTATTTTATTACGAGTTGGGCGTGTGTACGGCGGTAGTACACCGCCTAGAAGCATAACCTAATCAGTCAAGCATCCGCGAAAATGAAGTGTATATCAAATATGTAGTACATAGAGTGCCTCAATGTACTTCTGTTTTGGGGGATGCCACCGTTTGTAGTGCCCGATGCCGACAGTACGCGCTCACAGGGAAAATACAAAGAAATCGCAAGAAACAAAATGTTGCCTTAGCATAGTAACGCCAGCAGCGCGTGCAGGGACACGCTCTTTCACGCTTTGACAACAACAAAAAAAAAGCGTTCGAAACAAAATGGTAAAATGTCATCACCCCAAGCAAAGTGCAAATGAAGGCACCCTAGTAGTACATACCTCAGTGTGATGGCCAGCCGCTCAGCGGGCGAGATGGGAGAGCGATGTGTGGGCGAGTGTACAAGACGGTCGTGGACGAGTCCGAGCAGCTCGTCGAATGAAGCCTTCGTCATCCTGCAGAAAAGGAAACGACAGAATTGATTCACTATGATAAGCGACATGACTATCGACCGTCGCCTTACCTGAAATATTGGAAGTGGTATTCTGGGTCGGACTCGCTCAGCTCCTGTACTAGATGGTAAAATTCTCCATACACTGTGCGCTTATCAAATATGTCTCGTACGTAGTACATCGTGCTTTTTCTCTGGCGCCGTATGCGGCACCATAAAAGCACCGCTGCAATTTTTTTCTTTTTTTGCTGATCTAAATACATCGCGAATCGGCTCTCCATGGTTCCTGCCGTCTGAACAAGTCAGGACAGAATGCAAACGGAAACGGAAATAAACCATCAGCTTATGTCGCGGTTGTCATGGCGACGCGCAGGCGCAACGCGAAGTGCGCGTCGGAGCGCGCTGGACCGCGATGGAGTATAAATGCCGTTGACCGCAACCCCTTTCAGCGCAGCGCGTCGTGTCGTTGTTGAAGACGAACGCCGGCGCACGTCACGTTCGCCGACGTCGGAGTATAAACAGCCCTTAAGTCTCGCGCTTTGGCGCTACAAGGGCTCCCCCCTAACCGATCATTCACTCTGGAAATGGATCCGCGTTTTCAAAGCGGCTGCGAACGCGGTTGTATAAAGATGTAGTACAATTCCACGCGCACTTGATGTCATCGAGTGCGCGTGCGATTGCACTGGATCTTTATACAACCGCACTCGCAACCGCTTTGCGAACGCGGATCCGCTTCCAGTGTGAATGAGCGGTAAAGTAGTCGCTAGGGCGATGTTGTGCCCAAGAGACAGAGCGATGATTCTGACGCTCGGTGGCTCGTAAGGATGATGCCGACGGCTGGCATGAAGGGGGCCAATGTTGACGGTGTAGGCTGGATGCGGACGACGGCTCAATGTGAGCAGGGTTCAGGCGGTCGACGCAGATGATGTCATGCGCGAGTTCAATTTCAGAACGAAGTACTTGTCGCGCCTTCTGAGGACCTTGAAGGGCCATTGTAACGTTGTTGCAGAGGCTTCCTGTGCGTCGCATGACGGTCGTGATGCCTTTTTGATGTGGCACGCAGGTTTCGCATAACTTCTCGAAGCTGGGTGGCATAGCTGAAAGGATCGGGCATGGTAGAAGTAGGAGACGTCAGGAACATTTCTCCTGGGAGGTAAAGTGACTGCCCGTGGGCTAGGTCTGCGGCAGTGCATCCCAACTCTGGCGTGAGTGTTGTGCGTAGGCCTAGAAGCACGATGCGAAGAAGTGTGCTCCAGTTGTTCGGGTCGTTGTGTGCTCTTAGTGCGGCCTTTAGGGTACGATGAAATCTTTTCACCAGGCCTTTGCAGCGGGACGGTACGCTGCTGTTCGAATTCGGGAGGTCCCGATAGCAGTCATGATCTCGTTAACCAAATGAGATTCAAATTGTGCGCCTCTGTCGCTGGAAATAGATAACGGAACGCCAAATCGTGAAATCCAACCACTGGCGACTGTCTTCGCAATGGTTACCGCGCGGATATCCATGATAGGGAACACTTCGGCCAGGGGGTAAATCTATCTATGCAAGTGAACATGTAGATGGCTCCGTCGGATGGTGGCAAAGAACCGACGATGTCCAAGTGGATGTTGTCAAAGCGAGCGGTGGGTGTCTGTATTGTGGCGAAAGGTGCAAAGGTATGTCGATGAATCTCAGACAGCTGAAAATGGAAACACGTGCGAGCCAATTTACACACATCAATGTTCATCCCTTGCCAAACGAAGCGTAAGGCGATGAGGTGTTGGGTCGCCCGAATGCCGGGATGAGGAAGGTTGTGCAGTGAATTGAAAATGGATCGCCGAAACGTTGGATGTAACACCGGTCGGGGGGATCCCGTGGACATGTCAGAAATTATTGTTGTGTCGCAGCCTGGCAGTAACTCGTAACGAAGATCAAGGTTGCTAGATATTTATCGTAGCTTCGGGATATCTTGGTCGCCTTGCTGTGCTGCTGCTAGAGCTGCGAAATTCGCAGCGGTGGGAATCGCGTTGCAGCAACGTATCCGTGACGACGCATCAGCAACCGAGTTATCTGAGCCTTTTATGTGGCGGATGTCACTTGTGAACTCCGCAATAAATGAAAGGTGCCGACTCTCTCGAGGAGAGAGACGGTTGCTGGTCGTTTGAAGTGCGTACGTTATCGGCTTATGGTCCGTGAGGCTGTGAGACTGCCGGCCCTCTAAATAATTCCGAAAATGTTTGATGGTGAGGTATATGCCTTGTAGTTCTCGTCCAAAAAGTGCTGTACCGGAACTCGACTGGCGCCAACTTCTTGGAAAAGAACCCAGGGGGCTACCAGTTTCCGTCAGCAAACTGTTGTAGTACTCCTCCTTCAGCGACGTCCGAGGCATGCGTCATGACAGAGAGAGATGCACCAGCGGCGCGGGCGCCAACATTGCGGCTTCTGCGAGTGATGACTCGATGGTTAGGAATGCCTCCGCTGCCTCTGGATACCATGGTGTAGGTGTGGTGCTGCGCTGAGTTCCCCTTAGGAGATCAGTCAGGGGTGTGAGGACAGTGGCGCAATGCGGCAGAAAACGGCGATAGAAATCCACGAGGTCAACGAACTCGCAAAGCTTCCTGCATACTGTAGGCGTTGGAAAGTTTTTGACTGCGTTGAATTTAGATGGAAGAGGGCGAACACCCTTGGAGTCTACTCTGTGGCCACGCAAAACGCCGAACTCGCACTTGGCCTTGTTGATGATGAGCCCGTTTTCCGCCATGCGCTGGAAAAGGATCTCCAGGTGTTGGAGATGTTGCTCGACATTAGTGCTGGACACAAGAATATCGTCGACATAGACAAAACAAAAGGTAAGCTTTCGGGTGACGCTGTCGACAAACCGTTGAAATGTCTGGGCCGCCTTACGAAGGCTGAAAGGCATCCTCACATAATCGAAAAGTCCAAAAGGTGTTGTGATGGCTGTTTTCGGTATGGTCACTTGGTTCCACGGGGATCCAATGGTACGCTTTGACCAGATAAATTTTTGGAAAGATGGTTGCTCGTTCAGGGACGCCGAGAAACCTGCGATTTATGGTAGGGGATAGCGGTCTGGAACGGTGGAGTTGTTCAGTGCGCGATAGTCCCCGCAGGGCCACCAATCAAAAGGGGTTTCTTTTACAGCATACGGAGGGGTGATGCCCATGAACTGGACGATAGCCTGATGATGCCGTATTCAAGCATGTGCTCGAACTCGGCTTTCGCTATCTTGAAGCGTTCGTCCAAGAGGCGTCGTGGACGAGCATGAGTGGGAGGCCCGGATGTTACGATGTGATGTGGCACGTCGTGCTTTACCACTTGCAGAACGTTGGCGGGATGTGTGAGTGACGGGAAAAGTTGGAGTAGGTCTTCAAACTTTGTAGTGGTTGTAATGCAACTTTGTGGAAGCGGTGAGATAAATGCTATGCCTTGGACAGCTAGGTGAGTCGTGGATTCTACAAGGCGTAACCGTTGCATGTCCAGTAGCATGTTATAGTTGCGGAGAACATCTGCTCCAAGGATCGGGGCTGTCACGTCGGCAACTAGGAAAATTCATCTGAATGGTCTTCTCAAACCGATGTCGAGGGTGAGAGCTCGTTCACCATACGTCGCAATGGCGGACTTGTTTGCGGCCTCCAAGGTGACGTTGGCGCGTTGGCACTTCGTTGACATCGACGTCACGGGTAGGACGCTTACTGCGGCGCCGACTAAGAACAGAAGACCAGTATTCTTGTCTAGTATAAAAAAGAGACGGCTGGCTTGGGAACCGGCACCACTCGCCACCTCTAGTGGTGGGTTTCGTGGTTTTCCGAGGCTGCGCAAAGTGGAACGCATTTCTTTGCTTTCATGCCGTAAGTGCGATGGTACCAGCACGCACCTCGAGAGGGCGAGGGATGTCGAGTCCTACGCTGTCGGGAAGATGGCCTTGGTCGTTGGACTGCTGGAATGCGATCGGTGAGAGCGGCGATCTGTGTAGAGAGTCGTCCAATCTCCCGGTGGAACTGCTCGCGAAGGTTGTCGACGTCACATGGAGGTGTCAACGCTTCGGCCGAAGAAGTCGTGGGAAGCGATAATCCGGACTGATTTTGGACCTGTGCGATGGTGGGCACTGCAACTTCCATGACAGAGTCCACCACCTTTGCCAGATCCTCGAGGTTGAGTCCAGCGGCAGGGGCCAGAACCATGCGGACACCTGTCGGGAGCCGTTGCTGAAAAAGTTCCCGCAGCAGCGCTACATCGAATGTCGGCGCCTTCTCGCCTAAAAAGTTGCTGAAGGCGCCGCAGCAGTTGTGTTGGCTTGCAGTCGCCCAGCTCCTCTGAAGTGAGGAGTTGTTTTAGTCGGCGTTGTACAGACGACGTGGTCCTCTGTATCAGCTCCGCCTTGAGGGTGTTGTAAGGGGAGTCTACCGACGGCGTCAGGACCAGATCCCGAATTTCCCCTGCGATGTTCGGCGGAAGCGTTGCAAGAACTTTGTAAAACTTTTGCGGTTATGATGTTATCCGGACCCTGAGAAACTGGCTCTTTACCGGGGCGAACCAGATCTGAGGGTCCGCTGACTGGAACTGAGGCTGTCAGAGGTGGAAAGCTGAAAGCCAACCAGTGGCGGAGTGGCGGGTTCACCAGACTGCGCCATGACGACTAGAAGCGGTTGATGAGCTTGGCGCAGCAGTGTAAGTGCTTCAGAGGTTTGGCGTTCGTCAAGTCACCGATTTGTGGAGGTCAGGAAAGACGTCCGTCTATGCAAATCAACAAACTGATATTTATAACCGCTATAAAACTGAAAAGAACATAAAACCGGGCTCCGCTGAGACCACCCTGCTGCACTGTCAACGCTGCCAGGCTTGTGCTGCTCTGTTCGAGCTCGGAGCTCGGTCCCGTCGGTGCTGCTCGTGCCGCGCGCTTAAAAGGTCATTAGCTTCTGACGTTGCGTGAGCCACCACTCTAAGTCTCGCGCTTTGGCGGTACAATATAACCAAAGTACAGTTACAACGATTTGCCACCCGCGGAGCTGGCCAAGTAGGCAGCGCGGCCGTGGCCTAACGATTATCGCGCTATCCCTCCACGCAGAAAGCCAGGGTTTCGATTCCTGGCCGCGGGTTCCCATTCTTGCTGACTCTAATGTGATGTTCTGGTAAATTCGAGAACCGTGTTGGGGCAAATTCGAGGTTAGAATGTTCAACACGGCGAAGCTTCTACGCTGATTGTTGCAGACGCCCGCGCGAAGCCCTCGCGTGTACAAAAGGGACTCTGCGTGGCAAACCGTAGCCAGTCTCGCCCGAGCGTTCGACTCTGCTGTTACGCCGACTTCGACACCCGTGACGCTCTGCTGTTATCTTATGTTTTATTTTTATTTTGGGCACAAGTTCGCCCCATTAAAAGTTTCAGTTTCTTCGGTTATTCCTAGTTTGTCACATCGTCCATCGTGACAATATGATGCTGACAGGTATCGAGGAGCAGTTGTTTGTTCCCGAACCGAACAGTTTACGCTCACTGAATCCCTAACGCGGTGATATGATGAGAGAAGATATGCTCTGTCAAAACAAATTCTAGCAATTGATAACGAAGTCACCTCTGTGTTTGATAAACCTGTAACTCCGAACGTATTCCTAGACCACTACAAGAAGCTTTTTGGCAAAGTAATGTCAGAGGGGCAACAAAATGTGTGAAAGAATTACTGTTCAAATTACGAGTCCTTTCAGAAGAAGAAAAAACTTTGATTGAATGAGCGTTGACCGTTGAAGCCCGAGATGCCATAAACTCGCTTCGGATGAATAAGACACCTCGTCGCTACGGACTCAGGGCAGAATTCTATAAGAAATTTATTGAATGTTTAGCTCCAATGCTGCTTGATGTCTTCCACGTACTATGAAAAGAAAAAATACTTCCATACACTTTTTATTAAGGTCACACGGTCTTAATAGCTGAAAGTACAGATGAAGAAGTGCTGAAAAAGACTGAGAGCTACAGACCAATACCCTTATGTAATGTAGACTAACGATGTTTGCCAAAATACTCACAGAAAGACTTGCGAAAAATTGCGAGGTGCTTTATCATCTGACCGAGAGAATTACACGGCAAAATCAAAAGAAATATTGAGTAGATTACAAAATTCAAGGTTCAAGCTAATTCATAATTCCAACGTCTGAAACACTTGCGCCACCGATCCCTCGCAAAATTGCCTTGTGTCGGGTGGACAGACGGGGAGGTTCATCGGCAGATTTGTAACCCAATTTAAAGGTAAAAGAGACAAGCAGCCTTATGAAGTGTACGGAAGCACGTCAATATCGGCCTAACTCAACGTCTTGTACACCGGGTAAACGAAGTCCAGCTCCTCGAAGAGCTTGCCGCACCCAACGCCAAACCAGGAAACCGGTGCTGGGAAGCGAGCCGATGCGACATCGCGGAGCGGAATCATTCCCCTGACGTCACGGTACACCTCACCCAATCAGGGCGTGGCGACCGCAGCGACGCTTGTGTTCGCTCTCGGGGCCAATTGTCTGCTGCATTACGGTGCTCTTCAACCGTTCCGCAGGAGCGGGAATGACAGAGTTTGGTGATCGGGTTTCTGTTAATGTGATTTCACAAGGAACCGTATGATGGCCACGACAGCCAACGAGCTGAAAATAGAGAGTTATAGTAGACCGTTTTCATCTTCCGCTCCGCTCTGAGGGTGCCAAACTGCGCATGCGCGGCCCGCTTCGCCGGAATTGAAAGCGGAGGTCCAAAAACGCGTTTTTCTTCACGCGTTTTCACGCTGAAGAAAAACGCGTTTTTCTTCAGCGTAAGAGCGTTTAGAGCGTGTTTGAAAAATTTGCTTGCGTAGCCCCACAGTGGACGTTTATAGTACTAGTAAGACGAAAAAACCTAAGCGTTAACACCAAGAGAGTAAAAGGGAGCGTGATTGTAGAGGTAGTAAAAACGAAGGCTACAATAATGAACACAAAAGAGTAGGCACACACCTGAAGAAATATTAAGCTATAAAATATAAATATAATCGTTCCACCTTGTGTGCGAGTGAAGCCGAAGGTATAAGCATGAGCATGTTGCTCTAAACGGTACTCGCACTGCATGAGCGCGCGTGCTTATCAAGGACGCTGAAAGGCCGGCACTCGCTCTTGTAGCTTCTGCTCCACTCGAATTAAAACTGAAACAGATTCACTTATCCGAAGTAGAAAAATAAGAGAAAAGGACGAAGTTTGCGCATTGCGAGTATATCTTTTGCGTAGTACGAGTACAGTGTTGCTCACCGCTAGCAAGGCATGTGCACGATGAATCCCCGCTGTTCTCAAGGAAAGAAACTTCTACTAACGATATTCAGCTGGCGAGACATCGAATCTAGGGTACCTCAATGTCCTTTTGTTAAGGGTGATGCCACCCTTTGTAGTACCCGATGCCGACAGCACGCGCTCACGGGTAAAATACAAAGAAATCGACGAAAACAAAATGTCGCCGTAGCACAGTCAGCGCCACGAGCGCGTGCAGGGACACGTTCCTTCACGCGCTTCTGAACAAAAAATAAAAATAAAAGTGTGAGACAAAATGGCCAGATGTCTCCACCCTAAGCCAGGCGCACATGAAGGCACCCTAATCGAATCTATGATTCGTATTCCTCGTGCCATCAAGCGTCGAAGCTTCCTTTCCGAACGCGGTTTGCTGGATATTTCCAACGTAGAAAAGAAACCCTTTAGGAAGCTATCATGGTTAAAGAAGGAACTGGCTGTTCTGCATGCGGGCCTCCAAATACCAGCACCCGACAAATCAGCGCAGGGTGTTGCTAATCTGGCGAGACGCTTTGCATGGTTCTTCCTCGACTGGCCTATCCCAACCGTCTGTTCGCACTTGGATGAGCGTTTGGACGGAAGTTGTCGGTGTTCTTCAGTTCTGTGAACCTCATCGTGGATGACGTCAACGAGAGGTTCGGCCACCTGCTCGCTGACATGAACAAACATAGGTGGTTGACCCTGGCGAAACTAGAGCTGTGCTCACAGGTGAGACCCTGCATGGTTTGTGTAAATTTCGCGTTTCCATTGTTTCTAGCACAGCTGCTCTGTCTGGTGAAAAGTTATTTTTTCTATACGCCAAAGGTGTACATGGGCAGTGTCAGGACAAGTCACGACGAGCGTGTTCGTAATCTTTGAGTTTTAGTAGGCCACTTTTAGGAGCCCTCTTTGCTCTACTTTACGCTCTGCGAGAAGCATCGTCCCCACCGCGCATGCGTGGCCCGCTCTGAGTTGGAGCGTATAGTTAGCGGAGTGAGCGTGCGCTCCGCTTCACAAGTTGTAGAGCGGACTACCCTCAGCGTCCTTAGCGTGATCGCTTAGATCTCAAGATGGCTGCACTTACTCAATACGCGTCGATGTTTTTGACCGTGACCTCAGCTTGAAAGAAGTCGAATCAAGAAGTAAAGCGTACGCCCCGCGCGTAAAAAGTAAACCATTCGATTTGAGCTCTATGTAACACAAAACAGCATAATCAAACGAAGTGAACGAGTATCACTTTGCAACCAGCACGGCGTCGGTAAAGTCGTCGCGTTTTGTGGACGTCCTATGGCTATGCAGTCAGATGTACGGGTGCGCGTGCTTGGACGCCGATTATATCTGTGCATGCGCCCTCCTGTCGAAAATGCCACTGAAAGCTGACCACGAGCATAGCGCTCGCAAGCTGCACCAAAGAAACCATTCCTCTCAGATTTATTTATTCACACTCGCTCGCAACTCTTGAATTGTTTAACTTTCCTCAAGAAATGTTTGCATTGGATTTCCTTGGTAGATTTAGAAAATAATAGAAACTTGAATGCAGCCTTTTTAAAAGTGCAACCCATGGTGCCGCTAGTCTTCGAGGCCGCCTTATTCTGGCCAGGTGTCTAGGGAGCAAGAGAGCTACGTCATTGGTTGTCGCGGATGCGAGTGTAAATGTATTAGACACGAATGCTGCGTCAATACTGAATATGAAATGGGTCCTAGTCACAAGGCTCGCACTAAAAGCGATGCCCAAAATGTGGCGGCCGAATATGTTACCCGGTGAATATGTTACCCGGTGGTCTTTTGACCGAATAACGGTCGAAAGAATATTCCATGTCAATGTTTTTCTGGTGAAAACCAACAGGCATAAACAATGCAAAATTAAGCAAACACAACCCTGAACTTCTAAGCAATAGTGGTAGATTAGAACAGTTTTCAGAAGTTTCGTTTAGAATTCCGGCGTAGCGAGCCTCGCATGCACAGTTTGACGGCCTCAAACCTTGGCAGAATTAAGGAACAACTATATATATATATATATTAATTTACGATACCCAGTTTTTTACAACCCTACAATGGAAATATGCTTTATCTTAGAGGAGTAACAAGTCCCATATCACATGTTTTGGTAGTGTTTAAATACTGCCGTGTTGTAAGAGTGTTTTTCTTTGTCTTTTTTATTAGGCCGTCAAGGACAAGGGAACACCCCTGAACAACTATTGGGGTTTTGTTGACCGCACAGCATGCCCATATGCCGTCCATCAAAAAAATTAGAAGAAGACCGCAAGAGGGTGCTCCTCGTGAAGCACCAGGCAGTGATGTGCGCAGACGGCATAATTTGACGGCTGGACGAAACCTACAAAGACCATGGGCATTTTTTGTTCGTTTAATATTAGAATGCATAAAATTATCACAGTAAATCATGTTGAAGCTTTTGTACTGAGCGAAATACCTCTCCAACTGGGCTGAAAGGCATCTAGAAATATTTTAATAGAAACCGTTTACTAACGACTCCCATTTTACTTCTCAGATGTGCGTGTGAATATTGCATCTAACCAAATTACAGTGTTACTGTGGAATTCAGCAGTGTAAAAGTAGACTATGTTGCGTGGCCTTCTATTGCAAGAAAAGACCGTAGCACAAGTGAGGCAGAAACTGGGTAGGAGCTTAAGCTGAAAAACGCACTTTCATAAACACACAAAAAAAATAAAAAGAAGTGTATAGTCAAGCAAAATGGTTTCATGTCACCTCCCAAGGCAGATACATACACTGCGCTCCACTGTTAATACGGACACAAAAAAATCGCTTTTATTTGCAGTTTATTTCTTTGACAGCTATTGAAAAAGCTGAAAATTTGTCGCTCAGATTAGTGCCCCAAACGAGCGCTTTATTCCACACCAAGAGGCAAACGTCAGCCCCTCGAATTTAAAGGGATACTGAACCAAAGAATTTAGTGCCCATAATAAGTGGCGCACGTTCTTTCCACCAGCCAGCAGCCGCCGGTGTGCGCGAGCACACGGAACAAACATGACGTCACGGACCTCCATTCGCGGTTGAGATGACAGTGAAATGCATGGGCTTCGGACTAAAGGAGAATAAAGACAGGCTTTTCATCTCTAACAGTGAAAGCTACGTGCTTGTTAGACCAATTCATCGCTTACTTTTTACATCAGGCACCACTGTGTAGATGAAAAACTTGTCTTTATGCTCCTTTGGTCCGAAGCCCATACATTTCACTGTCATCTCAACCACGAATGGAGGTCTGTGACGTCATTTTTGTTGCCTGTGCTCGCGCACACCGGCGGCTGCTGGCTCGTGGAAAGAACGTGCGCCACTTATTATGGACACCAAATTCCTTGGTTCAGTATCCCTTTAAGGGGGAAAATGAAAACAGGATATTGAATGCTCCCGCTAACGGTGTCGCGCAGTGGACATAAACACCAAAGCACCATATCACAAACCGAAGCATACGAAGAAGAAAAGACTCATTTCATTGGGGAAAAAAAAGTAGAGATATAAATGGAGCACTCGCTTTCGCTAATTTTCACTGTCTTGCTGCCTGAAGTAACCAAACAAAATATCTGTCCGTTTGCCGACTGCTTTAGTCTTTGGTCTTTAACCTTCAATTTTTGGCTCTGGAGAGCCGCGGCACCGCGGAAAGCAGCAGCCCGTACCACCGAGGCCCGCGGTGCCGCGTCTAGGGAACATGGTAATGTGATGAGTATATACGTGCAAGATGACGACGACATGGGTTGTTGGTATTGGGGAGTGTGGTAGTCCGATTCGCAGAAGTCCAGACTTCGTGGAGGCGGGTTGGGCGGGTGAGTAGCGAGCTATGAGGATCTTGCACGCCGTTTGATCAGTGCATGAAGGAGCACCAGGAACATAATGGCGCTATTGCTCACTGGGGTCCACTGGGGTCCAAGAATCATGCTCCAAGGAGGTAGTACAGCCGAAGTAGAAGCTGCCGCCTCCGAGGAACCGAGGCCCAGGATAGCTAGGTTCGACATTGTACATGTACCTTTTTTTAGTACACGGAAGTGACGTCATCACGTCTGATTGGTTGGAAACAAAAGTGACGTAATTTCCCTAGAAAAATGTGGGCGGAGTCGGCAAAACTGGGTGGAGTCGGCTACCGGACGTGACAACAAAATGACGTTTCGTTTTGTACCGAGTACGTTTCAAAAGGTACTTGCTCGGAACTAGGTGTCATTGGCACCATGTTTTCGGCGGCGAGGCGTCGCCGTCTCGTTAATTCGACTTTTTCTGTAATAGAGCTTTTTTTTTCGCCCGAAAGGCTGTATCGGGAACACCGCGATGCATTCGAGCTCCCGGAGGAGATCTTTCGGAAGCAATACCGCCTGCCCAAGATCGTTTTGCGGTGGTTGTGCGACGAACTTCGCGAGGAACCGGAGGTGAGGAGAGTGCGTACGTCGTGGACGGTCATGACTGTGGAGCTTCAAGTGTTGTGTGCACTGCGCTTCTACGGCACGGGGAGCTTCCAAGGCATGGTGGCGAGCGACGAACACGTAGCGCGGGACCAAAAGACAGTCAGCGTTGCGGTCCGCGCCGTGTCCGTCGCTATCGTGCGTCGTCTCGGGGTCCAGCGTGGCTGGATCCACTTCCCCGAGACGCCGAGCGAGAGGTTCGACGCGGAGAAGGGCTTCAGGCTGCTCGGCAGGATACCCGGCGTCATCGGTTGCGTGGACGGGACCATGGTCTCCATCGTCGGCCCGTCCAAGAACGACCCCACCGTCACGAAGGCGGCGTACTGGTGCCGCAAGTACTTCTACGCCCTCAACGTGATGGTGGTAAGTACACTCATGTTACGTTGTCAAAACGCGCCCCAAATCTGTAGGAAAAAAAAACGTATTCCCGATACGGTTTAAGTATGCCGTTTTATGACTGCTGGCTGTGGGGTCTCACGACTGCGCGAGCGTGTGCTCTACGTAGCATGTGAGCCGTGAGACTCTTCTCCCAAAAATAATACTTGTCTGTTAAAGCTTCCGTAAAAAAGAAAACAAAAAAAAAAACATTATTTTTGTTTCAAGGTACCTTGCATCCAGGAAGATGTGTTGACATGCATGTGTCAGACAAAATAACTTAAAAGGTTCTGAAATTGCGACTGCTTTGTGAACCATAAGTACAATCTACGACTTGTGGATTCAGGTAATTACATGTCAATATCTCTCTCACTTTCAGGTGTGTGACGCCGACTGCCGGATAATGTGCATCGACCCACGGTATCCCGGGTCGGTGCACGACTCCTTCGTGTGGCAATTCTCCTGGCTCCGAAACCAACTCGAGCAAGGGCAGCTGCCACACGACGGCCGGTTCCTGCTTGGTGAGCATACTAAATTCATTCCTTACGCACACGGTGGCTCCCACTGCTTGAAAGCCACAGTACCACACGTACTGTGCTTGTTGTGAGGCACACAGACACAGTTGCTGCAACTCCTTGAAGTGAGACAACACCCCAAGTTTGGCCATTAACCTCTGTTTATGTCCACATAACTCTCACACTCTGCAGGCTACGAAAGCCACACTACACCAATCTCACGACAGTGATAGACTGCGCAAGGCATGCAACCGCAGTGCGAGTCGCTGTCCAGTTCGGCCCACTCACTGTTACTGTCTGCCTGTACCCTCTTGCTGGTTGGTTTTTGCATGAAGTTGGAGCTCTTTCGCCGATCCCTGGGGGCTCGCCTGGTCGCTTTGAGTCAGTTTGTACGGAATGGGATCAATTCCTCCTTGGCCACTTGGGGCTCGCCAAATCTGTCCTCGGGTCGTCTCTGTCCCACACACTGGATTCTTTTCCCCGACCCTTCCTCTTCGGTCTGCCTATATAGCTCCTCCTATTAGACCCTCCGTGTCCCAACAGGACCCGACTCCTTTCCAATCTAACCACCCCCTCTCTTTTCCCCATCTCCAACTCCACCGAGGATTAGGAAAGAGGTTCGTCGAACTGGCGCCTTATCCCCTTGCTTGCCAAAGACAAGGCCAGCGTGTTCTGCTCTGCCCGTGCCTAAGGTCACGGCCGCACTCCCAAAAGCAACAGAGCTTTTATCTGTCGGATGCAAGGGCCTAATAATGCACTTGCATACAACACAGCACCCCTAAGGAATCGTGCACACATCCCATACAACCCACCAGGAAAACACATAGTTACATGAAATAACAGGGAGTTTGCAGGCAAGCTGGTGCTAATTAATCATAATGTAAACTGATACTGTAGTGCAGAAATATTAACACCCTTTTAAGTCACACTTAGGTTACATTATAATTGACATAGTTGCACACAGCTGTTTTCTTGCCTTTTATTTAAAAAAGTAAAGAATGCAATATGTTCCATCCTCTACATGTGCAGGTGACAGCGGCTACCCCTTGGAGCCTTGGCTCATCACCCCTGTCCCCGGGAACCACGCGACCTCCACCGCTTGCGGCCGGTTTAATAAGGCGCATTCCTCGATCAGGTCTGTTGTGGAGCGCTGCATCGGGCTGTTGAAAAACAGATTCCGGTGTCTGCAAAGGCACCGGGCTCTGTATTACCACCCTTCAACAGCCACCGCCATTATTTCGGCATGTGCAGTGCTCCACAACATCTGCCTTGCATCGAGCGAGCCAGAACCGGAGTCAGACTCCGACCCTGAAGAGTCAGAGTTGGAGTCTGAGCCGAGCTCGGACGGTTCTGAGCCGAGCTCGGAGAGGTCAGCGTCGGCTCCCGAGAGGCTGGCTCCTGCCGGCCCTCCGGTCGGCCTTCCGGTCGGCCTCTCGGACAGGGGGAAGGCTCTGAGGCAGCGCCTGGTCGCCCGGTTCGGAACCCGCCGCAGACGTGCCCGTGCGGAGCGCCACACGCAAGGAGTCCGCCGCCACGACGGTAGTCCCGACCACCAGGGACACCGTCGGGAAGCCCCTCAGCGCCCTCGCCGCGGTGGTGCCCAGCATGGACGCCGCCAGCGACAGGGAACCTCTCGCCACCACGACTGAGGTCCTGACCACCAAGGACCCCGTCACATCCTTGCCCTCAGTGAAGCCCTCCCCGTGGAAGCCGTAAAGTGCACACTTCGCTTCCTGCTCCACAGTCATGGCCGTCCACAAGCTACATACTCTCTTCAGCTCCTTCACCTTGTGAAGTTCGTCGCACAGCCAGCGTGCTGCCTCCGGATACGTGTCGAGTGCATCGCGGTGATATCGATACAGCCTTTTTTTTTTACTTTTTATGAGCAGAAGGCACGAGACGCAGTCGACAATGACAGAAAAGGCTCGCAGGTTTAGTTGCCAAACCAACAGGTCATCTGATTGCCCCTGCAAAGAACTGAGATTTAATTTAGATTACCTCTAGAAAGAAATGCTTGCTTTAGCAGAGGTTGCTTTCTTAGTTGCTGATTGAACCAGGGATATTGTTGTCGTGGACATTGTTTCATATTACAAATGCTTCAAAGCGTCCTGCCTTCCGCTCCATTTCATTATCTCTTTTATGGCACTTCATCAAAGTTAGGTGATTGTGTTATCTTAACAGTGCACAGGTAGTTTGTTTTGAAAATTGCTCTATTTCTTAAAGAAAAACCTACGGAGCCCTGGACTAAGGGCCCCGACCGGGACTCGTCAGTCTCGTAACCTTTTGAAAAATAAAGTTATACCACCACCACCACCCCCTGTGACTTCATGATTGAAAGTGTGACAACATGGAATGTAATATTTCAATCATGGAAGTAAAACTGAGCATTGACTGGAACTTTGTAAACAATTGGGCAATCTGAAGTATATATCACAGATATCTTGTTGAACACTCTGGTCTTATTTGAGCACAATAGTTAAATCTCGAAAGAAAAAACAATATATATATTCTCTGACTAGCATACCACCATATAAACACTGGACCACTCTGAAAGAATTATCACAGATGTTGCTCCAAACATTCTTATTTGAGCTTTTGCAATAGCAAGTTCTCGAAAAATACAAAACTTATTTCTGACTAGAGATGCACCATATAAACAGTGGGTCATTCTGAAGAAATATTTCAGATGTTTTAAGGACACTATGAAGCACATTGTCTCTAGATTGCATATTGTCAGACATATGACAATGCTACATATAAAAAGCATAAAGACCAAGTTCAATGCTTAGGTAAGACAAAATGAATGTAGCTGCTATTGCAACCCATGACTAGACTGCAGGCCTCTTAAGTTTTCAATGAAAAATTTCTCGACAATGGAAGAACACTTCCTACAGTTAGCGACGGGTTAAGAATTAAACGGAGGCTCCTCCCACCTCTTCCTACTTCAGCAGAGCAAAGGCTGGAGAGGAGCTTGCTTCCTCTCTACTGTTCGCTCTGCTAAAGTGCAAAGAGGTGGGAGGAGCTTCCACTTCACTGTTAACCTGTTGCCGAGTATAGCTGCCGCTGTTCGTCAAACACAAGACATGGCTTGCTTGGGCATAAATCCGTTGTTGCCCAGCCAATATTTTCTACTTCCTTCATGGGTCATAGCCAAGGAAAAAGGACTAACCGAGCTCTTGGCAATTGCTGTAATCTGACTATTGCGCCAATCTCGGGCTGCAAAATTAAATGGCCGGCTTGGCCATTTGGATTAAATGAAATAAATAAATAAATAAATAAATCTAATGTTCACTTTCAGGGGGTGGCGGGGTTGTGAATGTGGCCAGGGCTGCGGCCAGGGCTGCGGCCGGAGCAGCGGCCGGAGCAGCGGGGTGAGCCGGGGCTGCGGGAGGGGCCGGGGCTGCGGGAGGGGCCGGGGCTGCGGGGGGGGCCGGGGCTGCGGGGGGGGGCCGGGGCTGCGGGGGGGGGGGGGCCGGGGCTGCGGGGGGGGGGGCCGGGGCTGCAGGGGGGGCCGGGGCTGCGGGCTGCTCCAGCGCCCTGCTGGCCAGCAGGAGGAGCACTTGGACCAGGGTGCTGTGGGTGTTTTCTTGTCCCGAGGCCGCCCTGTCAAGGTTTGCGGAGATCCGCTCCAGGACCTCCAGGAGCTGAAATGGCAAAGGAGTTTCATTAACATTGGGCAGCATATTTCCCTACACCCACAGTCTGCCAAGACCTTGCTCATGCCACAACTGTGTCATTCTGCACCATTGTGGACATGCATTGCTTTCTGTGGCCTCGTGGCAGCACCTTGGTCCTAACCTTGTTAGTTGTAAGTGCGTGTAAGGTTAAGTTTGAGCCTGTACCCGGCCTCGGAACTCCCTCTCCTCAGCCGCCTGGTCCACGTTCTGCTGCAGCAGCAGGGCCTGTTGCTCCACGGCCTGGATGGCAGCCACGTCGTGCCGCTCCTGCCTCGACTGCCGGGGGGGGGGGGAGGGGGGGGGGGGGCGCGAGGCACGGTGGGCCGCACCCACGGCCCCCAGCTTGTCGTTGTGTCTGCCAAGAAACCGAGTATGGGTGATGATGGTGCTCATACCTGCACCACTGATGATAGGTCCCAGATGCCCTAGCAAGAGAGCTTACCTCGTGAGGTGGAGGGCACCGGCTCAGCTGCCATCTGGCGCCTGCTGCTGCTTGGCCTCTCCTGGAAGGGGAATTTATAACAACTCGTGAGAACACGCAGCCTTGTCTGTGCTTCCCATTTGTTGACCAAACATTTTGACGAGCATGCATTCTACTCGGAGGAGAACATTTAGAGAATGCCACCTCAGAGGCACTCTCACTTTCTTTTTTTGACAACGTTTCCATTGAGTACCGGGATATATGTCTAGTGCTAGCACATCATCTTCCCAAAAATTACAAGCAAGACACCATAGGGATTTATTGCAACAGCCAGGGGTGAGGTGGCAAAAATGACGCATGTCCCTGTTTGGGTGTCAAACATTAGATTTCGCACTACATGGACAGATTCAATGTCTTCCGCTAGAGCTCCTAATATTTGCAAAAGGTCAATGTGTTTCTTAAATGCACCCTCATTGATATTCCGCGGTGCAGCGCATTGGTGACCGCTGCCCTGCACTCTTTGTTAACATGATGGTAATTGTTGAAATACGTACCTGCTGGTCGCCCGGTTCACCGAGACCCGCACCCCAGGGGCCCCGAGTGCCGAATCTGTGCCCACTAGCGTCAGGATCCTGGCCAGGGACTGCGCTAGTGGGCGCACGGTGGAGCTCCCGCCCCCGGTCCTTCTGTTGATAACGAAAACGACTGAATAAATTTCATTGCACTATCAGCAGACTACAAAGATTACCTTGCGGTCTCGTTGAGCTGTGCAGCTCGCTTCCGCGCCTTCATCACGCGCCGGGACCAATGATCCTTCCATTGCTTGTAGCTCTTGGTTGGAGGCCCCAGCGCGTTCAGACGCAGAGCGAGCTGCTCCCAGAGACGCCGCTTGTCGTCCCGCGTAAGGGCGGCGGAGAGGTCAGTGGCGTTGCGCGCGAGCGACGGGTGCTCACACATGAAGGAGAGTTGCTCCTCCTTCTGAGCAGCCGTCACTCGCGCGCTCCTCGTTGGTCCCGCCGACCTCTCCGCTGCCCCCGGCACCCCCGGCTCCTCGTGGCCCTCCGACCCGTCCGACATTTTGGTTTGAAGAAGGCGCGTGGCGCACATCCCGCATAATATTGGAACAATTTTTTCTCCATTTAATTGTTAAATGTATTGTAAAAGGATACAAAAAAGCGGTTTGTTTTAACAGCGCCCAAAAGGTTTTGATTGTTTTTCAATACTTTTACCTGTACTAGAACAGATGCGACGGCCAGCGACGCACAGGATTGGTTGCCGTTCCTTCGCTAAACGCAGGAACTGCTCCCCGCGTCGTAGTAAATCCTACCCCGTATCCCACGCGTAGGGACGCCTCAGGGAATGCGTAGCTACTTCCGCTCGTCGGTGGTTGGCTCCGGACGTCGCTCAAACGGGTGACAGGCGTCAAGTTTGCGATGACGTAGCGCGACAAAGTGGGCAGAGCCGCTACGTGAGTGTTGCTAGGATACGCTCCTCCTTTGCATTACGTCACTTCCATGTACCTTTTCTCAAATGTCCAACCTAGCGATCCACGACTCAGATTGAGGCACCGCCGTCGCCCGGTGTGTCATCCTCTTAACGTCGTCGTCGTCATCTCGCATAGAAAAATCGAGCCCGCTGGCTTAGACAAGGCAGCACCTGTTCCCACCGTTCAGGGGCCGTGAAAGGATTGCGGCCAGCGATTTCTCGAAGCAACCAGAGGCTCTTGACCACAGTGAAACGTTTTCTGGGGGACGCCTTTTCAAACAAAGTCTGCGCAGCTTCTTAGTGCAGCGAGGTTCATAAGGGTCAAGCGCGCTCCCAAGCATGATTTCAAATAGCGAGCACCCACCTTTCCGGAAAAGAATCATCTAGTGACCCTTTACTGAGAGTGGAACGTACTTTTTTTAAAATGGCGACGATAGCGGAGCTCACGCTCCACGCTCAAATCCCAGAGCGGGTCGCGCATGCGCGATGGCGACTCCGCTTTCCATAGAGCGGAGCGGGAAACCGAAAACGGTTAACTAAAACTCTCTAATATCTGCAAAGTGTTTTCCGTAAAGATATCGCTTTAGGAGAGAGAAAACCAAATTGCTATAACGAGCTTGGTACCCAAGTCAGCAGTATGGGAACTTTGCGCGCTAACCAGTGCGCTACTGGGTGCGTTTTAATTTTGTTTACATTTTACTACCGGGTGTTTTTCAGCATTGTTTGGAAAAAATACAAAAACTTGTATACACCTTTTGAAAACTGTTTGTCTCGGACTGTTGCAGAAAGTGCTCCCATGAAGTTTTCTTCCTACGGATGCCGTTTACTCTCTTGACAAAAGACTTCGCCTAGAGCCAGGGCATTTTTAATCAACAGTTACATTTCACACAACACATTTCCAATTGTTATTGAAATTTAGCCCATTTTCAATCGCATTTAAAAAAAAATCTTCCTTATTCTTGGGGCTTCAAAATTCACGAATAACGTTTAAAGAGTTCCCCAAATATTTAGGTGAAAGGCTGTGTTGGGGATCAGTTGCCAGGAAATAAAAAAGTAAATATAAATGAGTAATGAACTCAATAAATATTTCCAGATCAACGTCGCAATACAAAATTGAAAGTTTGAGTAAAAGAAAAGAGAGTCTCTAAGAAGGATGAAAAGATATACGTGTTTTTGAAAAGCAATTATTAATATAATTTTGACCTTACACAGTGATCGGGAACCTGAAAATTCCCAACAAATACATGAACGCACATAGGAACATTTCGATGTTCCCTCAGGGTAAAAGACTAATGAGAATGATAGAACTGCCGCTGACGATATGCAACGGATACGACACAAGACGCTACGCGCAGAGCGCACGGGAAAGCAAAGAAATTGTTACGTACGTAGTTACACAGATATGAAGCAGGGGCCTAACAGTAGTGATGTTGATGATGACAATGTCCAATACATAAGATGACAACATGACCTGCCGTTTACGCGGTTAGTAAGCTTTGCGTTACCGTCTTTTCACGAGCGCTTTTTTTTTACGAGTGTAGCAGCGGTCCTGCTGAAAGCGAGCCGCGGGCTGGGCTTCATTAGAAGTACTGCGGCCACCCACGCGACGGTTGGAACACCTCTGCAGGACGAATTTGGCCCGCAGGTTGAAGTTTGAAGAGCCGTGGCATTTAAGCTGCAATAAAGAGTTAATGCTCGAAGTCGCTTTCATGACAGTAAGCTAATTTAAATTTATTTGAGAACAAGAGACTGGTTTTTCCATTGAATATGTTTGAAAGGTACCACTGCCAACTGATAGATCGCACAAGTCGACATTGGACGTGAAAGTTCGGATTGATAGCCCCTTGAAGAAGTATCCTTTATTTTCGAAACACAAGTTGTCGGGGCAGTTATATTTTTTATCTAAATATATGAATTGGAAACAATTATTTTCCGTGCATGTGTAGCGGCTGTCATAACTTGAAATGTTGTTTTGGTAACGGTTTATTCCTCCGGCCATGACACCTTAGAATAGATCGCGAAGTCCATCTCCAGTGATTGTTTTTATGCGAAGGGGCCACACGGAGTGTTGTTTTCTTCTTATCAAAACAATGTGAATAATATTTACAGCTCTATTCCATTTCACATTGTCCGACCACAGCCTGCGCGACTATCCGAAGGAGCAAAAGCCTAAAGTAAAGAGTCTTGGCTTTTGTCGTCTCCCTCTCCACTACAGGCAATGGTTACTTCTCGCGTAATGTCACTCACTGATTGGCAACATTATGTTCCTACAATTTATATTACAATCAGATCTTACGCTTCGCTGTAATATTTTAGGGCTGTCCACTCGGGTCTTGAGTGTAGAGACGTGGAAAAAGAGACGGTCGAAACAACATCTCCTCACACACAGCCGGTTTCCTGCACAACCGATTGACGAACAATGCACACTCGCAAAATGATAAAAATAAGAAACACAACAAGGCACATCCGTGTTTTTGTATCTTGCCTCACCGCTGCCCAGAACGTCAAAGTCAAATTAGGGGGTTTTTCGTGCCAAACCTACGTCGGGCATCTGGCACGCCCCAGCGGAGGACTGAGGATTAATTTGGACCACATGGGGATCTTTTGACGTCCAACCGAAAGCTCGGTTACACGGCGCCTCTTCAGCAATAAGCCTCCGTCAGTTTGCGAGTACCTCGGCCGGGATTGGAACCCGCCACTGGGGATCCGTGGGCCGGCGCTCTCGCCTCGAAGCCACCTTGGCGGCGCCTCACCGATGCAACAAAGCGCGACGTGTAATGGTACGCAGGGTTTATTGAGATGTGAATTCCAATAACAATGGATTCCTAGAAGAAGTAAATGAACAATGACATAGGAGCGACGGAGCCCACCCTAAAACCTAACAAAAAATACACGCATTTTTTCATCAAAGCTGCCTATGGTTTTTCTTTCGTAGAGTTTCCATATGCGTCTTAAAAAAGGCTGCGCTCACACAGGCGAATGCGCCTCGCACCCAGACATTCCCCGCATAAAAGATTCGAAGTAAATAACCAAAATAAAGCGTTGACGAACGCGCGTGAAGATGCTATTTGTTTTAGACTTTCGCTTTAGAACAGTTAGTGCTGCAGACACAGGCACGTGCGGCGCGTCGAACACCATTCCCGGCATTCTCCTTGATGCTCGGGAAATTTAGAGATAGGTCTGTTCAGTACATTAGTTATCAAATATAGGCACAATTTTTAACATCAGTAGACTCTCTGGTAGAAAGTAAAGTTTTCTCAAAACTTTGCCGCTGTGCGACCCGTGTCGGCCATGCCTACCCTCGCACCGCCCTCTCCTTGTCGTCGCTCCAAGCCACTTGCTTGCCTAGTTTCCTTTCCTTCCATCTTCCGGCGTGGCGGTCCCCAAGTGCGTGTCTACTTTCCGCTGGGTGGCGGTGCCGTCGCGCGTCTTAAGTTTTCTCCGGCTCCTCGGGGCGGTGTTAGACGTCCATACGAAATAATGACCACCACTTAAGACATCAATGAATGTGTGTGCGTACCTTTAGTCACGCTGACCACCGATCAAGAGAATAAATATCTTCGAACCTTTGTTAAAAATTTTGTGTCACACCTGTGTCGTATGTTAAACCGATTTGCTGGTTATCCCCCTTCAATGAGTGGAATGGCTTCTGATTTTTTTTTATTCTCACTCACGTGATCAGTGGTGCACATATGTTTTATACATGTTTACTTTATACAGAATGACACGTTTTTAAGAAACTGAACCTTAAGATTACCTATCTATATTTATCTTTATATTAAAAAAAATTGTGAAATTTCCAAAAATCGATGGTTCTGGCACTTTTGTGTTTGAAGCATCCTACGAAGTTAATTATAAGTAAACCGTTTTATTCCCCCTGTATTTAAATTTAACCCGCGAAATAATCACATCAAAACGATTGATATAGGTTCATGCGTTCAGTAACTACAGTGAATTATTAAAACAAAAAAATTGTGCTTGTTTCTTAATTTTTATGTTTCTGCTTTCCCCAAGATGTCGCTCGCAGTTCATGAAGACGTAGTACTCTAGTTCGGCAGCCAGTTCGCTGCTGTTGCCCAGCCAGGACCTGTCAGTTGGTCTTACGTCACACAAATCGTTTTGCGAGCTCACCCTCTGGGTCTTAAAGGGGTACGGAAACAAAATTTTAGCGCCGATCTTTTTCCATAAATATGGGCTAGGGACAGGCAACACCTCGGAAATATGAATATCGCGCTGTGAAACACAGGAGAACTAATTTTAAACCTAATTAAACGATTTCAGATTCACATCTGGTGGATGGTGGGAAAGTTCTCGTGACATCACTTCTGGCATAGGAGCAGCGCCGTTCTGCGGCAATACGGCGCGCCGGCAGGATTAGCCTAGGCCTGAACGCGTTTGCAAAGCCTTGGCGGAGAAAGCCAAAACGTAGTTGGCCACAGTGAGCTCGTTCTCGTTGCGGCTCTTTGCACGACAGGCACGACACGACCCGAGCATGCTTCTGGCACGGCCGGTATTGGTTGCTGCGAGCAGACGTTAAAAAAGATATGTTTGAACTACGAGAGTGTCAGCAAGAGCCACGCTAATACCTGTTCAGACTCGGAGCGGACACGCGCGTTTGATAAAAGTGTTAAACTCGCTCTGTTAGACCGCGTTTCGGTAAGCACTTTTGGACCGACCTTTCGATTGAAACTCGATACTGACATGACACTCGGCAAAGAAAGGTTGGACCGACATCGCGTAGCTCCCACGAACTGCTATAGCTCGACATGTCAGAATAAAAATGGCATACTAATAACAAAGTGTACATACCGTGTTGCGAAGGTAATCCGTAATCCGTATTATATGAGCTCTATATCACACAGAACAAGGAGATAGAATCAATGAGAGTCCCTTTTCGACGACAGCGTTCGTCACCGCTGTCTCGGAAAACAAGGAGATCGAGATGAAAAGGGGAAAAGATTGACCTCTGAAATTTAGTTCAGGGATCAAACTATTCATCCGGGAAGGGTTCAAGAGGGTCACGCGGGCATATTCCATTCAGCAGGCCAGCCGGTCATCGGCAGAGGGTCTTGGCCAAGGACCGCCCAAGCAACGGTGCGCCGAGTCGGTGTTGCTGTATAGGCCTACAATATTCTCCCGAGCTCGCTTGGTCGGTAGAATCGTGGCCGTTGTAGCTGTTCTCAGGTGTTTGTGCATCCTGCGTTCTTGATCGCTGTGATCTCTTTTAAGTACTCTTTCCTCTTTCTTCCTGGTTGAAGTCGGGGCGCACGAGAGGAGCACGTAGAAAAATAAATGCCCGTTGGTCGGCGCTACCAAGTAACTGAGCGCAGAGCCGTTTATACTCTGACTGAGCGACGCTGTCGGCCATGTTGATTTGATGGTAAAATGTGCGTAAGACAGCTGCCACAGCTGCGGAGCTGTCGTAGGATTCTGTCGTAACCTGCGCTAAAGTCACGACAATTTCGTTTCGAGATTACGGGTTTTCTCTCAAATATGTCGTACGCACTTTTTTTGTGTTAAGTTCGCTTTGACAATCTGGCCTCAGAGCTGGTTTTGTCAGTGGTGCCGTGGTTGCCGACTTGCCGTGGTGCAGCGTGCGTGCAGCCCTTGCACATCTCAAACGGCCACGTTGCACAGGTCTTAAATCGTCGACGCGCCATTAAGTGGCAACGCTCGTAACCACAACACCCTCGCCGTAATCTTTCCCGTCTGGCACAAGTGACGTCACGAATGCGAGCAATATCCCAAGACGCATCGCGCTCTCCTATGGCTGATTTTTGAGCGCGCGCCCAATCGGGCCCCTCAGGGTGAAAAATATAGCGATCCGTTCAAAATACAAACGCGCGATTATGACATACGGATATCATTGATCATATTAAACCTATTTCTGACCATAATAGGTGTATTTCAAGTTTCGCTTCAGTATCCCTTTAAACGTTACTAAAAAGAGAATGAAGTTTCGTTTCCGTCTGAAATAATCTCAATTGATTCAGTAGGTTTAGAAGACGTGACTACATTTTATACGAACTTAAGCATTATATGTAGATGATGCAAAGTTTAACGTGTCAATACGTTTCACAAGTAAAAATATCCGACCACAACCTTTTCATAATACTTTCAAAACAACGTGAAAGCTTATTTTATTCTTTCCTCATTCACTTTTTTTTCGCATTACAGTTGTCATTGCGCCACGTTCGACTCTACTCTGGAATTTGAGTGTAAGCTCAGAGCAACGACACGGCACTCGAACTCAAGAAAAATGCATCAGATCTAGTTGTTGAGCACTGTGCTCTCACATTCTCACTGAGTATACAAAACGTGATGGCATTTGTCGCAAAAATGCGGGAGTTATATTGGTTTGATGGACGTCATAACATAGGAGTTGTCTCGATAAATGTTGACGCGGAAGTATGCAACGCAGGGAAATAGTCCGTCATTTGAAACAACCTAAAACAGCTTTTGTAACTCGCTTCGCGTTTTAAGTTGGTACTCATGATGAGTGGTGATTTTCAAAATAGTAAACAATATTGATTCTTAGTGTAAACAATGAAGAAAAATGTGGATCAAAACGACTATATTTATGTCCAGTAATTATAGAACATTGAAAAGTGGGCGTACTATATAAATCAGGAGCGCGATTTTAAAGGAGCTGTGCAACAATTTTTGTACTGTGCACAAATACCGCTTAAAACGGATCCCTGACGTTACTGACCTATAAAACACGCGTTCGTTTTTCACCCCACGCAATAGAAGTCCCAGAAAAAAATTTAAGAAAAACGAGCAGCGTTCACCCCCTCAACTCGCAGCCAGAACAAGCGGCCACGTGATCTGGAGCCGATTATATGCCGCCAGTGTTGATCATAGCCACGCGCTGGGGTTGGCAAAGCACAGGACACGCGCTGAGTTCCAGACATTGTTATGGCTCGGCTGTTGTCGTCGTTGCAGTGATTGGACACGGGTCACAACCCGAATGCTTCTCGAGCTAGCAATTGTCACGAGCCCAAGTCGAGTGCCCACGCAATGCTCGGGTCCAATCTATGAACCGCATTCAAATATCGTCACTTGGGTGTACTGCGATCCCCGAGTTACGTCATCAAATTTTGCAAAGGAGAGATTGAATGAAAATGACCGCTTTTGTCCTTGAAATTACACTGCAACAAAGGAGTTTCTTGGCCAATGGCGTTGCGTGTGAGTATCCTTGAGTCCCAGCTGTGCCAGTAAGCTCGTGTAGAGAGAAAAACATTCCAATTGAATATCGTTGCACAGCTCCTTTAAAGGTTTCGTCCGAACACATGCACAAAGGTTGCCATCGCGAGTCAGCGTGCGATGCGCCCCTCGGACAACGCTAACCTAACATCTTATTTGAGCGTAGCGATTTTCGTGGACTACAAAGAGACAGCAATTTCTTTACTCTGATATTTGAAGAAAATTTATTTAACCCGTAGTTTCAGTCCACCTAAATTTGCCTAAAGAACCGACCGTTTCCTGTGTTGAAACAGGCAAAGGAAAAATTGGTAAATATTATTAGTCAACATAATTCGGTCAAACGCACCTTTTACCAACCGACGGTCGCGCGCCTTCAACAATTTCCAAATATTTCGCTTCTGTGCCCCTTCAACACACTTCAAGGAGAGCCATATCTCCGTAAGAATCGACATCTTCATTCAAAGTGTAGAACTGAGCGAAAAATGCGAAACTAATTTGCAGTCGCTCGCGCAAAGCACGAGCAATACTTGTAAGCCGCTGGAGATAAAAGGGAATCAAACTTTTAATCTCACTCTTTTGGAAAATCATGCGGCAGCTATCCTGACACGACAGACAGCCAAAACCAGCAATTGTTATAACCGCGAATGCAGAGGTCGCGTGCGATCAACCGGAAAACAAAGAAGCCTTCGAGTAGTGTTATCTTACGCACGAGACTGTTTGTTGAATAATAACATCTTAGAGGTCGGAAATTTGATTTTTGTGCTAACTGGCCCTTAATACAAAAAAGGATGCCTCCACACACTCGCAGTCAAATTTCAAGCACCCTACCTCCGAGCAACTACAAGTGCCACCCGCACGACCGCACACCGCAGAGGCCGTTGCGATCTCGGCCCCCTCGGGATGCGCGCGGTGGCCGAAGAGGCCCCTCATGAAGCCCTCGCGGCTTCCCTGCGAGCGCGCTCAGCTGCACGGTTTATGCCGCACTGTAATCCACACCAAACAGCATACGCGCGCAAGAGGGAGAATGTTCACCACAACACGTTTCAGGTGTGTATTTTTTATATAAAATGCATGTCGGAGTCCGCGGACCGGCTCGCACCACTCACACAATTCTGGTTGAGTCGGTTAGCGGCTTAAAAATGGCGGAACTGAGCCCCCACACGCTGCGCGCTATTTGTAATCTCGAAAGGAAAAAAAAAAAGAAAGAAAGAAAGGCAGGTTCCACGCGCTATGGTCGGATTCATTCTATTTAGAGTTTTATTTGACTCAAAGTTGAGTTTTATTTACCAGAGTTTTTTCTTATGGCCTGAATTTTCACATTTGTTTACTAATGGCGTGTGCACTCAGGCTATCTGTTGGTGTGGTGTAAAGTAAATTGTTATGTCTTTAATGCAAAAGTGTGAAATAGTATACTTGGTCAGCCTGAAAAATATTAAATGACGAAGAGTGGCTGTCTCAGACTTCTCACACGCAGCCGGGTTAATGCATCAGGGAACGACAAACAGTACAGTCTCGCAGAACAGAAGAGATAAGGAAAAAGTTGCCCTTGGCGTTACCATTCAGTATACCTTCCCAGAAATGTAATTGAGAATTGCACATAGGGCATTGCACCTTACCTTACCTTCTAGAAATGTATTGTTATTGACACTCACATTTTAATGCGATCATCGCCACGTTGTACTAAGTGCTTGGTTACCCGTTCTTTACTCCGTCTCAGCGTATAAACTGGAAAGTTTTCCAGTCGGCTGGAGTGCATGCTTCCTCTCAAAACAGTAGAATTGGAATTGCGGCTCAAATATTGAACATTGGGAAACTCTTTCAGATGTACCGAATGAGTGGAGAAGGCGAAACGAATATTTCTCACATGACCAGCTGCGAACAGCGCTAAAAAACGTTGGACCGCGACGAGGAAAGACACAGACAGAGCGCTGTCTGTATGTTTCTTAAAATTGTTGTTACTTTTGCGTAATATATTTGCGAACATCTCAACAGCAAAGTTTCCTGCTGACTTGGATTATTTGCACTCTTCACTGATTTCGTTCGTTGGCAAAATAAAGCTAATTTGCAAACAGGCCCCAGCCCCTACGCCGCCACCCCCCCCCCCCCCTCACACACACACACACGGAGCTAAACCTAACGCAGGCAGCACATAAACGTGAAGAAAACGACGAAAGAACGTCGAAGACGCATGTGACGTGACGTCGTACAACGTCGAAGGTCCGGACGTTACCTTCCTTGGACGTCGGTGAAACCTTTACATGTGCGCGACAAAAGATGCACAGAAGGTTGAGAAACCGTTTCCAAAGACGTTTGCCATACGTCACAGGCACGTCTCAATGGGCCGTTGCGTCTTCCCTCGACGTTTATGATACCTGTGTTTTCGACATCCGGACTAACAACGACATTCATAGATCTTCGAGAAACCATTCCAAATAACGTTCCCTAGGCGTCGTGGAGGAGACGCTGTGTCCACCCCCCCCCCCCCCCCCTCACTAAAAAAACAAAACAAAAACGTTTTGAGTATTATTGCGAAGGCAAGTTGCTCTCATGCAAGTACGAAGGAAGTAACTAAAACACAGGTTTGGTACGAACTGTTTATTTTAGTATTTTCAGACACGAAATGCAGTACGGAGCGCCGCCAAAAGACGTCCCTGGATGTGCCAGCCTGGAGTATATAAAACAAAGTCACGTAAAGAAATGAACAAGGGACTATGCCACGCTGCGCGGAAAGTTCCACCGCTTGCGTTGTTCTGCTTCTGATTAATCCGCTGACAGGCGTGCTTTACCCACCCCATTGCACATAGCTGGTACTCTCGCTGCGAGCACGGGAATGGTTTCAGAAGTGAGATCCCGTCCGCTGAGCATTCATGACTGGGATCGTCGGAGGCGTCTGAAGGGACTTGATGGAAGACTGGACTTTAAGCGCCATTATCTGCACTGCCCCTACTTTTCTGAGAGGCGTCATTTATATCCTCACAGGCACCTTGATCCCAGCAGTAATACGATTCAACGTGTGAAGCGTCATGGCCTTGAAAAAGGTCCGCGAGCCGTAACTGAACACGACGGGGTTTTTGGCGATCACCAACTTTTTAATAGGGGCGACTCCGTCTGGACAGCAATATAGAGAAATCGAATCGCAGCACTTCCACTGTATGCAGACTCGAAACAAATCACGGCGACAAACATCCTGCCTCATTGACACCGTAGACGTGACGGACGGTGCTAGTGACTAACTTTAGGAAAAAGCTGGACCGGGTGATACCCAGAGCTGTTCTCTCTGGGCCAACATAGAATTCAGTGAAATGTATTGGGAACGAATATACGTGCAAATGGAACTAACGCTTGTCGATTGTTCCTCGCCACTATCTTCCCCCACTTTTCTCTCTCGCCCTCTTCTTGCCGATTTTCCTGACGCATCGCATGGGGCTCTATTGAGATGTTACTGGCATCTCTTCTGTTGCCTTTCCGCGTCTCTCTCGTGTCGCGTTGGCGCCGGCTGTTTTTCTTTCTTTTTTTGCCGACCCGGAGGTGCGGGTTGGACTTGAACGCTTTTTGGACCGTCGTCTGGGCCATTCAGCGGTAGACATCATGAGTGACAATCTACTAAAACTGTTAACAGTATCAGCCGGATTTCGTCATTGCCGGGCATTTTATTTTTTGGAGTAGTGTTCAGAAATGCGCAAGTGTGCAGTGAAATTGTGCTCCGATATAGTGCGTGTCGGCATGCGATTTTCGTTTGGGTACATCATCAGCGCCAAAGAAAGCAAGATCTGTTTGATGGTCACGTAACAGGACTGTGCCCCGATCTACTGAAAGCGCTAATGTGCTGGAAGTTGATGTTGTGGATGAACTGTGATGTTGATGCGAATTTTGTGGTTGTGCGCAAGTAAGCATTGGTAACAAAACACGAAAAGAAATCGCTTAAGATCAAAACAATGAAAGATTGGTCGAGAAGCAGTATGGATGCTCCTAGGATATGATGCATGCCTGAAATCATTTGGAGAGGGGATAGTGTTGCGACGCGCCTGTGGCGACGCGCCTGTGGCGCATGTGTGACAACACATGAAACAAGAGTATCATGCTTTTGCTTACCAACTTCTAGTCGACTTCAAAAACTTTTAATTAAATAAACATCTTTATCAGTGTGCTACAGTGTATTTTGTGTATGCAGAGTCATTTCTCTCTCTCCACTACAGGCAATGGTTAATTTAGGCCTAATGTCAATCACTGGTTGGCGACACTATGTTCCTAAAATTTATATTGCAAACAGATTTTACGCTTCTCTGTAATATTTTAAGGCTGTACACTCGGGTTTTAAGTGTAGAGACGTGGAAAGGGGACGTTCGAAACAACATCTTCTCACACACAGCCGGTTTCCTACACAACGGATCGACAAACAATGCACACTGAAAAAATAACGAAAATAAGAAGAAATCCTTGGCACATCCGTGTTTTTGTATCTTGCCTCACCGCTGCAACGAGGATCGAAGTGTAATTGTACGCAGAGTTTATTGGGGTGTGAATTCCAATACCAATGCATTCCTACAAGAAGTAAATCTGCAATGCCATAGGAGCGACGGAGCGCACCCTAAAACCTAACAAAAAATACATGAATTTTTCAGCGAAGCTGTTTATGGTTTGTGTTTCGTAGAGTTTCCATATGCGTCAACAAAACCCCTACGCTCGCTCAGGCGAACGCGCCTCGCGCGTACACCTTGCATAAAACGTTCGAAGTAAATAACTAAAATAAAGCACTAACAAACGCGCGTGCAAGATCGTGGCGCGATATGTTAAAAACCCGACTTTTCCGGTCGATTTAAAGAGCGTGGCCGATATTTGAAACACCCGATAGATTAGAGGAGGTAGGCTATAGTCACAAAATGAGAACGGCAAGTGGAGTTTCAGTTACCAAGCCTCCAAGACGACCTTCTTACATTTTAATACTTCGACGTCTAGTGAGGCTCGGGCATGAACGCGCAGTCAAACAAACTGCAGTGGAAGGAATGGAGCGCGTGTTGGTGGCCAGGCGTTCGAGGGACACGCATGTCGCTTCCAGTCTACCGGTGGCTATGACTGTACTTTCGTTTCTCGCGCCTCTATCGCTACCCCTTTTTGGGGGTCGTGACCCACAGTTTGAAGAAGCACTGGCTTAAAGCACTACACTCGTTTCCACAACTACAATAAAAAAGCAAGTTTTGTGCATAGTTCTTACATTTCGCTAAGTATTTACTGCAGGGTTTCATTCTCAAAAACAAAACGAAATACTTCGCTTTTGAAGTGCGTTTTCAGAAAATATCTTTAATATCTTAATTATTCGCATGAAGCGGAATATTATCACCGATCCGCGATGAGCCAATTTTTTGTGCCGATTCTTGTTTCTGTGCCTTTTCAATGATTACATATAGTATAGTCAGCGAAACGTTCGCTGCCGCTATGATGCTTTCATAATGTCTCTTTTCAAAAAGAAAGCTGAAATAATATTGTTATTGGGGTGTGTCCAAAGTAGCTTTATCGAAGTCGGTAATAGGGTCTCGCTTCATCTCTCAAAATAGTTCTTGGTGGCTAGGCACCCAACTTTTGTCTAAAGGAAGAACACGTTCTTGAAAAACTCTCTGTCGTCCTCGTTGCGTTCATGGTTCACAACGGTGTACAGGTCGTGTCTGTGGTGCTTCCTTATGGGCGTCTCCTTTTTCAACGAAGACAGATGGTCCAAGTCAACTTCCGCCATTACCCCTGCTTCATCATGTCCCGCCGACTGCACCACATCTCCCCGCGGATCGATCAGCATGCTGTGTCCGCAAGGACTATAAGTCGCGTCTTGGGTCCTCGGAGCTGACACCGATGCCACGTCTATCTGGTTGTCTATAGCGCGCGCTCTTGGAAGCAAATCCCAGTGAAGAGGACTCAAAGCCGTGTTGAAGGAACCAGGAAATACCAAGAGCTTGCAACCAAGGTCCGCGTAGAGGTGCGCTAGAGGGGCGAACCTCACCTCTTGGGAAAGTCCCACCGCCACTTTGCAGAAGGGAGTGTCGAAGGTGGTCAGGCGATCACCGGGCGTCAAGTAATCTGACTCACGAAACGCTTGCCTGCCAGGAACGTTTACAACGAGGAGGTTCAATCTTCGATGCTTGGCAACCATGGAGCCATCGGGACCGTATACCAGGCAGGTATCGTACAGTGCTAATCACACTTGTCTATAACGCGCGAGCGTGCGGCTTTCTCCGGGGAGCGCTAGACTGGTGGCATTCGCGGAAACTAAGCTAGTCACGTGGCGCAGCATGGAACGGTCCACTCAAGGGGTGTCCTGCCCCCTGTATCAACTTGATAAGCGATAAAAGTAAAGTGCTTTATGATATATTTTTGTTTTTTGATGACGATATCTTTGATACGCCTTCACGCTTTAGTTTGTTTATTGTTCGAGCAATGATGTTTGTAAAAAGCGTGTGAGCAGCCTTCCGCGTTAGCCGCCAGCTGATAGAGCGGGCAGGACAACCCTCGAGTGGGCCGTTCCATGTTGTGCCACGTGACTAGCTTGGTTTCCGCGAATGCCACCAGTCTAACGCTCCGCGGAGAAAGCCGCACGCTCGCGCGTTATAGACAAGTGTGATTAGCACTGTACAATTTTCCGTTGTCCTTCTCGGCCATAGAACCTCCGACGAGGTAGATCTTGTTCTTTCTTGCGGTAGAAGACAACATGTCACTTGTCTCTCCTGGAATGGTGTCGGCGTAGAGCTCCAAGTTGTTTAGCGTGTCGCTTGAGTAAGGAAACGTTGGAGACAGGCAGACAACTTGTGCTCCGCCGGACGCAAGTCTCTTGACGTGCATCCGTGCGTTCCGCAGGTTTTCGGATTTGTTGGTTGTCAACGACAGTTGTAGCAGCGCCAGGTAGAACTTGCTAGCTCTCATAATACTTCCAAAAAACAGACGGCCGCAGACAGACTCGTGGCTCTTTGTTGATGTGCACCAAGCTTGATATAGCCGTAGTTTCATAAAGCAAAACGAATTAAGTTTGCGGCGCTATACCACATTCGTTCCCTAACAAAAAATAAGGGGTAATTATATCTGAGCTATAAGATAACGTTCGCAATTGGTACACAGACATACAATTATATGGAGCGTAAGGGTATATAAATAGGCTGTTATTCAAAATATTAAAGACAAAAAAAAATTTAGTTACCGTGTTTTATGCACCTGCGCCCAGAGTCTCTTCCGATTTCCACAGAAGTTTCCCAACCTTTAAGGTCTAAAACAACGTGTAACAATTTTCCTGGATGGTATTTAGGTCGAATCGCGACGCTTGCTGGAAGTCACTTTGAGCATGATGGTTTAAAAAGACGAGAATTGACTGAGAGCAAATGAAGCAATACATAAGCTAAATCACTTTTGACTTGACATTTATGTTACTTGGTTCAGGGTTATTGTAATACTAATGTCTTTTATATTTTATATAGTTTTGAATTTAGCACTAACAGAGGCCTACAACGCCGAGCCGTTCGGTGGAATGTGTTATAGCCGCTAAGCCATTCGTAATCTTCCGTAAAGGTAATTAAGTAAACTGCCTATGTTTTTCACGCATAAAAAGTACTGTCTTATATTTTAACAGGACCTTAAAGTTAAAGGCTTTCCAACGCGACATAGATGAGAGAAGTGTACACTCAAGCACCTGCGTGTGTTAGAATGAACACACATTTGTTTGTCTCCTGAATGATGTTTGACAGTTCGTTTCAATGCGTGAGTAATAGTGCCCTGGTACATGCCCAGACCTCGGACTGATCTGGAGCACACGTATATAAACTTCGCAACGTCGCCCCGGGATGGCGCAACGGTCCCACTGACTGCGGAAACTGGCAAGGAAAAACCTCCTGCAAGAGCGGACGAATGCCGCCGGGGTGTATATTTCGAGAGGTTCGCCGAAAAGAGGCATAGCAACGGAGGTCGCACTGGATGCGCTGGTGATAGACCGACACGCTGGTTCCAAACAAGCCCGCTTTTGCCCACACCAGGTGGAGGCACTGCGCGAGCGCAGAAACCAGATTCGCGTGAGTTGAAGCTTTTGCGCATGCGCCGCGGCGACAACAGCGCCACTGCAGAGGCGTGACGTCAGAGCTGTGACGTCACTCGACATATCCTCCTTCGCCAATTTCGGAGCTGCGTAATTGGGGACGACGGGTGTATCACTGGGAGTGGGGAACGTGTTAAACATCCCCCCCCCACCCCCTTTAACGTGGAAGGGGGGGGGGGGGGTGTTTCGACCTAACTAACTCTCCTGCACCCGACTGGTAACGGTCGGGTGCAGGAGAGCTAGTGGGCATCGATTTTTTTTTTCTATTCCCGGAACTGCAGTGTAAAACGCAAACATTTTAATTGAAGGAAATGACATGGAAAGAGGGTAGTTTCAAACTCAGCTACTTACTTTGCTTCCACGAATCCTCATAGACCCAGAAATCTAAGGCCGACTACAGTTATCACTGAACTTCCACAAAAAGACAGTTACAACAAAAGAACTGGTTACCGGACATCGAACACACCCTTGTATCCCGAACTTTGTTCAGTTAAAATATACATAAAAATTAACCTTTATTCCTTCTCCCTTTGTCCCTCACCTTCAAACCGAACAACGAATCTAGCCTTCGCGAAGAAGGACTTGTAGTTCTCTATACTGACCTCCCAAGAGCCCTACCGAGAAGCAGCTGTTGTTAAGTTCGAAAAAGGGACCTTGTTAGATTGAAACGTGTGAGGTTGTTGTCAAACGCTCGTGCAATGTGGGGTAACAGTATATTGGCTTGTCTAATTGCCCGTCAGAAACATAGATATGGTTAACAGCTGAGATTTTTAAAGGTGAATATATGAACATATGAAAAAGTTCCCGCGTGTTTTTTTTTTTCCTGCTGCCTTTCCGTCACGGCATTCAAATTCGTACCTGCAGGATAGATGATAGGGTAGATAAAAGGAAAAAAATGATGGAATAGATAAAAGAAAAAAAAAAACTTTGGTCGATTTAACTAAACATGGTGATCATCGAAATGCGAATGTAACGTACATGTAAGGATACGTTCCATTTTTTTAACTGTAACGAGAACGGGTTCCCTCTCCACATACGAAACTTGTAACGGGAATGCGTTCCAAAAATCAGAAGGAACGAGAAACGACCTTTTGTTCGTTTTTTAAGAACGTGTACAACAAACACTGGCTCTAGTGGGCTCCTCCCACCAATGGAAATGACGTCCACTCTTGATGTTGTTGTTAATGATGTAGTTGGCTTAGTAGGGCGTAGGGTGTCTCTCCGTCGATGTTTTAAAATCCTTAAGAAAAAAGCAAAAAAAAAAAAAAAACGGCTTCCCCCCGGGGAAATTGAACATTGGTCCGCGCCTCTTGAAGTGGAGACGTTGCCACACAGCTAGACCACAGATTTTGTATAACTTTATTACTGAGCTACGCCAAACCCTTATTAACCCACTTTATTCTTAGGGTTCTCGAAGTACCCGAAAGACACAGCACGCGCGCTTTGGAGAAGTGCAAGGAAATATACGATAACAAACTGCCGTCGTACCTCAGCCAATTCTAATAGCTCGTACTGGGAGGCGCGCCTTCACGCGCTACGGAAAAAAAATAAACAAAAGCGTTCCGGACAAAATGGCTATATGTCTATTTTCTTCCGAATGCTTTTGTGCAGATACCTCACGGTCCGTGAACGTGATTCCGATGCTCAACGACTTTTTCGTGACGTGTTGCAGCTATCGTTGTGACTGTGCTGTGCATGAACACATTGGGTAGGGCTCTATAAAAAGATTGAAAAATAAAATTTCCTCAATCGCTACCGCCTCGAGGGCACAACCAATATTAATGCCAATTTGATATAAATGAATTGGATCCTAAGATCAAGTGTGAATTTTACCAAAAAGCAAACTGGGGGCAAAAAAGGAAAAAAAAAGTACCGGAAACAACCCAAAGGAACACCCTGGGAAAAAAATGAAAGACGTTTACAATCCGCTGTAACACTGAATTAGAGCGCAGCTCTTGAGGAGGAGGAGGGGAAGGTACGGAGAGGAGGCTAAGTTCCTCCTCCTCTCCTGTTCGCCTCCCATTTAGGGGAAAATTTTCCGCTAAATTTAGCGGGGGAATTTCACGCTAAAGTTAAAGGGAAATTTTTCCCGCTAAATTTAGCGGGGAATTGTTTTCCACTCAATTTAGGGGGAAAACTTTTCCCCGCTAAATGAGAAAATCTTTTTTCTCATTTAGGGAAAAAATTTCCCGCTCAATTAGAGGAAAAAATTCTCCCTAACTCTAAGCGCTCTTAGACGCTTAGGGCGCCTAAAAGCTGCGCTCTAAAACCAACGAGAAAGAGCCCATCAAAACTCGAGCCCACGCCCTCCTTCTACCGGGTCATGAGCGTGAATCACAGTGGGATCGGCGGCCCCGCAAGGCAACTATGCGCCAAGCGTTCCCGCCAATGTGATTACTTTTATATCTCTCGGCTCCCCCGGAGGGCTCCCCAGTGCAAGGGCCCCTGGCGCCCTAGTGCGAGGGACCCTCCAGGACGGGAGGGGGCAAAGGGGGCGAAGGGGACCCCCCCCCCCCCCCCTTCCCCCCGTCCTACCCAGGGAGACTCGAGAAGCCGCCACTCATTATGTCAGCCTTCCCCTTGAAGAGGCCGCCTCGATCATCCGGTGACCAAGCCGAGCCAAAGGCTCCCCTTCTCCGGCGGGGAAGGCTTCCTGAGAAGAGCTTCCTTCCCCAGCGGGGAAGACTTCCTGAGAGGAGCCCCAGAACTGGGGCTCCCCCCCCCCCCCCCCCCCGCCCACAGGCCGTGGGGGGGGGGGGGGAGGGGGAGGGTTTGTGGACGAACACGGGACTGCTGAATTTTACTGCGATAGCAGTTAGTGCGACACTTCGCGGGTTTATCACTACAACGTGAAGAACGTTAAATACCTCACGCTAGCGGTTGTACTGGACTGGCTAAATTTCTCCTCTACAGGTGGGAGGAT
Organism: Ixodes scapularis; assembly: GCF_016920785.2. NCBI lineage: Eukaryota > Metazoa > Arthropoda > Arachnida > Ixodida > Ixodidae > Ixodes > Ixodes scapularis. The sequence goes on from NW_024609883.1 coordinate 75,417,894, forward strand.
CGCCGCCCGTTGAGGCAGACTAAGTTTTCGGCTGTATAAATATACACACAAGCAATTTTTTTATTTAAATCGTAATTGACAAATAAGAATCGATAACAGCACGGATGCTAATTACACAAATATTGCTTTGATATGGCCCAGTTGACATTCTGATGCTTTGCTGCGCTGCGTAGATGAAAGGAAAACACACCTCGTAAAATTTAAACTAAAGCAGAAAATAGACGAAGAACAACACACATGACTGGCGCACACCAACAACTGTGTAATTTCTTTCTCATCTTTCTGCCCCCACAGCGCCACACAGTCACCATATTTTTTTTATATAATAGAGTGCACGTGGAGCGAAAGCTCGAGTTGCAGAATCCAAGGATCCTGGGTTAAATAATAATAATAATAGGAGTTTATTTTCCAACAAAGTACAGGTTTTAGGGCGGCTTGGAAAAAAAGCTGTTAGCGCATCTTGACTGGTTTCAAGCCCCCACGACATCGGCAGCGGCAGAACAGCAAAAAAAAAAAAAGACGAGAAAAAAAAAAACATTATTTTTACACGGGAGAATCATTTGCACGTATATTAGAAACAAAGTCGGGTTCTATAAGAGGACACTGCCGCAGTGTTTTCGAACGAAAACACATGAAATACACCCACAAGAAAAGCATACATTGCACAAAACCACAGTCAACCTTCCGAGGGGAGAGGGGCCCCGTCAGGATGGTGACGACCGATGATGGTGTTCGCCCGATGGTAGTCCCCCGGGAAGTCGATTAAGAAAAAAAAAACTAAAAGTTGTTCAATCCCGCTGGACACATTACGACGTTGGTAGGTTTACGGTGGCCAGTGTGGCCACGTTTATTTTGAGAACAAAACGACAAGTCAACGGTAATACCAAAACTTCCGAAATTAAAACCCCATACTTTAGTCCCCAGTCTCAAGAGCCGAATTCCCGAGAACCCTCTCGGCAGCCCTTTTCTAGCCTCGTAGATGCCTCCTTTCCCTCCAGAGATGGACCAATCACTTCAAATTTCACCACTCCCACGTGGTACACTGTCGTCCAATGGTCGGCGAGCTGTAATCCTGTCGCTGTAACCGCCAAACCTCAATTCCTTGTAAGGTTGTTCTCTGCAATTTTTCCAGTCTGACTGGCGCCAACCGCTAAGTTATTGCATCGGGCAAAAAGCGACAATTTTACACTAAGCGGCGAAACCCTCTATATAGAGGCACATTCGGCTAAAAGCCACAACGAGCTGCAAGAAGGGATCTGTCCGAGCAGACTACCGAAACCCGAGACGTTTCTTAACGACCGCGGGGAAGCCGCTCCCCACTCCCGGCCGCTCTGCCCCCGCAAATGCTCCCTCCAAAACGCCGACACTCACAAAGAAAGCTAAAAAAAAAAAAAAAAAAAAAAACGATGCCGACGCAACTGTAGAAAGATAGACTTTTCTAAAACAAATCTTACTTATTTCTAACAAAATCCTTTGTTACTTAACACCTCCCCACCAAGAACGTTGCAAGTACACTTGCTGTTCGCGCAACATCTGTCCCCCTTTTCGAGACAGACGTGTAGCATACAAAAACGAAACAACAACAGAGGAGCTATACCCCCTGCCAAAAAAAAATAATCTGTTGAGCGACAGGGAAAACCAACAACACACAAAAAAAAAAGAACACAAGGAAACACAGTCCGGTGAGACCCAAACCCGTACGTTCCAGATTCCACCATGACCAGTATTTACCTAAAGGAAACCGTAGACGCAGGCACCCAATTCGGGACCGCTAACCGAAAAACAAAAATCCACAATACCTTTACAACACTGAAAAGTCAGAATTCGCCTTACTCGATGCGGTCGAGCCTCGACAAGGCATCTGCGCAAGTATTCAGAGACCCTTTGATGTGGGATATTTCAACATCGTATTTCTGTAACGCCAGAGTCCACCTCGTCAGACGAGCACTCGAGGGGGCCTAGTAAGTCAAATAGGTTAGCGGGTTATGATCTGTCCTCACCTTTACCTTTGAACCGAACAGCCACGTGTCCAAACGTCCCAATGCCCACACCGCAGCGAACGCTTCTCTCTCGACAGCTGACCATTTCGACTGAGCGGCAGTAAGCTTCTTGCTCAAAAACGCTATTGGTTTCTCCCCTTCCTGCGACTCCTGGGAGAGACATGCCCCCACGGCGTGTTCGGATGCGTCGGTCGTGAGGATAATTTCCTTGCTCATGTCCGGGGCGGCCAGAGTCGGCACAGTAGCCAGCGTTTCCTTTACCGAGTGAAACGCCCGTTCTGCTTCTGTGCTCCACGGTATCGTGTTGGGAACCCGGCGGTTCGTGAGGTCAGTCAATGGGCGCACTACTTCCGAATATCCTGGAACGTATTCTCGATAATAGTTGAATAAGCCCAGGACACTTCTTAGTTCCCTCTTTGCCTTCGGCGCCTTGAGTGCTGCAATGGCGCTCATTTTCTCCGGGTCTGGAGCATGTGACGATGACCCCACCACGTGGCCAAGATACTTTACCTTCGGCTGTGCGAACCTACACTTTGTCGGGTTTACAGCAAGTCCCACAACCTGAATTGTCTCCAGAACCTTCTGGAGATGTTCCAAGTGCTCCTCCCAAGTCTCCGAATATACCGCCACATCATCAATGTATGCAGAAGCGTACCCCTGGTGTTCTTTTAGTACCTCATTCATGACGCGTTGAAATGTCGCAGCGGAAGTTTTGAGCCCGTACGGCATCACTTTCCACGCATACAGCCCGCGCGGGGTCGCAAAGGCTGTGTACCTCTGCGAGTCCTCGTCTACCGGTACCTGCCAATAGTCTCGCGTCATGTCCAACACCGATATGTATCTGGCTTTTGCCACGTCGTAAAGCAGTTCTGTGACATTCGCCATCGGGAAGCTGTCTGCCTCTGATATTGCGTTCAAACGTCTGTAGTCTATACACATTCGGATCGACCCGTCTTTCTTGGCGACACACACGACAGGGTGCGCAAAGCTGCTGTCCACAGGGTAGATAAAGTCCCACTCGAGCAGCTGTGCTACCTGATCTTCGACCGCTTTTCTGAGGGCGATCGGCACCCTGTACGGATATGACTTCAAGGGTTTCGCTTCGGCAACCAGCGCTATCTTATGTACCCCAACCACACTTCTCCCTGGTTTTTCAGAGAATACTTTCCTGAACTTCCTCAGCAATGTCGCGAGTTCCACCCGCTGGTCCGCACCAAGATGTGGCGAGTCATGGGTGATCTCCTCGATGGTCGCGTGATGCGCATTGTTTGCCGGAACGCTCTCTACATCTCCGAATTCTTCATCGGATTCCAAGATAACCCCAACATTCTGTGCCCGTGCGACATACCTGCGCAACTTGTTAGCGTGTACCCACCTGTCACCCCTCTCCGGACAGTCAACGATGTAACTGTCCGCGCGTTTTCGCTCCTTGATCACTGCGGGCCCCGACCATTTCGGCTGGAGTTTACCGGAGAGCCCCGTCTCGAGAACAAGCACCCTCTCGCCCACCGTGAACTCTTTCGGGCGTGCCCTCAAATTGTACCGGTGGGCATATGCCTGTTGTTTCGCATTAGCATGCTCGTCAACAACGCGAGCTGAGTCTGCCATTCTTTCTCTCAAATCTTTCAGGTACTTGGCCGCTGGCCTGTTTAGTCCTAAAGGCGGCGTCCATTGCCCCGTCCATGTTCTTTTCAGTATAGACAGCGGGCCCTGAGGCTCTCTACCATACATCAATTCGAATGGGGACCTCCCCGTGACCTCATTCGGGACCTCCCGATACGCCCAAAGAAGGCACGGCACGTACTGGTCCCAACACCCTCCCCTCTCACTCACCACGTGGCGAAGCATTGCCTTAAAGGTGCCATTCCAACGCTCCACGATACCATTACTCTGGGGGTGATCAGGCGTAGAAAACCGAATTTCCACGCCCAATCGGCTGAGCAGCTCCTTGGTGAGCTGAGGCGTGAAATTCGTTCCTTGATCACAACAGATCAGTTCGGGCACCCCGTGTCGCGAGAACACATCAACCAGTGCCTGGCACGTGGACTTTGCTGTGAGCGAGCGGAGAGGAATTACCTCGGGCCATCGCGTGCAGAGATCTACGACGGCCAGAGCGGACCTATGCCCGCGAGCTGAGCATGGCTCCATGGGACCGATGCAGTCCATAAAGACAGTCTCGAAACGTCGCTCAGGTCTCGTCAACGGAGTTATTGGGACTCGGTCCGTCACCATTTCCCGCGCGAAAATCCGACACCCATGACAAGACTGACAATATCTCTTGACATCCGCCGCCATGGTTGGCCAAAAGAACGAATTTCTAATTATCTGTTTTGTTTTCTTTTGTGAGAAGTGCCCTCCACATGGCATGTCGTGCGCCAATTGTAACACCTCTTCCCTACGGGGCTTCTGGAGCACCAGCTGTTTGCATTCTTTCCCATCAATTTGTTCCGTGTGATACAACAAATTACCTTCAATCAACATGCCATGTGTGCCGCTTCGGGATAGTTCCCACGAGCCCTGCAAAGAGCCGTCGTCTCGCTGTTCGCTTACGAACCCCGTTTCGGTCGCGCTCCGTTCCGTAACTGTCTCGACCAAGTCTGCATCACACGTGCTCCCGGCCGAATCAATACCCTCTACCACTTCCTCGAACTCCAAAGGGGGATCGCCGGAGACCTGGTCCTGTTCCGCTCTGATTTCTGCCTCCAGCCTTTGCACCTGTTCTGCCTGCTCAGCAGACTCAGAGTTTGCTCGCGTAAGCTCCTCAAATGCGTCCGGCGTCAGCAGCGCGTCCACCCCCTGCGCGAGTCTTTCCGTTACCGCACACAGCACGGCGAATGTTGGCCAGTCCCGCCGTCTGCGGTGTACAGCCCCAACGGCACATACCTCAGCTCTGCCGTCACCGTCTGACCGAATGCACCTCTGAGCATGATTTCTCCCCCTCCCCGCCTGCGTGACCCCTCGGGCACCACCTCCCGCCTCACGACAGTTATGTCAGCGCCCGAGTCCAAACAGGCAGAGAAGGGTGTGCCCCCTGCCGTAAGCTGTACCCAGCTTATACCCGAACCTGTTTCCCCATGCCTGCGCGTCCCCGCCGTCTCAAGGGTCTCGCGTGACTGCGGCAAAAGCGCTGCCCTTGCACTCAGACCCGCGGAGGCCGATTTATTCCCGGAGTCCACGGCTCTATGCGCTAATCCAGGACAGTTCTGCCTAAAATGCCCCAGCTTCCCACACGCGAAGCACCCCTGTGGTCGGGGTTTCTCAATCCTTCGCTGGTCTCCCCCAACTTTCGCAGGCCCACCCCGTAAGTTCACCTGTGGCTTCTCAGCCAGTCTCTGGGGCCTCCAGTTTCGATTGTGTCGACTCTCCTCAAATTTCTCCGCAAGTCCCGCCACTTCCTTTGGCCTTAGCCATTCTTTGGTTTCGTTCTGAAGGACGTAAGCGCGTACATCATCCGGCATGGCATGCTTTAGGCGATCTGAGATGATCAGCTGCCGTAGATCATCTAGTGTCTCTACCTTGCGGCTCTCCATGTAGTATCCATACATAGTATTAAGATTTGTAGAGAACTGTGCCCACGACTCGTTCTCTTGTTTGCGCGCGACATTAAACCTCCGCTTGTACTCATCCGGAGTCATCCTGAGCTCGTCGAGGATAATGTCTCGTAGCTCCTTGTACTTCACTACCCGTCCCTCTGCTCTGTTTGCCACAACGGCGCTCGCTTTCTCATTTAGAAACAGCAAGAGGATTGCCCCGTGTAGGTCCTGCGGCACCTCACAACTCACCAACATTGTTTCAGTGCTTTTAAACCATGCAGGCACCAATGTGTCTGTCACGGGCATTGGCGCCAGCACCGCACGTAGCTCCTTTGCATACCGTCCGACTCCCCCCGCACCCCGAGTGCTCTCTTCATGAGAGTGCTCCGTTATTTTTAGCTGCTCTAATTTTATTTTCTCGAGATCTATCTTTAGTTTCATGAGTGTAATCTCAGCACTAAGGTCATCCGAATCCGGTGACTGCCCTCCCCCACTGTTGCCAGCATCTGGTTCAGAGTTGGCCTAACTGAGGAAAGACCCTGGGGTCTTCGATCTAGTCTCTCTGGTCATGATGAGCCTCGGAGAAAACGGGAAAGGGACTCACCCACTGTTGTTTGGCAAAATCCAATTAGCTGTTCCTCCAGTCGCCGCCATCCACTTGCCGCAGTGTCCCCACTCGGCCTGGCGATCATGCCCGTCGCCTGGAAGTCTCAGCTCCTTCTTCGGTCACCGGAAAAAAATCAGAAAAAAAAATCACACAGAAAAGAAAAACGCACAATTTTCTGGCACCACAACGAAGTTCAGCACTGCAGCGACGATCTCGTCTCTCCTCTTGAGGCTTGCCCCGACATTCTGTCGCCGTTCGCTGAAGATGCTTCGCCGGTCCGCAGGTGAAGCCACAGGTCCTCCTGTTCTCCGACGTAAATGACACCCAGGACCGCCTGTCAGCTGCCACCACTCCTTTTGGGTAACTGTAGCCCCCCGGGCTCCTCGCGTAGATATTGCCACGGTCCTCACTCCGGCAAGAGCGAGCCTTGTCCGCAGTCCAGCAGACGACTTCTTTAGGTAACTGTACCCCGCCGGGCTTCTCATGTAGATATTGCCATGGTCTTGATCACTTTGGCAGGAGCGACCCTTGTCAGCAGTCCAGCAGACGGGACCCTTGTCTGCAGTCCAGCAGACGCGACCCTTGTCCGCAATCCAGCGGACGAAACACTTGTCGCATAGAGCCCAGTTACGCTCCGCCTGCCTCCGTTGATGCCGTCGTTTTCGCTCACCGCCCGTCGCAGGAAGTCAGCAGGATCCTGTCGACTGCGCCAGTCAACTTTCCGAGGGGAGAGGGGCCCCGTCAGGATGGTGACGACCGATGATGGTGTTCGCCCGATGGTAGTCCCCCGGGAAGTCGATTAAGAAAAAAAACTAAAAGTTGTTCAATCCCGCTGGACACATTACGACGTTGGTAGGTTTACGGTGGCCAGTGTGGCCACGTTTATTTTGAAAACAAAACGACAAGTCAACGGTAATACCAAAACTTCCAAAATTAAAACCCCATATTTTAGTCCCCAGTCTCAAGAGCCGAATTCCCGAGAACCCTCTCGGCAGCCCTTTTCTAGCCTCGTAGATGCCTCCTTTCCCTCCAGAGATGGACCAATCACTTCAAATTTCACCACTCCCACGTGGTACACTGTCGTCCAATGGTCGGCGAGCTGTAATCCTGTCGCTGTAACCGCCAAACCTAAATTCCTTGTAGGGTTGTTCTCTGCAATTTTTCCAGTCTGTCTGGCGCCAACAGCTAAGTTAATGCATCGGGCAAAAAGCGACAATTTTACACTAAGCGGCGAAACCCTGTATATACAGGCACATTCGGCTAAAAGCCACAACCAGCTGCAAGAAGGGATCTGTCCGAGCAGACTACCGAAACCCGAGACGTTTCTTAACGACCGCGGGGAAGCCGCTCCCCACTCCCGGCCGCTCTGCCCCCGCAAATGCTCCCTCCAAAACGCCGACACTCACAAAGAAAGCTAAAAAAAAATAAAACGATGCCGACGCAACTGTAGAAAGATAGACTTTTCTAAAACAAATCTTAATTATTTCTAACAAAATCTTTCGTTACTTAACAACCACTCTCGCGTAAGAAATGCAACAAAACATTAAAGAACAACAAAACATTCAAAAGCATCTTTCAGTCATGGCTGTTCCGGCTAGAGATCCCTCATCCCCCCTGCCCGTTTCGATCTGGATAAACTTTGTACCGGGGCGTGGCCGTGTAACACTACTGCGTGGTGCACGTTAAAGACCCCAGCCTAGCGGTTGTACTGCACTGCAAAGCAAATTCTTGTGTGTATATTTATACAGCCGGAAGTTAGTCTGCCTCAGTGGGCGTCTTGTGTCTCAGCTGTAGATGAGCAATTTAGCCAGTGCGGTACAACCGCTAACCTGGGGTCTTTAACGTGCACCACCCAGTAGTGATACACGACCGCACGCCGGTCCGATGCTCATCCAAATCGAAACGGGCAGGGGCGGGGATTGAACTGTACTGCACTGGCAAAATTGCTGATCTACAGGTAACAACGTCGCCATGTTCTGGCAGACTAGAGTCCTTCTGTACAAACAACTAACGACCAATTTGTTTGTCAAAATACGGTGTGGAGGGAGAAAGACGAAAAAAAGATTGCACAAATGTTAGTTTGCGCCATTCATGTACATTGTCTTTTCTATCCTCGGCTTTAGTTTAAATTTTATCAAGTCCGTTTTTCTTGCATCTACGCAGCGCAGCCAACCTTCACACCAATTATAACAGCCGGTAGGTAACGATAAATTGCGTTCCTAGTAGCAGACTGCCGTAAAAATACATTTGTATCTAGGATTCACCTCGTAGTACTTGTTTGTAGGATTCACGACGGGGACGACGGTAAATGCACGGCACCATCACCTCAAGACCGGTTCGCCACGCAGTTCATCGCACAGTCACCTTTCCACGCCCTTCGAGAGGCGACAGTGTTATTGAAAATCAACGTCGTCTATATCAAACACATTGGCGTTGCTTAAATACCTACGTCGACGGCGAAACACGAACAAAAACGCTGCCATTTTGGACGCTTCTCCCTCATCTCGAGTTGAACTCGCCCAAACTCGCCTACGTCGGAGCCGGCAAGCTTTTCGCATCCGCGGCTGCTTCTGCCACATCACAATGACGTCACAGTCTCTCCGCCGCGAGTTCCGAATATACAAGTCCCCGACCGCCTCAAACCCTCCGTTGTGGCCCCCGCAGGGGGCACCTGTGAAAGCAGGTGTTTGGAGAGTGGCGTCTCCACGGACCCCGAGTCATGCGGGTTCGCCCGCCCACGTATGGCTGTGCGTGGCTTTCCCGTGTCCGGGGAAAAGGGCATCCTGGTGGTTGAGCCGAGCCCGGGGTAGGTTTGGACCCTTCGGGGCCCCCCGGGTGAGGCAATACACCACTTCGGCCCCTGCTTCTCGTAGACGGGAGTCCTGGTAAGGCCCGACTAGGATGATTCAGTCTAGTCGCCACTTCTACTATCCCCTCTCTGCTTTCACCCTTGTCTTCTCCTCCTTTTCACTCTTCTCATTTCTCTTCTTTCCTTTTCAACTCCTTTGGCGGCAAGGGCTAACCTTGGGTGGCGACAGACACCTTGTCCAGAACCACTCTTGGTTATAGAGACTGGGCAGCACTAATAGCGTAACGTCTTCAGCCAAGCCATTCTTGTTATGGAGCGTTACCTATTCCCTTGTTGGGCTCGGTGGTGGACGGTGCACCACAGTTTCCGAAAACCCTCCCACTTCATATGGGTTCTCAAGCTAAAAAACCTTTTGATCGGGCCCAGAAAAGGGTCCGCACCGAAGCGCTACAGATAGAAAAACCAACATACACATTTTCAAAGTTCCCCAAGTTTCTTGTCATGCATTCTGAGGATGAAAAACCGCTTGGCAAGTTGTCCCCTTTCCTCATTTCAAAAGTTCTTGAAGGAGTGATTGGGAAGAACTACAATGCAAAAAAGATGGCATCTGGTGATCTCCTAGTGGAGATACACAGTAAGCAACAAAGTTATTCACTATTAGCACTAAACTGTGTGACTGATTACAAAGTCACTGTCACACCTCATAGAACACTTAATACAATTAAAGGGGTGATCTCAGAAGACGACCTGCTCGAGTGTACAGAAACCGAAGTAGTTGAGGGCCTTTCTACACAAGGGGTAATCGCTGCTCGGCGTATTACTCTTCGCCGCGATGGTGTTGAACACAAGACGAAACACATCATCCTCACATTTGAGTCAACTACACTTCCTGAAGTTGTGAAGGCAGGATATCTCCAGTGCCGCGTCCGCCCCTATGTGCCAAACCCTCAGCGGTGTTTTACATGCCCACTGTTTGGCCATGGGTCACGGAACTGTCGAGGAAGTGACACTTGTGCCAAGTGTTCTAGCAAGGAGCACGTTGCTGATGTGTGCGAGAATGAGCCCCACTGTGCTAACTGTAGCGGTAAGCACCCAGCGTACTCCCGATCCTGCCCATTATGGAAACAGGAAAAAGAAATCCTCACCTTGAAGGTTACCGAAAATGTTTCATACGCTGATGCAAAGAAGCGTTTCGCCTTTGTATCCAAAGGCTCTTATGCCGAGGCCGTACGCAGGGGACCGGTACGGCCAATGGTTTCGACGGGAACGCAGACGTCTACGGACAGTCTGCGCCTCCCGTCGAGGTCTCCGTCCTCGGGAGCGGTGCCAGTGACACCGCTTTCGAACCGTAAGGTGGATGCTGCCTCTTCTGCATCCACCGCAGGGCAGGGGCTGACCCCCCCTGCTCCACCTGGCACTTTGGCCCCTAGGGGCCGAGGCCTACCCCCTCGCTCCTCTGCTCCCCAGAGGAAGCCCGGTGAGACGTCGAAGCAGTTGGCCCCTAAGGGTCAACCGACGACACCACCGGAAGAGCCCATGGAAGAGTGTGGGCTCAGATCCGACGACGAGGCTATCCTCTCGGGATCGGAGTCCTCCCTCGCTGCTCCCACTACCTCTAGTGGGAAGCAAAATGACTGCGCGAAAAAGAAAAACGCTCCGCGCATAAAAATTGATTTTAAACCCTAATAACCTTTTTTTTACCCATTTTTGCAGTTTATAAGTTGAACTGCTATGACTAAACAATTAGGTATCATGCAGTGGAACTGTCGCAGCCTTCTTCGTAATATTGATGACGTTAATTTTTTTCTCGATGAGCTTCGTCCTGTGGCACTCTGTTTGCAGGAAACCCATCTGACCGACAAACACACACAGGTCTTACGCCGGCACCAGTTTTTTAGGAAGGATCGTCTTTCTCCTAACCCTTCTGGAGGTGTCGCAGTTGTAGTGCAGAGCGGGGTTGCGTGTGCTCAGGTTCCTCTACAAACACCACTCGAGGCAGTAGGAGTTCGCGTTCTCCTTGACCGACTCGTCACCCTCGTCTCTCTCTACCTGCCACCCAACGTTCCACTGCAGCTCCACGAGCTAAGAGGACTCATAGATCAGCTGCCTGAGCCTTTTTTAATTCTAGGTGATTTTAACGCCCACCACCCTCTGTGGGGTAGTGTTCGTCAGGATTCCCGTGGTGGAGTTTTAGAACGACCTTTATTATCCTCCGTGCTCTGTCTTCTGAATAAAAAGGAACCAACGTTTTTTAGTGCTGCTCATAACACCTTTACATCAATAGACCTTTCCATATCACCATCAGTTCTACTTCATTGCTTTTCATGGAAGGTTTTAGATAATCCATTTGGCAGCGATCATTTCCCCATAATTTTAGAAAGTTCAATACCCCTTCCTTCGCTTTTGACCCGCCTTCCAAAGTGGAAATTAGAGAAGGCTGACTGGGCTCTTTTTGGTTTAAATGCCGTACTGGATCCATCGCTTTTTCGCAGTATGTCCCCCGAGGAGGCGGTGGTGTTTGTCACTGAATGTCTAATTAATGCTGCTGCATCTTCTATTCCACAAACATCCGGCGTTCTACCCCGGAGATGCAAACCCTGGTGGAATGAGGACTGCACAGTCACTCGCAGGAAACAGAACAAGGCATGGGGTATATTTCGCCGTTATCCCACTGCTTTGGACCTGATTGAATTTAAAAGAATGTAGGGCCAAGGCACGTTTAACACGGAAACAGGCAAAGAGGACATCATGGGAAAAATATATATCTTCTCTAAATAGCTTTGTCCCAGCTAAAGAAGTTTGGGATCGCCTGCGGAAAGTTCGAGGAGATTACCAATCTTTCCGAACTCCTCTGTTTTCTTCCCCCTCTGTATCGCTGAAAGATCAAGCAAATGTTCTTGGGGAGCATTTCCATCTTATTAGTAGCTCCTCTAATTTTAGCGAAAAATTCAAGAAGTTCCAGTCGACTGTTGAAAAGCAGCCCATCTCGATGTCGGAGGGTGGTTCATTTTTTTACAATAGACCATTCACAATGTGTGAAGTCAAAGTCGCTCTTGGTGCAAAGACGCAGTCTGCACCAGGGCCAGACAGACTCCACTATGAAATGTTGAGGAAACTGTCCCCTGAATCTATGAACGGTCTGTTAACTTTCTTTAATCATCTATGGCAAGCTGCTGCCTTTCCTCGTTGCTGGAAACATGCCCACATAATCCCTTTTTTGAAACCTGGGAAAGACCCTTCCATTCCTACGAGCTATCGTCCCATCGCACTCACAAGTTGCTTAGGGAAGACTTATGAGCGGCTTGTGAATCGTCGTCTTGTCCATTTCTTAGAGACTGAGAATTTTTTTGATGTAAACCAGTGCGGCTTTCGGGAGGGACGAGCGACCACCGATCATTTGGTTCGCCTAGAGACCGCTATACGTGAGGCATTTGTACACCGGCAGCATTGTGTCTCGATGTTTTTTGATTTACACAAAGCATATGATACCACATGGAGGTATGGAATACTTCGTGACTTGTACAATTGTGGTGTACGGGGCCGCATGCTTCATTGCATACAGAGCTTTCTCAGCGAAAGAACCTTTCAAGTCCGATTGGGCTCCACACTTTCATATGTTTTTTCTCAAGAAAATGGTGTTCCTAAAGGAGGACTGTTGAGCGTTACCCTCTTTGCTGTAAAGATTAACAGTCTAGCTAAGGTTATGCCATCATCAGTAACTTACTCTCTATATGTGGATGGTGTGCAAATCTCTGTGTCTTCCTGTAACCTCTCCAGTTGTGAACGACAATTGCAGCTCAAAATCAACAGAATGTGTAAGTGGGCAGACGAAGACGGCTACAAATTTTCTCCTGAAAAAACAGTCTGTGTTCCTTTTTCATTACGCCGGGGATTGTCTCTTGATCCTTCCTTGCATCTTAATAGCATTGAGATATCAGTCCAACAAGAACACAAATTTTTGGGTGTTATTTTTGACAAGAAACTTACCTTTGTACCCCATCTGAAGAATTTGAAACGGAAATGCTTGATGTCATCAAGCACCCTAAAAGTGCTATCGCATATGTCGTGGGGTGCTGATAGGCGCTGTCTTCTACGACTGTATAACTCCTTAGTTCGATCCCGCCTCGACTATGGTGCAGTAGTATATGGTTCAGCGCGGCCATCCGCTTTTAAAGCGCAGACCGCATAGCGCGTTTTTGCTCGCGATTCAGGCGCGTCGGCGTTAAACTGACGTCATTTCCTGCGCGCGGGCGCGCGTTTTCGCGGGAGCGTTGGTTTCTAGCCGACCCAGAACAAGACGCACGCGCCGAGGCGTCGAAGCGGCTCTCGCCCAATGAGGGTCGGTCGAACTATCACGTGATCCTGCACAGTACGCTGTTTCGTATTCAGCACATTTCAAAGTGTTCAAAAGCATCTTTAATTTCCATGTAAAAATTGAAAAGATGTTCTTTTGACACACAAACCTGTTTTATTTACTTATTTGTTCATTTAATTCTCATTTTGTAGTATTTGCGTCAACACTTACATCGCGTGTTAAGAATTCTGTTATCTGGCAACGCTGATAACGCGCGGCCGGCGGTGCTTGACTTTGTCTGCATGCGGGTGCCCCCGCGTCAGCTTCCGCGCGAGCATTCATAGCGCGTCGCGTTTTCGCGTGCAGAAAAACGCGCCATGCGGTCTGCGCTTAAGATGCTTGACCCAGTACACCACCTTGGACTACGACTTTCTACAGGTGCATTTCGCACATCTCCTGTGAAGGGTTTGTATGCTGATACGCATCAAATGTCCCTTGAGAAACGGAGGCAGTACCTCAGCGTCTCTTATGCTTACAAAGTATTTTCAAATCCAAAGCATCCCTCCTACAGTCCCCTTCATGCTTGCAGAAGTTCACAGCTTTTCGAAAACAAGCCGACCATTGTTAGACCATTAAGCCTCCGTTTGCAAAGTACTTGTCAATCCCTTAATATCCCCCTCCATGAGATTCCCTTGCTTAAAAACACTCATAGGGTTGCTCCATGGGATGTTCTGCCGATCTTCTTTGACTGGTCACTTGCAAAATACAGTAAGAGGGTCATTTCACCACAAATCCTCCGGCAGGAGTTCCTCTCCTTGCAACAAAAATATGCAGACTACCTGGAGTTTTATACAGATGGGTCCAAATCGTCGTCTTTCGTAGGGTGTGCTTTCTATTCCGCCTCCTACAGCAAAGCCACACAAGTTGACTCTAGGGCAAGCATTTTCACTGCAGAGCTTTATGCTATTTTACTAGCGGTCGAACATATACTCGACAATAGTATTATGAAAGCTGTAATTTTTGTCGACTCACAAAGTGCCTTATTGGCTGTGTCCTCCCTGATGCCCACAAAGAACCGCCTTGCACAACATCTACATGGTAAGATCAATAGCGCCCTGCGACGCGGTCGGGACATTAAATTCTGCTGGGTGCCAAGCCACGTTGGTATTTTGGGCAATGAAGAGGCGGATAAATTGGCCGTGTCTGCCCAAGGCTCGTCTATAACATTCAATTGCTTACCTTACCAAGACATGAAACCACTTCTGAGGAAATCTATTTTTCTCAAATGGCAGCTGGAATGGGATACAGGGAGCAACAACAAACTTCACATTATCAAGCCCGTTCTGGGCGTTTGGGAGAGCTCTTACAACAGGGAACGTCGTATGGAGGTTCTTCTGTGCCGTCTAAGAATAGGTCACTCCCGTGTGACACATCAGTATCTGCTTCGTGGTGAGGATGTTGCACTATGTGAACATTGTGGAGAGCTTCTGACCGTGTTGCACATTTTGTGGCATTGTTCGTCCCATCAACCACTCCGTCAATCATGTTTTCTCGAACGTTTAGGGATCATCTCCCATTTCATCCCTCTTTTTTGCTTGGTGATAAACCTTTAGTTCCATTCAGTCGTGTCTTAGACTTTTTAAAACAAACTGGATATTTATACCATTTGTAAATATGTAGCCTCAAAGTAAACTTTTGTTATAATATGCTCGAAATACGTTAAGTTTGGCGCATTATGGCCCTCTTTGCTGCTGCGCCAATAAACTCCTAATCATCATCATCATCAACCTCCGTTGTGGCGTCACGACCTAGGGAGTGACCGCACGTGTAGACATCATAGGTCGGCATTTTAAGCTGTCCTTAATCAAGCTCACGATCACCATTTTTTTCCGCAATCAGAACTCACGCCCACTTACGGTCACGATTTACTCAAAATAGGACCATCACCCGGACTAGCCCTCACGGTTCAACACAAAACAAAAACTCACTCACCATCATCATCACGGTGCTCACGCTCACAGGTCATTACAAATCATCAGACTCACAGGTCATCACACTCACAGGTCCTCACGATCCTCACACTCACAGGTCATCACGGTCCTCACGGCACTCACACTCACAGGTCCTCACAGTATACTATGCGACTCCTTTCTTACACTATACGCATATGTACTCTGAATTTGTTTCCGACTTTCAAACGTTTCAGGGTAAAATACGTCTGCACTATGGAATCCAGAACTTCTAAAACTGCAAAATTAACATATTTCAGAGCAGAGTACTGCTTATCTTTCAAACAGCAGGTCGAAGTATAGCATGGCGTGGAAGAGAACGACAGATTCTGGACGCCGCCATGCCCATTGGAGGCTTCGGAGCCGACGGAGTCAACGGAGTACTACCTGGAGAACCCCTGGCGGCGACAATTCGAAACCACGAAAACGAAACCAGAACATCTATCTCCTGAAATATGCTGAAAACTTCGCCTGAGTACTGCGTTGGGTCCCAAGAAACTATTATTTTATTGAATGTATCCTGGAAGATACACTGTGCTTTAGAGGCTCAAAAAATAATAAAAACGAATGGAAACATTTTGTGTCGCGAGAAGTGGTTGGAATCCTCGGCAGCGTCTGTGTTCACTGTGCAGAGTTAACGCAGCGAGGAGGGGGAAGTCATTGATGGCGTGCAGAGTAGGGATGCCGCGAACTTTTTTCTAATCGAATTTTCGATGCTCAAATCAAGCGGTTTGAGAGGTTCGAAAGATTTCGAATTTTCGAACTTTCCATAGCAAGAAATTTGACGAAAGTCGAATTTTCGAACTTATTAAACTAAGATGTTCGACGCTTTCGAATTTTCGAGCTTTTACGCTGCAAAATTCGATGCTTGTCGAACTTTCAAACTTGATAGACTAAAAATGGCTGATTTTCCAACTTTCGACTTTTTTGCACTAAAAAGTTCGAAGCTTTTCGAACTTTCGACCTTCTTGAGCTAAGAAATTCGATAACTTTCGAACTTTCGAACTTAATAATCTAAAGAATTCGAAAATTAGCGAACTCTTGATTCCTCGAAAGTCTTTCGCCGGTCTTTCGAAGTTCGTCGAACTTTGAAAGACCGGCGGGCGGTTTCATTTGGATTCAAGCAGTGAGATACATTCGTAATATTTTTTTTTCGCAATTTTACATGGGGTGCCGCATTCCTTGCGAAAGACAATGCCGTTTATTTCAATCATTTGGCATGCTTGGTTTTAGAAAAATAAATTCCCGAAGGAGCGAGGAAGGACGACGGGTTTTTGACAATTGTCGTTTGTGCCATATTTAAAGCGCGCTATAGCCGAAGCTATTTATGGTAGAGATGTAAAACTTTTTCAGAATTATCTATATATAGCAGGGGTGGCCAGGCTGACCCGGCCTGGGAGCCGCAAACAAAACCACCAAACCTCTAAGAGCCGCGGGGGGGGGGGGGGGGGGGGGGGCATATGTTTGTTTAGGGCCTTTAGGCAAGAGCTTGCCCCCCCCCCCCCCCCCCAAGAAACATACACAATGAACCAAAAAATAGAAACAGTTCAGTGAAGAGCGTGGCAGCTTTGTTTATTTCATTCATCTCGGCTGCGGGCACAGTGAATTACACTAATGAAGCGGTTGCTCATTGTGTATCTGTGTTGGGCTTCCCCATTCATAAAACAAGCCGCTTGAAGTTCGGCTCGAACGACGTCGTTGCGCTCCGGAGCAGCTCAGTCAGGTGGTCGTCCGTAAGAGTCGCGCGCTGTTTTGACTTCACCGCTTTAATTGTTGAGAACACAACCTCGCAGCAGTAGGTTGATCCAAATATGGAGAGGAGTTTCTGGCCCGCGAGCTTGACGTGGGGATACCTTGCTTTTGGCACCTGCCCCCAGAATACTGCAATTTTCTGAGACTGCAGGAACGTCTTCAGCCCTTCGTCTTCTTGTAGTTCAAGCAGTTCCAGTTCCAACGCTCCTACATCTCCTGCCAAGTTTTTCATGGCTGGACAGTCGACACTCAACACATCAACCATAAAAGGATTCATCAGAAGGGCAAAACAGGGCTTGAGTTGGTGCATATCTTTGAACCGGGAATGAAAGTCCCTCTCGAGTTCCTCGAGCTTTACGAAATATTCCCTGAGCTTAGCATCGGTCAGCTCAAACTCGGGTTCTGCATCCAGCATGATCTTCAGCTGCGGGAAGTGGATCAGGCGCTTTGTTTTCAGGTCGTTTTGAAAACGTTTTAGCTTGTTTTGGAAGCTGAAGACTGTTTGGGCGAATTTCGATACTATTTTTTCTTTCCTTTGCAGCGACATGTTTAGAGTTTTAAGGTGCTGAACTACGTCAGTGAGGTAACCGAGATCAACACACCAACCTGCGTCATGAAGTTCAGGACATGGCTTCTCTTTCGCCTCCAGAAAAGCTTGAATTGGCTTAAGGAGATCCACAAACCTTGATAGTACGTTGCTCAGTGACAGCCAGCGTACCGCACAAAAAAACGAAACGTCGTTGGGCGCTTCATGAAGTACCAGTTCTTCGAGGAAGTTGCGGAATTGCCGATGGGTTTTTGCATTTGATCGTATGTAGTTGACGACTCGAAGGACGGTGCTTATAACGTCTTTGTAGCTGAAATGCTTTGCCACCAGGTGCTCGCGATGGATAATGCAATGAAATGAGAGAAAATCTGGAATGGTGGGATCGCTCCGCAGAAGACCTACCAAGCCCACATTGTTACCAAGCATAGCAGGCGCACCATCAGTGGCAATAGCGACAAGTTTCTTTAGAGGAACGTCGAACCTCTCTAACGTTGTTTACAATGCATTCTTAATGTCAACACCGCGAGTGGTTTCCTTGAGGGCAACCATGTCCAGAAGCTCTTCTCTCACGCTTTCGTCGGATGAGACATAACGGACGAAGATTGCAAGCTGTGGCTTGTCTTGTATATCCGTAGATTCATCAAGGGCTAAGCTGAATGCTTTGCAGCTGTTTAGGCCCTCTTGAAGCTTGTCGACGACGTCGGCGCTTAGCTGTGAAATGCGCCTTTCGACCGAATGTCGTGAAACTGGGACTTGGTTCACCAACCTTTGAAGATTCTTGTTGTTTGGATCCAACAATGCCACGACGTCGGAGATGTTAGTCTTCACAAATTCTCCTTCCGAGTAAGCTCGCTTGGTACGAGCAATGTTCCACGCGATTGCAAAGCTTGCTTCGGCTGCTACGTCAGATTCCTTGGTGAAGGTCTTCATCAAGCACTGCTGATTCTGAAGTCGCGATTTGAGCTGGGCCAGTTTAACTTTTCTCAAATCAGATGAAGCTGGATAGTCCAGACAAAAGGTTTTGTGATTGGTCTCATAATGCCGTCTAACATTGCTTGCCTTGTGGTGCGAAATTGCTGCATTGCAGATGAGGCAGAGGGGCTTACCGTTTTTCTCAGTGAAGGCGAAATCTTCCTCCCACTCAAGAAGGAATGTCCGATGTTCATCTTCGTACTTTCGTTTCTTGTTGGTAGCCATTGCGACGACGTCCGCAGAGCCTCGTCACAACTTCGCCAAGGGTGGTTAGACGTGGGCAAAAGTTAACTTCTTGTCTCGACAGAGCAGGTAGAACACCGTAGAGGCAGCTGGAAAAATGATGACCTCCTCGCATGGAATGCAGACAGTCATTTAGAACTTTTTTTATCCTCCGTATGCACATGACTGCTTTTCCAATCGAAGCACGACCTTGATACAACAAACATTTTGCCCTTCCATACAAGTGTTTTAGACACGCCTTCACTAACCGCTGGCTAGTCACCCCCTTCTCCCCCTCCCCGAAAGTAGAACAAAGCAGCCTGCGGGTCACAACTGTAAACCGGTAAAAATAATGAGAATGTTCTCGGTCCTTTGTGAACTTGAACATAACACCCGTGACTAGTGGAAGCTATGAATGAGGTCAACCCGGGCTTCCGCGACCCTCAACAATAAACGATATGGGCGAAGATCCATTATCTCAAGGGGGCAAGTATCACCGGCAAGTAACAAAGGCCGCGAGACAGAACATTTCCTCGACCCCAAGCCAAAGTGCATGCATCGTTTGACAATCCCAGTCGCTGATGCCTTTCCCACTAGGGTCCAGCAAACGCTCTCAAACAATGAAAGGAACAGGATCTGTGGAAAGATACGAGTGAAATGCGGTTCGACTGTACCTATGGTGGCACAAAGCTGCCAAAGTGCAAGCTAGCTGTTTTTTTTTTTTTATTCTGAAACATTTTCTTTTTTTCCTGGGAAAGGAAAAAAAATGTCCTTCTTTCCCCAGGTAAGAAAGAAGGAAAGTGGCGGGAGGGCGGGCGGGCCGGCCGGGGGGGGGGGGGGGGGGTACCCTTATGAGGGATCCGCGAGCCGCACTTGGACCAGCAAAGAGCCGCATGCAGCTCGCGAGCCGCGGTTTGGCCACCCCTGATATATAGCCTAGCTGAGTGTCGTCTTAAGATATGATTATTGTTGTTCAAGGTGAGTTTCGAATAAATATCTAAACCTGTACCTATGGACAACTATGCCCCAAACTTGGTAATTTTTTTCGCTTATATTGTTTGGGTATCGGATTTAAATTAACACCAGAGACAGTACATATCATTACCATATGCAGTATACAAAATAATGTTTGTTTTTTTTCACGTTGAGGAATAAATTAACTCATGGGGGAAGATTTCTAAAATTGTTCATGTTCAGCGCGTATTTTTTTTTTCTCTCATTTTACGTTTTTGGGACGTGTTTCTTTTGGCCTGTACACATTTTGGTGGGAGAAACTTGTTTCATAGTTCTGGGCCTCTGAATATGCAAGAATAACACACTTCCGGCGGCTTCTTGATAGTTTTTTTTTTTCTCCAGCTTTTTATTTTTGCATTTATTGTTATGTTTATTTGTTGATTATTTTTTACGAATGACACAGTTATTTAGGTCGAAAAGACATAGCTTTGAACTTTCGTGCCACCGAGCATGTGACGAGTAGTGCCTCCTGACAACGAGTTTCTAAAGGCCTGTTCACACATGCAGTAGAGCGCTACAAGCATAGCGCTGACCTCCTGCTAACCACATTCCGACGGGAGCGTTCACCAGCTTTGTATCGCACCGTCAAAACTGTTGCTCATGGCATACGATAAGTACCTGACGGCACGTGAGTAGCGTTACATCAGCGCTTTGCTGCAAGTGAGAACCGGCCTTAACAATGACCGTCTACGCGATCTTCTATGCAGTGAAGAGCGACAGTAGCTATAGATATGCATAAATAATTTCAGATTAAAATAAGCTCGACCATGCCCTCTTTCCCCGTATTGTTTGCTTTAACAGTCTGAAATATCTGGGAGGGGGGGGGGGGATGGAGAGACTGGAGCTCCCCCCCTGTTTTTCCTCTTCCGACGCCACTGGTATGGTAGAACGCCCCTCGACCTCCAATTGCGTCAGCTTCTGTGCTTTTTGCTCGGCGTTTCTTCCGCCCCAGAAAATAAACCTCCAATGCAACTACAGACAAAAAAATTGTCAAGGTGCGGGCGAGGTGGTGTATGTTGATCATGATGGAAAATCACGAGACTGGAAAGAAATTCGCAAGAAATAGTGTAAGAAGAAAGAAAAAGGGGAACTGGACAACGTCTCAAACTCAGCTGAGTTGAGTTTGAGACGTTGTCCTGTCCCCTTCTTTCTGTCTTCTTACACCTTTTCTTTCAAATTTCATTCCCAGTCTCAGGAGTTTGCATCATGTACAGACTAAACTTACTGTCTGCCAGCGTCACTCGGGCGGGGTTCGATTGGATTACTACCAGCGTGCAAGGGGGTAGGGGCCCGGGGGGCAGTTTGCCAGATCACTTCAAGGTTTTTCTGAACGTCAACCACCTGCCTGCCCCTGGCCGTTTCGAACTGGATGAGTATCGTTAAACAGTGCGTTCGTAGGATAACTACTTCGTAATGCTCGTTAATGACCACCCCGCGCTGGCGGTCACAATTACTGATCTATTGTTACACGTCACTGCACTGGCAAATATTCCAGCACATCCGGGGCACTCGTCGTCTCATTTAATTGCCTGACCAGCTTCGCGCAGTCTAAATGTCACACCCGAACTTCTCTAAACCTAATTTCGTGAAAACCAGTGAGGCGTGAAAACGTTATTAGAAACTGAAACTGTGGCGGAACATCAAAACCGGACTTCGAACTTTGCGCACTTGGACTTCAAAAAAATCGAAAAACTTCAAAGGTATTTTTTCTTTCGAATTTAGTATTAAAAGAGAATCGAAACCTTCGACCCTTCCGAACTTTATGTAAAAATAAATGAGAAATCTTCGAATTGATCGAACTTTATGTCTTTAAAAGTTTGAAACGTTAGAATTTTTCGAATTTTAGATATAAAGTAATAAGAAACATTCGAATCTCTCGAATTTCAAATTAGGGAAGCTCGAAATCTTTGAATTTATCGAACCTCAAGTAAGCAAATATTCGAAATAATCGAACCCGAACTTTTAGAAACCGTGAAAGCCTCGAAGTTTTCGAATTCGAAACCCCACGATTTTGGAAAGTTGCGAATTTTTCGAATTGGAACCTCCCTAGGTCGAAAATATCGAAACTTTTCGAAATCGAACATCGAATTCGGTTCGAACATATCGAAACCTTTCGAATTCAAACCTAGGATGATTTGCGGCATCAATATTGCGGAGTATTTGTGGCATAGTTATAACAGAGATGCAAGAACATTTATTTTGTGTTTTACTGCTTTAGAGTGGTGAATGTTGCGGGGACAACTACATCATTTGGCCCGCCAGCTCGTTACAGAGCGAAATGATGGATAACAAACGTTGATGGAAGCAAGTCACAGGGAAGGTAAAGATATTTTTTTGTTTTTTCTTTGTTTGCTGCATTGCAATTAGGAGATTTCACATTATTAGATCTGCTGAGACACTTGTTGCTTGGTCTTCAGTGAACGATACGAGTCAGAATTTATAGATTTACAGAAGTAAAATTTCCGGGATGCTATCAGTTCAAAAGTCTTTTTTACCCAATATAGCCAGCACGAAAGCATATTCTAGAGTTGTCATTTGGACACCAGTTTGAGTTGTCTTCACTACTTGTGGGGTCGCTCTATTATAATCGCCGACCGATCGGTATATGCTTCGCTCGTCTCCCAGGGAGTGACACAACGCAACGAGGAGACTGCAAATCGGTTTACTGTACTTCCCAGTGGTCCGTCTTCGAGAGCCGGCACTACGGACCCGCCGATCCTGGCTGTCGCCCGTCGTTCAGAGCTTGCAGTCGGAGTCCGTGTCCAGGCCTGCGGATCGTCTTTCCCCCGCCAGCGCTGCACAGACAAGCTGTTCCGGGCCCTCACTGCCCGAGTCTCGCTGTGTAACCACTCCAGGATCGTCATGGCCCGGGCAGCTATAGCCAGGGCTCGCCGTTTCCGCTGGTCCAGATCCGGACTTCGCTGGTGGAACGCTCCGGGGATCGCCATGAGCCTGACCAGCCATAACGGCTCCATCGTTTCTGCCCGGCACCAGCCCGGTGCAGCACGCTCTTCTTGTTTCTTCGCACTCACCCCCGGCTAGAATAAAATCTGGGTAATTAGAACCAAACTCTGCCTGCTAGAAAACAATATGCACGTTGGAATGGCTGTAATGTGATATGCAAGCCTGGTGTAAAAGGGAGACAGACATAAAGTGTACGTGTGAGAAGGGTATTTACGCTTCGCATGAGCTTTTTCTAAAGAAAACCTTGTGCATCCTGTTTCCTGCACGCCGTCACATTTGTTACCAGACTGAGCATTAAATTTGGTTGCCGAAACAAAAAATGTTCTACGCAATCCACTATTTGAGAACTCGCAGGTTTGGAAGGGTTTGGTTGCGACCGGGGTGTGCCGAACGGCTATGCACGGATACAACTACGAGTGCCGGAACGGGCCAACGGGCCTTTCGCTTCTTGAAGGCCTGATCACCTGATTCGCGGGACAGCGAAGCAATTATCGGCCCGATTGCTCCTACCGTATTTCCTTTTGCGACTGTCTAATTCACCCGTAAACTAACTTGCATGAATTTGTTATTTTGCCAAGTAGTCTGCAAAACGAGTTCGTCAAAACACTTTCCAAGCCTGTACATAAATTTTCGTTCACTTCAACAATTACTGTAGAATTCCTTTACTTGATGCGTCGCACTGCAGTAACCCACTTCTGTCGCCGTGTCGCTTCCCAAGATCTAAAACGGACGCGGAAAAGTTTGACGCGTGAGTCACCTTCATGGCTGTGGCAGTCTTTCGCGCAGCAGTACCGATGTTTATTTTTGGGGGGAACTCTAGGAGTAGGCGAGATGTAACAGGAGCCCGGTGGGGTCATAGAGACGTGAGCCCGGGACTTACTTCAAAGAAAAACTGCTCCCAAAAAGGCTCACGCCGATACGAAATGCCACCTTCACACGTGGTTTCTAAAATAGTCCCCGCGACAAGGGCCGTTCTGGCCCACCCAGTGTTTTAATTTGCAGCCACTAGATGGTGCAACATGTAGTGCCCCATTGCATTCCCGGTTGATACTTGGGTAACTTTCAATGAGGGGAAGGGGTGGAGTGAAGAGATTTATAATATCGAGATACTGCTGTGTTTACCTGCCCCCCCCCCTTTCCCCTTGCACACACACACACTGTATGTTGCAAAACTTAATTTGTTTTGATCTGTATAAAAGCAGAAATAATTTACTGACAGTGTGACAGTGCTGGTGGGCCCGAATCTAATTATGTACTTGCAATCTAAACTGCTGATAATGTAGTTGCAGGCAGCGACAATCTGAATCTAGTTAAGCAAGTCAATTGTTCAGGAGAAGCTCTGCCCTGTGCTGTTATGCACATGCTTCAGGCCCCTCATTGTTGAGAAAATAGTATTTCACAGTCTCTGCACACAGGAGCAGAGGGATCAAAAGTCGCTGTTTTGGGGGCGGGACAACACTGTCATACCACTATGGCTTTACTTTTAACTCAAGAAGTGGTTGTTGACAGTACAGGACGGCTTGATTTTATTACTTCTTTATGCAGCGTAGCACGAGACAGTTATTGCTTACTTGACATGCGAGTAGTGCAACGACGACAAGAGTTGGAAAGGTTGCCAGTATCTCATGTGAAGAAATACTATCTTAAAGGCGTGATTTCGAAAGGTAGTCTCCAATTATTGTGTGCATGAAGCAGTCTGGCTGTGGCAACATCATAAGCAGCATACCACTTTAATGGTAGTGACCACAGCACCCTTGTGTCACCTCACTAAAAGTACCGCAAGAAAGAGCTGACACTTCCTTCACAATCTTGCGTCCTCACAAATTATAAAACAAGTGAAATATATTGGCTGATGGTGTGAAAATCAGCCAATCGCTTTCACTTGTTTTATGGTGCATTACTGAACTCTCAAACTATTAGCAACTGGGTGTGTTCAGATAAGGACGGTCATGGTGGCGTCATGCCTATTTTTTGTTTTCAATTAAATTTTTATATGAGGTAGCGAAACCTGTTTACACAACGGTAGAGACCTTACTTTTGCAAGATACTTCCTTGCATTTGTGAGAAGAATCGCATTTGAGAGAAGGTTGAAAAAACGATTTTTCCAACTGCGCGAAGACGCAAATTTGAAAGCGGGAGGAATAAAAAATACAACTTTCTACACCGTCAAATTTTTTACGTTTAATTGAAGCATGCCTTTCTGCCAGAATTAGTTAAAGTTAACTTATATGAGCATCTATTTCAAGCTAAACAGAATGCCAAACTGGGCTTCTAGAACAAATCTTACATAATGATGCATTTTTTGGCGAATTTTTAAGTTGCTTTAAATGTACGTTCTGAAACTGAAACTTTTTGTGTCAAGTATTTCATGCTTTGTGAACTTTTAAAAATTAATTAGCGTTATACTGCTGAAAGTGTTTACTGCAATGCGCCCAAATTTTCGTCGAAACCGAAAAAGTCAAAATTTTGCGACTTTTGAGCGGCAATTAAAAAAATAACCATTCTCAATTTCCTTTAAACTTTACCCGATGGGCCCTTGATGCCCTCTAATTACAAATCTGCAAAGAGATGTTCCATTCTTTTGCTTAAAAAGAAAAAAAATAATAAACGTGTAGCCATGTCGTGGTCGCATGAATTGCGGCTGGGGCGCTTCTGTCTTAACGATTAGTGGTACGCGAGCGACGCATGCCACAGTATCCGTACTTGGTCATATTAATGCCCAGGCGTCTTGAAGCACTATACAAATAGCACGTGGACTTGGTTTAATTGCTGATATGGCTACAATTGCCAATGAAAACTGAACGTTGCGGCGCGTATACGGTCCTTATTAGTGTGTTATACTTGACTGGTTAGATGTTCATTCTGCTACCATTTAAAGTTAGTACTTTAATATTAGTACCGGGCTGACAAAATAATTTCATTCGTATTTATATGCACCACTCGAAAGCCTGCTGACAAAATAGTTTAATTTCTCCAGGCATCACTTAACCGAGCGACACTGCGGAAACTTCTGCCCCGACCGATGGCGCGCATGGCTAGGTCGGAACGAAAACAGTGTATATCTCGAAAAACAGCGACGAATGAGTGGAAATCAAGTTTGAGTTAGGGAAGATTTAGGTAGCGTAAGCGGTTCAATATCGGAGGCAACAGCCAAGTGTGCGCTCGGGCGCTACTCAAATCGCTCCAACAGGATCTCCTGCGACGCCTCATCCGCGATCAGAAAAGTCACGATCTGTGACTGGGTTGAGGGGGGCAAGACGGTTATCGATCTGGGAAAATATTTTTATAATATTCCGAGAGAGTCATATAGTGAAAATCCAGCAGGTGTTTATTTGCAATTAGAACGCTCTTTGTGAGAATCAGCCAGCGCCACCACCAAGTGCTGTAAGCCCTCACACGCGCACAGGTTCGTGGTTGACTATAAACAGAAAAGAAAGGAAGAACCGCTGACCAGACGACCGGTCTACACCGCGGTGAGGCCTTGCCAATAAAGAGGACGTACAACAAGGTTTTAAACAACGGGAGTTTAATTAAAGCGATCATTTAATTAGAAAGATAAGTAATATAATAGGGTTCACAAGTATCGAAACGTGGCAATAAATAATATTAGCACTTTACCCAGCCGGTGCGCGGGCGGAAAAATACAAATTTACGTCCCAAATACACAGAAGGAAAACAATTACTAGACAATTGAAAGCTGAACTCCTAAAATCCTGAATTACTACCAATCAGATTGCAATACTGAGGAGTTAGCAGGTGGAGAGAGTGTCTAATCTGTGATTGTCCGGGAGTGACGGCGTCTTCCCTTGCATTGTCCGAAGGGGGTGGTACCGGTGGATTCCACGGTGGGCTAGTGGGCAGCTCGATGAAGCCAACCAAACACTCATACACACTCACACACGCACACACACACACACACACTTATGCGAAGGCTTCCCCAGCCCAAACCTGGCCATCCACCGTCGCTTTTCCCTGACTCAATCCGCTTTTTCGTAGATCGAATCTCACGGCTCCAAGTCCAGAGCAGATTTTGTGTTCACACAGGTCGCATTTCGTACGAGACGAAAAGAGCGTGGTTGGAAGCGCGATATGTCAAACCAGCTGCAAGGAGGCCTTCGAACCGTTTGTCCCGCGGGGTCTTGTTTATATTGAAGGTTATAGGAATTTGAAAAACTGTGGTGTACGCCTGGGTGGGTCTCCGAGAAATTAAACGGGAGGAGTCTCTAATATATCCGAGCGAAGCCAGATTTGGTGAAATAAGTAACGTACTAGAGCATGTTCAGGGACTCAGGGCTTCTTCCACTCAAAATCCACGCTGCGTGCCACGTACAAGAAATTCTCTTAATCTGATCTTTTATATTTCCACATGTGAAGCGACTGAATTCTAGGCATCCTCTAGGCGTCCTTCTACCCCAGTTCTTTTCGCTCTCTAAATGCCTCAAGCTTGCCGTCCACGTAGAGCAAAATGCGTTTTTCCTTTTACTTCCAGTGCCCGTAGAAACCCACTCGCACCTTGTATGGCGTCAGTGGCAGGCGCCTGCAAATTTTACAGGGTGGCTTGGTGTTTTACAAGTCCCCCTACCCTGTCGCATGCATTCTTGCCTTGCGCTGCTCCCGAAAAGATGCACTTCGTCGTCTGGAGCTCACTGTCCTGCAACTTGCGAAATTGGTACCGGTTCTTAAAATGAGCGGCCGCTCGATCGATAACGTAAGTGAGGCGAGAGTAGATTGATGCGTTGTACTCGAGGTGTGCTTTAATTTTTGACAAGGCTAAGCATGCTTGCGCTTTGTCATGAGTTAGATTGTCGCAAATAGCGGCACAGCTCCGCGCCTAAATTTGCTGTTTTGGACCATAGGCGGAAAATCCTCAATGTGCTCTGG
Source organism: Ixodes scapularis (assembly GCF_016920785.2). Lineage (NCBI taxonomy): Eukaryota > Metazoa > Arthropoda > Arachnida > Ixodida > Ixodidae > Ixodes > Ixodes scapularis. The sequence continues at coordinate 75,445,498 of NW_024609883.1, forward strand.
AGCGGACACAACTACAGACCCACTCATCAAGCATGTTTCGTACATTCGTACAGTCTGCTAGCGCCGGCAAAACTCTCCAGGAGTCCTTGTCCCCCCCCCCCCCCCACCCCCTCTTCTGTTTTCTTTTTTGTTCTTCTGTGGGGAGGGGCTGTTGTGCCACTGCACGAGGAATGACTTCGGTGTTTTTTTACCATCGCCCCAAGCCCGACCAGTTATGTTACACCGCGCAGGGACGCCGCAGGGGCCGCATGTGTCACGTATCGCCGCCACGAGTCGGTGAGGTACGATTGCCTTTGCGCGTCGCGTGCGGGTGTAACCTTCGGCCTCCTCTTTTGCCATAGGGGGGAGGGCTATTACTTATTTTTGGCAGGTCTGCCTCAAGAAAGACTTGTTTTCCTCCGGCGCCGTCTTGAATTATGCTCCGGCTTGGAGTCCAGTTACGCCATACGTAACAATGCCATAATATACCAACGGCTTAACCTCCCGTTCACGCCACACCCTCCATCGGTCGGGCCGAGAGCTCCTGTAACATCGCTCAGTCCTAGCGGTGCCTAGAACGACGAATCAAATTATTTTGTAAGCCAAGTACTGATATTAAATGACTAATTTGAAAAGGTGAGCATCTCATCAGCCAAGTAGAGCACACTAACACGGATCGCATTCGCCGTAAAGCTGAGTATTCATTGGCAATACCAGCCACATCAGCTATGAAAACAAGTTCACGTGTTATTTTTAGAGTGCTTCATGGCACCTGGGCATTAATATTACCAAGTACGAATACCGTGGGATGCGTCGCTCGTGTACCACTAGTCGTTCATACAGAAACGCCCCCGCGGTAACTGATGTGACCACAACCAGGTAACACATATTTTTTTTTCTTTTAAAACAAAACAATGCAACATGTCTTTGCAGATTTGTGATTACCGGTCATCAAGGACCTATCGGGTAAAATTTAAAAAAAAATCTGGAATGATTATTTTTTTTAATGGCCGCACAAATTCGCAAATTTTGGACTTTTTTCAATTTTGACGAAACGTTCGGGCGCAATGCAGAAAACACCTTCAACAGTATAACGCTCATTAATTTGCTAAAAGTTCACAAAGCATGAAAAACTTGACACAAAAAGTTTCAGCTTTAGATCATAAATTTAAAGCGGCCTAAAAATTCTTCGAAAGGTGCCTCATTATGTAAGATTTGTTCTAGAAGCCGCGTTTGACCTTATATTACGGCTGAAATAAATGCTCAAATAAGCTAACTTTAATTAATTCTGGCAGAAACATGTGCTTGAATTAAACGTAAAAATTTTGACGGTGTAGAAAGCTGTATTTTTTATTCCTCCGGCCTTCAAAGTTGCGTCATCGCGCAGTTGGAAAAATCATTTTTTCAACCTCCTCTCGAATGCGACTTTTTCACGAATACTATCAAGTATCTTGCAAAACTAAGGTCTGCCCCGTTGTGTGGACAGGTTTCGCTGCTTGATACAAAAATTTTATTCAAAACAAAATAGGCATGACACCACCATGACCGTCCTTATCTGAACACACCCAACTGTAGCGTACATTTTGTTTGGGCAAATCCCAAACAAAATGTTCCTGCAATTCCTGCAATTACTACAGCAAAGAAATGGGGTTGAATGATTTGACTAACAGCTTTTTAGCATAGGACTAGATTGATGTTGTGAGCGAATATTGTGCTTTATTTATACTGCACTGCACATCAATTCGGATTATGTGGTGTGGCTACCTTTTTCTTTACTAAATCCCCCGGCGGCGTATGTCCCAAATGTATAAGCAAATCAAGATCTTAATGTTACTCGTCTTTCTAACTTTCAATTTGCTCTCTTAGGTGCTGATGTGGATGCTTCACCTGCTCTTGGCTACCTCTCTTTGCTGTCTGGCATGATGAGGTACGTATCTGGTCCTACAAGGCAGACGTTCCTGAGATCGTCTGTTCTTGGAGACAACTCATTCGACGGGCTCTAAGCACCCGAAATATTTAACAATTATGCTCTTGCGACGCTTATTTCCCTACTTAAAATAGAAAAAAATAGAAATAAAAGAAGATAGTTTAATTTCTCGTCCTGCCATAGGACGAGAAGGTTAACTATCTTCGAAAAAATGTACACGCGGATGAGGTGACAACAGTGCTATCTGATAGCCTTGTCCCACAAATTGCAGTTTAGCAGTGCGAATAATACGTATCCAGCAGTTAGTAAGCTAGCCCCCTTCGCTAGTATACACTAGCAAAGAAGGCAGAGGTGAGACATTCTGGTGCCTGTTCCTGAACACTTTGCGGTTTCGAATTTAAAATCTTGTCAAATGGGTCTTTAATGGGTACCTACAATATCATATATGCTAAAGCTCATAGAACAATTCGTTTTATCTCATTATTAGTGTTTGATGTGTACAGCAATTATAACCCTAATTTCTCGATGCATATTCCGAAGCTGAAATTCCTTTTTTTTTTTTTGGTAGCGGCGGCAGCGGCGGCGGCAACTGGAGAACCTCGCTAATCTGACTACATCGACTGTTGCAGGTCGGTAAACATTCCTTTCTTTACTACTCTGACGTAACCCATGCTGCCGCTGCCGCCGCTGCCACTGCCCCTGCTGAATTGTTAGTGCCGTGTTTTCGTACTTTGCTAAAATGTCCAGCGTATGTTCGGCATGTCGGTCACCCATCGTGGAGGAGGAGGGGTCCCTAAAGTGTACTGAGTGTACGAGCACATGCCATTTCGGAAAATGTGCAGGTATCACTGAGAAATCTTACAAAGGAAAAAAAGCAGACGCAAAAAAGACCTGGCGGTGTCCAATGTGTAGGAGCGGGTCCCCGCGTGCTAGCTGCAGTGAGGACAACCAAGCTGAACTTAATATAGCGTCTGTTCTAGCGTCGATCAACCAGAAGTTGGTTGATCGTCTCTACTTTTGCGTTTAGAAGCTGCCGCTCCTAAACGCAAAAGTTGAGACCATGGAAAATTCCATCCAGTACATGTGTAAGCAGTTCGACGACTTTGAGAAGAAGATCAAACGTCGTAAAACAGATATCAAAGAACTTTTAAAAAAGAGCGACAGAGCTGGAGGAGAGAGACGAAGCGAACAGAGTAACGCAGGAGCGGCTCCTGCAGGAGGTGAACGAACTGGAATTCAGGAGTAGGCGACTGAATCTCGAAGTCCAAGGGGTCTCTGGGGAGCAGGGCGAGGATTTAGCGGTCTTGTAAAACGAAGTTGCGAATAAACTCGAGGTCCCCGAAATAACACAGAACGATATTGTTGCTGCTCACAGGCTGCCCGTGAGGCAGGGTAACGTCCCCGGAATTATTGTTCATTTTACCAGGCAACAGGACCGAAACGCGTGGCTAAAGAAAAAAAATACACTAAAGAATAGTATGGCCACGTATTTATATTCAAGAAAACCTGACAAGGCTTCTTCAAAAAGCGAAAGATCAGGCAAAAGTAAAAGGATATGCCTTCGCATGGTACACAGGCGGAAAGGTTCTTGTGCGAAAACCTGAAGGGGCACGAGCGATTCATATCAAAAACGAAGGCGACATTGCCCATCTTTAGATAAGCTGCAGGAAGGAAAGCTACTTCAATGTCTGGACGCCTTGTGTCTCAGCCCCAAGTTGATATCGCTCCGCTTGACTTTGCACGCTATATTGCATCGAAGCAACCCGTTTCTTTATCTTTTTTTTCACTTGAATGTTCGATCAGCCAAAGAAAAAGATGACGGTCTGCATCTATTGTTTGATCGTCTTAATTTTTCTTTCTCGGTTATTATGTTTTCGGAAACTTGGTATACTGATGAGGTCTTGCATTTTTACTTTGCCGGGATACCAGCATTATTCATTTCGCCGAGATAAAAAAGAGGTGGTGGTGTTTCATTGCTTGTACAAAATGTGTACATATGCGAAATTGTATCAGAATTTACTCAACTTACGGGTGATTTTGAGTTCTTGTGTGTGCGCTCTGGCACATATATATTTGCTGTGGTTTATCGTCCACAATCTGGAATCGCGGCGAATTTCTTTAACTTCCTTGACGGCTTCCTAAACTTTGTAGTAGAAAAGAAGTACATTATTTCTCTTGGCGGAGATTTCAACATCAACATGCTTGAAAATACAACTTATAGGCAAGCACTTGATTCAGTCATTGCCCTTAATGACTTTAAAATTATGGCAACCGGAGCAACAAGAATTGCATGTACTACGTCCACTCTCATTGATTTTTTTGTTAGCAACCATGACGTGTCCTCCATCACCGGTAACGCTGTTAGTACCGATATCAGTGATCATCTGGCGATATTTATGTTGATACACAAATCTCATAAACCTAAGAAACGTTCAGCGCAGAGTACTTGTCAAATTCAAAACATAACAAGAACTACTCTAGAAAACTTTAAAGCGTCCTTAAGCGTAACTGACTGGAACCAAGTATATTTGCAAACAAACGCGAACCTCGCGCACGAAACCTCTCTACAGACATTTCGAAATCTGTACGAGGGGAGTTTCACATACAGGACGGTTAAGCAGCGTAAAAGAATTCGCAAGCCTTGGATGACAAGGGAGCTTTTGAATAAAATAGATGAAAAAAAACAGCCTGTTTCAGCCTTTCTTGAAAACAAGAAACCCAGATGATTTAATGGCTTTTAAAACATATCGAAATAAACTTGTTAATCTACTGAGACGTTCAAAGTCCAGTTATTATATAAACCTCTTCAAAAAAGATGATAATAAAGAGGCAGGAATACTCTGAAAAATAATTAATAGCACAATTAATCCGTATACGAATGAACATACTTTAGGTGAAGTAACCTGTGAGGAGGGTACTCTCTCTCGGTGTTCTCTGTCGAATGTTTTTAATAATTACTTAGCATAGCGGATGACCTTGCGGTGCTGGAAAGTGAGCTTGGTCCTTGTGGTTATATACAACGTTATTTTAACAGATACTTTCTCTTTACATCCGACAGACGAAACAGAGGTCTGTGCCGTGTTCAGGAACTTAAGAAACTGCAAAAGTCGCGACGTTAACGGCTTTGACACCAAAGTAATCAAGTATGCTATTGAGATAATTGCGCCGGTATTAACGTATATATTTATTTATTTATTATTTATTTCACAATACTGCCAGCCCTTCAGGGGCCAGTTGAGAGGGACGTGTCCCTCTCAACTGGTTGTTTTCCAAACGCTATGCAGGTTGCGAAAGTTGTGCTTATAGTCAAAGGCGGCGATAGGAACACATTTAAAAATTATAGACCGATTTCCTTGTTATCAATCTTTTCTAAAGGTCTTGAAAAAATAATGCGTCACGGACTTTCTTTTTATGTAGAAAAACATCACATACTCTCCGATTTTCAACACGGTTTTAGGAAGAAACGTTCAACTGAAACAGCGCTGTTAATGCAAAAGGAAGAATTACTCAAATCTATCAAGGATAAAGAGCTTATTCTAGGTGTGTATGTTGACTCTTTTAAGGCATTTGATTTAATTAATCATAACATACTAATTGAAAAGTTAGAGCACTATGGCATCCGAGGTATTGGACTTAAACTTTTTAAATCATATTTGGAATATCGTACGCAGTTTGTTAGCATAAATAATTATAATTCAGCAACCAAAAGAAGTGACTGCAGTCCCCCAGGGGAGTGTACTTGGGCCGCTATTGTTTGTATTATTTATAAATGATATCAAACAATGCCCACCAAACGTCAGGTTCTTTTCATATGCAGATGATACCACTCTTTTTATTAAAGGTCAAACAACTTCTGAGATCGAAAGTACGGTGGCCGTTGTTCTTGAAAATCTATGCTTATGGGCGCAAGTTAATGGACTAAAAATAAACACAGACGAAACTAAATGCGTATTCTTTAGACCACGGAATCGTAAAATATCGTTGCCTTTAAATATCACGATGAATTCATCTCCCTTAGAGACTGCAAAATCTGTTAAAATTAAATAAAACAGAAAGAATAAACATAGGGACGGACAGAACAACACTTCTTTCGACTTTCAACACAAATAGCTTTATTAGGCACCGGCACCCGGCCCAAGAAACCAGAGACGGAAAGGGGAAGGGCGAAAGGCGGGAACATGGAAAGGTGAGGGGTGGTAGGGAGAGCATAAAGGCGTAAAGGCGACACAGACAGGAAAATTACCCGCGGGGAAGAAGAAAGGCCAGGAGAGAAGCCGCAAAGAGGCGAGGCCGCTTGAAACGAAATCACCGGACGGGCGACCTAGGCCCGCGGGGTCCCTGTCAAGGCCATCAACTGCGGGCGAAGGTAGGCCGCGTCCTTCGTGGAAAGAGAGAGACGGCGCCGAGATATTTCGGGATGCGTGCATTATCGCGAAAGACTCGATTATCTCTCGGCCGTAGCGACCTCGGTTAGAACCTAGGATTCTTGCCGAAGAGAATCCAGGGCAACATGAGGAGCAGGCCCTATTGTGGACGGCAATCGGGTGTAGTGAATCCGTCCCATCGACCTCTTTCTCATGTTCGCGTAACCTGTCGTTAACGCAGCGCCCTGTCTGACCGATATACTGTGCGCCGCAAGACAAGGGTATGGTGTAAACGCGCCCCGTCGCACAGGGAACAAAGCTAGTCCCGTGCTTCTTGGAGCATCCGGACTGGATGGGCGGGGGTTCATTTACGAGACGACACATAGAACCCAGCTTAAACTGGCACGAAAATACGACATCGACGTCGTACCTTCTGGCGACTGCCCTGAGGCGATGTGAAGTGTTGTGGTAATACGGCGTGACCGAAAACTTTTTTGGGCGGGGTGGCTTTTTGCGGTCGAGGGAAGACTTGGAGATTAAGGCCTTTAAGGTGGTTGCAATGAGGTCACGCGGGTAACCGGCTTTTTTGATGCGATTGATTTGGTTAGTTAGGCTTGCCTTGGAAAGGTGGGGGTAGGTCAATCGCATCAAAAAAGCCGGTTACCCGCGTGACCTCATTGCAACAACCTTAAAGGCCTTAATCTCCAAGTCTTCCCTCGACCGCAAAAAGCCACCCCGCCCGAAAAAGTTTTCGGTCACGCCGTATTACCACAACACTTCACATCGCCTCAGGGCAGTCGCCAGAAGGTACGACGTCGATGTCGTATTTTCGTGCCAGTTTAAGCTGGGTTCTATGTGTCGTCTCGTAAATGAGCCCCCGCCCATCCAGTCCGGATGCTCCAAGAAGCACGGGACTAGCTTTGTTCCCTGTGCGACGGGGCGCGTTTACACCATACCCTTGTCTTGCGGCGCACAGTATATCGGTCAGACAGGGCGCTGCGTTAACGACAGGTTACGCGAACATGAGAGAGAGGTCGATGGGAGGGATTCACTACACCCGATTGCCGTCCACAATAGGGCCTGCTCCTCATGTTGCCCTGGATTCTCTTCGGCAAGAATCCTAGGTTCTAACCGAGGTCGCTACGGCCGAGAGATAATCGAGTCTTTCGCGATAATGCACGCATCCCGAAATATCTCGGCGCCGTCTCTTTCTCTTTCCACGAAGGACGCGGCCTACCTTCGCCCGCAGTTGATGGCCTTGACAGGGACCCCGCGGGCCTAGGTCGCCCGTCCGGTGATTTCGTTTCAAGCGGCCTCGCCTCTTTGCGGCTTCTCTCCTGGCCTTTCTTCTTCCCCGCGGGTAATTTTCCTGTCTGTGTCGCCTTTACGCCTTTATGCTCTCCCTACCACCCCTCACCTTTCCATGTTCCCGCCTTTCGCCCTTCCCCTTTCCGTCTCTGGTTTCTTGGGCCGGGTGCCGGTGCCTAATAAAGCTATTTGTGTTGAAAGTCGAAAGAAGTGTTGTTCTGTCCGTCCCTACGTTTATTCTTTCTGTATTATTTAACTTCACCAACGCGCTCACGTCGAACTGTTAAAATTCTTGGTGTATTTATACCGAATCACCCTCTTGGACTGAACACGTTGAGTATATCCACCGGAAAGTTTGCAAAGCCATAGGAATAATATATAAAACTCGTTTTATGTTTCCCGCGCGAGTGAAGTTGCTCTTGTATTACTCTCTGATCTACACACATTACGTGTACTGTCACCTGGTCCGGGGAGCCACAACGAAACAAAATTAACAACACAGCTACTACCACAGAAGAAAGTATTTAGCATAATTGAAAATGTTTCTTTTTTGCATTCTTCTGAGGAGCTTTTTTGTAAACATAAAGCTGTGACAATCAAATATTTGTACAAGTATCGTTTGATGGGAGCCAACAATACGGCACTAAAACAAAATAACAACTTTTTTTTTCTGTACTGTCGGGCTTGGAGAGAACAGCCCAGACGTATGAAATTAGACACAGTGAGGGTTGGTGTGTTACTACTGCAAGGCATGGAGTTGGGCTAGTTTGTGGTACATACTGTTCGGAGGGAACAGCGCAAAAAGGACGTAGGACGAGGTCGAAGAAACACACAGACAGGGCGCTGACTTAGAACTGAAAGTTTATTGCTCTGAAGAAAGAGAAATAAACACAGAAAGGAGGAAGGGGAGAGAACAAACAGAACAAACCAATAACATGCGGCATCACCCACGCCCACGCTCCGTCACACGAACTTGCCACACGTTCTTACAAAATCCACCTCGTCATTTGCAAGGTCAACCGAAGGAGCGCTCACACACGTGTCAGCTCCGATAGACGCGACGTGGGTGATGCCACATGTTATTGGTTTGTTTTGTTTCTTCTCTCCCTTTCCTCCTTTCTTCGTTTATTTTTCTTTCTTCAGAGCAATAAACTTTCAGTTGTAAGTCAGCGCCCTGTTTGTGTGTTTCTTCGACCTCGTCCTACGTCCTTTTTGCGCTGTTCCCTCCAAACAGTGTGTTACTACTTCCGGCACGAACTATGGACTAACTTCTTTTGAAACACACACTACCGTCACTTTTAAATGAGCTCGAAGGTGAAAATATTGGCATTACTAAAAACTCAAAGGGTATGCTACGCGAAATGCTATTGGAAAACAGTGTTAACGACTTTTTTTTAAGATAATCAATGCAATAACGTGTAGTACTTTGTTTTTTGCTTGTCCTGTTTGAAATGTTTCTGCTGCTTTGCTACACGGAGTAGGGCCTCGTCAATCTGCAAGCCACGCAGCTTTTTGTTCTATCTCCCTCGTTTGTAAATAAAGGAAAACAAATCATTATTATTATTTGTATTAAAGGGGCGCTTGGGAGCTTTCTAATGTGTCCTATTTATTTCCGTAACTCATTTCATGTGCTCTAAGCATTTCAGGAATTTCAAGTTACATTCATGTGCAGCTTATTTCAATACTAAAAATGTGATAAAAGATAGTGAATCTTAGATGACAGGAGTGTGTCAGGACAAGCCTACAGAGGTCTCCTCTAGAAGAGTGCTGCGGGGAAGAAGCCCCTAGCATGCGAAAAAATTGATGCTCTGACAGGTGGGTATTTCTGATCAACCTGGAAGGGCACATGATCTGTTGGTACTGTGCTTTGCTTAGCTGTGCATATAACGTATTTATAGTGTAATATAGCCAACCGGCGGACTCTTCGTATACCTCCCATTGGGACTCCAATTGCAGACGGCAGCGCCAAATCTCCCCTAACGGGCGTTGGGTTTCTCCAAAAGAAATAAGAAATAGACAAAACAATACGCGCACCGTCGTCATGGCAACCACTTGGTTATGGGAGAGGGTGAGAGAAGTGTGTTCCCTCCTTTTCTCTCTCTCACCCTCGGCGACAAAAAGATGCGAGTTCGTTCGGAGTTCGGAGCAGCCTCCGAACTCCGAACGAATTTGCATCTTATTGTCGCTGATGTTGAGAGAAGAGGGAACTGCTCGCATTGCCGCCGTCTCGTTCTTCTACAATACAATGTAATCTTTTTTAGAACAAAAAAAGTCTGTTTACCTTTTTTTGCGAATGTCTGACGCTTCCGAAACAATTGCACTTGACTTTGCCTCGCTCGATTGAGATCGGCTTAGCAACAGTGCATGTTCAGTGACAGCCAGTTCTCATAAAATCGTCAATGAATGAATGCAAAGCACGCCCAGCCGCTGCTGTTTAGCGGCTTAAGATGGGCGCACATCGCCAGTCTGAGCACAAGTCCAAACTTCTTTTGCAAGTTCTTTTTATTAGGCACGCTCGTTATACAAAGACACAAAAAAAAACAAAAAAAAACGTTCCCTGCACAGCACAACAAAGTAACAAAATCTACACGAAACTACTATTCAAGTATTCACAGACCTGCAATCACACATTTAACTTTGCGGTAGTTAGCGACAGTGATTCGATCGCCGGGGTTTCTCGCAGGTTCCTTCTGCAGCGAGCTGCTCCACGCACGAGCTACCGAGCTGCGGTGCTCTAACACCGATACCGCCCACACCGCTCATTTTAAGATACATGCGCTGTCCCTTGTGACCTTTTACAATAACTCTTCCATAAAGAAACATGCACCAGCAAGTTTTCGGCAATCCGAAACTGTATAACCAAAAGTATAGCAGCCCGTCTTTACCTTTCGTCACTCGATCGGGAACCCAAAGAACTTGGCAGAGCTGTTGCCACTGGAATTAGAGCACCACTGAGTCGAGCAATGAACAAGGTTTCGTTTGCTCTGTGTACTGGTAGCAGAAATAGACCGATAACCAATAGGTCAAAGCCACTGCCCGCTGCCGCAAACGAAAACCACCACCGCACCGCTGGCACAGGCCCCGCCGAGCAGCCGACGCATCCGCGAGCGCGGCAGCCGACGCGCAACTGTTCTCAACGGTCAAAATACAAAAAACAACCGGCCAATGACAGCAAAGTATGAGGGCGAAACTTTAGCTAACCAAGATATTTGTTTCATCTTACCAGGATAATTTTTGAAATTTGTAAGTAGCAACAATAATATATATCTCATCCTATTAAATAAACTTTTCGGCGTAAACCGGAAAGACCTAATAGAATACCAACGGATAAGAGATGGCGCTGAAATAGCTAACCGGAAGGCGCTCGAAGTGTCCGCCGGTTGATATAGCTTACTGCGATTTTAGACATTTTTTATGAACCTCTTGTTGACTTTGCCTTGCGCAGCACATATTAGTCAGATGCGCTATTAGGTGAGACAAGGTGGGGCATAAAGATTGTTTTTCACAATGGGAATGAGGCCACGAGGTTCGATCTACATTCAAACCTGAGGATAGCAAACCCGGTTAACTCGTACTATTTGTGAACGAACCAGTGGCTGCAAAAAAAATGCCTAGCGAAAAAGGCGGTTACGCTGAACGAAAATCCCAGCGCCTTCCAATAGAACGAACTGCCAAGAGCGCTCTCTAGCTCCTAGAGCTGGCTTTCCCCCAAAGTAAGTACCTCGTTTGGGGCAAAACCAGCTTGCAAAGAAAGCTGTCTTTTTTGTGTGTGTGTGTGGGGGGGGGGAACACACAAAAAAGATGTCGTTTGCGGAGGGAGCCAGGAAAGGGTGACCAGGTTAAACCTTGAAAAACGATGAAGCGGCAACTGAATAGCTGCGGTGAGCGTCCTCATGACGTACAAACGCCCCTTCGAGAGTAAACCACTTTTCCAAATGTGGCGTGCTTCTTGTTATCAAATTCATTGAAACTTTTGTGTAGAATTACCCGCTATATCAAACAGGTCGACGGTTTTTGGCGAGTTCGATCTAATCGGGTTTTACTGTATTATGTGTCCCACAGGTAGGAGAAAGCAGATTGAACGCGGGAAGGCGGCCGAGTGATAAATTCCTTCTGATTATCAGGCTGGACACGCCATAACTTCCTTGTTTACTGTTGTAGTTGTGATTTTGTTATTTCAAGGTTTTTTATGAATAGTGTTCGTGTCATTGTTTTATTTTATGAACTGTAGGTTTTATCACGCCATACCAACTTGGCCCTACCCATCACCTTAGCCATCCGGGTGTGCTCTCAAAAACGGCATGGAAGAAAAGAGCCATGGACTGCCTGTTTGCATGGGAATGTGCGCCAGTGGTGCATGTTGGGAATAAAATAAAATAGTAATTTTCATTGTGCTTGTCTTTGTATTTTTGTTTTATGGCAGAATGAACATCTAAACATTTGAAAAATTGGTGCTCCTTTTGCCCAATTAGCTAGCTGTTGTCATCAGCAGTCATTTCTGCGTCTAAATTATACCGAACATGCATGACGAGGTCACCCCAGAAGATACTAGATCGACCAGGTCAGATCAGAACACACTTTGCAGGGTCATGCCATTACACCAGAACATGCCACTACACCACAACACGCCCAGACACCAAAACACGTCAAAACACCAGAACAGGTCAATACACCATAACACCAAGACAGCAGAACAAGACAGACCTGTGTCTGAATTTCCGCTCTGGTATAGACGTCAGAAACGCACCCGACCCGGTCTGATGGATTTTTCAAAAGGGATCAGTCGGTAGAAATTCTGCTGGAGTATATTAATTTCAATAAAATTCCGTATAATCTCAAATATATTTTTGGGTGTATGTTCCAATCGCTTCTCAACCGCCCAGATATACATGGTATATAAAAAATGCGACGTGCTTTATCATTTCACCGAGGGAATTAGGCAGCACAATCAAGAAAAATATGAAAGTAGATTACAAAATTTGTGGTTCAAGCTCTCAATTATTTTGATGCAATTCAACATCTGACACTATTATGAATAGAATATCCACCTTTTTTACAAAATAGGCTGCAAGATTCAATCTGTAAATCTGCTACACCTGCGGTTCCCACAATCCTCATAATCTCCCGATCTATCGAAGAGTTTGTAGGAGTGGAGGCTCGGTAAATCACACTCTACATATTTATTTACAATATTTACACGGTCCTTTTTATTAGCCCATCGAGGGGACCTTCGCCGAATCCCAGATTACATGCAGCTCGTAGTCCAGGCAACTCGTGTCCCTGGCTGGTGCCTGTCCCGTGAGCTTGGCGCAGTTCAACCGCTGGATCGCTGCCGCTAGCTGCCGCTACAGGTACTCCCCTCATGAAAGGAAGTGGACTGTCGAAAAAAACCTCGCTTCAACGGGGTGCCTGTGCAGGTGGGAGTTCAAATGGAACCTGACGCGAGGTGGCTTTGGAAGGCGTGTGATTCCGGATGAGTAGAAATGGAGTGCTAAGTGGACTGGCTTGACTCTGTCCAAAGAGACTGCTCCTTCTCGACCGTTGACGTCGAGCGTCATGTTCTTGTTGTCTCGACGCAGTATAAGACGAAGGCCGTTATAAGGGGGCTGCAAGGGCTTCTTCATGCCATCGCGCCGAACGAACACGTGCGTACTTTTGTCGAGGTCACGGCTAACAAAAGTGTTCGTTGTGGAGGGCGTCATTGAGCAAGGGGGCTGAAGGTCTTTCATTAGTAGTCGCAGCCGCTGGACGTAGTTTTCTGCTGTTTCCTGTAAGATGTTCGCTGAGGAAAAAAATTCACCAAGCAAGCGGAATGACGTGCCGTAAAGAGTTCAGCTGCACTGTAATTATTTTCCGATTTGAAGGCTCTTCTGATTCCCAACAAGACGAGTGGAAGCGCCTCTGCCCATGTTGAGCTGTTGGTTTGTGCTTTGATGGAGGCTTTCAACTGACGATGAAAACCCTCTACCATGCCGTTGGAGATTGGTTGGTACGACGTCGTATAGATGTTGCTGAACTCCAAGGAAGTGGGAGGGAGCTAGAAATAAAGTCGCTTCGAACTGACGTTCCTTGTCCGTTATGCTCGTCTGTGGGACTCCAAAGCGATAAATCCACATTTCAATCCTTTGTCCATTGTGCTCGTCTGTGGGACACCAAAGCGACAGATCCACATTTCAATCAGTGCGCGAGCGACGGTTGTTGCGGTGATATCTTTCATTAGAGCTGCTTTTGGCCACCGCGTGAAGCGATCGACGCAGGTCAGAAGATAACGGTTTTCTTGTGATGGAGGAAGTAGTCCCACGATTTCAACGTGAATGTGGGCAAAGCGACTGTCCCGTGTGCTAAAAGTTGCCAAGGGCACCTTGGTGTGCCGGTGAACTTTGGACCGTTGGCACTGGATGCAAGTTTTGGCCCAGGGCCTCACGTCAGCGTTGATACGAGGCCATATAAACCGCGAAACTATCAGTTTCTGGGTTGCTCGCATTCCGGGATGGGAGAAGGAGTGCAGGCAGTCGAAAACTGCTCCTCGCAAGTCTGCTGGTACGAAGGGACGGGGACGACCTGTTGAAACTTCGCATGCAACTGTGTCGTCACAGTCGGGGATGCGTATGTCTTCAAAGACTAATGTCGTTGACGTTGTCCGTAGGCGTTGTAGTTCGAGGTCGCCTCGTTGTGCTTCCGCCATCTGTTCGTAAGGAACTGCAGGTCGTTTCGTGAAGAATAGGTTGATCCCAAATCTGGAGAACGCGTCAGCTGTGGCGGTATTCCTGCCCTTAACGAAGCGGATGTCTGTGGTGAATTACGAGATATGCACCATCGGCCGTAACTCACGCGGAGTATGTGCCGTGCTGTTGGAGGCTAGCACGTAAGTCAACGGCTTATGGTCTGTTAAGACAAAGAAGCTTCGGCCTTCTACCCAGTGGCGAAAGTACCTGGTGGCAAGGTATATTGCCAGCAGCTCACGTCCGAAGGTGCTGTATCGCCGTTCTGTCGGAGTCAGCTTCTTCGAAAAGAAGGCTATCAACGTGGTGACCAAAAAGTACAAGTTCGTTGGTCGGATTGACGAGAAGTCTGTATTCTGGGAAGCGCAAGAAGAGTTGACGTAGATGATCGGATTGCTCTTCCGATGTTGTTTCTGAATACAAAGATATCGTCGATATACGCGAAGGTGAATAACAAATCTCGGAGGACTCTGTCGACGAATCGTTCAATGGTTTGTGCAGCGTTGCGCAGTCCGAAGCGCATTCGCAAGAACTCGTACAATCCAAACGGTTCGATGACAGCAGTCTTGGGGATGTCTGCCGGTTCTATGGGGATCTGGTAAAGTGCCTTCACGATGTCCACCTTGCCGAAAACTTTCGCGCCCTGCACGATGCAACCGAAGTTCTTAATATGAGGGATTGGGTAACGGTCGGGCAGAGTACACTTCTTTAATGACCGGTAGTCCCCACAGGGGCACCAGTCCCCAGTTCTCTTAGGGGCCATGTGAAGTGGCGAAGACCAGGGACTCGAAAATGGCTTGATAAAACCAAGTTCATGCATGTGTTGGAATTCATTCTTGGCTATCTTGAGGCGGTCGGGAGCGATTCGACGTGGTCTGGCAAAATCGGGGCACCTTTCGCCACGCTCTGATGGGTGACCGTGTGTCAAATGGCTTGATCGGGAGCACGTGGGCGAAAAACGGCTGGAAATTCGTCGCCGATGGTTTGCAAAGGAGAAGTCGTTTCTGCTCGCGGAAGAGCAAGTTTAAGATGAGGAGACTTCGACACGATAACTTGCACACTCAATTGTATCTCGGTATCAAGAATTTGATTTCTCCTGAGGTCCACGGTCAGTGTGAATTGCCGCAGAAAGTCTGCTCCTATGATTGCCTGCCGAACATCCGCGATGATAAAAATCCAACGGAATGTCTGGCGGAGTCTGATGCCCAACGTGAGGGACCTTTCGCCGCGCGCCTTGATCGGGGATCCGTTAACAGCCTGGAGCGGTGGGAACTCTTAGCGAAACGGGCGGTCCTCCGGCGTAGGAGGTACCACGTTTACCTCAGCCCGGTATCTTCCAGGAAGCGGACCTTCTTATTGCGGTCCGTGACGTAGCAAAGCTGGCCTGAAGTTGGGCTTTCGTCGCTGGCGGCCTTCAACAGGTGCCCATGTCATTTCCCAAGTAGTTACACGGTGGGCAACATGCTCTGGCTCGGGATTCGTATTTCTGGTGGTATCAGCATACTCCTGGATGGGAAGACCCAGCTCTCGATTCACTGCGGCGTCGGGCAGCGTTAGCTTGTGGATTGACGGTCGAGGATCGGGAAGGTCGTGATTGGAGGTTAGGATTCTCACGACTGCGCTCGCTCACCCTGTCCTCTATGTGATCGTTGAATCTAAAAAGTCGAGCGAGCTGAGATCCGATGTCGGTCACAGTAGTGCACGGCGTTGAGGAGGTTTATTGACACACCGCTGTGATGGTAGGGAAGCCTACGTCCATGATTTGGTAGGCCATATGAGCAAGTGTGGAGATTTAGTCGGTGGCGGATGTGCTCAATATCATCCGCATTTGGCTTGGTAGGCGTTGGAGACAAAGCTCTTTAAATTTGGAAGTGTCCATCGTCGTGACTTTGTCCCCAAGGAGGTGCTCCATGCGTCGCAATAATTCCGTAGATTTCGGTCGCCCAGCTTCTCGGCAGTCAACAGCTGCTGAAGGCGCCGTTGCTCAGAATCTCTGGTGTGACGAATCAGTTCATTCCGTAGAGTCTCATAGGGCTGATCTGCGGGTGGAGAACACAGAATGTCGCGAACCATGGATGAGGCTGACTGCGGGATTGCAGCGGCGACGTAGTCGAATTGGTTCAAACAAGAGGCGATCCAGCTTTTCCGAAAAATTGCTTCCGCGGTCAGGAACCACAGCTCGGAATCGTACGACCAGAACTTTGGGAACTTGATATTGAGATTCGCAGCCCCCAGTGTAATCGGGGCTCCGGGAGAGGCGCCATCGTCTCTGAGGCTCATGACGGGGGCACAAAGCTGGACTCACCCAAAGAACCAGGGCTCCATGGCAGCGTAGCTGGGTGTGGTCGGGGGTAGCTCGGTCCGAGGTCACAATTATGTAGGAGTGGAGGCTCGGTAAATCACACTCTACATATTTATGTACAATATTTACACTGGCTTTTTGACTAGCTCATCGGGGGGCCCTTTGCCGAATCCCAGATTCCGGGCAGTTCGTGGCCCAGGCACATCGTGTCCCTGGCTCGTGCCTGTCCCGTGAGCTTGGCGCCGTTCAAGAGCTAAATCGCTGCCGTTAGCTGCCACTACAGGTTCAAAGAATGCGCCCCAATCTTCACATTCAGTCCTAGTCCGAGTCAACGCTTCTTCACATATTGGAGGGAACACCCAAAAATCATGGCCGGGTTTCTGCAGTCCCATTATTTGCTGCATTGCGGTGCTCTTCAATCGTTGCGCAGGAGCAGGAATGACATAGTTTCGTGGTGGGGTCCCTATTAATGTGATTCTAGAAGGAATCGTGTGACGGCGACGACAGTCAATGAGCTGGAAATATCTGCAAAGTGTTTCCCGTAAAACTATCGCTTTAGAAGAAAGAAAACCAATTGCTATAACGAGCTTTGCACCTAAGTGAGGAGTATGGGAAATCGACGCTCTAACCATTGCGCTATTAAGGATTTTTTTATTTTATTTTACTACCGGGATTTTGTTCCAGAATTGTTCGGGAAAACTACAAAAACATGCACACACCTTTTGAAAACCTTTGTGTTGGACTTGCTAAATGTGCTCCCATGAAATTTTCTGCCTAGTGATGCGGTTTACTCTCCTGACTAAAGAATTCGTCCATAGCCCGGGCATTCTTAATCAACACTTACATTTCCCACAACTCACTTCCAATTGCGATTGAAATTTAGCTCACTTTGAATCGCATCTGAAAAACCCTTCTTTATTTTTTGGCCTTCAATTTTTCATGAATACCATTTAAAGGGTTCCCCAAATATTAGGGTGAGAGGCTGGATCGGGGATCAGTTGCCAGAAAATAAAAAAAAGTCAATATAAATGAGAAATGAAGCTAATAAATAATTCTAAATCAGCCTTTAAATACAAAATTGAAAGTTAGAGTAAAACAAAAGAGAGACTCGAAGACGCATGAAAAGACATATGTTATATTAAAAGGCAATATTTAATCTAATTTTGCCCTTACAGTAATTGGGAACCTGAAAATTTGCTAGGAATAAATCAAAGCACGTAGGAACTTTGCCATGTTCACTCAGAGCTGAAGACTAATGAGAATGATAGAACTGCTGCTGACGATGTGCTATGGATACAACACAATTCGCTACGCGCAAATTGCGCGGGAAGGCAAAGCAATTGTTAGGTATGTAGTTACACAGACATGAAACAGGGCCTCATAATAGTGATGTTGGTGATGACAATATCCAATAAATAAATGACGAAGGACCATGCCGTTTACGCTGTTAGTAAGCTTTGCGACACCGTCTCTTTACACGCGCCTATTTTTGCCCCGGTAATGGGGTGTCCACACGAAGGAGAAATCCGCCACTTTACTCCGCTGAGCGTGCATCACGTGGAACCTACGTCATCCCTTTTTGACGCCTAGCGGCACCGTTTTTCTCCGTGGCGGAGGCGCGGAGGCTTCGTGCTGTCAGCACGAAAGCTCCCCTGGTGCACACGGCTTATCCGGGGACGGAGTTTCCCGGGTTGTTGACGTCACGACATCCGTCCGCGGAGTTCTCCTTCATGCGGATACATGAAGGAGAACTCCGCGGTGTATCGTGTGGATACAGGCGTATCCAAACGACGGACCAAATTGCTGTTTTGGTCCGCGGGCGGCGCTTCGCGTGACCTTACGTCACGGGTTTTCGAGGTCCGCCGGCGGTCCGCGGCCCTCGCTTCTGAGAAATGCAAGCGACTTTTCACGCCGGACCCCTGCGGCGGACCGCTGCGTTTTTAGTATAATTGACGCGCTAAGTCTGGCAACAAGCTGACTTTTGTTGTTTGGATTGGAATCCAAATCCAAAGTCGTTTTCTTTTGGTGCTGACTGTTGAAGACGAAGAAGACAAACCTTTTGTTGTGCGACGATGCAACTTTTTACTTCGTCGCGCTCATGCATGGAGCGATTCCCCGCTCTGTGGGACAATAGTCGCGACGACTACTCAAATAATCATCTAAAGATGTCCCTGTGGCAGAACATCTTGGCCCAAGGCGCGCCGGGAGCTGTAGAAACTGCTCCTCGCTGACGCGTAGAAGCCGGCGGTACTCGTCGGGATCCGAAACCAACAGATCCGAAAAGAGTTGACTATGCAGACCACGATCTTCCCTGCACATGCAGGGCTTCATGCAGCACGCCCTTTTCGGTTCACTTAAGTCCTCCTCGTCCTCAATAGTCAACGCCAGGACCACAGCGGCCAAACGTCTCTTTCGTTCAACCTTTATCTTGGCTCCTCACAAATAGCCTCAAAGCAGCTCGTTGCATGCGTTTGGCGGAGCTGTAAGGTCGAGGGTTAGACCAGCCAGTTCACCCTGTCGTCTGGTCTTTTGGTCCGCCCTGTGGATGCTCATTGCAGCCGGGCGGCCCGTGGGCCGCGCATCACGTGATCAATCGGTCCGCGGCCCAGTCTGTCGTGTGGATACACCTGTAGCAGTGGGCCTGCTGGACGCGAGGCGTGGGCTGGGCTTCATTGGATGTACTGCGGCCACCCATGGGCCGGTTGGAAGACCTCTGTGGATCGAATCTGGCCCGCTGGTCGGAGTTTGGAGACCCGTACGCGGCGTTTAAACTAGAATAAAGAGTTAATTTTCGAAGTCGCTTTCATAGCAGTAAGCTTATTTAACTTTATTTCAAAATAAGATACTGGTTTACCCCTTGAAAGTTTTTGAAAGAGATCACTGCCTACTAATAGATGGAGCAAGTCCACATTGGACGTGAAAGTTGGGATTGACAGCCCTTAAAAAATGATCCTTTATTTTCGAAACCCAAACTGTCGGGGTAGTTATATTTTTGACCTAAATAAAAGAATCGGGAGCAATTATTTTGCGAGCATCTCTTCAGCTGTCATAACTTAAACGTTTTGTTTATTCTTCTTTATAGCGGGATATTTCTCTGGCCATGACAACTTAGAATAGATCGCGAAGTCCATCTCGACCCAGGCACCACATCACTGTTGTACCTACATTGGACCAACAATGGCAAAACTGGCTCCAGAGGTTGGTCAGAGATCGGCATTCTGGCCAAGTGCAACTTCTTCCATCGTTGGCCCAGCCATTTGCACCAACGTTGGGCCATCGTTCCACCGAAGTTCCAGCCATCATTGGCACCAAGGTTGGGCCATCGTTCAGCTAATGCTCCAGTCATCATTGGCACCAACGTTGGGCCGTCTCTAAACCAATGTTCCAGCCATCATCGGCACCAACGTTAGGCCATCGTTCAACCAATGTTCCAGCCATCATTGGCCCCGATGTAAGGCCATCCTTTAACCAACTTTCGAGCCATCATTGGCACCTTTGTTGGGCCTTCGTTGAACCAATATTTCAGCCATCATTGGAATCCACACTATGTCATTGGCTATGCCAATTTTGGCTTTCACACTCATTCAATGGATATGCCATCACTGGCATACACGTTCATTCATTGAATAGACCGATATTGGCAGTCGACCTAATTCATTGGCATGTCCCAAAGTTAACGCCATATGTCTTTAATGCTGGCTATGCAATGATGGCATTGCGTTTAAATCCTGGTTATTCCAACATTGGGTTTTAAGAACCCCTGGCCTGTTTTGTATTAGTAGCCCACTGCAAGAAAAGCATTCTGGCCACAAATGCCAAGGTCCTCGGGTGCGTTGTCTATGCAGAATTTTATCTGGCGAGCAAATGACTAATTCAAGATCAATTAATACTTTTTTTCAGAACTTTTAATTAAATAGACTAGGAAGGAGGTTCAGCGGGAAGCCTATGCCATGGTTCTGAGGAGGGTCCTGGGGAGGATCCTGGGGCGAGTCTTGGGGCTGGAGAGCCATCACGGCTTCCGAACGTCTCTTCCTGCCACCTCCCTTGTCGCAAAAACCCTGGCAGCCACTTCAGCGTCATTTTTTAAGCTGTCGATTCTTCAATTTTTATCTTCTCACTGATGGCATCTACGAAAAGATTAGAACGTCGAAGATCAACGCTT
The DNA here is from genome assembly GCF_016920785.2 of Ixodes scapularis. Lineage (NCBI taxonomy): Eukaryota > Metazoa > Arthropoda > Arachnida > Ixodida > Ixodidae > Ixodes > Ixodes scapularis. The sequence goes on from NW_024609883.1 coordinate 75,466,262, forward strand.
CGAAACCCACATTGGTGTTAGTAAAGCACACACCCAAACAGCACATTGTGAATGGGCCAAGGCTCTACATAAGTTTATTTGTTTACCTGTAGCACCGCGATGTTCCGAAGTGCTTGGTTCACAATGGACTAGAAGTTCTTCCGCAACCTCAACCAAGTCGTCGTGAAGTCAAGGAAGACTGTCCACCATTAGTTTTTTTAACTGTGTAACTGAATATATCATGCACAAGCAAATGAACAGACGCGATCAAGCCACGAAAGGCCATGCTGGCTCACTTGCTCTAGCAGAAGCCTAGACGCGGCATCCCTCCGCTGACAAATGCTTGCTGAAATGAATCGCTCTCAGGCTTGCATCTGGCACCCCTCTGAATTATTCGTTATCTGTGAATGTGTATCGTCTGGAAGGTTGGATATCTGAAACTTATTTAAAGTGTCCCGTACCGAATTAACCTATTTAATACACGAAGGAAACGTGATAAGAAAAAGTACTCCCGCATTATTTTGTAAACAGGCACGAAAACAGACACAAAATATTCTCTGCAAATTTCGTAGACGTTTATTAGACACAGAATGTTCCGTAGAGAAGTAAAAACGTGCAAGCGATCTGCGAACTGTAAAGACGTACTGCTAAGCTTTTATACTACTGAAAAGATGGCAAAATAAACAGAACCGGGGTAATTCTAGGCCATACTGTCTGTTCTCCCAGCAGCTGGAAAAACATTTTCCCCGAAATTCTCCTGACATACCCTTCTCATTGGCAGTGGCAAGCAGTTCATCGAATGACGTTTCATTGGCAGATCGTTTATTGACACGCTGTTTCATCAGCAAATTGTTTTACAAAATAATATGGTTAGTTTTTTTTTCTTCTCTGGTACCACGTTACCCCAAATTGTCGCGGCAAATGGCATGTATGGCGGGACGCGTGGGTTAACATTCTTGTGCTGAGCCGTTGCAGAACGTCGCCTCGGAGCTGCGTGGACGGGTGTGCCGGCCCGTGTCACGCACGCAAAAAAAGGAAGTGGATATTCTGCCGCCGAAACAATAGCCTGAGGAAACATTGTGAAAACAACAATTTGAAGCTGTAGATTAACCCCCTGGTATGGAGTCCGTCTTTTATGCGGGGGGACCCTGGTTTAATCGTCAGTGTGGGATTACTTTTTTGTCGAGGCATATGGCGATACCCACGGCATTTGTTTTTTACGATTAACACTGAAAACAAATTAATGCTGTCAACGAAACTTCACTCAAGTAAATGGTAGGAGACTCCTTCTCGGGGGGGTGAATGGAGGACAGCGAGGCTTGAGCCGCCGGCGGGTCGCTGGGAAGCGGCGTGCACAGGTGGGACAATGGGGTTAAAATTTTTCTAATAAGCAGCAGCAGACTGTGATACACGGGCCGTCCGAAACTGGCGGAATTTGTTTTCCCCGGGCTATGTCCTTCATTCACCCACCGGAAGGGCGCAGTCACATACTATTTAATTCAACACATTTTCGTCCAAACCAATCGTTTTTTTTTCAGTGTTAATCGTACAAAACATGTTGTAAACATCGTCAAACGCTTAAAAAATGAGACCACACTGGTGGATTGAATCAGGGTCCCGCTGTGTATGAGACAGACACCCTATCAGTGAGCTACTCTACAGCTTCAGATAGCCGTTTTCACAATTCGTTTTATACGAGATCCAATAGGGGAAAATACCGGCATTCTTTTCCGGGCTGCCGGCAGAATATCCCCAAATAGCACCGAGTTCTGGGCCAAAACTTGGCTTTCGTTTGAGAGTTTAGGGCATTGAAAAGCCCGAAGAAGCCAAAGTAGAGCCAAACCTCACCTCCCTTCGCAACAGTCTGGGTATTTTAGCCCTGATTCGCCAAACATGCAAATACTAAACTTAGGCTTCACTGCTTGGTAGTTCGGCTGTCATCTGGCATCTTTGGGCCTAAATCGCCCAACAAATGCCAAAGTTAGGCTTACTGCCCGGTAGTTCGGTAGATATTTGGCATTTTTGGGCCAAAATCGTCAAACTAATGCCAAAGTTAGGCTTCACGTTTTGATAGTTCGGCTGTCATCTGGCTTCTTCGGCCCAAAATAGCCACAGATGTGCCAGAGTTAGGCCGACTACCTTGTAGTTCGGCTGACATCTGGCATCTTTGGGCCCAAGTAGCCAAACAAGTGCCAAAGTTAGGCTTCGCTTCCCGATAGTTCGGCTGTCATCTGGCAGCTACGGGCCAAAGTCGCCAAACAAGTGCAAAAGTTAGGCTTCGCTTCCCGGTAGTTCGGCTGTTATCTGGCAGCTACGGGCCAAAGTCGAAAAACAAGTGCCAAAGTTAGGCTTCGCTTCCCGATAGTCCGGCTGTCATCTGGCAGCTAGGGGCCAAAGTCGTCAAACAAGTGCCAAAGTTAGGCTTCGCTTCCCGGTAGTTCGGCTGTCATCTGGCAGCTACGGGCCAAAGTCGCCAAACAAGTGCCAAAGTTAGGCTTCGCTTCCCGGTAGTTCGGCTGTTATCTGGTGTTGTGAAAGGCCCCCGGACCTGGCCTTCACCTGTCGCCAACGGCAGCAAAGCCTATTGTCACGACGGGCCCTGGCGCGCGCCGGCGGCGCTAGACGGTCACGTTCGAATTTCCGAGACTGACCCTTGAGTCGTCGGGCCGGTGGCGGCTTTCGAGGAGGGCTCCAAACACAAGAAGAACGTCTCCCGGAGGCCACGAGACCGTCTGGGACCGCCAGCATTCGGAGGGAGAAGCACCGGAGTGCGTGTGCGTGCCTGTGTTTGTGTGTGGGTCCGTCGGTGTTGGGTTTCAGCAAGAGCGTCGACTCCTTGCATCAGCCGCCGAAGCGGGGCAAGAACGTGGAGGGATTGCATCATCTGCCCTTGGTGAAAGAACACCCGGAAATTGCATCAGCCTTTGCGAACTTCGAACACCATGTGAATGCCTGGAAGTCTCCTCTCACGCTCCGCGGGACTTCTCGCCCTCGGAGGGTTATATAACATGGGCTCGGAGAGCCCGAAGTCGCCGACTGCTGACTGCCGATAGCCGATTAACCAGTCGACCATGTTACTTGTATATTCTCTGTATAAAAGTTATACTTTAGTACTCCCACTCCAGGCCTGTTTCCTCGGGACCATGATAGCAGCGAGCCACAGCCCCGACTAATGGGTCGGCGCCTGAGGTCGCCACCCTCCCAGACGCTACAACTGGATGGCAGCGGCAGGATCGACTTCGCCGGACCATGACTTCTTGTGTGGGTGAGTGCCCGGCCCTTTCTTTCTCAATCTGCCAGACCCATTGGCTCTAAGTTTTGCCTATAAGGGTTGGAGATAGTCGTTGTCAGAAGGACTGTGTGACCGTTCTGACGCGAGCAATTTTGTGGGAAAGAGAGCCAGCACAAGCTAGATCATGAGTCTGGAGGCATTCCGCTTGCGTGAGTTGGTACAAGTTTGTACCAAATTAGGAATCGATTTGGGGCAGACGAGAAGAAAACCGCACATCATAGAACTCCTTCAGGCCGAAGCCGTCAGCATTGAGGAGTTCACAGAGGCTCTGGAGGAGGTTCGCGGAAAGGAACAGGAGGAACGCAGAAAGCGGGCCGACGAGAGGGCTCTCGAGACTGCGAGATGGGAACTCGAAAAGCGCGAGTATAAGCGCGAAATGGAGCGGCTCGACTACGAGTTTGAGCAGCTCGAGCTCGCGAAGAAAACGCGGGAGTTGGAGTATTTTCGCCGGGCGACAAGAGGCGTTGAAGGGGTGACAGGGAAGGCGTGTCAGGGAAAGGAGAAAGTGGGAGCTGGGGACAGAGGGATGACCGAAAACCAGCGTCTTTCTCCCGACACGACCGTCGCCGTTCTTCGCAAGCCCGACCCAAACTCCGAGCGCCGGGACGGTGAAAGTGACGTGGAAGCAGCGACAGAATTGGTGTGTCAGGAAAAGAAGAAAACCGAAGCTGGGGACACCGAGGTGACCGAAAACCAGCGGGGTTCTTCCGACGCGACCGACGCTGTTCCTCGCAAGACCGACGCCGTTCCGCACAAATTCGACCCCGAGCTGCGGGAGAAAGAAGAGAAGGCTCTTCGGGCGTCCAGCTGCGACTTCCCGGAGGACGAAGGCGACGCCAAGACGGAGACGACGCCGGGGAAGTCCAGCCAGCTCATGGAGAGCAGCGCCAAAATGCCGGAGATAGCGGTCCAGCAAACGAGCCAGGGTCCTGACCGCTCTGATCGGCACCCGTGCGGCTTCATGACCAAGCCCACGGCGCCGTCGCAGGAGTCCAAGCGGCCCACCAGGAGGGAGGTAATTGAGATTTCGTTCGACGAGATCAATCAGTCCTGCCTGGTGCGGTTGCAGAACCCCGACTCCAGACCATCCACAGAGTCCAGGTGCCAGGAGAACATCGACGAGTGCGCGTCCGGCAGCGAGTCGTCATCGAGGTTGGAGGATGGGAGACCCCAAGTTGGCCATCCCAAGGGATCTGCAACCAACGGCGGCTGCGCGGGCAAGGGACCCGCCTGGGACACGAAGGAGCCCAGGCTGGACAAACCAGACCGGACGCAAGTGCACCTGAGGACGTCGTCGTGCTCGCGGCATGGTGGATCTGAGACCAAGAACTCGGATGCAATCATGAACAAGCGTCCGAGACCAAAAAGGAAGAGGCAACGCCGGATCAGCGTTGTACGTTCTGGCAGCAACGCTTCCTGCAAAGAACGTCAAGGCAAGCACGACGAGCGCCACCCCAAGAAGAGGACGCGGTCCTCGAAGCTGGGAGCGGGAAAACTCCAGGACCTCCATCCCAACAAGCCACGAACCTACAGCTCAAGTGCGAGCAAGGAGCCTGGAGAAGGTACCAACGAGCCTGGGACGACTCAGCGAGGTTCCAGACGGAAGCACAATTCATCGCCCGTGGTTCAACGTGGTGTCACGTCGGACGTTGAGACCAGGGGAGATCTCTGGGACTGCAACTTTGTGCCTGCACGCAAGTCCAAGGAGAAGAACGTGAACAGTCCGAGTGATGCCAAGAACAAACAGGGCGTGGGTTAGAGGCAAAGAAGGACTTTCGACGGAAAAGGGAGGGCTAGACGTGGTTTTTTTAGTGTTATTGAGCTGACTATGTTATTCGGCAAGTTTATTAGCTTTTCTTTTTTCGGGAGTCCGAGCTTTGCGTTTCGTTCGGCTTTAGCTCGTTGTGTTGACAGTAAACTTCCTTTAAAGCGGTTTTATACGCGGTAGAGTTTGCTTTATGAAAGATGCTCGAATTTAATAGGGATATGCCCTATATGAGTTACATTACGGTTTATAATGTGTTTTTTTTTCACGGGAGTCCGTTTTACTTTGGGTTGAGCGTTAGAGGGCTTTTATTAGTCTGCAGAAGTTTCTTTCGCTAGAGCAACCTGGCAGAGGAAATAAGTTTCTTTGTGCGTGTTTTTCGTTCACAGAATAGTACGGAACTTTCGCGAGGCAATTTTTTTTGTTGTTGTTGTTCGTTTTGGCTTTGGTCTGGCGGATTGGAGAGATTGGGGGCTGGGCGCTTGCCTGCGCGGAGTTTGGTTTGGTGTTGTTGGTCTTTGTTACGGCCACTTCGCAGTGTGGACTCCAGCCTGGACCTCAGTCGCCAGACCAGCCGTGAGACCGCGTCTTTCAAGGGACCAGTGTGGACTGCTCCCCCTCAAGACTCTCTCCCCGGCGGCGGAGGAGCTGTTGTGAAAGGCCCCCGGACCTGGCCTTCACCTGTCGCCAACGGCAGCAAAGCCTATTGTCACGACGGGCCCCGGCGCGCGCCGGCGGCGCTAGACGGTCACGTTCGAATTTCCGAGACTGACCCTTGAGTCGTCGGGCCGGTGGCGGCTTTCGAGGAGGGCTCCAAACACAAGAAGAACGTCTCCCGGAGGCCACGAGACCGTCTGGGACCGCCAGCATTCGGAGGGAGAAGCACCGGAGTGCGTGTGCGTGCCTGTGTTTGTGTGTGGGTCCGTCGGTGTTGGGTTTCAGCAAGAGCGTCGACTCCTTGCATCAGCCGCCGAAGCGGGGCAAGAACGTGGAGGGATTGCATCATCTGCCCTTGGTGAAAGAACACCCGGAAATTGCATCAGCCTTTGCGAACTTCGAACACCATGTGAATGCCTGGAAGTCTCCTCTCACGCTCCGCGGGACTTCTCGCCCTCGGAGGGTTATATAACATGGGCTCGGAGAGCCCGAAGTCGCCGACTGCTGACTGCCGATAGCCGATTAACCAGTCGACCATGTTACTTGTATATTCTCTGTATAAAAGTTATACTTTAGTACTCCCACTCCAGGCCTGTTTCCTCGGGACCATGATAGCAGCGAGCCACAGCCCCGACTAATGGGTCGGCGCCTGAGGTCGCCACCCTCCCAGACGCTACACTGGCAGCTACGGGCCAAAGTCGAAAAAAAAGTGCCAAAGTTAGGCTTCGCTTCGCGATAGTCCGGCTGTCATCTGGCAGCTACGGGCCAAAGTCGTCAAACAAGTGCCAAAGTTAGGCTTCGCTTCCCGATAGCCGGCTGTCATCTGGCAGCTACGGGCCAAAGTCGCCAAACAATTGCCAAAGTTAGGCTTCGCTTCCCGATAGTCCGGCTGTCATCTGGCAGCTACGGGCCAAAGTCGTCACACAAGTGCCAAAGTTAGGCTTCGCTTCCCGATAGTCCGGCTGTCATCTGGCAGCTACGGGCCTAAGTCGCCAAACAAGTGCAAAAGTTAGGCTTCGCTTCCCGATAGTCCGGCTGTCATCTGGCAGCTACGGGCCAAAGTCGCCAAACAAGTGCCAAAGTTAGGCTTCGCTTCCCGGTAGTTCGGCTGTCATCTGGCAGCTACGGGCCAAAGTCGTCAAACAAGTGCCAAAGTTAGGCTTCGCTTCCCGGTAGTTCGGCTGTCATCTGGCAGCTACGGGCCAAAGTCGAAAAACAAGTGCCAAAGTTAGGCTTCGCTTCCCGGTAGTTCGGCTGTCATCTCGCAGCTACGGGCCAAAGTCGAAAAGCAATTGTGCAAAAGTTAGGCTTCGCTTCCCGATAGTCCGGCTGTCATTTGGCAGCTACGGGCCAAAGTCGTGAAACAAGTGCCAAAGTAAGGCTTCGCTTCCCGGTAGTTCGGCTGTCATCTGGCAGCTACGGGCCAAAGTCGCCAAACAAGTGCCAAAGTTAGGCTTCGCTTCCCGGTAGTTCGGCTGTTATCTGGCAGCTACGGGCCAAAGTCGAAAAACAAGTGCCAAAGTTAGGCTTCACTTCCCGATAGTCCGGCTGTCATCTGGCAGCTACGGGCCAAAGTCGTCAAACAAGTGCCAAAGTTAGGCTTCGCTTCCCGGTAGTTCGGCTGTCATCTGGCAGCTACGGGCCAAAGTCGCCAAACAAGTGCCAAAGTTAGGCTTCGCTTGCCGATAGTCCGGCTGTCGTCTGGCAGCTACGGGCCAAAGTCGCCAAACAAGTGCCAAAGTTAGGCTTCGCTTCCCGGTAGTTCGGCTGTCATCTGGCAGCTACGGGCCAAAGTCGTCAAACAAGTGCCAAAGTTAGGCTTCGCTTCCCGGTAGTTCGGCTGTCATCTGGCAGCTACGGGCCAAAGTCGAAAAACAAGTGCCAAAGTTAGGCTTCGCTTCCCGGTAGTTCGGCTGTCATCTGGCAGCTACGGGCCAAAGTCGTCAAACAAGTGCCAAAGTTAGGCTTCGCTTCCCGATAGTCCGGCTGTCATCTGGCAGCTACGGGCCAAAGTCGCCAAACAAGTGCCAAAGTTAGGCTTCACTTCCCGGTAGTTCGGCTGTCATCTGGCAGCTACGGGCCAAAGTCGTCAAACAAGTGCCAAAGTTAGGCTTCGCTTCCCGATAGTCCGGCTGTCATCTGGCAGCTACGGGCCAAAGTCGAAAAACAAGTGCCAAAGTTAGGCTTCACTTCCCGGTAGTTCGGCTGTCATCTGGCAGCTACGGGCCAAAGTCGTCAAACAAGTGCCAAAGTTAGGCTTCACTTCCCGATAGTCCGGCTGTCATCTGGCAGCTACGGGCCAAAGTCGAAAAACAAGTGCCAATGTTAGGCTTCACATCCCGATAGTCCGGCTGTCATCTGGCAGCTACGGGCCAAAGTCGAAAAACAAGTGCCAAAGTTAGGCTTCACTTCCCGGTAGTTCGGCTGTCATCTGGCAGCTACGGGCCAAAGTCGTCAAACAAGTGCCAAAGTTAGGCTTCACTTCCCGATAGTCCGGCTGTCATCTGGCAGCTACGGGCCAAAGTCGTCAAACAAGTGCCAAAGTTAGGCTTCACTTCCCGATAGTCCGGCTGTCATCTGGCAGCTACGGGCCAAAGTCGAAAAACAAGTGCCAAAGTTAGGCTTCACTTCCCGGTAGTTCGGCTGTCATCTGGCAGCTACGGGCCAAAGTCGTTAAACAAGTGCCAAAGTTAGGCTTCACTTCCCGATAGTTCGGCTGTTATCTGGCAGCTACGGGCCAAAGTCGAAAAACAAGTGCCAAAGTTAGGCTTCACTTCCCGATAGTCCGGCTGTCATCTGGCAGCTACGGGCCAAAGTCGTCAAACAAGTGCCAAAGTTAGGCTTCGCTTCCCGGTAGTTCGGCTGTCATCTGGCAGCTACGGGCCAAAGTCGCCAAACAAGTGCCAAAGTTAGGCTTCGCTTGCCGATAGTCCGGCTGTCATCTGGCAGCTACGGGCTAAAGTCGCCAAACAAGTGCCAAAGTTAGGCTTCGCTTCCCGGTAGTTCGGCTGTCATCTGGCAGCTACGGGCCAAAGTCGTCAAACAAGTGCCAAAGTTAGGCTTCGCTTCCCGGTAGTTCGGCTGTCATCTGGCAGCTACGGGCCAAAGTCGAAAAACAAGTGCCAAAGTTAGGCTTCGCTTCCCGGTAGTTCGGCTGTCATCTGGCAGCTACGGGCCAAAGTCGTCAAACAAGTGCCAAAGTTAGGCTTCGCTTCCCGATAGTCCGGCTGTCATCTGGCAGCTACGGGCCAAAGTCGCCAAACAAGTGCCAAAGTTAGGCTTCACTTCCCGGTAGTTCGGCTGTCATCTGGCAGCTACGGGCCAAAGTCGTCAAACAAGTGCCAAAGTTAGGCTTCGCTTCCCGATAGTCCGGCTGTCATCTGGCAGCTACGGGCCAAAGTCGAAAAACAAGTGCCAAAGTTAGGCTTCACTTCCCGATAGTCCGGCTGTCATCTGGCAGCTACGGGCCAAAGTCGAAAAACAAGTGCCAAAGTTAGGCTTCACTTCCCGGTAGTTCGGCTGTCATCTGGCAGCTACGGGCCAAAGTCGTCAAACAAGTGCCAAAGTTAGGCTTCGCTTCCCGATAGTCCGGCTGTCATCTGGCAGCTACGGGCCAAAGTCGCCAAACAAGTGCCAAAGTTAGGCTTTGCTTCCCGATAGTCCGGCTGTCATCTGGCAGCTACGGGCCAAAGTCGTCAAACAAGTGCCAAAGTTAGGCTTCGCTTCCCGGTAGTTCGGCTGTCATTTGGCAGCTACGGGCCAAAGTCGTCAAACAAGTGCCAAAGTTAGGCTTCGCTTCCCCGTAGTTCTGCTGTTATCTGGCAGCTACGGGCCAAAGTCGAAAAACAAGTGCCAAAGTTAGGCTTCGCTTCCCGGTAGTTCGGCTGTCATCTGGCAGCTACGGGCCAAAGTCGTCAAACAAGTGCCAAAGTTAGGCTTCGCTTGCCGATAGTCCGGCTGTCATCTGGCAGCTACGGGCCAAAGTCGCCAAACAAGTGCCAAAGTTAGGCTTCGCTTCCCGGTAGTTCGGCTGTCATCTGGCAGCTACGGGCCAAAGTCGTCAAACAAGTGCCAAAGTTAGGCTTCGCTTCCCGGTAGTTCGGCTGTCATCTGGCAGCTACGGGCCAAAGTCGAAAAACAAGTGCCAAAGTTAGGCTTCGCTTCCCGGTAGTTCGGCTGTCATCTGGCAGCTACGGGCCAAAGTCGTCAAACAAGTGCCAAAGTTAGGCTTCGCTTCCCGATAGTCCGGCTGTCATCTGGCAGCTACGGGCCAAAGTCGCCAAACAAGTGCCAAAGTTAGGCTTTGCTTCCCGATAGTCCGGCTGTCATCTGGCAGCTACGGGCCAAAGTCGTCAAACAAGTGCCAAAGTTAGGCTTCGCTTCCCGGTAGTTCGGCTGTCATTTGGCAGCTACGGGCCAAAGTCGTCAAACAAGTGCCAAAGTTAGGCTTCGCTTCCCCGTAGTTCGGCTGTTATCTGGCAGCTACGGGCCAAAGTCGAAAAACAAGTGCCAAAGTTAGGCTTCGCTTCCCGGTAGTTCGGCTGTCATCTGGCAGCTACGGGCCAAAGTCGTCAAACAAGTGCCAAAGTTAGGCTTCGCTTCCCGGTAGTTCGGCTGTCATCTGGCAGCTACGGGCCAAAGTCGTCAAACAAGTGCCAAAGTTAGGCTTCGCTTCCCGGTAGTTCGGCCGTCATCTGGCAGCTACGGGCCAAAGTCGTCAAACAAGTGCCAAAGTTAGGCTTGGCTTCCCGGTAGTTCGGCTGTTATCTGGCAGCTACGGGCCAAAGTCGAAAAACACGTGCCACAGTTAGGCTTCGCTTCCCGATAGTCCGGCTGTCATCTGGAAGCTACGGGCCAAAGTCGTCAAACAAGTGCCAAAGTTAGGCTTCGCTTCCCGATAGTCCGGCTGTCATCTGGCAGCTACGGGCCAAAGTCGCCAAACAAGTGCCAAAGCTAGGCTTCGCTTCCCGATAGTCCGGCTGTCATCTGGCAGCTACGGGCCAAAGTCGTCAAACAAGTGCCAAAGTTAGGCTTCGCTTCCCGATAGTCCGGCTGTCATCTGGCAGCTACGGGCCAAAGTCGCCAAACAAGTGCAAAAGTTAGGCTTCGCTTCCCGGTAGTTCGGCTGTTATCTGGCAGATACGGGCCAAAGTAAAAAAACAAGTGCCAAAGTTAGGCTTCGCTTCCCGATAGTTAGGCTGTCATCTGGCAGCTACGGGCCAAAGTCGTCAAACAAGTGCCAAAGTTAGGCTTCGCTTCCCGGTAGTTCGGCTGTTATCTGGCAGCTACGGGCCAAAATCGAAAAACAAGTGCCAAAGTTAGGCTTCGCTTCCCGGTAGTTCGGCTGTCATCTGGCAGCTACGGGCCAAAGTCGTCAAACAAGTGCCAAAGTTAGGCTTCGCTTCCCGATAGTCCGGCTGTCATCTGGCAGCTACGGGCCAAAGTCTTCAAACAAGTGCCAAAGTTAGGCTTCGCTTCCCGGTAGTTCGGCTGTTATCTGGCAGCTACGGGCCAAAGTCGAAAAACAAGTGCCAAAGTTAGGCTTCGCTTCCCGGTAGTTCGGCTGTCATCTGGCAGCTACGGGCCAAAGTCGTCAAACAAGTGCCAAAGTTAGGCTTCGCTTCCCGGTATTTCGGCTGTCATCTGGCAGCTACGGGCCAAAGTCGTCAAACAAGTGCCAAAGTTAGGCTTCGCTTCCCGGTAGATCGGCTGTTATCTGGCAGTTACGGGCCAAAGTCGAAAAACAAGTGCCAAAGTTAGGCTTCGCTTCCCGGTAGTTCGGCTGTCACCTGGCAGCTACGGGCCAAAGTCGTCAAACAAGTGCCAAAGTTAGGCTTCGCTTCCCGGTAGTTCGGCTGTCATATGGCAGCTACGGGCCAAAGTCGTCAAACAAGTGCCAAAGTTAGCCTTCGCTTCCCGGTAGTTCGGCCGTCATCTGGCAGGTACGGGCCAAAGTCGTCAAACAAGGGCCAAAGTTAGGCTTCGCTTCCCGGTAGTTCGGCTGTTATCTGGCAGATACGGGCCAAAGTAAAAAAACAAGTGCCAAAGTAAGGCTTCGCTTCCCGATAGTCCGGCTGTCATCTGGCAGCTACGGGCCAAAGTCGCAAAACAAGTGCCAAAGTTAGGCTTCGCTTCCCGGTAGTTTGGCTGTTATCTGGCAGCTACGGGCCAAAGTCGAAAAACAAGTGCCAAAGTTAGGCGTCGCTTCCCAGTAGTTCGGCTGTCATCTGGCAGCTACGGGCCAAAGTCGTCAAACAAGTGCCAAAGTTAGGCTTCGCTTCCCGATAGTCCGGCTGTCATCTGGCAGCTACGGGCCAAAGTCGTCAAACAAGTGCCAAAGTTAGGCTTTGCTTCCCGGTAGTTCGGCTGTTATCTGGCAGCTACAGGCCAAAGTCGAAAAACAAGTGCCAAAATTAGGCTTCGCTTCCCGGTAGTTCGGCTGTCATCTGGCAGCTACGGGCCAAAGTCGTCAAACAAGTGCCAAAGTTAGGCTTCGCTTCCCGATAGTCCGGCTGTCATCTGGCAGCTACGGGCCAAAGTCGTCAAACAAGTGCCAAAGTTAGGCTTCGCTTCCCGGTAGTTCGGCTGTTATCTGGCAGCTACGGGCCAAAGTCGAAAAACAAGTGCCAAAGTTAGGCTTCGCTTCCTGGTAGTTCGGCTGTCATCTGGCAGCTACGGGCCAAAGTCATCAAACAAGTGCCAAAGTTAGGCTTCGCTTCCCGGTAGTTCGGCTGTCATCTGGCAGCTACGGGCCAAAGTCGTCAAACAAGTGCCAAAGTTAGGCTTCGCTTCCCGGTAGTTCGGCTGTCATCTGGCAGCTACGGGCCAAAGTCGTCAAACAAGTGCCAAAGTTAGGCTTCGCTTCCCGGTAGTTCGGCTGTCATCTGGCAGCTACGGGCCAAAGTCGTCAAACAAGTGCCAAAGTTAGGCTTCGCTTCCCGGTAGTTCGGCTGTCATCTGGCAGCTACGGGTCAAAGTCGAAAAACAAGTGCCAAAGTTAGGCTTCGCTTCCCGGTAGTTCGGCTGTCATCTGGCAGCTACGGGAAAAAAGTCGAAAAACAAGTGCCAAAGTTAGGCTTCGCTTCCCGGTAGTTCGGCTGTCATCTGGCCGCTACGGGCCAAAGTCGGCAAACAAGTGCCAAAGTTAGGCTTCGCTTCCCGATAGTCCGGCTGTGTTCTGGCAGCTACGGGCCAAAGTCGCCAAACAAGTGCCAAAGTTAGGCTTCGCTTCCCGATAGTCCGGCTGTCATCTGGCAGCTACGGGCCAAAGTCGTCAAACAAGTGCCAAAGTTAGGCTTTGCTTCCCGGTAGTTCGGCTGTCATCTGGCAGCTACCGGCCAAAGTCGTCAAACAAGTGCCAAAGTTAGGCTTCGCTTCCCGGTAGTTCGGCTGTTATCTGGCAGCTACGGGCCAAAGTCGAAAAACAAGTGCCAAAGTTAGGCTTCGCTTCCCGGTAGTTCGGCTGTCATCTGGCAGCTACGGGCCAAAGTCGTCAAACAAGTGCCAAAGTTAGGCTTCGCTTCCCGGTAGTTCGGCTGTCATCTGGCAGCTACGGGCCAAAGTCGTTAAACAAGTGCCAAAGTTAGGCTTCGCTTCCCGGTAGTTCGGCTGTCATCTGGCAGCTACGGGCCAAAGTCGCCAAACAAGTGCAAAAGTTAGGCTTCGCTTCCCGATAGTCCGGCTGACATCTGGCAGCTACGGGCCAAAGTCGCCAAACAAGTGCCAAAGTTAGTCTTCGCTTCCCGATAGTCCGGCTGTCATCTGGCAGCTACGGGCCAAAGTCGTCGAACAAGTGCCAAAGTTAGGCTTCGCTTCCCGGTAGTTCGGCTGTCATCTGGCAGCTACGGGCCAAAGTCGTCAAACAAGTGCCAAAGTTAGGCTTCGCTTCCCGGTAGTCCGGCTGTCATCTGGCAGCTACGGGCCAAAGTCGCCAAACAAGTGCCAAAGTTAGGCTTCGCTTCCCGGTAGTTCGGCTGTTATCTGGCAGCTACGGGCCAAAGTCGAAAAACAAGTGCCAAAGTTAGGCTTCGGTTCCCGATAGTCCGGCTGTCATCTGGCAGCTAGGGGCCAAAGTCGTCAAACAAGTGCCAAAGTTAGGCTTCGCTTCCCGGTAGTTCGGCTGTTATCTGGCAGCTACGGGCCAAAGCCGCCAAACAAGTGCCAAAGTTAGGCTTCGCTTCCCGGTAGTTCGGCTGTCATCTGGCAGCTACGGGCCAAAGTCGCCAAGCAAGTGCCAAAGTTAGGCTTCGCTTCCCGGTAGTCCGGCTGTCATCTGGCAGCTACGGGCCAAAGTCGCCAAACAAGTGCCAAAGTTAGGCTTCGCTTCCCGGTAGTTCGGCTGTTATCTGGCAGCTACGGGCCAAAATCGAAAAACAAGTGCCAAAGTTAGGCTTCGCTTCCCGGTAGTTCGGCTGTCATCTGGCAGCTACGGGCCAAAGTCGTCAAACAAGTGCCAAAGTTAGGCTTCGCTTCCCGATAGTCCGGCTGTCATCTGGCAGCTACGGGCCAAAGTCTTCAAACAAGTGCCAAAGTTAGGCTTCGCTTCCCGGTAGTTCGGCTGTTATCTGGCAGCTACGGGCCAAAGTCGAAAAACAAGTGCCAAAGTTAGGCTTCGCTTCCCGGTAGTTCGGCTGTCATCTGGCAGCTACGGGCCAAAGTCGTCAAACAAGTGCCAAAGTTAGGCTTCGCTTCCCGGTATTTCGGCTGTCATCTGGCAGCTACGGGCCAAAGTCGTCAAACAAGTGCCAAAGTTAGGCTTCGCTTCCCGGTAGATCGGCTGTTATCTGGCAGTTACGGGCCAAAGTCGAAAAACAAGTGCCAAAGTTAGGCTTCGCTTCCCGGTAGTTCGGCTGTCACCTGGCAGCTACGGGCCAAAGTCGTCAAACAAGTGCCAAAGTTAGGCTTCGCTTCCCGGTAGTTCGGCTGTCATATGGCAGCTACGGGCCAAAGTCGTCAAACAAGTGCCAAAGTTAGCCTTCGCTTCCCGGTAGTTCGGCCGTCATCTGGCAGGTACGGGCCAAAGTCGTCAAACAAGGGCCAAAGTTAGGCTTCGCTTCCCGGTAGTTCGGCTGTTATCTGGCAGATACGGGCCAAAGTAAAAAAACAAGTGCCAAAGTAAGGCTTCGCTTCCCGATAGTCCGGCTGTCATCTGGCAGCTACGGGCCAAAGTCGCAAAACAAGTGCCAAAGTTAGGCTTCGCTTCCCGGTAGTTTGGCTGTTATCTGGCAGCTACGGGCCAAAGTCGAAAAACAAGTGCCAAAGTTAGGCGTCGCTTCCCAGTAGTTCGGCTGTCATCTGGCAGCTACGGGCCAAAGTCGTCAAACAAGTGCCAAAGTTAGGCTTCGCTTCCCGATAGTCCGGCTGTCATCTGGCAGCTACGGGCCAAAGTCGTCAAACAAGTGCCAAAGTTAGGCTTTGCTTCCCGGTAGTTCGGCTGTTATCTGGCAGCTACAGGCCAAAGTCGAAAAACAAGTGCCAAAATTAGGCTTCGCTTCCCGGTAGTTCGGCTGTCATCTGGCAGCTACGGGCCAAAGTCGTCAAACAAGTGCCAAAGTTAGGCTTCGCTTCCCGATAGTCCGGCTGTCATCTGGCAGCTACGGGCCAAAGTCGTCAAACAAGTGCCAAAGTTAGGCTTCGCTTCCCGGTAGTTCGGCTGTTATCTGGCAGCTACGGGCCAAAGTCGAAAAACAAGTGCCAAAGTTAGGCTTCGCTTCCTGGTAGTTCGGCTGTCATCTGGCAGCTACGGGCCAAAGTCATCAAACAAGTGCCAAAGTTAGGCTTCGCTTCCCGGTAGTTCGGCTGTCATCTGGCAGCTACGGGCCAAAGTCGTCAAACAAGTGCCAAAGTTAGGCTTCGCTTCCCGGTAGTTCGGCTGTCATCTGGCAGCTACGGGCCAAAGTCGTCAAACAAGTGCCAAAGTTAGGCTTCGCTTCCCGGTAGTTCGGCTGTCATCTGGCAGCTACGGGCCAAAGTCGTCAAACAAGTGCCAAAGTTAGGCTTCGCTTCCCGGTAGTTCGGCTGTCATCTGGCAGCTACGGGTCAAAGTCGAAAAACAAGTGCCAAAGTTAGGCTTCGCTTCCCGGTAGTTCGGCTGTCATCTGGCAGCTACGGGAAAAAAGTCGAAAAACAAGTGCCAAAGTTAGGCTTCGCTTCCCGGTAGTTCGGCTGTCATCTGGCCGCTACGGGCCAAAGTCGGCAAACAAGTGCCAAAGTTAGGCTTCGCTTCCCGATAGTCCGGCTGTGTTCTGGCAGCTACGGGCCAAAGTCGCCAAACAAGTGCCAAAGTTAGGCTTCGCTTCCCGATAGTCCGGCTGTCATCTGGCAGCTACGGGCCAAAGTCGTCAAACAAGTGCCAAAGTTAGGCTTTGCTTCCCGGTAGTTCGGCTGTCATCTGGCAGCTACCGGCCAAAGTCGTCAAACAAGTGCCAAAGTTAGGCTTCGCTTCCCGGTAGTTCGGCTGTTATCTGGCAGCTACGGGCCAAAGTCGAAAAACAAGTGCCAAAGTTAGGCTTCGCTTCCCGGTAGTTCGGCTGTCATCTGGCAGCTACGGGCCAAAGTCGTCAAACAAGTGCCAAAGTTAGGCTTCGCTTCCCGGTAGTTCGGCTGTCATCTGGCAGCTACGGGCCAAAGTCGTTAAACAAGTGCCAAAGTTAGGCTTCGCTTCCCGGTAGTTCGGCTGTCATCTGGCAGCTACGGGCCAAAGTCGCCAAACAAGTGCAAAAGTTAGGCTTCGCTTCCCGATAGTCCGGCTGACATCTGGCAGCTACGGGCCAAAGTCGCCAAACAAGTGCCAAAGTTAGTCTTCGCTTCCCGATAGTCCGGCTGTCATCTGGCAGCTACGGGCCAAAGTCGTCGAACAAGTGCCAAAGTTAGGCTTCGCTTCCCGGTAGTTCGGCTGTCATCTGGCAGCTACGGGCCAAAGTCGTCAAACAAGTGCCAAAGTTAGGCTTCGCTTCCCGGTAGTCCGGCTGTCATCTGGCAGCTACGGGCCAAAGTCGCCAAACAAGTGCCAAAGTTAGGCTTCGCTTCCCGGTAGTTCGGCTGTTATCTGGCAGCTACGGGCCAAAGTCGAAAAACAAGTGCCAAAGTTAGGCTTCGGTTCCCGATAGTCCGGCTGTCATCTGGCAGCTAGGGGCCAAAGTCGTCAAACAAGTGCCAAAGTTAGGCTTCGCTTCCCGGTAGTTCGGCTGTTATCTGGCAGCTACGGGCCAAAGCCGCCAAACAAGTGCCAAAGTTAGGCTTCGCTTCCCGGTAGTTCGGCTGTCATCTGGCAGCTACGGGCCAAAGTCGCCAAGCAAGTGCCAAAGTTAGGCTTCGCTTCCCGGTAGTCCGGCTGTCATCTGGCAGCTACGGGCCAAAGTCGCCAAACAAGTGCCAAAGTTAGGCTTCGCTTCCCGGTAGTCCGGCTGTCATCTGGCAGCTACGGGCCAAAGTCGCCAAACAAGTGCAAAAGTTAGGCTTCGCTTCCCGGTAGTTCGGCTGTTATCTGGCAGATACGGGCCAAAGTCAAAAAACAAGTGCCAAAGTTAGGCTTCGCTTCCCGATTGTTAGGCTGTCATCTGGCAGCTACGGGCCAAAGTCGTCAAACAAGTGCCAAAGTTAGGCTTCGCTTCCCGGTAGTTCGGCTGTTATCTGGCAGCTACGGGCCAAAATCGAAAAACAAGTGCCAAAGTTAGGCTTCGCTTCCCCGTAGTTCGGCTGTTATCGGGCCGCTACGGGCCAAAGTCGCCAAACAAGTGCCAAAGTTAGGCTTCGCTTCCCGGTAGTTCGGCTGTTATCTGGCAGCTACGGGCCAAAGTCGAAAAACAAGTGCCAAAGTTAGGCTTCGCTTCCCGATAGTCCGGCTGTCATCTGGCAGCTAGGGGCCAAAGTCGTCAAACAAGTGCCAAAGTTAGGCTTCGCTTCCCGGTAGTTCGGCTGTTATCTGGCAGCTACGGGCCAAAGCCGCCAAACAAGTGCCAAAGTTAGGCTTCGCTTCCCGGTAGTTCGGCTGTCATCTGGCAGCTACGGGCCAAAGTCGCCAAACAAGTGCCAAAGTTAGGCTTCGCTTCCCGGTAGTTCGGCTGTCATCTGGCAGCTACGGGCCAAAGTCGCCAAACAAGTGCCAAAGTTAGGCTTCGCTTCCCGGTAGTTCGGCTGTTATCTGGCAGCTACGGGCCAAAGTCGAAAAAAAAGTGCCAAAGTTAGGCTTCGCTTCGCGATAGTCCGGCTGTCATCTGGCAGCTACGGGCCAAAGTCGTCAAACAAGTGCCAAAGTTAGGCTTCGCTTCCCGATAGCCGGCTGTCATCTGGCAGCTACGGGCCAAAGTCGCCAAACAATTGCCAAAGTTAGGCTTCGCTTCCCGATAGTCCGGCTGTCATCTGGCAGCTACGGGCCAAAGTCGTCACACAAGTGCCAAAGTTAGGCTTCGCTTCCCGATAGTCCGGCTGTCATCTGGCAGCTACGGGCCTAAGTCGCCAAACAAGTGCAAAAGTTAGGCTTCGCTTCCCGATAGTCCGGCTGTCATCTGGCAGCTACGGGCCAAAGTCGCCAAACAAGTGCCAAAGTTAGGCTTCGCTTCCCGGTAGTTCGGCTGTCATCTGGCAGCTACGGGCCAAAGTCGTCAAACAAGTGCCAAAGTTAGGCTTCGCTTCCCGGTAGTTCGGCTGTCATCTGGCAGCTACGGGCCAAAGTCGAAAAACAAGTGCCAAAGTTAGGCTTCGCTTCCCGGTAGTTCGGCTGTCATCTCGCAGCTACGGGCCAAAGTCGAAAAGCAATTGTGCAAAAGTTAGGCTTCGCTTCCCGATAGTCCGGCTGTCATTTGGCAGCTACGGGCCAAAGTCGTGAAACAAGTGCCAAAGTAAGGCTTCGCTTCCCGGTAGTTCGGCTGTCATCTGGCAGCTACGGGCCAAAGTCGCCAAACAAGTGCCAAAGTTAGGCTTCGCTTCCCGGTAGTTCGGCTGTTATCTGGCAGCTACGGGCCAAAGTCGAAAAACAAGTGCCAAAGTTAGGCTTCACTTCCCGATAGTCCGGCTGTCATCTGGCAGCTACGGGCCAAAGTCGTCAAACAAGTGCCAAAGTTAGGCTTCGCTTCCCGGTAGTTCGGCTGTCATCTGGCAGCTACGGGCCAAAGTCGCCAAACAAGTGCCAAAGTTAGGCTTCGCTTGCCGATAGTCCGGCTGTCATCTGGCAGCTACGGGCCAAAGTCGCCAAACAAGTGCCAAAGTTAGGCTTCGCTTCCCGGTAGTTCGGCTGTCATCTGGCAGCTACGGGCCAAAGTCGTCAAACAAGTGCCAAATTTAGGCTTCGCTTCCCGGTAGTTCGGCTGTCATCTGGCAGCTACGGGCCAAAGTCGAAAAACAAGTGCCAAAGTTAGGCTTCGCTTCCCGGTAGTTCGGCTGTCATCTGGCAGCTACGGGCCAAAGTCGTCAAACAAGTGCCAAAGTTAGGCTTCGCTTCCCGATAGTCCGGCTGTCATCTGGCAGCTACGGGCCAAAGTCGCCAAACAAGTGCCAAAGTTAGGCTTCACTTCCCGGTAGTTCGGCTGTCATCTGGCAGCTACGGGCCAAAGTCGTCAAACAAGTGCCAAAGTTAGGCTTCGCTTCCCGATAGTCCGGCTGTCATCTGGCAGCTACGGGCCAAAGTCGAAAAACAAGTGCCAAAGTTAGGCTTCACTTCCCGGTAGTTCGGCTGTCATCTGGCAGCTACGGGCCAAAGTCGTCAAACAAGTGCCAAAGTTAGGCTTCACTTCCCGATAGTCCGGCTGTCATCTGGCAGCTACGGGCCAAAGTCGAAAAACAAGTGCCAATGTTAGGCTTCACATCCCGATAGTCCGGCTGTCATCTGGCAGCTACGGGCCAAAGTCGAAAAACAAGTGCCAAAGTTAGGCTTCACTTCCCGGTAGTTCGGCTGTCATCTGGCAGCTACGGGCCAAAGTCGTCAAACAAGTGCCAAAGTTAGGCTTCACTTCCCGATAGTCCGGCTGTCATCTGGCAGCTACGGGCCAAAGTCGTCAAACAAGTGCCAAAGTTAGGCTTCACTTCCCGATAGTCCGGCTGTCATCTGGCAGCTACGGGCCAAAGTCGAAAAACAAGTGCCAAAGTTAGGCT
The DNA here is from genome assembly GCF_016920785.2 of Ixodes scapularis. Classification (NCBI taxonomy): domain Eukaryota; kingdom Metazoa; phylum Arthropoda; class Arachnida; order Ixodida; family Ixodidae; genus Ixodes; species Ixodes scapularis. The sequence goes on from NW_024609883.1 coordinate 75,486,043, forward strand.
TCCCTTCCCGGTAGTTCGGCTGTCATCTGGCAGCTACGGGCCAAAGTCGTTAAACAAGTGCCAAAGTTAGGCTTCACTTCCCGATAGTTCGGCTGTTATCTGGCATCTACGGGCCAAAGTCGAAAAACAAGTGCCAAAGTTAGGCTTCACTTCCCGATAGTCCGGCTGTCATCTGGCAGCTACGGGCCAAAGTCGTCAAACAAGTGCCAAAGTTAGGCTTCGCTTCCCGGTAGTTCGGCTGTCATCTGGCAGCTACGGGCCAAAGTCGCCAAACAAGTGCCAAAGTTAGGCTTCGCTTGCCGATAGTCCGGCTGTCATCTGGCAGCTACGGGCTAAAGTCGCCAAACAAGTGCCAAAGTTAGGCTTCGCTTCCCGGTAGTTCGGCTGTCATCTGGCAGCTACGGGCCAAAGTCGTCAAACAAGTGCCAAAGTTAGGCTTCGCTTCCCGGTAGTTCGGCTGTCATCTGGCAGCTACGGGCCAAAGTCGAAAAACAAGTGCCAAAGTTAGGCTTCGCTTCCCGGTAGTTCGGCTGTCATCTGGCAGCTACGGGCCAAAGTCGTCAAACAAGTGCCAAAGTTAGGCTTCGCTTCCCGATAGTCCGGCTGTCATCTGGCAGCTACGGGCCAAAGTCGAAAAACAAGTGCCAAAGTTAGGCTTCGCTTCCCGGTAGTTCGGCTGTCATCTGGCAGCTACGGGCCAAAGTCGAAAAACAAGTGCCAAAGTTAGGCTTCGCTTCCCGGTAGTTCGGCTGTCATCTCGCAGCTACGGGCCAAAGTCGAAAAGCAATTGTGCAAAAGTTAGGCTTCGCTTCCCGATAGTCCGGCTGTCATTTGGCAGCTACGGGCCAAAGTCGTGAAACAAGTGCCAAAGTAAGGCTTCGCTTCCCGGTAGTTCGGCTGTCATCTGGCAGCTACGGGCCAAAGTCGCCAAACAAGTGCCAAAGTTAGGCTTCGCTTCCCGGTAGTTCGGCTGTTATCTGGCAGCTACGGGCCAAAGTCGAAAAACAAGTGCCAAAGTTAGGCTTCACTTCCCGATAGTCCGGCTGTCATCTGGCAGCTACGGGCCAAAGTCGTGAAACAAGTGCCAAAGTTAGGCTTCGCTTCCCGGTAGTTCGGCTGTCATCTGGCAGCTACGGGCCAAAGTCGCCAAACAAGTGCCAAAGTTAGGCTTCGCTTGCCGATAGTCCGGCTGTCATCTGGCAGCTACGGGCCAAAGTCGCCAAACAAGTGCCAAAGTTAGGCTTCGCTTCCCGGTAGTTCGGCTGTCATCTGGCAGCTACGGGCCAAAGTCGTCAAACAAGTGCCAAAGTTAGGCTTCGCTTCCCGGTAGTTCGGCTGTCATCTGGCAGCTACGGGCCAAAGTCGAAAAACAAGTGCCAAAGTTAGGCTTCGCTTCCCGGTAGTTCGGCTGTCATCTGGCAGCTACGGGCCAAAGTCGTCAAACAAGTGCCAAAGTTAGGCTTCGCTTCCCGATAGTCCGGCTGTCATCTGGCAGCTACGGGCCAAAGTCGAAAAACAAGTGCCAAAGTTAGGCTTCGCTTCCCGGTAGTTCGGCTGTCATCTGGCAGCTACGGGCCAAAGTCGAAAAACAAGTGCCAAAGTTAGGCTTCGCTTCCCGGTAGTTCGGCTGTCATCTCGCAGCTACGGGCCAAAGTCGAAAAGCAATTGTGCAAAAGTTAGGCTTCGCTTCCCGATAGTCCGGCTGTCATTTGGCAGCTACGGGCCAAAGTCGTGAAACAAGTGCCAAAGTAAGGCTTCGCTTCCCGGTAGTTCGGCTGTCATCTGGCAGCTACGGGCCAAAGTCGCCAAACAAGTGCCAAAGTTAGGCTTCGCTTCCCGGTAGTTCGGCTGTTATCTGGCAGCTACGGGCCAAAGTCGAAAAACAAGTGCCAAAGTTAGGCTTCACTTCCCGATAGTCCGGCTGTCATCTGGCAGCTACGGGCCAAAGTCGTCAAACAAGTGCCAAAGTTAGGCTTCGCTTCCCGGTAGTTCGGCTGTCATCTGGCAGCTACGGGCCAAAGTCGCCAAACAAGTGCCAAAGTTAGGCTTCGCTTGCCGATAGTCCGGCTGTCATCTGGCAGCTACGGGCCAAAGTCGCCAAACAAGTGCCAAAGTTAGGCTTCGCTTCCCGGTAGTTCGGCTGTCATCTGGCAGCTACGGGCCAAAGTCGTCAAACAAGTGCCAAAGTTAGGCTTCGCTTCCCGGTAGTTCGGCTGTCATCTGGCAGCTACGGGCCAAAGTCGAAAAACAAGTGCCAAAGTTAGGCTTCGCTTCCCGGTAGTTCGGCTGTCATCTGGCAGCTACGGGCCAAAGTCGTCAAACAAGTGCCAAAGTTAGGCTTCGCTTCCCGATAGTCCGGCTGTCATCTGGCAGCTACGGGCCAAAGTCGCCAAACAAGTGCCAAAGTTAGGCTTCACTTCCCGGTAGTTCGGCTGTCATCTGGCAGCTACGGGCCAAAGTCGTCAAACAAGTGCCAAAGTTAGGCTTCGCTTCCCGATAGTCCGGCTGTCATCTGGCAGCTACGGGCCAAAGTCGAAAAACAAGTGCCAAAGTTAGGCTTCACTTCCCGGTAGTTCGGCTGTCATCTGGCAGCTACGGGCCAAAGTCGTCAAACAAGTGCCAAAGTTAGGCTTCACTTCCCGATAGTCCGGCTGTCATCTGGCAGCTACGGGCCAAAGTCGAAAAACAAGTGCCAATGTTAGGCTTCACATCCCATGAGTCCGGCTGTCATCTGGCAGCTACGGGCCAAAGTCGAAAAACAAGTGCCAAAGTTAGGCTTCACTTCCCGGTAGTTCGGCTGTCATCTGGCAGCTACGGGCCAAAGTCGTCAAACAAGTGCCAAAGTTAGGCTTCACTTCCCGATAGTCCGGCTGTCATCTGGCAGCTACGGGCCAAAGTCGTCAAACAAGTGCCAAAGTTAGGCTTCACTTCCCGATAGTCCGGCTGTCATCTGGCAGCTACGGGCCAAAGTCGAAAAACAAGTGCCAAAGTTAGGCTTCCCTTCCCGGTAGTTCGGCTGTCATCTGGCAGCTACGGGCCAAAGTCGTTAAACAAGTGCCAAAGTTAGGCTTCACTTCCCGATAGTTCGGCTGTTATCTGGCAGCTACGGGCCAAAGTCGAAAAACAAGTGCCAAAGTTAGGCTTCACTTCCCGATAGTCCGGCTGTCATCTGGCAGCTACGGGCCAAAGTCGTCAAACAAGTGCCAAAGTTAGGCTTCGCTTCCCGGTAGTTCGGCTGTCATCTGGCAGCTACGGGCCAAAGTCGCCAAACAAGTGCCAAAGTTAGGCTTCGCTTGCCGATAGTCCGGCTGTCATCTGGCAGCTACGGGCTAAAGTCGCCAAACAAGTGCCAAAGTTAGGCTTCGCTTCCCGGTAGTTCGGCTGTCATCTGGCAGCTACGGGCCAAAGTCGTCAAACAAGTGCCAAAGTTAGGCTTCACTTCCCGATAGTCCGGCTGTCATCTGGCAGCTACGGGCCAAAGTCGAAAAACAAGTGCCAATGTTAGGCTTCACATCCCGATAGTCCGGCTGTCATCTGGCAGCTACGGGCCAAAGTCGTCAAACAAGTGCCAAAGTTAGGCTTCGCTTCCCGGTAGTTCGGCTGTCATCTGGCAGCTACGGGCCAAAGTCGAAAAACAAGTGCCAAAGTTAGGCTTCGCTTCCCGGTAGTTCGGCTGTCATCTCGCAGCTACGGGCCAAAGTCGAAAAGCAATTGTGCAAAAGTTAGGCTTCGCTTCCCGATAGTCCGGCTGTCATTTGGCAGCTACGGGCCAAAGTCGTGAAACAAGTGCCAAAGTAAGGCTTCGCTTCCCGGTAGTTCGGCTGTCATCTGGCAGCTACGGGCCAAAGTCGCCAAACAAGTGCCAAAGTTAGGCTTCGCTTCCCGGTAGTTCGGCTGTTATCTGGCAGCTACGGGCCAAAGTCGAAAAACAAGTGCCAAAGTTAGGCTTCACTTCCCGATAGTCCGGCTGTCATCTGGCAGCTACGGGCCAAAGTCGTCAAACAAGTGCCAAAGTTAGGCTTCGCTTCCCGGTAGTTCGGCTGTCATCTGGCAGCTACGGGCCAAAGTCGCCAAACAAGTGCCAAAGTTAGGCTTCGCTTGCCGATAGTCCGGCTGTCATCTGGCAGCTACGGGCCAAAGTCGCCAAACAAGTGCCAAAGTTAGGCTTCGCTTCCCGGTAGTTCGGCTGTCATCTGGCAGCTACGGGCCAAAGTCGTCAAACAAGTGCCAAAGTTAGGCTTCGCTTCCCGGTAGTTCGGCTGTCATCTGGCAGCTACGGGCCAAAGTCGAAAAACAAGTGCCAAAGTTAGGCTTCGCTTCCCGGTAGTTCGGCTGTCATCTGGCAGCTACGGGCCAAAGTCGTCAAACAAGTGCCAAAGTTAGGCTTCGCTTCCCGATAGTCCGGCTGTCATCTGGCAGCTACGGGCCAAAGTCGCCAAACAAGTGCCAAAGTTAGGCTTCACTTCCCGGTAGTTCGGCTGTCATCTGGCAGCTACGGGCCAAAGTCGTCAAACAAGTGCCAAAGTTAGGCTTCGCTTCCCGATAGTCCTGCTGTCATCTGGCAGCTACGGGCCAAAGTCGAAAAACAAGTGCCAAAGTTAGGCTTCACTTCCCGGTAGTTCGGCTGTCATCTGGCAGCTACGGGCCAAAGTCGTCAAACAAGTGCCAAAGTTAGGCTTCACTTCCCGATAGTCCGGCTGTCATCTGGCAGCTACGGGCCAAAGTCGAAAAACAAGTGCCAATGTTAGGCTTCACATCCCGATAGTCCGGCTGTCATCTGGCAGCTACGGGCCAAAGTCGAAAAACAAGTGCCAAAGTTAGGCTTCACTTCCCGGTAGTTCGGCTGTCATCTGGCAGCTACGGGCCAAAGTCGTCAAACAAGTGCCAAAGTTAGGCTTCACTTCCCGATAGTCCGGCTGTCATCTGGCAGCTACGGGCCAAAGTCGTCAAACAAGTGCCAAAGTTAGGCTTCACTTCCCGATAGTCCGGCTGTCATCTGGCAGCTACGGGCCAAAGTCGAAAAACAAGTGCCAAAGTTAGGCTTCCCTTCCCGGTAGTTCGGCTGTCATCTGGCAGCTACGGGCCAAAGTCGTTAAACAAGTGCCAAAGTTAGGCTTCACTTCCCGATAGTTCGGCTGTTATCTGGCATCTACGGGCCAAAGTCGAAAAACAAGTGCCAAAGTTAGGCTTCACTTCCCGATAGTCCGGCTGTCATCTGGCAGCTACGGGCCAAAGTCGTCAAACAAGTGCCAAAGTTAGGCTTCGCTTCCCGGTAGTTCGGCTGTCATCTGGCAGCTACGGGCCAAAGTCGCCAAACAAGTGCCAAAGTTAGGCTTCGCTTGCCGATAGTCCGGCTGTCATCTGGCAGCTACGGGCTAAAGTCGCCAAACAAGTGCCAAAGTTAGGCTTCGCTTCCCGGTAGTTCGGCTGTCATCTGGCAGCTACGGGCCAAAGTCGTCAAACAAGTGCCAAAGTTAGGCTTCGCTTCCCGGTAGTTCGGCTGTCATCTGGCAGCTACGGGCCAAAGTCGAAAAACAAGTGCCAAAGTTAGGCTTCGCTTCCCGGTAGTTCGGCTGTCATCTGGCAGCTACGGGCCAAAGTCGTCAAACAAGTGCCAAAGTTAGGCTTCGCTTCCCGATAGTCCGGCTGTCATCTGGCAGCTACGGGCCAAAGTCGCCAAACAAGTGCCAAAGTTAGGCTTCACTTCCCGGTAGTTCGGCTGTCATCTGGCAGCTACGGGCCAAAGTCGTCAAACAAGTGCCAAAGTTAGGCTTCGCTTCCCGATAGTCCGGCTGTCATCTGGCAGCTACGGGCCAAAGTCGAAAAACAAGTGCCAAAGTTAGGCTTCACTTCCCGATAGTCCGGCTGTCATCTGGCAGCTACGGGCCAAAGTCGAAAAACAAGTGCCAAAGTTAGGCTTCACTTCCCGGTAGTTCGGCTGTCATCTGGCAGCTACGGGCCAAAGTCGTCAAACAAGTGCCAAAGTTAGGCTTCGCTTCCCGATAGTCCGGCTGTCATCTGGCAGCTACGGGCCAAAGTCGCCAAACAAGTGCCAAAGTTAGGCTTTGCTTCCCGATAGTCCGGCTGTCATCTGGCAGCTACGGGCCAAAGTCGTCAAACAAGTGCCAAAGTTAGGCTTCGCTTCCCGGTAGTTCGGCTGTCATTTGGCAGCTACGGGCCAAAGTCGTCAAACAAGTGCCAAAGTTAGGCTTCGCTTCCCCGTAGTTCGGCTGTTATCTGGCAGCTACGGGCCAAAGTCGAAAAACAAGTGCCAAAGTTAGGCTTCGCTTCCCGGTAGTTCGGCTGTCATCTGGCAGCTACGGGCCAAAGTCGTCAAACAAGTGCCAAAGTTAGGCTTCGCTTGCCGATAGTCCGGCTGTCATCTGGCAGCTACGGGCCAAAGTCGCCAAACAAGTGCCAAAGTTAGGCTTCGCTTCCCGGTAGTTCGGCTGTCATCTGGCAGCTACGGGCCAAAGTCGTCAAACAAGTGCCAAAGTTAGGCTTCGCTTCCCGGTAGTTCGGCTGTCATCTGGCAGCTACGGGCCAAAGTCGAAAAACAAGTGCCAAAGTTAGGCTTCGCTTCCCGGTAGTTCGGCTGTCATCTGGCAGCTACGGGCCAAAGTCGTCAAACAAGTGCCAAAGTTAGGCTTCGCTTCCCGATAGTCCGGCTGTCATCTGGCAGCTACGGGCCAAAGTCGCCAAACAAGTGCCAAAGTTAGGCTTTGCTTCCCGATAGTCCGGCTGTCATCTGGCAGCTACGGGCCAAAGTCGTCAAACAAGTGCCAAAGTTAGGCTTCGCTTCCCGGTAGTTCGGCTGTCATTTGGCAGCTACGGGCCAAAGTCGTCAAACAAGTGCCAAAGTTAGGCTTCGCTTCCCCGTAGTTCGGCTGTTATCTGGCAGCTACGGGCCAAAGTCGAAAAACAAGTGCCAAAGTTAGGCTTCGCTTCCCGGTAGTTCGGCTGTCATCTGGCAGCTACGGGCCAAAGTCGTCAAACAAGTGCCAAAGTTAGGCTTCGCTTCCCGGTAGTTCGGCTGTCATCTGGCAGCTACGGGCCAAAGTCGTCAAACAAGTGCCAAAGTTAGGCTTCGCTTCCCGGTAGTTCGGCCGTCATCTGGCAGCTACGGGCCAAAGTCGTCAAACAAGTGCCAAAGTTAGGCTTCGCTTCCCGGTAGTTCGGCTGTCATCTGGCAGCTACGGGCCAAAGTCGAAAAACAAGTGCCAAAGTTAGGCTTCGCTTCCCGGTAGTTCGGCTGTCATCTCGCAGCTACGGGCCAAAGTCGAAAAGCAATTGTGCAAAAGTTAGGCTTCGCTTCCCGATAGTCCGGCTGTCATTTGGCAGCTACGGGCCAAAGTCGTGAAACAAGTGCCAAAGTAAGGCTTCGCTTCCCGGTAGTTCGGCTGTCATCTGGCAGCTACGGGCCAAAGTCGCCAAACAAGTGCCAAAGTTAGGCTTCGCTTCCCGGTAGTTCGGCTGTTATCTGGCAGCTACGGGCCAAAGTCGAAAAACAAGTGCCAAAGTTAGGCTTCACTTCCCGATAGTCCGGCTGTCATCTGGCAGCTACGGGCCAAAGTCGTCAAACAAGTGCCAAAGTTAGGCTTCGCTTCCCGGTAGTTCGGCTGTCATCTGGCAGCTACGGGCCAAAGTCGCCAAACAAGTGCCAAAGTTAGGCTTCGCTTGCCGATAGTCCGGCTGTCATCTGGCAGCTACGGGCCAAAGTCGCCAAACAAGTGCCAAAGTTAGGCTTCGCTTCCCGGTAGTTCGGCTGTCATCTGGCAGCTACGGGCCAAAGTCGTCAAACAAGTGCCAAAGTTAGGCTTCGCTTCCCGGTAGTTCGGCTGTCATCTGGCAGCTACGGGCCAAAGTCGAAAAACAAGTGCCAAAGTTAGGCTTCGCTTCCCGGTAGTTCGGCTGTCATCTGGCAGCTACGGGCCAAAGTCGTCAAACAAGTGCCAAAGTTAGGCTTCGCTTCCCGATAGTCCGGCTGTCATCTGGCAGCTACGGGCCAAAGTCGCCAAACAAGTGCCAAAGTTAGGCTTCACTTCCCGGTAGTTCGGCTGTCATCTGGCAGCTACGGGCCAAAGTCGTCAAACAAGTGCCAAAGTTAGGCTTCGCTTCCCGATAGTCCGGCTGTCATCTGGCAGCTACGGGCCAAAGTCGAAAAACAAGTGCCAAAGTTAGGCTTCACTTCCCGGTAGTTCGGCTGTCATCTGGCAGCTACGGGCCAAAGTCGTCAAACAAGTGCCAAAGTTAGGCTTCACTTCCCGATAGTCCGGCTGTCATCTGGCAGCTACGGGCCAAAGTCGAAAAACAAGTGCCAATGTTAGGCTTCACATCCCATGAGTCCGGCTGTCATCTGGCAGCTACGGGCCAAAGTCGAAAAACAAGTGCCAAAGTTAGGCTTCACTTCCCGGTAGTTCGGCTGTCATCTGGCAGCTACGGGCCAAAGTCGTCAAACAAGTGCCAAAGTTAGGCTTCACTTCCCGATAGTCCGGCTGTCATCTGGCAGCTACGGGCCAAAGTCGTCAAACAAGTGCCAAAGTTAGGCTTCACTTCCCGATAGTCCGGCTGTCATCTGGCAGCTACGGGCCAAAGTCGAAAAACAAGTGCCAAAGTTAGGCTTCCCTTCCCGGTAGTTCGGCTGTCATCTGGCAGCTACGGGCCAAAGTCGTTAAACAAGTGCCAAAGTTAGGCTTCACTTCCCGATAGTTCGGCTGTTATCTGGCAGCTACGGGCCAAAGTCGAAAAACAAGTGCCAAAGTTAGGCTTCACTTCCCGATAGTCCGGCTGTCATCTGGCAGCTACGGGCCAAAGTCGTCAAACAAGTGCCAAAGTTAGGCTTCGCTTCCCGGTAGTTCGGCTGTCATCTGGCAGCTACGGGCCAAAGTCGCCAAACAAGTGCCAAAGTTAGGCTTCGCTTGCCGATAGTCCGGCTGTCATCTGGCAGCTACGGGCTAAAGTCGCCAAACAAGTGCCAAAGTTAGGCTTCGCTTCCCGGTAGTTCGGCTGTCATCTGGCAGCTACGGTCCAAAGTCGTCAAACAAGTGCCAAAGTTAGGCTTCGCTTCCCGGTAGTTCGGCTGTCATCTGGCAGCTACGGGCCAAAGTCGAAAAACAAGTGCCAAAGTTAGGCTTCGCTTCCCGGTAGTTCGGCTGTCATCTGGCAGCTACGGGCCAAAGTCGTCAAACAAGTGCCAAAGTTAGGCTTCGCTTCCCGATAGTCCGGCAGTCATCTGGCAGCTACGGGCCAAAGTCGCCAAACAAGTGCCAAAGTTAGGCTTCACTTCCCGGTAGTTCGGCTGTCATCTGGCAGCTACGGGCCAAAGTCGTCAAACAAGTGCCAAAGTTAGGCTTCGCTTCCCGATAGTCCGGCTGTCATCTGGCAGCTACGGGCCAAAGTCGAAAAACAAGTGCCAAAGTTAGGCTTCACTTCCCGATAGTCCGGCTGTCATCTGGCAGCTACGGGCCAAAGTCGAAAAACAAGTGCCAAAGTTAGGCTTCACTTCCCGGTAGTTCGGCTGTCATCTGGCAGCTACGGGCCAAAGTCGTCAAACAAGTGCCAAAGTTAGGCTTCGCTTCCCGATAGTCCGGCTGTCATCTGGCAGCTACGGGCCAAAGTCGCCAAACAAGTGCCAAAGTTAGGCTTTGCTTCCCGATAGTCCGGCTGTCATCTGGCAGCTACGGGCCAAAGTCGTCAAACAAGTGCCAAAGTTAGGCTTCGCTTCCCGGTAGTTCGGCTGTCATTTGGCAGCTACGGGCCAAAGTCGTCAAACAAGTGCCAAAGTTAGGCTTCGCTTCCCCGTAGTTCGGCTGTTATCTGGCAGCTACAGGCCAAAGTCGAAAAACAAGTGCCAAAGTTAGGCTTCGCTTCCCGGTAGTTCGGCTGTCATCTGGCAGCTACGGGCCAAAGTCGTCAAACAAGTGCCAAAGTTAGGCTTCGCTTGCCGATAGTCCGGCTGTCATCTGGCAGCTACGGGCCAAAGTCGCCAAACAAGTGCCAAAGTTAGGCTTCGCTTCCCGGTAGTTCGGCTGTCATCTGGCAGCTACGGGCCAAAGTCGTCAAACAAGTGCCAAAGTTAGGCTTCGCTTCCCGGTAGTTCGGCTGTCATCTGGCAGCTACGGGCCAAAGTCGAAAAACAAGTGCCAAAGTTAGGCTTCGCTTCCCGGTAGTTCGGCTGTCATCTGGCAGCTACGGGCCAAAGTCGTCAAACAAGTGCCAAAGTTAGGCTTCGCTTCCCGATAGTCCGGCTGTCATCTGGCAGCTACGGGCCAAAGTCGCCAAACAAGTGCCAAAGTTAGGCTTTGCTTCCCGATAGTCCGGCTGTCATCTGGCAGCTACGGGCCAAAGTCGTCAAACAAGTGCCAAAGTTAGGCTTCGCTTCCCGGTAGTTCGGCTGTCATTTGGCAGCTACGGGCCAAAGTCGTCAAACAAGTGCCAAAGTTAGGCTTCGCTTCCCCGTAGTTCGGCTGTTATCTGGCAGCTACGGGCCAAAGTCGAAAAACAAGTGCCAAAGTTAGGCTTCGCTTCCCGGTAGTTCGGCTGTCATCTGGCAGCTACGGGCCAAAGTCGTCAAACAAGTGCCAAAGTTAGGCTTCGCTTCCCGGTAGTTCGGCTGTCATCTGGCAGCTACGGGCCAAAGTCGTCAAACAAGTGCCAAAGTTAGGCTTCGCTTCCCGGTAGTTCGGCCGTCATCTGGCAGCTACGGGCCAAAGTCGTCAAACAAGTGCCAAAGTTAGGCTTGGCTTCCCGGTAGTTCGGCTGTTATCTGGCAGCTACGGGCCAAAGTCGAAAAACACGTGCCACAGTTAGGCTTCGCTTCCCGATAGTCCGGCTGTCATCTGGAAGCTACGGGCCAAAGTCGTCAAACAAGTGCCAAAGTTAGGCTTCGCTTCCCGATAGTCCGGCTGTCATCTGGCAGCTACGGGCCAAAGTCGCCAAACAAGTGCCTAAGCTAGGCTTCGCTTCCCGATAGTCCGGCTGTCATCTGGCAGCTACGGGCCAAAGTCGTCAAACAAGTGCCAAAGTTAGGCTTCGCTTCCCGATAGTCCGGCTGTCATCTGGCAGCTACGGGCCAAAGTCGCCAAACAAGTGCAAAAGTTAGGCTTCGCTTCCCGGTAGTTCGGCTGTTATCTGGCAGATACGGGCCAAAGTCAAAAAACAAGTGCCAAAGTTAGGCTTCGCTTCCCGATAGTTAGGCTGTCATCTGGCAGCTACGGGCCAAAGTCGTCAAACAAGTGCCAAAGTTAGGCTTCGCTTCCCGGTAGTTCGGCTGTTATCTGGCAGCTACGGGCCAAAATCGAAAAACAAGTGCCAAAGTTAGGCTTCGCTTCCCGGTAGTTCGGCTGTCATCTGGCAGCTACGGGCCAAAGTCGTCAAACAAGTGCCAAAGTTAGGCTTCGCTTCCCGATAGTCCGGCTGTCATCTGGCAGCTACGGGCCAAAGTCTTCAAACAAGTGCCAAAGTTAGGCTTCGCTTCCCGGTAGTTCGGCTGTTATCTGGCAGCTACGGGCCAAAGTCGAAAAACAAGTGCCAAAGTTAGGCTTCGCTTCCCGGTAGTTCGGCTGTCATCTGGCAGCTACGGGCCAAAGTCGTCAAACAAGTGCCAAAGTTAGGCTTCGCTTCCCGGTATTTCGGCTGTCATCTGGCAGCTACGGGCCAAAGTCGTCAAACAAGTGCCAAAGTTAGGCTTCGCTTCCCGGTAGATCGGCTGTTATCTGGCAGTTACGGGCCAAAGTCGAAAAACAAGTGCCAAAGTTAGGCTTCGCTTCCCGGTAGTTCGGCTGTCATCTGGCAGCTACGGGCCAAAGTCGTCAAACAAGTGCCAAAGTTAGGCTTCGCTTCCCGGTAGTTCGGCTGTCATATGGCAGCTACGGGCCAAAGTCGTCAAACAAGTGCCAAAGTTAGCCTTCGCTTCCCGGTAGTTCGGCCGTCATCTGGCAGGTACGGGCCAAAGTCGTCAAACAAGGGCCAAAGTTAGGCTTCGCTTCCCGGTAGTTCGGCTGTTATCTGGCAGATACGGGCCAAAGTAAAAAAACAAGTGCCAAAGTTAGGCTTCGCTTCCCGGTAGTTCGGCTGTCATCTGGCAGCTACGGGCCAAAGTCGCCAAACAAGTGCCAAAGTTAGGCTTCGCTTGCCGATAGTCCGGCTGTCATCTGGCAGCTACGGGCCAAAGTCGCCAAACAAGTGCCAAAGTTAGGCTTCGCTTCCCGGTAGTTCGGCTGTCATCTGGCAGCTACGGGCCAAAGTCGTCAAACAAGTGCCAAAGTTAGGCTTCGCTTCCCGGTAGTTCGGCTGTCATCTGGCAGCTACGGGCCAAAGTCGAAAAACAAGTGCCAAAGTTAGGCTTCGCTTCCCGGTAGTTCGGCTGTCATCTGGCAGCTACGGGCCAAAGTCGTCAAACAAGTGCCAAAGTTAGGCTTCGCTTCCCGATAGTCCGGCTGTCATCTGGCAGCTACGGGCCAAAGTCGCCAAACAAGTGCCAAAGTTAGGCTTCACTTCCCGGTAGTTCGGCTGTCATCTGGCAGCTACGGGCCAAAGTCGTCAAACAAGTGCCAAAGTTAGGCTTCGCTTCCCGATAGTCCGGCTGTCATCTGGCAGCTACGGGCCAAAGTCGAAAAACAAGTGCCAAAGTTAGGCTTCACTTCCCGGTAGTTCGGCTGTCATCTGGCAGCTACGGGCCAAAGTCGTCAAACAAGTGCCAAAGTTAGGCTTCACTTCCCGATAGTCCGGCTGTCATCTGGCAGCTACGGGCCAAAGTCGAAAAACAAGTGCCAATGTTAGGCTTCACATCCCATGAGTCCGGCTGTCATCTGGCAGCTACGGGCCAAAGTCGAAAAACAAGTGCCAAAGTTAGGCTTCACTTCCCGGTAGTTCGGCTGTCATCTGGCAGCTACGGGCCAAAGTCGTCAAACAAGTGCCAAAGTTAGGCTTCACTTCCCGATAGTCCGGCTGTCATCTGGCAGCTACGGGCCAAAGTCGTCAAACAAGTGCCAAAGTTAGGCTTCACTTCCCGATAGTCCGGCTGTCATCTGGCAGCTACGGGCCAAAGTCGAAAAACAAGTGCCAAAGTTAGGCTTCCCTTCCCGGTAGTTCGGCTGTCATCTGGCAGCTACGGGCCAAAGTCGTTAAACAAGTGCCAAAGTTAGGCTTCACTTCCCGATAGTTCGGCTGTTATCTGGCAGCTACGGGCCAAAGTCGAAAAACAAGTGCCAAAGTTAGGCTTCACTTCCCGATAGTCCGGCTGTCATCTGGCAGCTACGGGCCAAAGTCGTCAAACAAGTGCCAAAGTTAGGCTTCGCTTCCCGGTAGTTCGGCTGTCATCTGGCAGCTACGGGCCAAAGTCGCCAAACAAGTGCCAAAGTTAGGCTTCGCTTGCCGATAGTCCGGCTGTCATCTGGCAGCTACGGGCTAAAGTCGCCAAACAAGTGCCAAAGTTAGGCTTCGCTTCCCGGTAGTTCGGCTGTCATCTGGCAGCTACGGGCCAAAGTCGTCAAACAAGTGCCAAAGTTAGGCTTCGCTTCCCGGTAGTTCGGCTGTCATCTGGCAGCTACGGGCCAAAGTCGAAAAACAAGTGCCAAAGTTAGGCTTCGCTTCCCGGTAGTTCGGCTGTCATCTGGCAGCTACGGGCCAAAGTCGTCAAACAAGTGCCAAAGTTAGGCTTCGCTTCCCGATAGTCCGGCAGTCATCTGGCAGCTACGGGCCAAAGTCGCCAAACAAGTGCCAAAGTTAGGCTTCACTTCCCGGTAGTTCGGCTGTCATCTGGCAGCTACGGGCCAAAGTCGTCAAACAAGTGCCAAAGTTACGCTTCGCTTCCCGATAGTCCGGCTGTCATCTGGCAGCTACGGGCCAAAGTCGAAAAACAAGTGCCAAAGTTAGGCTTCACTTCCCGATAGTCCGGCTGTCATCTGGCAGCTACGGGCCAAAGTCGAAAAACAAGTGCCAAAGTTAGGCTTCACTTCCCGGTAGTTCGGCTGTCATCTGGCAGCTACGGGCCAAAGTCGTCAAACAAGTGCCAAAGTTAGGCTTCGCTTCCCGATAGTCCGGCTGTCATCTGGCAGCTACGGGCCAAAGTCGCCAAACAAGTGCCAAAGTTAGGCTTTGCTTCCCGATAGTCCGGCTGTCATCTGGCAGCTACGGGCCAAAGTCGTCAAACAAGTGCCAAAGTTAGGCTTCGCTTCCCGGTAGTTCGGCTGTCATTTGGCAGCTACGGGCCAAAGTCGTCAAACAAGTGCCAAAGTTAGGCTTTGCTTCCCCGTAGTTCGGCTGTTATCTGGCAGCTACGGGCCAAAGTCGAAAAACAAGTGCCAAGGTTAGGCTTCGCTTCCCGGTAGTTCGGCTGTCATCTGGCAGCTACGGGCCAAAGTCGTCAAACAAGTGCCAAAGTTAGGCTTCGCTTGCCGATAGTCCGGCTGTCATCTGGCAGCTACGGGCCAAAGTCGCCAAACAAGTGCCAAAGTTAGGCTTCGCTTCCCGGTAGTTCGGCTGTCATCTGGCAGCTACGGGCCAAAGTCGTCAAACAAGTGCCAAAGTTAGGCTTCGCTTCCCGGTAGTTCGGCTGTCATCTGGCAGCTACGGGCCAAAGTCGAAAAACAAGTGCCAAAGTTAGGCTTCGCTTCCCGGTAGTTCGGCTGTCATCTGGCAGCTACGGGCCAAAGTCGTCAAACAAGTGCCAAAGTTAGGCTTCGCTTCCCGATAGTCCGGCTGTCATCTGGCAGCTACGGGCCAAAGTCGCCAAACAAGTGCCAAAGTTAGGCTTTGCTTCCCGATAGTCCGGCTGTCATCTGGCAGCTACGGGCCAAAGTCGTCAAACAAGTGCCAAAGTTAGGCTTCGCTTCCCGGTAGTTCGGCTGTCATTTGGCAGCTACGGGCCAAAGTCGTCAAACAAGTGCCAAAGTTAGGCTTCGCTTCCCCGTAGTTCGGCTGTTATCTGGCAGCTACGGGCCAAAGTCGAAAAACAAGTGCCAAAGTTAGGCTTCGCTTCCCGGTAGTTCGGCTGTCATCTGGCAGCTACGGGCCAAAGTCGTCAAACAAGTGCCAAAGTTAGGCTTCGCTTCCCGGTAGTTCGGCTGTCATCTGGCAGCTACGGGCCAAAGTCGTCAAACAAGTGCCAAAGTTAGGCTTCGCTTCCCGGTAGTTCGGCCGTCATCTGGCAGCTACGGGCCAAAGTCGTCAAACAAGTGCCAAAGTTAGGCTTGGCTTCCCGGTAGTTCGGCTGTTATCTGGCAGCTACGGGCCAAAGTCGAAAAACACGTGCCACAGTTAGGCTTCGCTTCCCGATAGTCCGGCTGTCATCTGGAAGCTACGGGCCAAAGTCGTCAAACAAGTGCCAAAGTTAGGCTTCGCTTCCCGATAGTCCGGCTGTCATCTGGCAGCTACGGGCCAAAGTCGCCAAACAAGTGCCTAAGCTAGGCTTCGCTTCCCGATAGTCCGGCTGTCATCTGGCAGCTACGGGCCAAAGTCGTCAAACAAGTGCCAAAGTTAGGCTTCGCTTCCCGATAGTCCGGCTGTCATCTGGCAGCTACGGGCCAAAGTCGCCAAACAAGTGCAAAAGTTAGGCTTCGCTTCCCGGTAGTTCGGCTGTTATCTGGCAGCTACGGGCCAAAGTCGAAAAACAAGTGCCAAAGTTAGGCTTCGCTTCCCGGTAGTTCGGCTGTCATCTGGCAGCTACGGGCCAAAGTCATCAAACAAGTGCCAAAGTTAGGCTTCGCTTCCCGGTAGTTCGGCTGCATCTGGCAGCTACGGGCCAAAGTCGTCAAACAAGTGCCAAAGTTAGGCTTCGCTTCCCGGTAGTTCGGCTGTCATCTGGCAGCTACGGGCCAAAGTCGTCAAACAAGTGCCAAAGTTAGGCTTCGCTTCCCGGTAGTTCGGCTGTCATCTGGCAGCTACGGGCCAAAGTCGTCAAACAAGTGCCAAAGTTAGGCTTCGCTTCCCGGTAGTTCGGCTGTCATCTGGCAGCTACGGGTCAAAGTCGAAAAACAAGTGCCAAAGTTAGGCTTCGCTTCCCGGTAGTTCGGCTGTCATCTGGCAGCTACGGGAAAAAAGTCGAAAAACAAGTGCCAAAGTTAGGCTTCACTTCCCGATAGTCCGGCTGTCATCTGGCAGCTACGGGCCAAAGTCGTCAAACAAGTGCCAAAGTTAGGCTTCGCTTCCCGGTAGTTCGGCTGTCATCTGGCAGCTACGGGCCAAAGTCGCCAAATAAGTGCCAAAGTTAGGCTTCGCTTGCCGATAGTCCGGCTGTCATCTGGCAGCTACGGGCTAAAGTCGCCAAACAAGTGCCAAAGTTAGGCTTCGCTTCCCGGTAGTTCGGCTGTCATCTGGCAGCTACGGGCCAAAGTCGTCAAACAAGTGCCAAAGTTAGGCTTCGCTTCCCGGTAGTTCGGCTGTCATCTGGCAGCTACGGGCCAAAGTCGAAAAACAAGTGCCAAAGTTAGGCTTCGCTTCCCGGTAGTTCGGCTGTCATCTGGCAGCTACGGGCCAAAGTCGTCAAACAAGTGCCAAAGTTAGGCTTCGCTTCCCGATAGTCCGGCTGTCATCTGGCAGCTACGGGCCAAAGTCGCCAAACAAGTGCCAAAGTTAGGCTTCACTTCCCGGTAGTTCGGCTGTCATCTGGCAGCTACGGGCCAAAGTCGTCAAACAAGTGCCAAAGTTAGGCTTCGCTTCCCGATAGTCCGGCTGTCATCTGGCAGCTACGGGCCAAAGTCGAAAAACAAGTGCCAAAGTTAGGCTTCACTTCCCGATAGTCCGGCTGTCATCTGGCAGCTACGGGCCAAAGTCGAAAAACAAGTGCCAAAGTTAGGCTTCACTTCCCGGTAGTTCGGCTGTCATCTGGCAGCTACGGGCCAAAGTCGTCAAACAAGTGCCAAAGTTAGGCTTCGCTTCCCGATAGTCCGGCTGTCATCTGGCAGCTACGGGCCAAAGTCGCCAAACAAGTGCCAAAGTTAGGCTTTGCTTCCCGATAGTCCGGCTGTCATCTGGCAGCTACGGGCCAAAGTCGTCAAACAAGTGCCAAAGTTAGGCTTCGCTTCCCGGTAGTTCGGCTGTCATTTGGCAGCTACGGGCCAAAGTCGTCAAACAAGTGCCAAAGTTAGGCTTCGCTTCCCCGTAGTTCGGCTGTTATCTGGCAGCTACGGGCCAAAGTCGAAAAACAAGTGCCAAAGTTAGGCTTCGCTTCCCGGTAGTTCGGCTGTCATCTGGCAGCTACGGGCCAAAGTCGTCAAACAAGTGCCAAAGTTAGGCTTCGCTTGCCGATAGTCCGGCTGTCATCTGGCAGCTACGGGCCAAAGTCGCCAAACAAGTGCCAAAGTTAGGCTTCGCTTCCCGGTAGTTCGGCTGTCATCTGGCAGCTACGGGCCAAAGTCGTCAAACAAGTGCCAAAGTTAGGCTTCGCTTCCCGGTAGTTCGGCTGTCATCTGGCAGCTACGGGCCAAAGTCGAAAAACAAGTGCCAAAGTTAGGCTTCGCTTCCCGGTAGTTCGGCTGTCATCTGGCAGCTACGGGCCAAAGTCGTCAAACAAGTGCCAAAGTTAGGCTTCGCTTCCCGATAGTCCGGCTGTCATCTGGCAGCTACGGGCCAAAGTCGCCAAACAAGTGCCAAAGTTAGGCTTTGCTTCCCGATAGTCCGGCTGTCATCTGGCAGCTACGGGCCAAAGTCGTCAAACAAGTGCCAAAGTTAGGCTTCGCTTCCCGGTAGTTCGGCTGTCATTTGGCAGCTACGGGCCAAAGTCGTCAAACAAGTGCCAAAGTTAGGCTTCGCTTCCCCGTAGTTCGGCTGTTATCTGGCAGCTACGGGCCAAAGTCGAAAAACAAGTGCCAAAGTTAGGCTTCGCTTCCCGGTAGTTCGGCTGTCATCTGGCAGCTACGGGCCAAAGTCGTCAAACAAGTGCCAAAGTTAGGCTTCGCTTCCCGGTAGTTCGGCTGTCATCTGGCAGCTACGGGCCAAAGTCGTCAAACAAGTGCCAAAGTTAGGCTTCGCTTCCCGGTAGTTCGGCCGTCATCTGGCAGCTACGGGCCAAAGTCGTCAAACAAGTGCCAAAGTTAGGCTTCGCTTCCCGGTAGTTCGGCTGTCATCTGGCAGCTACGGGCCAAAGTCGAAAAACAAGTGCCAAAGTTAGGCTTCGCTTCCCGGTAGTTCGGCTGTCATCTCGCAGCTACGGGCCAAAGTCGAAAAGCAATTGTGCAAAAGTTAGGCTTCGCTTCCCGATAGTCCGGCTGTCATTTGGCAGCTACGGGCCAAAGTCGTGAAACAAGTGCCAAAGTAAGGCTTCGCTTCCCGGTAGTTCGGCTGTCATCTGGCAGCTACGGGCCAAAGTCGCCAAACAAGTGCCAAAGTTAGGCTTCGCTTCCCGGTAGTTCGGCTGTTATCTGGCAGCTACGGGCCAAAGTCGAAAAACAAGTGCCAAAGTTAGGCTTCACTTCCCGATAGTCCGGCTGTCATCTGGCAGCTACGGGCCAAAGTCGTCAAACAAGTGCCAAAGTTAGGCTTCGCTTCCCGGTAGTTCGGCTGTCATCTGGCAGCTACGGGCCAAAGTCGCCAAACAAGTGCCAAAGTTAGGCTTCGCTTGCCGATAGTCCGGCTGTCATCTGGCAGCTACGGGCCAAAGTCGCCAAACAAGTGCCAAAGTTAGGCTTCGCTTCCCGGTAGTTCGGCTGTCATCTGGCAGCTACGGGCCAAAGTCGTCAAACAAGTGCCAAAGTTAGGCTTCGCTTCCCGGTAGTTCGGCTGTCATCTGGCAGCTACGGGCCAAAGTCGAAAAACAAGTGCCAAAGTTAGGCTTCGCTTCCCGGTAGTTCGGCTGTCATCTGGCAGCTACGGGCCAAAGTCGTCAAACAAGTGCCAAAGTTAGGCTTCGCTTCCCGATAGTCCGGCTGTCATCTGGCAGCTACGGGCCAAAGTCGCCAAACAAGTGCCAAAGTTAGGCTTCACTTCCCGGTAGTTCGGCTGTCATCTGGCAGCTACGGGCCAAAGTCGTCAAACAAGTGCCAAAGTTAGGCTTCGCTTCCCGATAGTCCGGCTGTCATCTGGCAGCTACGGGCCAAAGTCGAAAAACAAGTGCCAAAGTTAGGCTTCACTTCCCGGTAGTTCGGCTGTCATCTGGCAGCTACGGGCCAAAGTCGTCAAACAAGTGCCAAAGTTAGGCTTCACTTCCCGATAGTCCGGCTGTCATCTGGCAGCTACGGGCCAAAGTCGAAAAACAAGTGCCAATGTTAGGCTTCACATCCCATGAGTCCGGCTGTCATCTGGCAGCTACGGGCCAAAGTCGAAAAACAAGTGCCAAAGTTAGGGTTCACTTCCCGGTAGTTCGGCTGTCATCTGGCAGCTACGGGCCAAAGTCGTCAAACAAGTGCCAAAGTTAGGCTTCACTTCCCGATAGTCCGGCTGTCATCTGGCAGCTACGGGCCAAAGTCGTCAAACAAGTGCCAAAGTTAGGCTTCACTTCCCGATAGTCCGGCTGTCATCTGGCAGCTACGGGCCAAAGTCGAAAAACAAGTGCCAAAGTTAGGCTTCCCTTCCCGGTAGTTCGGCTGTCATCTGGCAGCTACGGGCCAAAGTCGTTAAACAAGTGCCAAAGTTAGGCTTCACTTCCCGATAGTTCGGCTGTTATCTGGCAGCTACGGGCCAAAGTCGAAAAACAAGTGCCAAAGTTAGGCTTCACTTCCCGATAGTCCGGCTGTCATCTGGCAGCTACGGGCCAAAGTCGTCAAACAAGTGCCAAAGTTAGGCTTCGCTTCCCGGTAGTTCGGCTGTCATCTGGCAGCTACGGGCCAAAGTCGCCAAACAAGTGCCAAAGTTAGGCTTCGCTTGCCGATAGTCCGGCTGTCATCTGGCAGCTACGGGCTAAAGTCGCCAAACAAGTGCCAAAGTTAGGCTTCGCTTCCCGGTAGTTCGGCTGTCATCTGGCAGCTACGGGCCAAAGTCGTCAAACAAGTGCCAAAGTTAGGCTTCGCTTCCCGGTAGTTCGGCTGTCATCTGGCAGCTACGGGCCAAAGTCGAAAAACAAGTGCCAAAGTTAGGCTTCGCTTCCCGGTAGTTCGGCTGTCATCTGGCAGCTACGGGCCAAAGTCGTCAAACAAGTGCCAAAGTTAGGCTTCGCTTCCCGATAGTCCGGCAGTCATCTGGCAGCTACGGGCCAAAGTCGCCAAACAAGTGCCAAAGTTAGGCTTCACTTCCCGGTAGTTCGGCTGTCATCTGGCAGCTACGGGCCAAAGTCGTCAAACAAGTGCCAAAGTTAGGCTTCGCTTCCCGATAGTCCGGCTGTCATCTGGCAGCTACGGGCCAAAGTCGAAAAACAAGTGCCAAAGTTAGGCTTCACTTCCCGATAGTCCGGCTGTCATCTGGCAGCTACGGGCCAAAGTCGAAAAACAAGTGCCAAAGTTAGGCTTCACTTCCCGGTAGTTCGGCTGTCATCTGGCAGCTACGGGCCAAAGTCGTCAAACAAGTGCCAAAGTTAGGCTTCGCTTCCCGATAGTCCGGCTGTCATCTGGCAGCTACGGGCCAAAGTCGCCAAACAAGTGCCAAAGTTAGGCTTTGCTTCCCGATAGTCCGGCTGTCATCTGGCAGCTACGGGCCAAAGTCGTCAAACAAGTGCCAAAGTTAGGCTTCGCTTCCCGGTAGTTCGGCTGTCATTTGGCAGCTACGGGCCAAAGTCGTCAAACAAGTGCCAAAGTTAGGCTTCGCTTCCCCGTAGTTCGGCTGTTATCTGGCAGCTACGGGCCAAAGTCGAAAAACAAGTGCCAAAGTTAGGCTTCGCTTCCCGGTAGTTCGGCTGTCATCTGGCAGCTACGGGCCAAAGTCGTCAAACAAGTGCCAAAGTTAGGCTTCGCTTGCCGATAGTCCGGCTGTCATCTGGCAGCTACGGGCCAAAGTCGCCAAACAAGTGCCAAAGTTAGGCTTCGCTTCCCGGTAGTTCGGCTGTCATCTGGCAGCTACGGGCCAAAGTCGTCAAACAAGTGCCAAAGTTAGGCTTCGCTTCCCGGTAGTTCGGCTGTCATCTGGCAGCTACGGGCCAAAGTCGAAAAACAAGTGCCAAAGTTAGGCTTCGCTTCCCGGTAGTTCGGCTGTCATCTGGCAGCTACGGGCCAAAGTCGTCAAACAAGTGCCAAAGTTAGGCTTCGCTTCCCGATAGTCCGGCTGTCATCTGGCAGCTACGGGCCAAAGTCGCCAAACAAGTGCCAAAGTTAGGCTTTGCTTCCCGATAGTCCGGCTGTCATCTGGCAGCTACGGGCCAAAGTCGTCAAACAAGTGCCAAAGTTAGGCTTCGCTTCCCGGTAGTTCGGCTGTCATTTGGCAGCTACGGGCCAAAGTCGTCAAACAAGTGCCAAAGTTAGGCTTCGCTTCCCCGTAGTTCGGCTGTTATCTGGCAGCTACGGGCCAAAGTCGAAAAACAAGTGCCAAAGTTAGGCTTCGCTTCCCGGTAGTTCGGCTGTCATCTGGCAGCTACGGGCCAAAGTCGTCAAACAAGTGCCAAAGTTAGGCTTCGCTTCCCGGTAGTTCGGCTGTCATCTGGCAGCTACGGGCCAAAGTCGTCAAACAAGTGCCAAAGTTAGGCTTCGCTTCCCGGTAGTTCGGCCGTCATCTGGCAGCTACGGGCCAAAGTCGTCAAACAAGTGCCAAAGTTAGGCTTGGCTTCCCGGTAGTTCGGCTGTTATCTGGCAGCTACGGGCCAAAGTCGAAAAACACGTGCCACAGTTAGGCTTCGCTTCCCGATAGTCCGGCTGTCATCTGGAAGCTACGGGCCAAAGTCGTCAAACAAGTGCCAAAGTTAGGCTTCGCTTCCCGATAGTCCGGCTGTCATCTGGCAGCTACGGGCCAAAGTCGCCAAACAAGTGCCTAAGCTAGGCTTCGCTTCCCGATAGTCCGGCTGTCATCTGGCAGCTACGGGCCAAAGTCGTCAAACAAGTGCCAAAGTTAGGCTTCGCTTCCCGATAGTCCGGCTGTCATCTGGCAGCTACGGGCCAAAGTCGCCAAACAAGTGCAAAAGTTAGGCTTCGCTTCCCGGTAGTTCGGCTGTTATCTGGCAGATACGGGCCAAAGTCAAAAAACAAGTGCCAAAGTTAGGCTTCGCTTCCCGATAGTTAGGCTGTCATCTGGCAGCTACGGGCCAAAGTCGTCAAACAAGTGCCAAAGTTAGGCTTCGCTTCCCGGTAGTTCGGCTGTTATCTGGCAGCTACGGGCCAAAATCGAAAAACAAGTGCCAAAGTTAGGCTTCGCTTCCCGGTAGTTCGGCTGTCATCTGGCAGCTACGGGCCAAAGTCGTCAAACAAGTGCCAAAGTTAGGCTTCGCTTCCCGATAGTCCGGCTGTCATCTGGCAGCTACGGGCCAAAGTCTTCAAACAAGTGCCAAAGTTAGGCTTCGCTTCCCGGTAGTTCGGCTGTTATCTGGCAGCTACGGGCCAAAGTCGAAAAACAAGTGCCAAAGTTAGGCTTCGCTTCCCGGTAGTTCGGCTGTCATCTGGCAGCTACGGGCCAAAGTCGTCAAACAAGTGCCAAAGTTAGGCTTCGCTTCCCGATATTTCGGCTGTCATCTGGCAGCTACGGGCCAAAGTCGTCAAACAAGTGCCAAAGTTAGGCTTCGCTTCCCGGTAGATCGGCTGTTATCTGGCAGTTACGGGCCAAAGTCGAAAAACAAGTGCCAAAGTTAGGCTTCGCTTCCCGGTAGTTCGGCTGTCATCTGGCAGCTACGGGCCAAAGTCGTCAAACAAGTGCCAAAGTTAGGCTTCGCTTCCCGGTAGTTCGGCTGTCATATGGCAGCTACGGGCCAAAGTCGTCAAACAAGTGCCAAAGTTAGCCTTCGCTTCCCGGTAGTTCGGCCGTCATCTGGCAGGTACGGGCCAAAGTCGTCAAACAAGGGCCAAAGTTAGGCTTCGCTTCCCGGTAGTTCGGCTGTTATCTGGCAGATACGGGCCAAAGTAAAAAAACAAGTGCCAAAGTTAGGCTTCGCTTCCCGATAGTCCGGCTGTCATCTGGCAGCTACGGGCCAAAGTCGCCAAACAAGTGCCAAAGTTAGGCTTCGCTTCCCGGTAGTTTGGCTGTTATCTGGCAGCTACGGGCCAAAGTCGAAAAACAAGTGCCAAAGTTAGGCGTCGCTTCCCAGTAGTTCGGCTGTCATCTGGCAGCTACGGGCCAAAGTCGTCAAACAAGTGCCAAAATTAGGCTTCGCTTCCCGATAGTCCGGCTGTCATCTGGCAGCTACGGGCCAAAGTCGTCAAACAAGTGCCAAAGTTAGGCTTTGCTTCCCGGTAGTTCGGCTGTTATCTGGCAGCTACAGGCCAAAGTCGAAAAACAAGTGCCAAAATTAGGCTTCGCTTCCCGGTAGTTCGGCTGTCATCTGGCAGCTACGGGCCAAAGTCGTCAAACAAGTGCCAAAGTTAGGCTTCGCTTCCCGATAGTCCGGCTGTCATCTGGCAGCTACGGGCCAAAGTCGTCAAACAAGTGCCAAAGTTAGGCTTCGCTTCCCGGTAGTTCGGCTGTTATCTGGCAGCTACGGGCCAAAGTCGAAAAACAAGTGCCAAAGTTAGGCTTCGCTTCCCGGTAGTTCGGCTGTCATCTGGCAGCTACGGGCCAAAGTCATCAAACAAGTGCCAAAGTTAGGCTTCGCTTCCCGGTAGTTCGGCTGTCATCTGGCAGCTACGGGCCAAAGTCGTCAAACAAGTGCCAAAGTTAGGCTTCGCTTCCCGGTAGTTCGGCTGTCATCTGGCAGCTACGGGCCAAAGTCGTCAAACAAGTGCCAAAGTTAGGCTTCGCTTCCCGGTAGTTCGGCTGTCATCTGGCAGCTACGGGCCAAAGTCGTCAAACAAGTGCCAAAGTTAGGCTTCGCTTCCCGGTAGTTCGGCTGTCATCTGGCAGCTACGGGTCAAAGTCGAAAAACAAGTGCCAAAGTTAGGCTTCGCTTCCCGGTAGTTCGGCTGTCATCTGGCAGCTACGGGAAAAAAGTCGAAAAACAAGTGCCAAAGTTAGGCTTCGCTTCCCGGTAGTTCGGCTGTCATCTGGCCGCTACGGGCCAAAGTCGGCAAACAAGTGCCAAAGTTAGGCTTCGCTTCCCGATAGTCCGGCTGTGTTCTGGCAGCTACGGGCCAAAGTCGCCAAACAAGTGCCAAAGTTAGGCTTCGCTTCCCGATAGTCCGGCTGTCATCTGGCAGCTACGGGCCAAAGTCGTCAAACAAGTGCCAAAGTTAGGCTTTGCTTCCCGGTAGTTCGGCTGTCATCTGGCAGCTACCGGCCAAAGTCGTCAAACAAGTGCCAAAGTTAGGCTTCGCTTCCCGGTAGTTCGGCTGTTATCTGGCAGCTACGGGCCAAAGTCGAAAAACAAGTGCCAAAGTTAGGCTTCGCTTCCCGGTAGTTCGGCTGTCATCTGGCAGCTACGGGCCAAAGTCGTCAAACAAGTGCCAAAGTTAGGCTTCGCTTCCCGGTAGTTCGGCTGTCATCTGGCAGCTACGGGCCAAAGTCGTCAAACAAGTGCCAAAGTTAGGCTTCGCTTCCCGGTAGTTCGGCTGTCATCTGGCAGCTACGGGCCAAAGTCGCCAAACAAGTGCAAAAGTTAGGCTTCGCTTCCCGATAGTCCGGCTGACATCTGGCAGCTACGGGCCAAAGTCGCCAAACAAGTGCCAAAGTTAGTCTTCGCTTCCCGATAGTCCGGCTGTCATCTGGCAGCTACGGGCCAAAGTCGTCGAACAAGTGCCAAAGTTAGGCTTTGCTTCCCGGTAGTTCGGCTGTCATCTGGCAGCTACGGGCCAAAGTCGTCAAACAAGTGCCAAAGTTAGGCTTCGCTTCCCGGTAGTCCGGCTGTCATCTGGCAGCTACGGGCCAAAGTCGCCAAACAAGTGCCAAAGTTAGGCTTCGCTTCCCGGTAGTTCGGCTGTTATCTGGCAGCTACGGGCCAAAGTCGAAAAACAAGTGCCAAAGTTAGGCTTCGCTTCCCGATAGTCCGGCTGTCATCTGGCAGCTAGGGGCCAAAGTCGTCAAACAAGTGCCAAAGTTAGGCTTCGCTTCCCGGTAGTTCGGCTGTTATCTGGCAGCTACGGGCCAAAGCCGCCAAACAAGTGCCAAAGTTAGGCTTCGCTTCCCGGTAGTTCGGCTGTCATCTGGCAGCTACGGGCCAAAGTCGCCAAACAAGTGCCAAAGTTAGGCTTCGCTTCCCGGTAGTTCGGCTGTCATCTGGCAGCTACGGGCCAAAGTCGTCAAACAAGTGCCAAAGTTAGGCTTCGCCTCCCGGTAGTTCGGCTGTCATCTGGCAGCTACGGGCCAAAGTCGCCAAACAAGTGCAAAAGTTAGGCTTCGCTTCCCGATAGTCCGGCTGACATCTGGCAGCTACGGGCCAAAGTCGCCAAACAAGTGCCAAAGTTAGTCTTCGCTTCCCGATAGTCCGGCTGTCATCTGGCAGCTACGGGCCAAAGTCGTCGAACAAGTGCCAAAGTTAGGTTTCGCTTCCCGGTAGTTCGGCTGTCATCTGGCAGCTACGGGCCAAAGTCGTCAAACAAGTGCCAAAGTTAGGCTTCGCTTCCCGGTAGTCCGGCTGTCATCTGGCAGCTACGGGTCAAAGTCGTCAAACAAGTGCCAAAGTTAGGCTTCGCTTCCCGGTAGTTCGGCTGTCATCCGGCAGCTACGGGGCAAAGTAGTCAAACAAGTGCCAAAGTTAGGCTTCGCTTCCCGGTAGTTCGGCTGTCATCTGGCAGCTACGGGCCAAAGTCGTCAAACAAGTGCCAGAGTTAGGCTTCGCTTCCCGGTAGTTCGGCTGTCATCTGGCAGCTACGGGCCAAAGTCGCCAAACAAGTGCCAAAGTTAGGCTTCGCTTCCCGGTAGTCCGGCTGTCATCTGGCAGCTACGGGCCAAAGTCGCCAAACAAGTGCCAAAGTTAGGCTTCGCTTCCCGGTAGTTCGGCTGTTATCTGGCAGCTACGGGCCAAAGTCGAAAAACAAGTGCCAAAGTTAGGCTTCGCTTCCCGATAGTCCGGCTGTCATCTGGCAGCTAGGGGCCAAAGTCGTCAAACAAGTGCCAAAGTTAGGCTTCGCTTCCCGGTAGTTCGGCTGTTATCTGGCAGCTACGGGCCAAAGCCGCCAAACAAGTGCCAAAGTTAGGCTTCGCTTCCCGGTAGTTCGGCTGTCATCTGGCAGCTACGGGCCAAAGTCGCCAAACAAGTGCCAAAGTTAGGCTTCGCTTCCCGGTAGTCCGGCTGTCATCTGGCAGCTACGGGCCAAAGTCGCCAAACAACTGCCAAAGTTAGGCTTCGCTTCCCGGTAGTCCGGCTGTCATCTGGCAGCTACGGGCCAAAGTCGCCAAACAAGTGCCAAAGTTAGGCTTCGCTTACCGATAGTTCGGCTGTCATCTGGCAGCTACGGGCCAGTCGCCAAACAAGTGCCAAAGTTAGGCTTCGCTTCCCGGTAGTTCGGCTGTTATCTGGCAGCTACGGGCCAAAGTCGCCAAACAAGTGCCAAAGTTAGGCTTCGCTTCCCGGTAGTTCGGCTGTTATCTGGCAGCTACGGGCCAAAGTCGCCAAACAAGTGCCAAAGTTAGGCTTCGCTTCCCGGTAGTTCGGCTGTCATCTGGCAGCTACGGGCCAAAGTCGCCAAACAAGTGCCAAAGTTAGGCTTCGCTTCCCGGTAGTTCGGCTGTTATCTGGCAGCTACGGGCCAAAGTCGCCAAACAAGTGCCAAAGTTATGCTTCGCTCCCCGATAGTCCGGCTGTCATCTGGCAGCTACGGGCCAAAGTCGCCAAACAAGTGCCAAAGTTAGGCTTCGCTTCCCGGTAGTTCGGCTGTTATCTGGCAGCTAGGGGCCAAAGTCGAAAAACAAGTGCCAAAGTTAGGCTTCGCTTCCCGATAGTCCGGCTGTCATCTGGCAGCTACGGGCCAAAGTCGTCAAACAAGTGCCAAAGTTAGGCTTCGCTTCCCGGTAGTTCGGCTGTCATCTGGCAGCTACGGGCCAAAGTCGCCAAACAAGTGCCAAAGTTAGGCTTCGCTTCCCCGTAGTTCGGCTGTTATCGGGCAGCTACGGGCCAAAGTCGCCAAACAAGTGCCAAAGTTAGGCTTCGCTTCCCGGTAGTTCGGCTGTTATCTGGCAGCTACGGGCCAAAGTCGAAAAACAAGTGCCAAAGTTAGGCTTCGCTTCCCGATAGTCCGGCTGTCATCTGGCAGCTAGGGGCCAAAGTCGTCAAACAAGTGCCAAAGTTAGGCTTCGCTTCCCGGTAGTTCGGCTGTTATCTGGCAGCTACGGGCCAAAGCCGCCAAACAAGTGCCAAAGTTAGGCTTCGCTTCCCGGTAGTTCGGCTGTCATCTGGCAGCTACGGGCCAAAGTCGCCAAACAAGTGCCAAAGTTAGGCTTCGCTTCCCGGTAGTCCGGCTGTCATCTGGCAGCTACGGGCCAAAGTCGCCAAACAAGTGCCAAAGTTAGGCTTCGCTTCCCGGTAGTTCGGCTGTTATCTGGCAGATACGGGCCAAAGTCAAAAAACAAGTGCCAAAGTTAGGCTTCGCTTCCCGATAGTTAGGCTGTCATCTGGCAGCTACGGGCCAAAGTCGTCAAACAAGTGCCAAAGTTAGGCTTCGCTTCCCGGTAGTTCGGCTGTTATCTGGCAGCTACGGGCCAAAGTCGTCAAACAAGTGCCAAAGTTAGGCTTCGCTTCCCGGTAGTTCGGCTGTCATTTGGCAGCTACGGGCCAAAGTCGTCAAACAAGTGCCAAAGTTAGGCTTCGCTTCCCCGTAGTTCGGCTGTTATCTGGCAGCTACGGGCCAAAGTCGAAAAACAAGTGCCAAAGTTAGGCTTCGCTTCCCGGTAGTTCGGCTGTCATCTGGCAGCTACGGGCCAAAGTCGTCAAACAAGTGCCAAAGTTAGGCTTCGCTTCCCGGTAGTTCGGCTGTCATCTGGCAGCTACGGGCCAAAGTCGCCAAACAAGTGCCAAAGTTAGGCTTCGCTTCCCGGTAGTTCGGCTGTTATCTGGCAGCTACGGGCCAAAGTCGAGAAACAAGTGCCAAAGTTAGGCTTCACTTCCCGATAGTCCGGCTGTCATCTGGCAGCTACGGGCCAAAGTCGTCAAACAAGTGCCAAAGTTAGGCTTCGCTTCCCGGTAGTTCGGCTGTCATCTGGCAGCTACGGGCCAAAGTCGCCAAACAAGTGCCAAAGTTAGGCTTCGCTTGCCGATAGTCCGGCTGTCATCTGGCAGCTACGGGCCAAAGTCGCCAAACAAGTGCCAAAGTTAGGCTTCGCTTCCCGGTAGTTCGGCTGTCATCTGGCAGCTACGGGCCAAAGTCGTCAAACAAGTGCCAAAGTTAGGCTTCGCTTCCCGGTAGTTCGGCTGTCATCTGGCAGCTACGGGCCAAAGTCGAAAAACAAGTGCCAAAGTTAGGCTTCGCTTCCCGGTAGTTCGGCTGTCATCTGGCAGCTACGGGCCAAAGTCGTCAAACAAGTGCCAAAGTTAGGCTTCACTTCCCGGTAGTTCGGCTGTCATCTGGCAGCTACGGGCCAAAGTCGTCAAACAAGTGCCAAAGTTAGGCTTCGCTTCCCGATAGTCCGGCTGTCATCTGGCAGCTACGGGCCAAAGTCGAAAAACAAGTGCCAAAGTTAGGCTTCACTTCCCGGTAGTTCGGCTGTCATCTGGCAGCTACGGGCCAAAGTCGTCAAACAAGTGCCAAAGTTAGGCTTCACTTCCCGATAGTCCGGCTGTCATCTGGCAGCTACGGGCCAAAGTCGAAAAACAAGTGCCAATGTTAGGCTTCACATCCCATGAGTCCGGCTGTCATCTGGCAGCTACGGGCCAAAGTCGAAAAACAAGTGCCAAAGTTAGGCTTCACTTCCCGGTAGTTCGGCTGTCATCTGGCAGCTACGGGCCAAAGTCGTCAAACAAGTGCCAAAGTTAGGCTTCACTTCCCGATAGTCCGGCTGTCATCTGGCAGCTACGGGCCAAAGTCGTCAAACAAGTGCCAAAGTTAGGCTTCACTTCCCGATAGTCCGGCTGTCATCTGGCAGCTACGGGCCAAAGTCGAAAAACAAGTGCCAAAGTTAGGCTTCCCTTCCCGGTAGTTCGGCTGTCATCTGGCAGCTACGGGCCAAAGTCGTTAAACAAGTGCCAAAGTTAGGCTTCACTTCCCGATAGTTCGGCTGTTATCTGGCAGCTACGGGCCAAAGTCGAAAAACAAGTGCCAAAGTTAGGCTTCACTTCCCGATAGTCCGGCTGTCATCTGGCAGCTACGGGCCAAAGTCGTCAAACAAGTGCCAAAGTTAGGCTTCGCTTCCCGGTAGTTCGGCTGTCATCTGGCAGCTACGGGCCAAAGTCGCCAAACAAGTGCCAAAGTTAGGCTTCGCTTGCCGATAGTCCGGCTGTCATCTGGCAGCTACGGGCTAAAGTCGCCAAACAAGTGCCAAAGTTAGGCTTCGCTTCCCGGTAGTTCGGCTGTCATCTGGCAGCTACGGGCCAAAGTCGTCAAACAAGTGCCAAAGTTAGGCTTCGCTTCCCGGTAGTTCGGCTGTCATCTGGCAGCTACGGGCCAAAGTCGAAAAACAAGTGCCAAAGTTAGGCTTCGCTTCCCGGTAGTTCGGCTGTCATCTGGCAGCTACGGGCCAAAGTCGTCAAACAAGTGCCAAAGTTAGGCTTCGCTTCCCGATAGTCCGGCAGTCATCTGGCAGCTACGGGCCAAAGTCGCCAAACAAGTGCCAAAGTTAGGCTTCACTTCCCGGTAGTTCGGCTGTCATCTGGCAGCTACGGGCCAAAGTCGTCAAACAAGTGCCAAAGTTAGGCTTCGCTTCCCGATAGTCCGGCTGTCATCTGGCAGCTACGGGCCAAAGTCGAAAAACAAGTGCCAAAGTTAGGCTTCACTTCCCGATAGTCCGGCTGTCATCTGGCAGCTACGGGCCAAAGTCGAAAAACAAGTGCCAAAGTTAGGCTTCACTTCCCGGTAGTTCGGCTGTCATCTAGCAGCTACGGGCCAAAGTCGTCAAACAAGTGCCAAAGTTAGGCTTCGCTTCCCGATAGTCCGGCTGTCATCTGGCAGCTACGGGCCAAAGTCGCCAAACAAGTGCCAAAGTTAGGCTTTGCTTCCCGATAGTCCGGCTGTCATCTGGCAGCTACGGGCCAAAGTCGTCAAACAAGTGCCAAAGTTAGGCTTCGCTTCCCGGTAGTTCGGCTGTCATTTGGCAGCTACGGGCCAAAGTCGTCAAACAAGTGCCAAAGTTAGGCTTCGCTTCCCCGTAGTTCGGCTGTTATCTGGCAGCTACGGGCCAAAGTCGAAAAACAAGTGCCAAAGTTAGGCTTCGCTTCCCGGTAGTTCGGCTGTCATCTGGCAGCTACGGGCCAAAGTCGTCAAACAAGTGCCAAAGTTAGGCTTCGCTTGCCGATAGTCCGGCTGTCATCTGGCAGCTACGGGCCAAAGTCGCCAAACAAGTGCCAAAGTTAGGCTTCGCTTCCCGGTAGTTCGGCTGTCATCTGGCAGCTACGGGCCAAAGTCGTCAAACAAGTGCCAAAGTTAGGCTTCGCTTCCCGGTAGTTCGGCTGTCATCTGGCAGCTACGGGCCAAAGTCGAAAAACAAGTGCCAAAGTTAGGCTTCGCTTCCCGGTAGTTCGGCTGTCATCTGGCAGCTACGGGCCAAAGTCGTCAAACAAGTGCCAAAGTTAGGCTTCGCTTCCCGATAGTCCGGCTGTCATCTGGCAGCTACGGGCCAAAGTCGCCAAACAAGTGCCAAAGTTAGGCTTTGCTTCCCGATAGTCCGGCTGTCATCTGGCAGCTACGGGCCAAAGTCGTCAAACAAGTGCCAAAGTTAGGCTTCGCTTCCCGGTAGTTCGGCTGTCATTTGGCAGCTACGGGCCAAAGTCGTCAAACAAGTGCCAAAGTTAGGCTTCGCTTCCCCGTAGTTCGGCTGTTATCTGGCAGCTACGGGCCAAAGTCGAAAAACAAGTGCCAAAGTTAGGCTTCGCTTCCCGGTAGTTCGGCTGTCATCTGGCAGCTACGGGCCAAAGTCGTCAAACAAGTGCCAAAGTTAGGCTTCGCTTCCCGGTAGTTCGGCTGTCATCTGGCAGCTGCGGGCCAAAGTCGTCAAACAAGTGCCAAAGTTAGGCTTCGCTTCCCGGTAGTTCGGCCGTCATCTGGCAGCTACGGGCCAAAGTCGTCAAACAAGTGCCAAAGTTAGGCTTGGCTTCCCGGTAGTTCGGCTGTTATCTGGCAGCTACGGGCCAAAGTCGAAAAACACGTGCCACAGTTAGGCTTCGCTTCCCGATAGTCCGGCTGTCATCTGGAAGCTACGGGCCAAAGTCGTCAAACAAGTGCCAAAGTTAGGCTTCGCTTCCCGATAGTCCGGCTGTCATCTGGCAGCTACGGGCCAAAGTCGCCAAACAAGTGCCAAAGTTAGGCTTCGCTTCCCGGTAGTTCGGCTGTCATCTGGCAGCTACGGGCCAAAGTCGTCAAACAAGTGCCAAAGTTAGGCTTCGCTTCCCGGTAGTTCGGCTGTCATCTGGCAGCTACGGGCCAAAGTCGAAAAACAAGTGCCAAAGTTAGGCTTCGCTTCCCGGTAGTTCGGCTGTCATCTGGCAGCTACGGGCCAAAGTCGTCAAACAAGTGCCAAAGTTAGGCTTCGCTTCCCGATAGTCCGGCTGTCATCTGGCAGCTACGGGCCAAAGTCGCCAAACAAGTGCCAAAGTTAGGCTTCACTTCCCGGTAGTTCGGCTGTCATCTGGCAGCTACGGGCCAAAGTCGTCAAACAAGTGCCAAAGTTAGGCTTCGCTTCCCGATAGTCCGGCTGTCATCTGGCAGCTACGGGCCAAAGTCGAAAAACAAGTGCCAAAGTTAGGCTTCACTTCCCGGTAGTTCGGCTGTCATCTGGCAGCTACGGGCCAAAGTCGTCAAACAAGTGCCAAAGTTAGGCTTCACTTCCCGATAGTCCGGCTGTCATCTGGCAGCTACGGGCCAAAGTCGAAAAACAAGTGCCAATGTTAGGCTTCACATCCCATGAGTCCGGCTGTCATCTGGCAGCTACGGGCCAAAGTCGAAAAACAAGTGCCAAAGTTAGGCTTCACTTCCCGGTAGTTCGGCTGTCATCTGGCAGCTACGGGCCAAAGTCGTCAAACAAGTGCCAAAGTTAGGCTTCACTTCCCGATAGTCCGGCTGTCATCTGGCAGCTACGGGCCAAAGTCGTCAAACAAGTGCCAAAGTTAGGCTTCACTTCCCGATAGTCCGGCTGTCATCTGGCAGCTACGGGCCAAAGTCGAAAAACAAGTGCCAAAGTTAGGCTTCCCTTCCCGGTAGTTCGGCTGTCATCTGGCAGCGACGGGCCAAAGTCGTTAAACAAGTGCCAAAGTTAGGCTTCACTTCCCGATAGTTCGGCTGTTATCTGGCAGCTACGGGCCAAAGTCGAAAAACAAGTGCCAAAGTTAGGCTTCACTTCCCGATAGTCCGGCTGTCATCTGGCAGCTACGGGCCAAAGTCGTCAAACAAGTGCCAAAGTTAGGCTTCGCTTCCCGGTAGTTCGGCTGTCATCTGGCAGCTACGGGCCAAAGTCGCCAAACAAGTGCCAAAGTTAGGCTTCGCTTGCCGATAGTCCGGCTGTCATCTGGCAGCTACGGGCTAAAGTCGCCAAACAAGTGCCAAAGTTAGGCTTCGCTTCCCGGTAGTTCGGCTGTCATCTGGCAGCTACGGGCCAAAGTCGTCAAACAAGTGCCAAAGTTAGGCTTCGCTTCCCGGTAGTTCGGCTGTCATCTGGCAGCTACGGGCCAAAGTCGAAAAACAAGTGCCAAAGTTAGGCTTCGCTTCCCGGTAGTTCGGCTGTCATCTGGCAGCTACGGGCCAAAGTCGTCAAACAAGTGCCAAAGTTAGGCTTCGCTTCCCGATAGTCCGGCAGTCATCTGGCAGCTACGGGCCAAAGTCGCCAAACAAGTGCCAAAGTTAGGCTTCACTTCCCGGTAGTTCGGCTGTCATCTGGCAGCTACGGGCCAAAGTCGTCAAACAAGTGCCAAAGTTAGGCTTCGCTTCCCGATAGTCCGGCTGTCATCTGGCAGCTACGGGCCAAAGTCGAAAAACAAGTGCCAAAGTTAGGCTTCACTTCCCGATAGTCCGGCTGTCATCTGGCAGCTACGGGCCAAAGTCGAAAAACAAGTGCCAAAGTTAGGCTTCACTTCCCGGTAGTTCGGCTGTCATCTGGCAGCTACGGGCCAAAGTCGTCAAACAAGTGCCAAAGTTAGGCTTCGCTTCCCGATAGTCCGGCTGTCATCTGGCAGCTACGGGCCAAAGTCGCCAAACAAGTGCCAAAGTTAGGCTTTGCTTCCCGATAGTCCGGCTGTCATCTGGCAGCTACGGGCCAAAGTCGTCAAACAAGTGCCAAAGTTAGGCTTCGCTTCCCGGTAGTTCGGCTGTCATTTGGCAGCTACGGGCCAAAGTCGTCAAACAAGTGCCAAAGTTAGGCTTCGCTTCCCCGTAGTTCGGCTGTTATCTGGCAGCTACGGGCCAAAGTCGAAAAACAAGTGCCAAAGTTAGGCTTCGCTTCCCGGTAGTTCGGCTGTCATCTGGCAGCTACGGGCCAAAGTCGTCAAACAAGTGCCAAAGTTAGGCTTCGCTTGCCGATAGTCCGGCTGTCATCTGGCAGCTACGGGCCAAAGTCGCCAAACAAGTGCCAAAGTTAGGCTTCGCTTCCCGGTAGTTCGGCTGTCATCTGGCAGCTACGGGCCAAAGTCGTCAAACAAGTGCCAAAGTTAGGCTTCGCTTCCCGGTAGTTCGGCTGTCATCTGGCAGCTACGGGCCAAAGTCGAAAAACAAGTGCCAAAGTTAGGCTTCGCTTCCCGGTAGTTCGGCTGTCATCTGGCAGCTACGGGCCAAAGTCGTCAAACAAGTGCCAAAGTTAGGCTTCGCTTCCCGATAGTCCGGCTGTCATCTGGCAGCTACGGGCCAAAGTCGCCAAACAAGTGCCAAAGTTAGGCTTTGCTTCCCGATAGTCCGGCTGTCATCTGGCAGCTACGGGCCAAAGTCGTCAAACAAGTGCCAAAGTTAGGCTTCGCTTCCCGGTAGTTCGGCTGTCATTTGGCAGCTACGGGCCAAAGTCGTCAAACAAGTGCCAAAGTTAGGCTTCGCTTCCCCGTAGTTCGGCTGTTATCTGGCAGCTACGGGCCAAAGTCGAAAAACAAGTGCCAAAGTTAGGCTTCGCTTCCCGGTAGTTTGGCTGTCATCTGGCAGCTACGGGCCAAAGTCGTCAAACAAGTGCCAAAGTTAGGCTTCGCTTCCCGGTAGTTCGGCTGTCATCTGGCAGCTACGGGCCAAAGTCGTCAAACAAGTGCCAAAGTTAGGCTTCGCTTCCCGGTAGTTCGGCCGTCATCTGGCAGCTACGGGCCAAAGTCGTCAAACAAGTGCCAAAGTTAGGCTTGGCTTCCCGGTAGTTCGGCTGTTATCTGGCACCCTATTGAAAATATTTCTAAAGGGCCCGTCAGCCTTGAAGGATTATGGGACCTCACAGGCCTTCAAAGCCCTTCAAAAATACCCCACAGAAAAACCCTTCAAGGATACCCCATAGAAAAACCCTTTAGCCCCACAGCCCTTTAACCCGTCAGGCCCTTTAGCCCATCAACCCTTTAGACGCCCAAATGACTGTGAACCATAGACAAAAATGCAGGTCAAAACACTGAAAATTTATTGCCGAAATTTAGTTTTACATGCATATTATAACTCAAAAAGCAACGCTTGTTCAAACCCGGCGCAAGGAGCTGTAGACGAAAGGGATCACATCAAACAGGGACAACTGACATCCTTATCACAAAGAAAAATACCTTTCAAAGTACTCACAATGCCGCTGGGTATATTCCTGATGTACGGTAGTTCAGCTAATAAAACCGAGCAGGTGCACCTCACGGACACATACACAGTCTCAGTAAGCACGTTTAGCGAAAACCACAAACTCGTAAGCAGCACCCGCCGCCGTTGAGAAATCCCGAGCACAGTCACGGTTTCGTCCTTGATGACATCGCGCCGTAGTCTTCGGCGTATTTTTCGCTCGCTGGTCTGAAGTCGGACGGACGAAGAGGCGCAAGGAACAAGTCCGGACAGCGGCCGTCATCCACTGTCTCAACACCCACAGTGCCATAATCCTGTTGCGCAGGCACAACATGCGGTGGGACGCTGACCCCGACTGCCAGGCTTTGCAGCGAGTAAGCCGACACCGGCCACCATCTCCTTGAATGCGCTGAACACAAAGGCGCTCGAGCGGTGCTGAAGGCGGCCTGCGCCGAACTATGGTTCGCCTGCGGTACCAAGAAAGAAACTGCACAGATCAAAACAGACCAAGGGGCGAGCCCTCAAAACCATGCATGCTGACCTTCCTGGAGGAAATTGGTCCGCTCCAAACATCCAGGCTCGTGGGATAACCGGAACCGCACACGAGCAGAGAGAAAATGGCTATGGCCTCCCCCGCTTGCACACACCACCCTCCTCCCCCCGACCGCTGGCCTGGCAGCCCTGCACCCTCTCCCCATCGCCGGGCGGAGAGAGGCGATTGCTTTTTGGGGACAGTCCCCCGTGGAAGACCGGTTCCCGGAACGAGTCGCTCCCGCGTGCGTCCCTGTTCCTGGAAAGCGCGCACTGCTCTCGGCTTGTTCTTTTTTTTTTTTTTTTTTTTTTTATACATGGTTGCACGTATTTCGCCTTGAGCGGACAGGATTGCGTTCGCCTCAAAACGCCGCTCGGCCAACACCACTCGGCCCGCGGCTCGTCAATTCTCCACATGGGCGGTCGCCCTCAGTAGCTCTTTCGCGACCGAACACCCCGGCAGTGACAGACGGGTCCAGGAGCCCACTCGTATTTGATAGAAGAGCAGTAATAAAAATCTGACCGTACTCACACACGATCGGCATTCTCCAAATATTTTTTTTCCCCCGTAGCGTACAATAAGCAGCTATGTTCATTAATTCTGCGAAATTTGTTTTTTTCACCTGGGCCGTTGCCCACACAGACATATCAAGAGGCCTGAAGGTTTTCCCGACCCCATTAGAAAAGTTCTTGACAGGCTTTCAGACATTTCAAGGCATCGTAAAGGGGACTTTAGACATTTCAGGAGAGCCTCTGACGGGGCCAGTGAACCCACCAGGAAATATCTGTGCCCCCGTCAAACATCTCAGAAATTCCTGAAGTCCCTTTCACACCCTTTAAAAAAATCCTGAAGTCCCATCAGAGCGATTTTCAATAGGGCAGCTACGGGCCAAAGTCGAAAAACACGTGCCACAGTTAGGCTTCGCTTCCCGATAGTCCGGCTGTCATCTGGAAGCTACGGGCCAAAGTCGTCAAACAAGTGCCAAAGTTAGGCTTCGCTTCCCGATAGTCCGGCTGTCATCTGGCAGCTACGGGCCAAAGTCGCCAAACAAGTGCCTAAGCTAGGCTTCGCTTCCCGATAGTCCGGCTGTCATCTGGCAGCTACGGGCCAAAGTCGTCAAACAAGTGCCAAAGTTAGGCTTCGCTTCCCGATAGTCCGGCTGTCATCTGGCAGCTACGGGCCAAAGTCGCCAAACAAGTGCAAAAGTTAGGCTTCGCTTCCCGGTAGTTCGGCTGTTATCTGGCAGATACGGGCCAAAGTCAAAAAACAAGTGCCAAAGTTAGGCTTCGCTTCCCGATAGTTAGGCTGTCATCTGGCAGCTACGGGCCAAAGTCGTCAAACAAGTGCCAAAGTTAGGCTTCGCTTCCCGGTAGTTCGGCTGTTATCTGGCAGCTACGGGCCAAAATCGAAAAACAAGTGCCAAAGTTAGGCTTCGCTTCCCGGTAGTTCGGCTGTCATCTGGCAGCTACGGGCCAAAGTCGTCAAACAAGTGCCAAAGTTAGGCTTCGCTTCCCGATAGTCCGGCTGTCATCTGGCAGCTACGGGCCAAAGTCTTCAAACAAGTGCCAAAGTTAGGCTTCGCTTCCCGGTAGTTCGGCTGTTATCTGGCAGCTACGGGCCAAAGTCGAAAAACAAGTGCCAAAGTTAGGCTTCGCTTCCCGGTAGTTCGGCTGTCATCTGGCAGCTACGGGCCAAAGTCGTCAAACAAGTGCCAAAGTTAGGCTTCGCTTCCCGGTATTTCGGCTGTCATCTGGCAGCTACGGGCCAAAGTCGTCAAACAAGTGCCAAAGTTAGGCTTCGCTTCCCGGTAGATCGGCTGTTATCTGGCAGTTACGGGCCAAAGTCGAAAAACAAGTGCCAAAGTTAGGCTTCGCTTCCCGGTAGTTCGGCTGTCATCTGGCAGCTACGGGCCAAAGTCGTCAAACAAGTGCCAAAGTTAGGCTTCGCTTCCCGGTAGTTCGGCTGTCATATGGCAGCTACGGGCCAAAGTCGTCAAACAAGTGCCAAAGTTAGCCTTCGCTTCCCGGTAGTTCGGCCGTCATCTGGCAGGTACGGGCCAAAGTCGTCAAACAAGGGCCAAAGTTAGGCTTCGCTTCCCGGTAGTTCGGCTGTTATCTGGCAGATACGGGCCAAAGTAAAAAAACAAGTGCCAAAGTTAGGCTTCGCTTCCCGATAGTCCGGCTGTCATCTGGCAGCTACGGGCCAAAGTCGCCAAACAAGTGCCAAAGTTAGGCTTCGCTTCCCGGTAGTTTGGCTGTTATCTGGCAGCTACGGGCCAAAGTCGAAAAACAAGTGCCAAAGTTAGGCGTCGCTTCCCAGTAGTTCGGCTGTCATCTGGCAGCTACGGGCCAAAGTCGTCAAACAAGTGCCAAAGTTAGGCTTCGCTTCCCGATAGTCCGGCTGTCATCTGGCAGCTACGGGCCAAAGTCGTCAAACAAGTGCCAAAGTTAGGCTTTGCTTCCCGGTAGTTCGGCTGTTATCTGGCAGCTACAGGCCAAAGTCGAAAAACAAGTGCCAAAATTAGGCTTCGCTTCCCGGTAGTTCGGCTGTCATCTGGCAGCTACGGGCCAAAGTCGTCAAACAAGTGCCAAAGTTAGGCTTCGCTTCCCGATAGTCCGGCTGTCATCTGGCAGCTACGGGCCAAAGTCGTCAAACAAGTGCCAAAGTTAGGCTTCGCTTCCCGGTAGTTCGGCTGTTATCTGGCAGCTACGGGCCAAAGTCGAAAAACAAGTGCCAAAGTTAGGCTTCGCTTCCCGGTAGTTCGGCTGTCATCTGGCAGCTACGGGCCAAAGTCATCAAACAAGTGCCAAAGTTAGGCTTCGCTTCCCGGTAGTTCGGCTGTCATCTGGCAGCTACGGGCCAAAGTCGTCAAACAAGTGCCAAAGTTAGGCTTCGCTTCCCGGTAGTTCGGCTGTCATCTGGCAGCTACGGGCCAAAGTCGTCAAACAAGTGCCAAAGTTAGGCTTCGCTTCCCGGTAGTTCGGCTGTCATCTGGCAGCTACGGGCCAAAGTCGTCAAACAAGTGCCAAAGTTAGGCTTCGCTTCCCGGTAGTTCGGCTGTCATCTGGCAGCTACGGGTCAAAGTCGAAAAACAAGTGCCAAAGTTAGGCTTCGCTTCCCGGTAGTTCGGCTGTCATCTGGCAGCTACGGGAAAAAAGTCGAAAAACAAGTGCCAAAGTTAGGCTTCGCTTCCCGGTAGTTCGGCTGTCATCTGGCCGCTACGGGCCAAAGTCGGCAAACAAGTGCCAAAGTTAGGCTTCGCTTCCCGATAGTCCGGCTGTGTTCTGGCAGCTACGGGCCAAAGTCGCCAAACAAGTGCCAAAGTTAGGCTTCGCTTCCCGATAGTCCGGCTGTCATCTGGCAGCTACGGGCCAAAGTCGTCAAACAAGTGCCAAAGTTAGGCTTTGCTTCCCGGTAGTTCGGCTGTCATCTGGCAGCTACCGGCCAAAGTCGTCAAACAAGTGCCAAAGTTAGGCTTCGCTTCCCGGTAGTTCGGCTGTTATCTGGCAGCTACGGGCCAAAGTCGAAAAACAAGTGCCAAAGTTAGGCTTCGCTTCCCGGTAGTTCGGCTGTCATCTGGCAGCTACGGGCCAAAGTCGTCAAACAAGTGCCAAAGTTAGGCTTCGCTTCCCGGTAGTTCGGCTGTCATCTGGCAGCTACGGGCCAAAGTCGTCAAA
Organism: Ixodes scapularis; assembly: GCF_016920785.2. Lineage (NCBI taxonomy): Eukaryota > Metazoa > Arthropoda > Arachnida > Ixodida > Ixodidae > Ixodes > Ixodes scapularis. Next base: position 75,524,976 of record NW_024609883.1, read on the forward strand.
CAAGTGCCAAAGTTAGGCTTCGCTTCCCGGTAGTTCGGCTGTCATCTGGCAGCTACGGGCCAAAGTCGCCAAACAAGTGCAAAAGTTAGGCTTCGCTTCCCGATAGTCCGGCTGACATCTGGCAGCTACGGGCCAAAGTCGCCAAACAAGTGCCAAAGTTAGTCTTCGCTTCCCGATAGTCCGGCTGTCATCTGGCAGCTACGGGCCAAAGTCGTCGAACAAGTGCCAAAGTTAGGCTTCGCTTCCCGGTAGTTCGGCTGTCATCTGGCAGCTACGGGCCAAAGTCGTCAAACAAGTGCCAAAGTTAGGCTTCGCTTCCCGGTAGTCCGGCTGTCATCTGGCAGCTACGGGCCAAAGTCGCCAAACAAGTGCCAAAGTTAGGCTTCGCTTCCCGGTAGTTCGGCTGTTATCTGGCAGCTACGGGCCAAAGTCGAAAAACAAGTGCCAAAGTTAGGCTTCGCTTCCCGATAGTCCGGCTGTCATCTGGCAGCTAGGGGCCAAAGTCGTCAAACAAGTGCCAAAGTTAGGCTTCGCTTCCCGGTAGTTCGGCTGTTATCTGGCAGCTACGGGCCAAAGCCGCCAAACAAGTGCCAAAGTTAGGCTTCGCTTCCCGGTAGTTCGGCTGTCATCTGGCAGCTACGGGCCAAAGTCGCCAAACAAGTGCCAAAGTTAGGCTTCGCTTCCCGGTAGTTCGGCTGTCATCTGGCAGCTACGGGCCAAAGTCGTCAAACAAGTGCCAAAGTTAGGCTTCGCCTCCCGGTAGTTCGGCTGTCATCTGGCAGCTACGGGCCAAAGTCGCCAAACAAGTGCAAAAGTTAGGCTTCGCTTCCCGATAGTCCGGCTGACATCTGGCAGCTACGGGCCAAAGTCGCCAAACAAGTGCCAAAGTTAGTCTTCGCTTCCCGATAGTCCGGCTGTCATCTGGCAGCTACGGGCCAAAGTCGTCGAACAAGTGCCAAAGTTAGGTTTCGCTTCCCGGTAGTTCGGCTGTCATCTGGCAGCTACGGGCCAAAGTCGTCAAACAAGTGCCAAAGTTAGGCTTCGCTTCCCGGTAGTCCGGCTGTCATCTGGCAGCTACGGGTCAAAGTCGTCAAACAAGTGCCAAAGTTAGGCTTCGCTTCCCGGTAGTTCGGCTGTCATCCGGCAGCTACGGGGCAAAGTAGTCAAACAAGTGCCAAAGTTAGGCTTCGCTTCCCGGTAGTTCGGCTGTCATCTGGCAGCTACGGGCCAAAGTCGTCAAACAAGTGCCAGAGTTAGGCTTCGCTTCCCGGTAGTTCGGCTGTCATCTGGCAGCTACGGGCCAAAGTCGCCAAACAAGTGCCAAAGTTAGGCTTCGCTTCCCGGTAGTCCGGCTGTCATCTGGCAGCTACGGGCCAAAGTCGCCAAACAAGTGATAAAGTTAGGCTGCGCTTCCCGGTAGTTCGGCTGTCATCTGGCAGCTACGGGCCAAAGTCGTCAAACAAGTGCCAAAGTTAGGCTTCGCTTCCCGGTAGTTCGGCTGTCATCTGGCAGCTACGGGCCAAAGTCGTCAAACAAGTGCCAAAGTTAGGCTTCGCTTCCCGGTAGTTCGGCTGTCATCTGGCAGCTACGGGCCAAAGTCGTCAAACAAGTGCCAAAGTTAGGCTTCGCTTCCCGGTAGTTCGGCTGTCATCTGGCAGCTACGGGTCAAAGTCGAAAAACAAGTGCCAAAGTTAGGCTTCGCTTCCCGGTAGTTCGGCTGTCATCTGGCAGCTACGGGAAAAAAGTCGAAAAACAAGTGCCAAAGTTAGGCTTCGCTTCCCGGTAGTTCGGCTGTCATCTGGCCGCTACGGGCCAAAGTCGGCAAACAAGTGCCAAAGTTAGGCTTCGCTTCCCGATAGTCCGGCTGTGTTCTGGCAGCTACGGGCCAAAGTCGCCAAACAAGTGCCAAAGTTAGGCTTCGCTTCCCGGTAGTTCGGCTGTCATCTGGCAGCTACGGGCCAAAGTCGTCAAACAAGTGCCAAAGTTAGGCTTCGCCTCCCGGTAGTTCGGCTGTCATCTGGCAGCTACGGGCCAAAGTCGCCAAACAAGTGCAAAAGTTAGGCTTCGCTTCCCGATAGTCCGGCTGACATCTGGCAGCTACGGGCCAAAGTCGCCAAACAAGTGCCAAAGTTAGTCTTCGCTTCCCGATAGTCCGGCTGTCATCTGGCAGCTACGGGCCAAAGTCGTCGAACAAGTGCCAAAGTTAGGTTTCGCTTCCCGGTAGTTCGGCTGTCATCTGGCAGCTACGGGCCAAAGTCGTCAAACAAGTGCCAAAGTTAGGCTTCGCTTCCCGGTAGTCCGGCTGTCATCTGGCAGCTACGGGTCAAAGTCGTCAAACAAGTGCCAAAGTTAGGCTTCGCTTCCCGGTAGTTCGGCTGTCATCCGGCAGCTACGGGGCAAAGTAGTCAAACAAGTGCCAAAGTTAGGCTTCGCTTCCCGGTAGTTCGGCTGTCATCTGGCAGCTACGGGCCAAAGTCGTCAAACAAGTGCCAGAGTTAGGCTTCGCTTCCCGGTAGTTCGGCTGTCATCTGGCAGCTACGGGCCAAAGTCGCCAAACAAGTGCCAAAGTTAGGCTTCGCTTCCCGGTAGTCCGGCTGTCATCTGGCAGCTACGGGCCAAAGTCGCCAAACAAGTGCCAAAGTTAGGCTGCGCTTCCCGGTAGTTCGGCTGTCATCTGGCAGCTACGGGCCAAAGTCGTCAAACAAGTGCCAAAGTTAGGCTTCGCTTCCCGGTAGTTCGGCTGTCATCTGGCAGCTACGGGCCAAAGTCGTCAAACAAGTGCCAAAGTTAGGCTTCGCTTCCCGGTAGTTCGGCTGTCATCTGGCAGCTACGGGCCAAAGTCGTCAAACAAGTGCCAAAGTTAGGCTTCGCTTCCCGGTAGTTCGGCTGTCATCTGGCAGCTACGGGTCAAAGTCGAAAAACAAGTGCCAAAGTTAGGCTTCGCTTCCCGGTAGTTCGGCTGTCATCTGGCAGCTACGGGAAAAAAGTCGAAAAACAAGTGCCAAAGTTAGGCTTCGCTTCCCGGTAGTTCGGCTGTCATCTGGCCGCTACGGGCCAAAGTCGGCAAACAAGTGCCAAAGTTAGGCTTCGCTTCCCGATAGTCCGGCTGTGTTCTGGCAGCTACGGGCCAAAGTCGCCAAACAAGTGCCAAAGTTAGGCTTCGCTTCCCGATAGTCCGGCTGTCATCTGGCAGCTACGGGCCAAAGTCGTCAAACAAGTGCCAAAGTTAGGCTTTGCTTCCCGGTAGTTCGGCTGTCATCTGGCAGCTACCGGCCAAAGTCGTCAAACAAGTGCCAAAGTTAGGCTTCGCTTCCCGGTAGTTCGGCTGTTATCTGGCAGCTACGGGCCAAAGTCGAAAAACAAGTGCCAAAGTTAGGCTTCGCTTCCCGGTAGTTCGGCTGTCATCTGGCAGCTACGGGCCAAAGTCGTCAAACAAGTGCCAAAGTTAGGCTTCGCTTCCCGGTAGTTCGGCTGTCATCTGGCAGCTACGGGCCAAAGTCGTCAAACAAGTGCCAAAGTTAGGCTTCGCTTCCCGGTAGTTCGGCTGTCATCTGGCAGCTACGGGCCAAAGTCGCCAAACAAGTGCAAAAGTTAGGCTTCGCTTCCCGATAGTCCGGCTGACATCTGGCAGCTACGGGCCAAAGTCGCCAAACAAGTGCCAAAGTTAGTCTTCGCTTCCCGATAGTCCGGCTGTCATCTGGCAGCTACGGGCCAAAGTCGTCGAACAAGTGCCAAAGTTAGGCTTCGCTTCCCGGTAGTTCGGCTGTCATCTGGCAGCTACGGGCCAAAGTCGTCAAACAAGTGCCAAAGTTAGGCTTCGCTTCCCGGTAGTCCGGCTGTCATCTGGCAGCTACGGGCCAAAGTCGCCAAACAAGTGCCAAAGTTAGGCTTCGCTTCCCGGTAGTTCGGCTGTTATCTGGCAGCTACGGGCCAAAGTCGAAAAACAAGTGCCAAAGTTAGGCTTCGCTTCCCGATAGTCCGGCTGTCATCTGGCAGCTAGGGGCCAAAGTCGTCAAACAAGTGCCAAAGTTAGGCTTCGCTTCCCGGTAGTTCGGCTGTTATCTGGCAGCTACGGGCCAAAGCCGCCAAACAAGTGCCAAAGTTAGGCTTCGCTTCCCGGTAGTTCGGCTGTCATCTGGCAGCTACGGGCCAAAGTCGCCAAACAAGTGCCAAAGTTAGGCTTCGCTTCCCGGTAGTTCGGCTGTCATCTGGCAGCTACGGGCCAAAGTCGTCAAACAAGTGCCAAAGTTAGGCTTCGCCTCCCGGTAGTTCGGCTGTCATCTGGCAGCTACGGGCCAAAGTCGCCAAACAAGTGCAAAAGTTAGGCTTCGCTTCCCGATAGTCCGGCTGACATCTGGCAGCTACGGGCCAAAGTCGCCAAACAAGTGCCAAAGTTAGTCTTCGCTTCCCGATAGTCCGGCTGTCATCTGGCAGCTACGGGCCAAAGTCGTCGAACAAGTGCCAAAGTTAGGTTTCGCTTCCCGGTAGTTCGGCTGTCATCTGGCAGCTACGGGCCAAAGTCGTCAAACAAGTGCCAAAGTTAGGCTTCGCTTCCCGGTAGTTCGGCTGTTATCTGGCAGCTACGGGCCAAAGTCGAAAAACAAGTGCCAAAGTTAGGCTTCGCTTCCCGGTAGTTCGGCTGTCATCTGGCAGCTACGGGCCAAAGTCATCAAACAAGTGCCAAAGTTAGGCTTCGCTTCCCGGTAGTTCGGCTGTCATCTGGCAGCTACGGGCCAAAGTCGTCAAACAAGTGCCAAAGTTAGGCTTCGCTTCCCGGTAGTTCGGCTGTCATCTGGCAGCTACGGGCCAAAGTCGTCAAACAAGTGCCAAAGTTAGGCTTCGCTTCCCGGTAGTTCGGCTGTCATCTGGCAGCTACGGGCCAAAGTCGTCAAACAAGTGCCAAAGTTAGGCTTCGCTTCCCGGTAGTTCGGCTGTCATCTGGCAGCTACGGGTCAAAGTCGAAAAACAAGTGCCAAAGTTAGGCTTCGCTTCCCGGTAGTTCGGCTGTCATCTGGCAGCTACGGGAAAAAAGTCGAAAAACAAGTGCCAAAGTTAGGCTTCGCTTCCCGGTAGTTCGGCTGTCATCTGGCCGCTACGGGCCAAAGTCGGCAAACAAGTGCCAAAGTTAGGCTTCGCTTCCCGATAGTCCGGCTGTGTTCTGGCAGCTACGGGCCAAAGTCGCCAAACAAGTGCCAAAGTTAGGCTTCGCTTCCCGATAGTCCGGCTGTCATCTGGCAGCTACGGGCCAAAGTCGTCAAACAAGTGCCAAAGTTAGGCTTTGCTTCCCGGTAGTTCGGCTGTCATCTGGCAGCTACCGGCCAAAGTCGTCAAACAAGTGCCAAAGTTAGGCTTCGCTTCCCGGTAGTTCGGCTGTTATCTGGCAGCTACGGGCCAAAGTCGAAAAACAAGTGCCAAAGTTAGGCTTCGCTTCCCGGTAGTTCGGCTGTCATCTGGCAGCTACGGGCCAAAGTCGTCAAACAAGTGCCAAAGTTAGGCTTCGCTTCCCGGTAGTTCGGCTGTCATCTGGCAGCTACGGGCCAAAGTCGTCAAACAAGTGCCAAAGTTAGGCTTCGCTTCCCGGTAGTTCGGCTGTCATCTGGCAGCTACGGGCCAAAGTCGCCAAACAAGTGCAAAAGTTAGGCTTCGCTTCCCGATAGTCCGGCTGACATCTGGCAGCTACGGGCCAAAGTCGCCAAACAAGTGCCAAAGTTAGTCTTCGCTTCCCGATAGTCCGGCTGTCATCTGGCAGCTACGGGCCAAAGTCGTCGAACAAGTGCCAAAGTTAGGCTTCGCTTCCCGGTAGTTCGGCTGTCATCTGGCAGCTACGGGCCAAAGTCGTCAAACAAGTGCCAAAGTTAGGCTTCGCTTCCCGGTAGTCCGGCTGTCATCTGGCAGCTACGGGCCAAAGTCGCCAAACAAGTGCCAAAGTTAGGCTTCGCTTCCCGGTAGTTCGGCTGTTATCTGGCAGCTACGGGCCAAAGTCGAAAAACAAGTGCCAAAGTTAGGCTTCGCTTCCCGATAGTCCGGCTGTCATCTGGCAGCTAGGGGCCAAAGTCGTCAAACAAGTGCCAAAGTTAGGCTTCGCTTCCCGGTAGTTCGGCTGTTATCTGGCAGCTACGGGCCAAAGCCGCCAAACAAGTGCCAAAGTTAGGCTTCGCTTCCCGGTAGTTCGGCTGTCATCTGGCAGCTACGGGCCAAAGTCGCCAAACAAGTGCCAAAGTTAGGCTTCGCTTCCCGGTAGTTCGGCTGTCATCTGGCAGCTACGGGCCAAAGTCGTCAAACAAGTGCCAAAGTTAGGCTTCGCCTCCCGGTAGTTCGGCTGTCATCTGGCAGCTACGGGCCAAAGTCGCCAAACAAGTGCAAAAGTTAGGCTTCGCTTCCCGATAGTCCGGCTGACATCTGGCAGCTACGGGCCAAAGTCGCCAAACAAGTGCCAAAGTTAGTCTTCGCTTCCCGATAGTCCGGCTGTCATCTGGCAGCTACGTGCCAAAGTCGTCGAACAAGTGCCAAAGTTAGGTTTCGCTTCCCGGTAGTTCGGCTGTCATCTGGCAGCTACGGGCCAAAGTCGTCAAACAAGTGCCAAAGTTAGGCTTCGCTTCCCGGTAGTCCGGCTGTCATCTGGCAGCTACGGGTCAAAGTCGTCAAACAAGTGCCAAAGTTAGGCTTCGCTTCCCGGTAGTTCGGCTGTCATCCGGCAGCTACGGGGCAAAGTAGTCAAACAAGTGCCAAAGTTAGGCTTCGCTTCCCGGTAGTTCGGCTGTCATCTGGCAGCTACGGGCCAAAGTCGTCAAACAAGTGCCAGAGTTAGGCTTCGCTTCCCGGTAGTTCGGCTGTCATCTGGCAGCTACGGGCCAAAGTCGCCAAACAAGTGCCAAAGTTAGGCTTCGCTTCCCGGTAGTCCGGCTGTCATCTGGCAGCTACGGGCCAAAGTCGCCAAACAAGTGCCAAAGTTAGGCTGCGCTTCCCGGTAGTTCGGCTGTCATCTGGCAGCTACGGGCCAAAGTCGTCAAACAAGTGCCAAAGTTAGGCTTCGCTTCCCGGTAGTTCGGCTGTCATCTGGCAGCTACGGGCCAAAGTCGTCAAACAAGTGCCAAAGTTAGGCTTCGCTTCCCGGTAGTTCGGCTGTCATCTGGCAGCTACGGGCCAAAGTCGTCAAACAAGTGCCAAAGTTAGGCTTCGCTTCCCGGTAGTTCGGCTGTCATCTGGCAGCTACGGGTCAAAGTCGAAAAACAAGTGCCAAAGTTAGGCTTCGCTTCCCGGTAGTTCGGCTGTCATCTGGCAGCTACGGGAAAAAAGTCGAAAAACAAGTGCCAAAGTTAGGCTTCGCTTCCCGGTAGTTCGGCTGTCATCTGGCCGCTACGGGCCAAAGTCGGCAAACAAGTGCCAAAGTTAGGCTTCGCTTCCCGATAGTCCGGCTGTGTTCTGGCAGCTACGGGCCAAAGTCGCCAAACAAGTGCCAAAGTTAGGCTTCGCTTCCCGGTAGTTCGGCTGTCATCTGGCAGCTACGGGCCAAAGTCGTCAAACAAGTGCCAAAGTTAGGCTTCGCCTCCCGGTAGTTCGGCTGTCATCTGGCAGCTACGGGCCAAAGTCGCCAAACAAGTGCAAAAGTTAGGCTTCGCTTCCCGATAGTCCGGCTGACATCTGGCAGCTACGGGCCAAAGTCGCCAAACAAGTGCCAAAGTTAGTCTTCGCTTCCCGATAGTCCGGCTGTCATCTGGCAGCTACGGGCCAAAGTCGTCGAACAAGTGCCAAAGTTAGGTTTCGCTTCCCGGTAGTTCGGCTGTCATCTGGCAGCTACGGGCCAAAGTCGTCAAACAAGTGCCAAAGTTAGGCTTCGCTTCCCGGTAGTCCGGCTGTCATCTGGCAGCTACGGGTCAAAGTCGTCAAACAAGTGCCAAAGTTAGGCTTCGCTTCCCGGTAGTTCGGCTGTCATCCGGCAGCTACGGGGCAAAGTAGTCAAACAAGTGCCAAAGTTAGGCTTCGCTTCCCGGTAGTTCGGCTGTCATCTGGCAGCTACGGGCCAAAGTCGTCAAACAAGTGCCAGAGTTAGGCTTCGCTTCCCGGTAGTTCGGCTGTCATCTGGCAGCTACGGGCCAAAGTCGCCAAACAAGTGCCAAAGTTAGGCTTCGCTTCCCGGTAGTCCGGCTGTCATCTGGCAGCTACGGGCCAAAGTCGCCAAACAAGTGCCAAAGTTAGGCTGCGCTTCCCGGTAGTTCGGCTGTCATCTGGCAGCTACGGGCCAAAGTCGTCAAACAAGTGCCAAAGTTAGGCTTCGCTTCACGGTAGTTCGGCTGTCATCTGGCAGCTACGGGCCAAAGTCGTCAAACAAGTGCCAAAGTTAGGCTTCGCTTCCCGGTAGTTCGGCTGTCATCTGGCAGCTACGGGCCAAAGTCGTCAAGCAAGTGCCAAAGTTAGGCTTCGCTTCCCGGTAGTTCGGCTGTCATCTGGCAGCTACGGGTCAAAGTCGAAAAACAAGTGCCAAAGTTAGGCTTCGCTTCCCGGTAGTTCGGCTGTCATCTGGCAGCTACGGGAAAAAAGTCGAAAAACAAGTGCCAAAGTTAGGCTTCGCTTCCCGGTAGTTCGGCTGTCATCTGGCCGCTACGGGCCAAAGTCGGCAAACAAGTGCCAAAGTTAGGCTTCGCTTCCCGATAGTCCGGCTGTGTTCTGGCAGCTACGGGCCAAAGTCGCCAAACAAGTGCCAAAGTTAGGCTTCGCTTCCCGATAGTCCGGCTGTCATCTGGCAGCTACGGGCCAAAGTCGTCAAACAAGTGCCAAAGTTAGGCTTTGCTTCCCGGTAGTTCGGCTGTCATCTGGCAGCTACCGGCCAAAGTCGTCAAACAAGTGCCAAAGTTAGGCTTCGCTTCCCGGTAGTTCGGCTGTTATCTGGCAGCTACGGGCCAAAGTCGAAAAACAAGTGCCAAAGTTAGGCTTCGCTTCCCGGTAGTTCGGCTGTCATCTGGCAGCTACGGGCCAAAGTCGTCAAACAAGTGCCAAAGTTAGGCTTCGCTTCCCGGTAGTTCGGCTGTCATCTGGCAGCTACGGGCCAAAGTCGTCAAACAAGTGCCAAAGTTAGGCTTCGCTTCCCGGTAGTTCGGCTGTCATCTGGCAGCTACGGGCCAAAGTCGCCAAACAAGTGCAAAAGTTAGGCTTCGCTTCCCGATAGTCCGGCTGACATCTGGCAGCTACGGGCCAAAGTCGCCAAACAAGTGCCAAAGTTAGTCTTCGCTTCCCGATAGTCCGGCTGTCATCTGGCAGCTACGGGCCAAAGTCGTCGAACAAGTGCTAAAGTTAGGCTTCGCTTCCCGGTAGTTCGGCTGTCATCTGGCAGCTACGGGCCAAAGTCGTCAAACAAGTGCCAAAGTTAGGCTTCGCTTCCCGGTAGTCCGGCTGTCATCTGGCAGCTACGGGCCAAAGTCGCCAAACAAGTGCCAAAGTTAGGCTTCGCTTCCCGGTAGTTCGGCTGTTATCTGGCAGCTACGGGCCAAAGTCGAAAAACAAGTGCCAAAGTTAGGCTTCGCTTCCCGATAGTCCGGCTGTCATCTGGCAGCTAGGGGCCAAAGTCGTCAAACAAGTGCCAAAGTTAGGCTTCGCTTCCCGGTAGTTCGGCTGTTATCTGGCAGCTACGGGCCAAAGCCGCCAAACAAGTGCCAAAGTTAGGCTTCGCTTCCCGGTAGTTCGGCTGTCATCTGGCAGCTACGGGCCAAAGTCGCCAAACAAGTGCCAAAGTTAGGCTTCGCTTCCCGGTAGTTCGGCTGTCATCTGGCAGCTACGGGCCAAAGTCGTCAAACAAGTGCCAAAGTTAGGCTTCGCCTCCCGGTAGTTCGGCTGTCATCTGGCAGCTACGGGCCAAAGTCGCCAAACAAGTGCAAAAGTTAGGCTTCGCTTCCCGATAGTCCGGCTGACATCTGGCAGCTACGGGCCAAAGTCGCCAAACAAGTGCCAAAGTTAGTCTTCGCTTCCCGATAGTCCGGCTGTCATCTGGCAGCTACGGGCCAAAGTCGTCGAACAAGTGCCAAAGTTAGGTTTCGCTTCCCGGTAGTTCGGCTGTCATCTGGCAGCTACGGGCCAAAGTCGTCAAACAAGTGCCAAAGTTAGGCTTCGCTTCCCGGTAGTCCGGCTGTCATCTGGCAGCTACGGGTCAAAGTCGTCAAACAAGTGCCAAAGTTAGGCTTCGCTTCCCGGTAGTTCGGCTGTCATCCGGCAGCTACGGGGCAAAGTAGTCAAACAAGTGCCAAAGTTAGGCTTCGCTTCCCGGTAGTTCGGCTGTCATCTGGCAGCTACGGGCCAAAGTCGTCAAACAAGTGCCAGAGTTAGGCTTCGCTTCCCGGTAGTTCGGCTGTCATCTGGCAGCTACGGGCCAAAGTCGCCAAACAAGTGCCAAAGTTAGGCTTCGCTTCCCGGTAGTCCGGCTGTCATCTGGCAGCTACGGGCCAAAGTCGCCAAACAAGTGCCAAAGTTAGGCTTCGCTTCCCTGTAGTTCGGCTGTTATCTGGCAGCTACGGGCCAAAGTCGAAAAACAAGTGCCAAAGTTAGGCTTCGCTTCCCGATAGTCCGGCTGTCATCTGGCAGCTAGGGGCCAAAGTCGTCAAAGTGCCAAAGTTAGGCTTCGCTTCCCGGTAGTTCGGCTGTTATCTGGCAGCTACGGGCCAAAGCCGCCAAACAAGTGCCAAAGTTAGGCTTCGCTTCCCGGTAGTTCGGCTGTCATCTGGCAGCTACGGGCCAAAGTCGCCAAACAAGTGCCAAAGTTAGGCTTCGCTTCCCGGTAGTCCGGCTGTCATCTGGCAGCTACGGGCCAAAGTCGCCAAACAACTGCCAAAGTTAGGCTTCGCTTCCCGGTAGTCCGGCTGTCATCTGGCAGCTACGGGCCAAAGTCGCCAAACAAGTGCCAAAGTTAGGCTTCGCTTACCGATAGTTCGGCTGTCATCTGGCAGCTACGGGCCAGTCGCCAAACAAGTGCCAAAGTTAGGCTTCGCTTCCCGGTAGTTCGGCTGTTATCTGGCAGCTACGGGCCAAAGTCGCCAAACAAGTGCCAAAGTTAGGCTTCGCTTCCCGGTAGTTCGGCTGTTATCTGGCAGCTACGGGCCAAAGTCGCCAAACAAGTGCCAAAGTTAGGCTTCGCTTCCCGGTAGTTCGGCTGTCATCTGGCAGCTACGGGCCAAAGTCGCCAAACAAGTGCCAAAGTTAGGCTTCGCTTCCCGGTAGTTCGGCTGTTATCTGGCAGCTACGGGCCAAAGTCGCCAAACAAGTGCCAAAGTTATGCTTCGCTCCCCGATAGTCCGGCTGTCATCTGGCAGCTACGGGCCAAAGTCGCCAAACAAGTGCCAAAGTTAGGCTTCGCTTCCCGGTAGTTCGGCTGTTATCTGGCAGCTAGGGGCCAAAGTCGAAAAACAAGTGCCAAAGTTAGGCTTCGCTTCCCGATAGTCCGGCTGTCATCTGGCAGCTACGGGCCAAAGTCGTCAAACAAGTGCCAAAGTTAGGCTTCGCTTCCCGGTAGTTCGGCTGTCATCTGGCAGCTACGGGCCAAAGTCGCCAAACAAGTGCCAAAGTTAGGCTTCGCTTCCCCGTAGTTCGGCTGTTATCGGGCAGCTACGGGCCAAAGTCGCCAAACAAGTGCCAAAGTTAGGCTTCGCTTCCCGGTAGTTCGGCTGTTATCTGGCAGCTACGGGCCAAAGTCGAAAAACAAGTGCCAAAGTTAGGCTTCGCTTCCCGATAGTCCGGCTGTCATCTGGCAGCTAGGGGCCAAAGTCGTCAAACAAGTGCCAAAGTTAGGCTTCGCTTCCCGGTAGTTCGGCTGTTATCTGGCAGCTACGGGCCAAAGCCGCCAAACAAGTGCCAAAGTTAGGCTTCGCTTCCCGGTAGTTCGGCTGTCATCTGGCAGCTACGGGCCAAAGTCGCCAAACAAGTGCCAAAGTTAGGGTTCGCTTCCCGGTAGTCCGGCTGTCATCTGGCAGCTACGGGCCAAAGTCGCCAAACAAGTGCCATAGTTAGGCTTCGCTTCCCGGTAGTTCGGCTGTTATCTGGCAGATACGGGCCAAAGTCAAAAAACAAGTGCCAAAGTTAGGCTTCGCTTCCCGATAGTTAGGCTGTCATCTGGCAGCTACGGGCCAAAGTCGTCAAACAAGTGCCAAAGTTAGGCTTCGCTTCCCGGTAGTTCGGCTGTTATCTGGCAGCTACGGGCCAAAATCGAAAAACAAGTGCCAAAGTTAGGCTTCGCTTCCCGGTAGTTCGGCTGTCATCTGGCAGCTACGGGCCAAAGTCGTCAAACAAGTGCCAAAGTTAGGCTTCGCTTCCCGATAGTCCGGCTGTCATCTGGCAGCTACGGGCCAAAGTCTTCAAACAAGTGCCAAAGTTAGGCTTCGCTTCCCGGTAGTTCGGCTGTTATCTGGCAGCTACGGGCCAAAGTCGAAAAACAAGTGCCAAAGTTAGGCTTCGCTTCCCGGTAGTTCGGCTGTCATCTGGCAGCTACGGGCCAAAGTCGTCAAACAAGTGCCAAAGTTAGGCTTCGCTTCCCGGTATTTCGGCTGTCATCTGGCAGCTACGGGCCAAAGTCGTCAAACAAGTGCCAAAGTTAGGCTTCGCTTCCCGGTAGATCGGCTGTTATCTGGCAGCTACGGGCCAAAGTCGAAAAACAAATGCCAAAGTTAGGCTTCGCTTCCCGGTAGTTCGGCTGTCATCTGGCAGCTACGGGCCAAAGTCGTCAAACAAGTGCCAAAGTTAGGCTTCGCTTCCCGATAGTCCGGCTGTCATCTGGCAGCTACGGGCCAAAGTCGCCAAACAAGTGCCAAAGTTAGGCTTCGCTTCCCGATAGTCCGGCTGTCATCTGGCAGCTACGGGCCAAAGTCGTCAAACAAGTGTCAAAGTTAGGCTTCGCTTCCCGATAGTCCGGCTGTCATCTGGCAGCTACGGGCCAAAGTCGCCAAACAAGTGCCAAAGTTAGGCTTCACTTCCCGGTAGTTCGGCTGTTATCTGGCAGATACGGGCCAAAGTAAAAAAACAAGTGCCAAAGTTAGGCTTCGCTTCCCGATAGTCCGGCTGTCATCTGGCAGCTACGGGCCAAAGTCGCCAAACAAGTGCCAAAGTTAGGCTTCGCTTCCCGGTAGTTCGGCTGTTATCTGGCAGCTACGGGCCAAAGTCGAAAAACAAGTGCCAAAGTTAGGCGTCGCTTCCCAGTAGTTCGGCTGTCATCTGGCAGCTACGGGCCAAAGTCGTCAAACAAGTGCCAAAGTTAGGCTTCGCTTCCCGATAGTCCGGCTGTCATCTGGCAGCTACGGGCCAAAGTCGTCAAACAAGTGCCAAAGTTAGGCTTTGCTTCCCGGTAGTTCGGCTGTTATCTGGCAGCTAATGGCCAAAGTCGAAAAACAAGTGCCAAAATTAGGCTTCGCTTCCCGGTAGTTCGGCTGTCATCTGGCAGCTACGGGCCAAAGTCGTCAAACAAGTGCCAAAGTTAGGCTTCGCTTCCCGATAGTCCGGCTGTCATCTGGCAGCTACGGGCCAAAGTCGTCAAACAAGTGCCAAAGTTAGGCTTCGCTTCCCGGTAGTTCGGCTGTTATCTGGCAGCTACGGGCCAAAGTCGAAAAACAAGTGCCAAAGTTAGGCTTCGCTTCCCGGTAGTTCGGCTGTCATCTGGCAGCTACGGGCCAAAGTCATCAAACAAGTGCCAAAGTTAGGCTTCGCTTCCCGGTAGTTCGGCTGTCATCTGGCAGCTACGGGCCAAAGTCGTCAAACAAGTGCCAAAGTTAGGCTTCGCTTCCCGGTAGTTCGGCTGTCATCTGGCAGCTACGGGCCAAAGTCGTCAAACAAGTGCCAAAGTTAGGCTTCGCTTCCCGGTAGTTCGGCTGTCATCTGGCAGCTACGGGCCAAAGTCGTCAAACAAGTGCCAAAGTTAGGCTTCGCTTCCCGGTAGTTCGGCTGTCATCTGGCAGCTACGGGTCAAAGTCGAAAAACAAGTGCCAAAGTTAGGCTTCGCTTCCCGGTAGTTCGGCTGTCATCTGGCAGCTACGGGAAAAAAGTCGAAAAACGAGTGCCAAAGTTAGGCTTCGCTTCCCGGTAGTTCGGCTGTCATCTGGCCGCTACGGGCCAAAGTCGGCAAACAAGTGCCAAAGTTAGGCTTCGCTTCCCGATAGTCCGGCTGTGTTCTGGCAGCTACGGGCCAAAGTCGCCAAAAGAGTGCCAAAGTTAGGCTTCGCTTCCCGATAGTCCGGCTGTCATCTGGCAGCTACGGGCCAAAGTCGCCAAACAAGTGCCAAAGTTAGGCTTTGCTTCCCGGTAGTTCGGCTGTCATCTGGCAGCTACCGGCCAAAGTCGTCAAACAAGTGCCAAAGTTAGGCTTCGCTTCCCGGTAGTTCGGCTGTTATCTGGCAGCTACGGGCCAAAGTCGCCAAACAAGTGCCAAAGTTAGGCTTCGCTTCCCGGTAGTTCGGCTGTCATCTGGCAGCTACGGGCCAAAGTCGCCAAACAAGTGCCAAAGTTAGGCTTCGCTTCCCGGTAGTCCGGCTGTCATCTGGCAGCTACGGGCCAAAGTCGCCAAACAAGTGCCAAAGTTAGGCTTCGCTTCCCGGTAGTCCGGCTGTCATCTGGCAGCTACGGGCCAAAGTCGCCAAACAAGTGCCAAAGTTAGGCTTCGCTTCCCGATAGTTCGGCTGTCATCTGGCAGCTACGGGCCAAAGTCGCCAAACAAGTGCCAAAGTTAGGCTTCGCTTCCCGGTAGTTCGGCTGTTATCTGGCAGCTACGGGCCAAAGTCGCCAAACAAGTGCCAAAGTTAGGCTTCGCTTCCCGGTAGTTCGGCTGTTATCTGGCAGCTACGGGCCAAAGTCGCCAAACAAGTGCCAAAGTTAGGCTTCGCTTCCCGGTAGTTCGGCTGTCATCTGGCAGCTACGGGCCAAAGTCGCCAAACAAGTGCCAAAGTTAGGCTTCGCTTCCCGGTAGTTCGGCTGTTATCTGGCAGCTACGGGCCAAAGTCGCCAAACAAGTGCCAAAGTTATGCTTCGCTCCCCGATAGTCCGGCTGTCATCTGGCAGCTACTCGCCAAAGTCGCCAAACAAGTGCCAAAGTTAGGCTTCGCTTCCCGGTAGTTCGGCTGTTATCTGGCAGCTAGGGGCCAAAGTCGAAAAACAAGTGCCAAAGTTAGGCTTCGCTTCCCGATAGTCCGGCTGTCATCTGGCAGCTACGGGCCAAAGTCGTCAAACAAGTGCCAAAGTTAGGCTTCGCTTCCCGGTAGTTCGGCTGTCATCTGGCAGCTACGGGCCAAAGTCGCCAAACAAGTGCCAAAGTTAGGCTTCGCTTCCCCGTAGTTCGGCTGTTATCGGGCAGCTACGGGCCAAAGTCGAAAAACAAATGCCAAAGTTAGGCTTCGCTTCCCGATAGTCCGGCTGTCATCTGGCAGCTACGGGCCAAAGTCGTCAAACAAGTGCCAAAGTTAGGCTTCGCTTCCCGATAGTCAGGCTGTCATCTGGCAGTTACGGGCCAAAGTCGCCAAACAAGTGCCAAAGTTAGGCTTCGCTTCCCGGTAGTTCGGCTGTTATCTGGCAGCTACATGCGAAAGTCGAAAAACAAGTGCCAAAGTTAGGCTTCGCTTCCCGATAGTCCGGCTGTCATCTGGCAGCTACGGGCGAAAGTCGTCAAACAAGTGCCAAAGTTAGGCTTCGCTTCCCGATAGTCCGGCTGTCATCTGGCAGCTACGGGCCGAAGTCGCCAAACAAGTGCCAAAGTTAGGCTTCGCTTCCCGGTAGTTCGGCTGTTATCTGGCAGCTACATGCCAAAGTCGAAAAACAAGTGCCAAAGTTAGGCTTCGCTTCCCGATAGTCCGGCTGTCATCTGGCAGCTACGGGCCAAAGTCGTCAAACAAGTGCCAAAGTTAGGCTTCGCTTCCCGGTAGTTCGGCTGTCATCTGGCAGCTACGGGCCAAAGTCGCCAAACAAGTGCCAAAGTTAGGCTTCGCTTCCCGGTAGTTCGGCTGTTATCTGGCAGCTACGGGCCAAAGTCGAAAAACAAGTGCCAAAGTTAGGCTTCGCTTCCCGATAGTCCGGCTGTCATCTGGCAGCTACGGGCCAAAGTCGTCAAACAAGTGCCAAAGTTAGGCTTCGCTTCCCGATAGTCCGGCTGTCATCTGGCAGCTACGGGCCAAAGTCGTCAAACAAGTGCCAAAGTTAGGCTTCGCTTCCCGATAGTCCGGCTGTCATCTGGCAGCTAGGGGCCAAAGTCGCCAAACAAGTGCCAAGGTTAGGCTTCGCTTCCCGATAGTCCGGCTGTCATCTGGCAGCTACGGGCCAAAGTCGCCAAACAAGTGCCAAAGTTAGGCTTCGCTTCCCGGTAGTTCGGCTGTTATCTGGCAGCTACGAGCCAAAGTCGCCAAACAAGTGCCAAAGTTAGGCTTCGCTTCCCGGTAGTTCGGCTGTTATCTGGCAGCTAGGGGCCAAAGTCGAAAAACAAGTGCCAAAGTTAGGCTTCGCTTCCCGATAGTCCGGCTGTCATCTGGCAGCTACGGGCCAAAGTCGTCAAACAAGTGCCAAAGTTAGGCTTCGCTTCCAGGTAGTTCGGCTGTCATCTGGCAGCTACGGGCCAAAGTCGCCAAACAAGTGCCAAAGTTAGGCTTCGCTTCCCCGTAGTTCGGCTGTTATCGGGCAGCTACGGGCCAAAGTCGAAAAACAAATGCCAAAGTTAGGCTTCGCTTCCCGATAGTCCGGCTGTCATCTGGCAGCTACGGGCCAAAGTCGTCAAACAAGTGCCAAAGTTAGGCTTCGCTTCCCGATAGTCCGGCTGTCATCTGGCAGCTAAGGGCCAAAGTCGCCAAACAAGTGCCAAAGTTAGGCTTCGCTTCCCGATAGTCCGGCTGTCATCTGGCAGCTACCGGCCAAAGTCGTCAAACAAGTGCCAAAGTTAGGCTTCGCTTCCAGATAGTCCGGCTGTCATCTGGCAGCTACGGGCCAAAGTCGCCAAACAAGTGCCAAAGTTAGGCTTCCCCCGATAGTTCGGTCGTCATCTGGCAGCTAGGGGCCAAAGTTGCCAAACAAGTGCCAGAACTATAGGCATACTGCCTCGGAGTACGGCCGATGAGGTATTTGATGTACGCGGGTGGTCTTCATCTTCATTAAATAGAAATGAAGTTTTATTTGGCTGGCCAGTTTAACTTATTTTGCTGACCCGACTTTTTGCGATGCGATCTAGTCGCGGAGAGGCTGAGCCAATCAACGGCGTTCGGAGCGAGAGTTTTTGAGAAGCGACTTGCCAACGAAGACGTTGGACTCGCTCATCGCGCACGCCAGAGTGACCATCTAATTTTTTTTTTTTTTTGCGATGCGATTTAGTCGCACCGCGCAAATGCTTACATCCCCAGTGAGAATGCGCCTTTACAGAAAGTGCTGCGATCGAGCTAGCGCTGCGCAAGGCTGATGTGCGCACGTCTCCTCAACAGATATTATTATTAGGTGGCACATTGCAAAAGCGAGCGTGGCTCTGTGCGTGTCTTGTATTGTGATTGAGCACTGTCAAATCCTAGCGATAACAAAGAGTGGAAACGACCGGGGCTCCGTGGCGCCGCTCCCGCATCACACTTGGGGAATTAAAATAAATTCCGGAACTTGTACTATTTTAGCGTGTTGGTATTTTTTAAACATTTAGAAAGTGAGACACATAAGGGACGATAAAGACCGGAAAATCTTTCAACTTCAACAACATTTATTTTTGGCTTCAAGCTCAAAGCCCGCCCGCTCCGTGGGTGTACGGGAAAGTGAATTCTCGGGGGAAGGAGAGGAGGCGAAGGAAGTGTCCGCGATCCCCCTGTCCTGCGGGGCCAGGTACATCGGGCAAACGGGGTGATGCCTCAACAACCGACTCCGAGAACATCAAATGGACGCCGAAAGAGCTGCTTCTCAGCACTTGATCGTCATTCACTGGAGAATATGTCCCGGCTTGGCTCCTAATTTCACCTGCACAAAAGCCATGGGAGGCCACTGCGAGCGAGTCGGGAGAGAAATAATTGAGGCCTATCGGATGGCCACAAGCCTGCAAAACATAAGCACCCCTTCCATTTCGCTCTCAATAAAAGAGATTATCTTTCTGAGGCCCACAATGGAAGCCGAACAATGACAGACTAGGCAAGGCGGCAAGGTCAGCGGCAGAAGCGGCCTTTCCTTTCATTCCAGAGAAGGGCTGAGATTCCCCCGTCCCTTATTTCCCTAGTGTTCAACAGGTCGGGATACATTCTCTCCCCTGTAGCTTTGACTGTACAGCAGATTTTTTTTCTTTATAATTTGTTTTTGATTTTTGTTTTTTCTTTACTCTAAAGCTTCGAAAATGCAGAGGGAGCTTAGTTGCGTTGTTGATGCTCCTTCGACCTCGCCTTTTGCAAATCCTCGCCACCTACATTTTTGTCTTCGTGTGGCTGTCAGCGAAAGCCACACCCGTTTGAAGCAAATCAATAGGGTGGAGCGAAACGCGTGACCTCTCTATGTAGGACGCGTAGGACAAAAACGTTTAGACGAAAATTTGTCACGTAAATCTCTCTGTCACGCTGATGGGATCTCTGGGGCTGTTGTTTTCATCGTTTGCCTAGTTATACAAATAGGCGGGCCACGTAGGTCCGGTTTTCCAAATGCTCTCTTCAGTGTTCTGTTGCTCTCATTCGTTGCAGACGCGGCCGTGTATTTTCGTCGTAAACGGCCGGAATACGCCCAGGCCAATTTTTTGGTAACAGGCATTTCTTTCACCGGAGTTCGTGGAATTTTTGTGATGTGTTTGTTGGACACGCTTCGACAAAAACTGCTCTTCGCCGACGACGAGACGTCAGTTGAATGTGTGCAACCTTCTTTCTCGAGTGTGTTTGTGGGGTGCCTGAGTTGAATTACGCATCTATCAAGGACTACATGTTATCACTCTTTTATTAGAAAGTACACTGCAAGCATGCTTCTGATAGTACTATTGCTTTCCTCTCAATCTCCGCGGTTTTTTGTGTGATGAGTTTTGCTTGGCATGAGGACAGTGTTAATTCGGTTTTATAATTTGCTTTTCGTTGAACAGAGAAGTGTGACCTTTCTAAATATGTCGAGAATACACTGTGTGTAATGATAGTGGTTTAATAAACTTCTGGGTGCGATCAAAAAAATTTGTTTGTCCGTATATGTGATTGGATATGCAACAAATGATATGCAACGTACACATACTTGCACGACGCTCGGCTAATACGGAGCAGACGTATCGTACAGTATTCGGACAATATTGCGCGAACGCTAGGCCGGGGCAAAACGGATATACGGCAATTCTTGCCGGATATCAAACGGTGGTGCAAAACTGGACGTTTGAGTTTTATTGGAACCGAGTTTCGGCCGGTACTGTCGCGATACTGCAAAATATTGCCGTGCTGCTTGGGAACGGAGGTGATGGCATCTGACCATCATGTTTCCAACGCTTATTTAATTTAATTATCTTCTGGGGCGCGTGAAAGAGCACTTCTGTGACACATCAGAGATATTCCAAACTTGGGTAGGCCTCTTGGCTTTCTTTGACACTTTTGGCACTTATTTGGCACTTCAGTGGGTAGCCAGAGAAGAGCCACACTTCGGCATGCCCCGAATCGCCAAATTAAGATTTACTGCGGCAGTTATGGCTCAAGCGTGGCACTACTTTGGCATTCCTGTGGCAGACTGGAGAAAATCCAAACCTTTTCATTTCTAAAATACCCAAATTAGGCGTTGCTCTGGCAGTTATGGCTAAAGTATGGCACCAACTTTGGCGCTCCTCTGGCGGACCAGAGAAACGCCAAACCTTGGCATGCCCCGAATTCCTAGATTAGGATTTACAATGGCAGTTATGGCTGAAGTATGGCACCAGCTTTGGCGCTCCTCTGGCGGACCAGAGAAAAGCCAAACTTTGGCGCGTCTCAAATACCGAAATTAGGCGTTACTCTGGCAGTTATGGCTGAAGTATGGCACCAACTTTGGCGCTCCCCTGGCGGACCAGAGAAACGCCAAACCTTGGCATGTTTCGAATTCCCAGATTAGGATTTACAATGGCAGTTATGGCTGAAGTATGGCACCAACTTTGGCGCTCCCCTGGCGGACCAGAGAGACGCCAAACCTTGACATGCCCCGAATTCCCAGATTAGGATTTACTATGGCAGTTATAACTGAAGTATGGCACCAACTTTGGCGGTCCTCTGGCGGACCTGAGAAAAGCCAAACTTTGGCACGTCCCAAATACCGAAATTAGGCGTTGCTCTGGCAGTTATAGCTGAAGTATGGCACCAACTTTGGCGCTCCTCTGGAGGACCAGAGAAAAGCCAAACCTTGGCGTGTTCCGAATTCCCAGATTAGGATTTACTATGGCAGTTATGGCTGAAGTATGGCACCAACTTTGGCACTCCTCTAGCGTACCAGAGAAGAGCCAAACTTTGGCATGCCCTAGGATTGCCCAACTAAGGCTATAATTATGCACCGTACTTTGGCACTGATGAGTGCCATGGTGCAAAACCTAACTGCGCCAAAGTTGGGCCCTATGTTTGCCAGACCTTTGCCCAAGTTGGGCATTCCTCTGGCGTGCTCCATGGGTCCACTTTCGCGAAAAAAAGTTCCCCGTAGCATGCGATTCGCGTAGCGAGTGTCGGTCATATGTTAGTGTCGACGAAACGTGTCCATGAATCGTGTGTCTATGAAAACTTGTCTATGAAACGTGTTTCCACGAACAGCCGGGAGAACAAGAAAGTTAGTATTCTACCGGGCGTTGCATGATTTCAGGCAGCTAATGGGAGTCGACTCTCAGTAGAATGTCGAAAAAATTATTGTCCCGGCTGTCGGGAGAAAAGACACGGCGTAATTCTATAGATAATCTGGAAGAGTACCCGGAGAACAGCGGTCACTCTTTGCCAACAAACGGGTTACAGTGCACTTACCAAAACATTAGCGAACTTGACAAATCGCTTGTTGCCGACATACGTCTAACAGTTCAGTCAGGGCTAGGGAAAGGAATGTTGGTAGGGGGAAGCAGAGGGGGTTGCTGGAGAGGTGAGAAGGAAACATTCCCCTCCCTCCAGCATTTCGCCTGCATCCTGCTTCTTCAAGATCCCCAGGCGAGTGCGCCTACAAAAGGTTCATCTTCGAGGGTCATCCGAACAATGAGCATAGCGAGAGGATTTGTCAGTGAATACTTTTGTGAGTTCGTCCCAAACTTGATAGTGCAGGGGATGCTATGTGAGTAGTCTAACAAGCAGTGCCCTTCAGGTAGGTGCCGTATAACGTGTAACCTGCTTGGAGACTATAGTCACGTGACCGCAACCGGAGACACGCTTGGCCTAAAATACGCATAGCATCTACTCTGCTGTCAATCCCGAGTGAACAGGACAGCAGCACGCAGGCTACTCGGCGACAACTTTTCTTGGCAGTGCAGTGGAACGCACAGGTTCGCGCTCCCTCTCCCATTTTGAGCGCTGAAAAATCTGTGCGCACACTCTCCTCCTTTCCACTGCACTGTAAAGAAAAGTTATCGCCGAAACAGCTTTTGGAATCCCAAAGGAACTGCACTTCCCAAATGTTAACCAAAAATGGGAGGTATGACGATGCTATGTTTTACGCCGTAAAACCCACACTTAAACTAAAATGCAAAAATAGCCGCGTCTTCTTTCTGCACACCATATCCCCAAATAAACTAAAATTACGAAGAAAAACATATTACTCAGAAATAGGCCGTGCCGTATATTTCGCAGCACGCTGATAACATAATTTTTGTTTCGCGAAAGTTGTGTGCATGTAAAAAAAACTGCACCATATCTTAAACCCTGTAATCATAAATGAAACAGAGATGCAAAGATTCCCAAAGCTGAAGATAAAAAAAGAAAAAAATGCGAATCTAACAAAACAATGAAAACAAATGGAGGGTTCAGGGCTCGAAAGTGCTAACGACTTACCGTATCGCAGAGTAATAAAAAAAATATATCTGCAATAGCGTTAGCATATTTGTGGAATTTGCAGAACAGTGAGATAATAGGACGTCCCTAAGGTGGCGCAAAATTCACGATTAAGCAATTAAACATTTGTTTCGAGTGTTAAAAGAAATGTTTAATGTATATTTCGTCGCTCTCGACGTGGGTGTCGACGGACGTAGCGCCGCTGCTTGCCCTTCTGTCAAGGTGAGAACTAATTTTTACAGGTTGTAACGACACTATATCGCGCTATAGACTCATATTTGGCCCGCATACAGCCTTGAGCGAGCTGCTTCGAATGTCGGTGCAAGACAGCAATGGCGTAGCCATCGCGGCATGAGAACCGACTGGGCCTCGATCCGGCCGACCGCGCTCGCTCTGCTGAAATGTGAGCATGGGAATTTCGAGCACCGTTAGCTCACTGGTGTTACAAAAGGCTGCTTTGTCGCTGAGACTTTACAAAGGCCTCCGGAGCCCTTCCAGTGCTTGGGGCATCTCCCGTGCAGCATCGTAACCTTTTTGGCGCCTGATAGGCCAAGAGAGCCGCGGAGTACGGAAACCGTTGCGACGATGCGTGATGTTGAAAAATAAGCAGAGAAAATTTATCTCGCAGGCTTTTCCAGTTTCAGATGTGGAGATTTGAGACTTAACTGCTGTAATTGTCTTGGAGGGATCAATTTGTTGAGAGTATTATTGCGTTCATTCGGCTCGCACTCTACACTAATGAACTGATCTTTTGATTTTCGAGACTTGCGCTTTTCTAGAGAGCTTCGTGAGAACGCCAGTCGTTCCATACCGGCTCGGAGCACGTGGAGCGAAAGCTCGCGCTGCAGAACCCAGGGATCCTGGGCTCAATCGCCACCCCTGCTTGTTTCAATCTGAATGTAATGTAATGTAACTCTGTAATGACCCGAGGCCCTTGTGGGAATTTTCGGCGGCGACCCAGGGCACCTGAAGACGAGAAGCTGGAATCATAATTCACCGGCAGGAGCAACTCTTGGCACTGACTTGAAGGGACCCACCCAACTATCTTCACTTCTGGCAGGTGCCCGAGGCATGGCCATTTTAAGATTGGTCAGTGCCCGCAAGACGTTGAATCCAGCACCTGGATTGGACGACCAAGCAGATGAACAGTTTCGCAGGAGCTTCCTGAGGGTGACAAGACTCGGAAAATAAGTGCACAGAAACTGAGTAGGATTCAAGTTCATTTGTACATTTGTATATATTTTTACCGATTTTTAAATATACTTTCTTTAATCCTACAACGGTCTAGCCAACACTTCGTTTTCAGTTGATATGGTGACAAGACGACATTGTTCATGTTGAGAGACTCCGAATGCATGTGAAGGCCCAGGTTGGTTGAAATGTCCAAACGAGGTTGCACTGTTTCAGGAGGTATGTAGTCAACCCGCATTATTCTAGAAACAAATTTTGAGTTGCAGAATTTGTGATACTTTACAAGTGCATGCCAAAGCTTCGATAAGCGTCCCTAAAGTGTGACTATCTTATATTTCGCATATAACCGTGTTAAGGTCCTTCGCAAGCGAATTTGTGCGACTCTGCGGTACTCCTGCAGTCAAATTTGGCGTTGCAGTCTCCTGCGGTGTGGAACCCTTCTGACATGTCTCGGAGTTGAGCGAGGTCGGCTGCTATCGTAGGCAGTTTCCCGGATGTGCGCTACTCGCACCCCAGCACCAGTCTAAACAACTGTTTTTGTGGGAGTAGTTCAGCTGGTCTGGCATTGTACGTACCTTTGGAACACGACATTTCACGTTATAAATACAAACAAGTCTATCGTCTTTTCTCCAGCTAGGCTTAAAGGCTTCACTAGCTCGGCGTACAATACAAACAGTATCTCCTACATCAAACTGACACTGACATTCTTGAGTCTTTCATTGCGCGGAGGTGCTCAAGACTATAAAAACACAATGACATGAACTAGAAACCACAAACTTTTGGAAGCGTGCGAGATAAAAACCGCGCGCACATCAGCGTAAACACGCCCGTCCGCGTCGTCTCGGCCGTGCAATCGAATCTTTGGACGTTAATTAACGCTGGCGCAACGACTTTTGTACCTAATTAAAAGCATCGCGAACTATTTTAACAATTATTGCACCCCGCGCAAGTGCCAATTACAGCAAATTTGTAATTAAAACAAAACAAAAATAAAACGGGGCTGCTGCCGCTAAAGGAAACAGCCAGCGACGTCATAGTCACGTGGACCAATAGGAGTTGACATGCTTTGGTTTTGTTTCTTTTTGTTTTTTCCTTGGCTCCACCCCCCTGTAATGGGTAAGCTTTCGAAACACGCGCACGGGCATTAGTTGATCGAGAGTCACACGAAGCGCGAGTGCGATACCTCCTAGCCGCTGTCGACAGAGGGTGTCCAAGCGATTCGTTGTTGCTCACGGCAAGTGGGTGTTGTGTTTAATAAAGCCAGCATGCCAGTGTTTTGTAAAGCCATCACTTCTTTATAAATGCTTCTGATGCGATGAAAATCCGACCGGCATTGAGCAGGCAGAGCGAGACTCCGGCGACAATCTTGGCTGCTCAGCCTCCAGCGGTTTCGGCCTTACTCGTACTATTTGCGGTGCTGGCGCTTTGACATAGAGATGTTTGGAAAGTTTTTTGCGCCTACACTAGACACCAAATGTGCGTGCGAGCCGTATGCTCTCGCTCAGGCGAGAAGCCGCGTACGGCTCGCCAAGCCTTTTAATCTTATCGCCTGTCGCACACTGGCCGCCATTTTGTTTATAGGGCGTTAGCAGTTACACGATTTTTTTCGCCTCCGGCGGCTAAAACACTTACACGAATAAAGGCGTTAGCCAGGGGACAAACCATTTACATGAATAAGGGTATTAAAATTTTAAGTGTGTGGTAAATACGCCAAAAACACAAGGAGAAAGAAAGAAGCCTTGGTAGATCTGATCTAGTTTGACACATGGTCGAAAAAACCTCGAGACCGTGGGTAAACGACACAACACTAAAAAGTCTCAAGAGACTTTTTAGTGTTGTGTCGTTTACCCGCAGTCTCGGGATTTTTTCAACCATGTGCAATGTACACCAGCTCGTTTGCGCCCTTAAATTTTGTGCACTAGTTTGACACCTCGTCGCCAGTTTGTTGTATATCTAAGGCCATGGAGTAATCGTAGTCGTTACGAATAAGCATATAGTACATATAGGAACAACTACTGCATTTACAATCGGGCAGAGCCGTATATGCAGAGAGTTTGGCCATTCGTTGGGAAGTATCGGAGACACATGAGGAGGCGCATTGACCGAAAGCGGGCTGGGCGTGTCCAAGGGCGTCTTCA
The DNA here is from genome assembly GCF_016920785.2 of Ixodes scapularis. Lineage (NCBI taxonomy): Eukaryota > Metazoa > Arthropoda > Arachnida > Ixodida > Ixodidae > Ixodes > Ixodes scapularis. The sequence goes on from NW_024609883.1 coordinate 75,550,198, forward strand.
CAAACTGGAATGTGGCCATCTAGAGGCCGGAAAGAATACCGTGGCGGTGGTCGCGAAAAGCAAGCCTAATAAGTCCGCCGGAGTAACTCTCGGTGACTGAAAATATGGTGCACGTGATGTTTCAATCACGGTCATTAAAAATCCCGGTGGAAGAGTGCTGCTAGCGAAACGATCGACATAATCCGTACGCCAAGCGCCGAGGGCCGGGAATCTGCCGTCCAAGCAGCCGTCCAAGTGGTCGCACTCTGTCCGAGCAAAACAGAGTCGAGCGGCACATTTCTTTCTTACATCTTTCTGCATGATCATGATCGAAACATCACGAGCTCTCTATTCTCAACCATGGAGGGCTACCACCTTTACGTGCTTATTAACACCATATACCAATATATACATTTGATTGAAACAGATTCTCCCTACACCACCGCTAGGAGATTCTTTTAGGCTTCTAGTTGGCCAGGAGAGCATGTCAAGCCCACTTTCTACGTCTGGTGCACGCCCTGGCTCTGCCTGCGCCTTCCATTGACCAAACTTTCTGTATACATTGCTCTGAATCAGGGTAATTCCGGTATTGGCAGACTGCAGCGTTCGGCTGGCTCGCTTGCTCGCATCAATCAGCTTGAACTTGCTTCTACGTCATCGTTTTGTGTATCTACTCTTGGAATCTATAAGAACGCCCCCCCCCCTCAAACATTGCGACACGTCATTGTTTCTAAGGTGTACAAACACTGGCTGCGAAAACCACAATTGTTGGTTTTCTATGAATTGCAGTAGCATTCGTCATGAGACTCACGACGCAGCTCACTGTGAATACAACAATGCAAATTTTGACTAAACACTTTATTTTACGGCTGGTTTAGGATTTAATCATTGACGTCAGCGTGACTGCAGTGGGGCACTTGGAAATTGAGCGATTGCTTCGCCTTTCTGTAAAGGTTGTGGGCACCCTGGCTGCTTCCCAGCCCAGTTGCCCGACTGCGAGGCAAAGGTGCCGAACTTCTCTCGCGTGCGACGACGTCACGCAAGCCATGCGCGCAACGGATGCGCCGCCTTGATAAGGCAGATCAAAGACGGCGCACGGGGAATCGCTGCCTGGACTCAGGCGCCGCTGGTAACCATGTTAATCGTCTCGTCCATGTCCCATTAAATGTAGTTGCTTGTTGTTGAAACCGTTGGCTCTGTGTTATTTTTCCGGGTCGGGTATGCCGCAAGGCAAACCGACCACAAGGTTTAAGCTTTCGTCTCTGTGTGATCCCTTAATGATCAAGCTGTTTGCCGACCATCATTGCAACCTCGTGTGTCTTTCTTGTCCTGTCTATCTGTAATCCTTTAATGTTCAATCTAGTGCCACCAAAAACTAAGCTTCAGAGCAACGGTACTTGTCCATATTGTGGCTTAAAATCATGGCTGCCAATTTTCTGAAGCTTTGTCTGAAATCTCAGAGAACGTATTTCTGCCCTCCTCAAATGTTTTAGCAGCTCGTGAGAGAGCAAAGAAATATTACAGGAGCTTCCTCACACCGAATGCAATGCTAAGGAAGCCGCACTTTTCAATCAAGAAAATCGGCAGTCGTGTCTGCTGTGCACAAGTAACCAAGATGGTGGCGGCCTCATCAATGCAGGGGTAGAGTGGTCGGGGAAGGGAGTGCCGATACTCTAAGCGCAGCTCATTTAGTGGCTCTAGTTTAAGCTGTTTCACCACCATCGTTCACCATGCACCAGCTAGCTCAACTCAAACCGATAATTGCCTCTTAGCTTGGATGAAAATGTCAATGTGTGCATACTACCGCTTGTCTAGGCTTGTCGTCCTCGACGTTGTCCTGTAGAACGACGTCCAGGAAGACGTCGTGGAGAACCTCTAGGGCGCTCTCAAGGACGACCTTTAAGGCCACTTGAAGGACGCCGTCTAGGGCGACATCAAGGACAACGTCTAGCACGGCGTCAAGGACGACGTCTAGTACGACCTCTAGGACAACCTCTCGGCGATCTCAAGGACGATGTCTGAAACGACCTCTGGGACGACCTCTGGGCCGATCTCAAGGACGACCTCGAGGACGACCTCGAGGACGATCTGAAGGACGACCTCTAGGACGACCTGTAGGACGACGCCCAGCGCCTCCCAATACGGATGTGCTGCTTATGCGGAGAAGCTGCGCCGCCACGAGGGGCCTCCGCATATGGGCGGCGCACACGCGCGCCGCTCATAGGCACGGCGCTTTCAAGATCAAAGAGCGTATCGCGAAAACCGGATGACGTAACTACAGAACGCTATCACATTAAAAATGATGCATCGCATGATAATTATCACCACGTTTTGTGAGAAATTGTGAGAAAATCTTTATTGACTACAGTTCTGTTTTTTTATCCTATTACTAAAAACCCAGTTTTTCGTTGAAGTATTTGGCATCGGCCTGGATACTTGACCGCTTCATGACTCGTAGACGCATTCTCCTCGGATGCATATCTGAAAAAAAAATTGCATCGATTTAACTTGCACAACTTAATTATTGACATCTATGTTCACAATGGCAGGCTTTAATTCTAAGAAGGGCAGTCAAAAGTAGTGATTAGCTTTTTACTTTTTTTGTTTGTGTATAATTTATATGCTCTCATGGGGGGTTCGATCTTTTTATTTCATGTTCAATTTTTGCTCAATTATTCGATGCACAACGAGCCACACCTTTAATATAATATTGATGGTTTTTTGGCATACTAAGACACCCTGGGCATCGTTGGCTTTACGCCGATTGCGTGGTCCAAATCGTTTGCCTGCCGAAATATCCGCTGAATTTCTTCATTTTAATTTGCTCATACTATTACCATCGGCCATGTTTTCCTTTAAGTCTAACCTACCGTCGTCCTTCCGGAAAATCCTACTTCCTTTTTCGCAATTATCATGTTATGGCTTGGAAAAGTTCTCAGCATACATTGTTTATAAAAGAAGCTCTAATGTGCTAATTCGAGCAGTCGCCCATAGGTTAATTGCTTACCCATGATGCGAATGCACCTTTTAATGCTAAATTTATTTCAATGCGGGCAAAGTTAAGATTTGTGTCACGTCACCGAATCCGTACCATATGCCGTTGTCTCCTAATTTTTGCGGGCTAGCAACTCGTCAATTTAGGGTTGGGCAGTTTCCTAATACATATCTATTTGGAGAGTATTTTTTCACTACGTTTTATATTTGTATTTCTGCATCGCGGTACCATGTGCCCACCTTTATTTCGTATGTCTCCATTAAAATACCTATTCAGGTGTATTCCTGGTATAACGATACTATGAAGTTCCGACCGTTGCCCTGTAAACAGATGCTCAAGCAAAGCCTAGGGTCTCAAACTAGACCTCCAAGCAGACCGCCGTACGCACGTTCACCACTCGTTTCGTTTCGCTCCACTCCGCAAAAAAAGAAAAAAAAAAAACTAAAAATGAGGGAATTCAAGGCTCTGATATTCTCCGTTGTTGAGCTCAGCGCACGCAGCGTAGCGCTGATTGTAGACCTTTGATTAGCCGGCGAGCTGGAACTCGATATCTGTGGCCAATCAATAGCTGTGTGCTCTGCGCTACGCAGTGTTTGCTACGCTCGACGTCTAAGTATAACAGAGCCTTTAGGAGGGCTTATTTTAGAGCTCCGTTTACTAGAAGAAGCTTGTGCCGTCACTTCATAGCATGGATTAAGCCCGCGCCCGCTGCTTTCCGCGGTGTACGTTCTACTTAGAGGGTTTTAGCAGATCGTACGCTGTCAAGAGCGGGTCCAGCGGAGCTCTAGCGCTCGATCAACTATAATTTGTTCACCCTTAAGCTGACAAAAGAACCTCCGCCTTCAGCAGTAGCTCGCTGGCTTTCGCAGTTTTTTGGTTGCGCGGGCCTGCGCGTTCATACTTGCTTTAGCAAGGGCATAAAACCCACGCCGAAGGCGGACCTTCTAATGTGAACTTGAGGGTGAACGGAATATAAAAGTCCGTAAAATAGGACTTTAGTAGATCAAACGCTGTGGAAAGCGGGCATGCTTCGAAGTAAAGGCATCAGCTTCCGCAATAAGTGTGTAGTACCTCTATACTCCCTACACCCTTAAGCTCAGACGGCAGGATATGCCACAACCACGAGAGCTAGAGGTCGCTGTTTTGAAGCATTCTTCCGGAGAAGGAACACTCGCGCTATAAACGCATGTATGAAAGCCAGGAGCGCGGGCTATCTCTCACTTGTACTTTTGGCTACAGTCTCAGCTTAATTGCGAACGGAGTATAGAATACAGTCTTCTAAAAGTACCTAATCTCAGGTTCGAGCTTCCGTCAAGCCTCGTTGAAACCGTCAGTGGTTATCCAGTCGACCCCTTCCCGCTCCCAGCGTCGACCGCCGCACCGACGCGTCCGAATTCAACAAGCGTTGCCAGGTTAACTTCAGCAGTCGGTATTCGTATTATGATGTACTCTGTGTCGGGCTTCAGACTGTACGTTAATGTGTGAATTCACTCAGCCGACACTTTGTTGCCATGGTGACGCTGACCATAGCAGGCGAACTTAATGATGCGAAGGACACAGTGGGGTGGCGAGGTGAGGTGCGTGCAGGGTCTTCCGCCGAGCTTTTCAAGGGCGCAGCGTGAACAAAAATAGTTAAAAAAATGACTTAACGCGGATGGCTGATTTTTCATCCTCTAATATCTTGACCAGTTTTACACAAGAAGAAAGAAACAACAACAACAACAATAACAACAACAAAAGAAACAACGTGTTTTTATCTTGCAATTTGGAAAAAATGTTTTCAACCGCGAAGTGGGGCTGAATGACCAATGTGCCCACTTTTCAGTCTTTCTATTGCTTTGCCTTGGTTCTACTTCTATAGTAACTTTCGACATTACTTAAAAATTTAGGTATGCTATGACTCCGTGAGGTATTTCGGTAAAGGGTCGAAAGTCATGTGATGGCAAAAAGGGCTCTTTGGCGTTGCATTTTTACGTACTTCCCTCCAGCGTTCCGATTGGGCACTGCAGTCAATCATTTGACTCTTTACCGTGTTTTGACGAAAATACCTATAGTTGAAGTTTAATCATTCCATGGGTACACTCGCTAACCTTAGACAGATGTGGATATAAGTAATTCATGTTTGTATAACCTCTGCGAGACTAACTATACCTCTAAATGCTTGGAAGACCCAGCAGGAGAGTAATTGCTATTTTGAGCACATGCTTTAAAACTTTTACACGCAATCTGTTTAAGGTCTTGGATCTCCGTAGAAAGCGTGAATAAAAGCTATTGAAACCGACACAAAAAATGTGGGACGAAATTCAGGAGAAATTAACTATCTCCTGAAATTAAAATACCTATCTTTTCTTTTGATTTAAGATCTTCTGAAATAAAAACAAAGATGCAAAGAAACGTTGACAGGAGAGAAAGCAATCCCGGACATCGCCTGACGGGAATCGAACCGAAGACACGAACATTTCATCATAAAGCTCTTGGACTTCCGGGACAAGATGGCTATATTCAGAAACGCTCCCAAGCTAAAAAACCTGAACATTAAGGTATGGATAGAAAACGACTATTCTCCGAAGATAAGCCTCGCACGTGGCAAGCTTTGGGGATACGGCTCTACGTTTCGAGCGGACAGGATGAGAACCAGACTTGTGCACGACAAATTGTACGTAGGCGATAAGGTGTTTGTTTACGACGTTCAGAGCGAAAGTGTGATTGAAAAACACTGTGTCAGCGGTACGCGCCCTTGACTACCTCCCGCAAGGTCACCTGATCCTGCCTCCCATGCACACCAACTTTCATTTTTGTTCACAAACTTTCGCAGCATTTTTAATAAACAAGATATTTTACTTTATCATGTGCGCATGTGCAATTCTCAGATTATTTTAGGCACAGAGACATGGCTGAATAGTGACGTTCCAAGTGAACTGCTTCTTGATGCAGATTTCTCTATATACCGTAAAGATCGTACTCATCGCAGAGGAGGAGGCGTTTTGATTGCTATTAAAGGTTTAGAGTCTGCTGCTGTGACAGTCACTACTAATCTTGAGCTTCTATGGGTTGAAATTAAAATATCGTTTCAAAAATTTGTGCTGGGTGTGTGTTATCGCCCCTTCAGCTCTGGAAGAGATTTTGTTGATGAACTTGGCACCAGCTTGGAAGAAGTGTTTTTGACTTATCCTGACAACGTTATCATCCTAGCAGGAGATTTCAACTTTCCCGGCATTAACTGGGCGGACAGTTCTGTTGTTCCTTCATGTAATAGCCCCTTAGAGTGTTTAGAATTTATGCACCTGCTTTCTGCATTTGGACTTCATCAACAAATTGCTCAGTCAACACGTGGCGATTCAACATTAGACTTGTTTTTTATTACTCATCCTGAACATATCTCTTCCATACATTTCCTATCGCCGATTAGTGATCATGCCCTCATAACCATCAATCTTTCACAAAAGGTACCAGACAAAGAGAAGACCTCGAAAATCGTTTGGGACTACCCAGAGGCAAATATAGAGGATCTGAATTCCGCTCTCCTCCGGGCATTTGTAGACTTCGAAAACTCCTTCAATGGCCGTTCAGTCGAGGTCAATTGGACTTTTTTCAAGGACACACTGCTTAGCTCCGCGAACCAGTTTATTCCCAAAAAAGATACTTACCTCAAACTCATCTCCCCCCTGTTTCTCGGTGAAAATAAAGTGCATTTTAAATAAGAAAAAACGTTTATACCGCAAGGCTGTAAAGTTAAACACTGATAAAATTTGGCTTCATTTTCACGCGTTTTCCAAAGAGTGCAAACGCGTAATCCAGTCAACGAATCATGAGTTTTTTAATGTTGACCTAAAAAAGGTACTAACTGAAAATCCCAAAAAGTTTTTGTCTATAATTAATCCTACACCCAGGGGCGCCAAACGTCCTACCGTAGATCCGCAAGATAGCCCATTATCATCCGCGGTAATTGCCTCCAATTTTAACGCGTATTTTGGTGAGATATTTACACGCGAAACTTTTTCAGAAACTTGGCTATCTAGCATCGAAAGCCCAACGGTCATGCAGGATATTTACCTCTTCATAGACGGAATTTCGAATGTTATTGATCGACTCCCTGTGAACTCCTCACCTGGCTGTGACGGAATTAACTCCAGACTTAAAAATAACGAAATATACTTCCGCCAAATTTCTTCTCCTTATTTTCGAGCAATCCCTAGCTTTCTCCCAATTGCCGTCTGATTGGCTAAATGCTAACGTACTACCCATCTTCAAATCAGGTGATCCGAATGAGCTAAAAGATTACAGGCCCATCTCACTGACCAGTGTGTCATGCAAAATTTTAGAGCACATCGTCTTTAGCATAATAATGTCACATTTCCATAGAAACGATTTGTTGTTCTCTAATCACCCTATTGAAAATCGCTTTAAGGGAACTTCAGGAATTCTTTAAAGGGTGTGAAGGGGACTTCAGGAATTCTTGTGATGTTTGAAAGGTGAACCGATATTTCCTGGTGGGTTCGTTGGCCCCGTCAGAGGCTCTCCTGAAATGTCTGAAGTCCCCTTTACAATGCCTTGAAATGTCTGAAACCCTGTCAAGAACTTTTCTAATGGGGTCGGGAAAACCTTCAGGCTTCTTGAGATCTCTGTGGGGACACGGCCTAGGTGGAGAAAATACATGTCGCAGAATTAGAACATAGCTACGTATTGTTCACAAAGGGAAAACAAATAATTATATGGAGAATGTCGATTGTATGTCTGTACGGTCAGTTTTTTATTACTGCTCTTCTATCAAACACAACTGGGCTCCTCGACCCGTCTGTCAGTGGCCGGGTGTTCGGTCGCCAAGGGGGCTACGGGTTCGATCGCCCCATGTGGAGAATTGACAAGGCGCGGGCCGAGTGTTGTTGGCCGAGCGGCGTTTTGAGGAGAACAAGCTTTACTTGTTGCACTAATAATAATAAAAAGGGCAAGCCGAGAGCAGCGCGTTGCCCAAATTCAGGGACGCTGCGCTGGGGAGGTTCCGAGGGCGAAGCGGCAGCGACTCGTGCCGGGAACCGGTTTCCCCGCGGGGGACTGTCCCCAAAAAGGAAAAAAAGTAAATAAACAAAACTATTTTGCTTTTCACCAGAGTCGGAAGTCCTCTCTTTTTCGCCGTCGCCAAAAACACGAACAGGCAACTCAAATCCCCCCCGCCCTTTTACAATGCCTACACACACACACTGCGCTTCTCTCCCCCCGGCAATGGGGAGAGGGTGCAATACCGCCAGTTTCGGACGGCACGCTTCTGCAATGGTCGGCGGGAGAGAGTGGTGTGAGGAAGCCGAAGAAGTCAGGAGGCCGCTATAGCCATTTTCTTTCCGCTCGTGGGCGGTTTGTTTCTCACCGGCATGGAGATCTGGAACGCACCGTTTTCTACATCCAGAAAGGTAAGCGCTGCTTTGAGGGCTCGCCCCTTGGTCTGTTTTAATCCGTGCCGTTTCTTCCTTGGTTCCGCAGGTGAACCCCAGTTCGGCGTTGGCCGCCTTCGGCACCGCTCGAGCACCATCGTGTTCAGCGCATTCAAGGAGATGGTGGCCGGTGTCGGCCTACTCGCAGCAAGCCTGGCAGCCGGGTTCAGCGTTCAACCGCATGTAGTGCCTACGCACCGGGATCATGGCACTGTGGGTCCTGAGACGGCGGATGACGGCCGCTGTCCCGCCTTGTTCTTTGCGGCTCTTCGTCCGACCGGCCTCAGAAGAATCCAGCGAGCGAAAAATACGCCGAAGGCGCCGCCCCGACGACATCGTGGACGAAACCGTGACTGTGGTCGGAATTTCTCAACGGTGACGGGATCTGCTTGCGAGTTCGTGGTTTTCGCTAAACGTGCTTACTGGGACTGTGTATGTGTACGTGAGGTGCACCTGCTCCGTTTTATTAGCTGAACTACCGTACATCAGGAATTTACCCAACGGCATTGTGAGTACTTTGAAATATATTTTTCGTTGTGATAAAGAAGTTAGTTGTTCCTATTTTATATGATCTCTTTCGTCGACAGCTGCTTGCGCCCGGGTTTGAACAAGCGTTGGTTTTTATTGTCTTTTTGTGTGTTAATATGCATGTAAAACTCAATGTCCGCAATAAATTTTCAATAACGTTTTGAACTGAATTTTTGTCTATGGTTCACAGTCATTTGGGCGTCTAAAGGGTTGATGGGCTAAGGGGTTTGGGCTGAAGGGCAGTGGGGCTGGAGGGTTTTTTCTGAGGGGTATATCTGGAGGGTATTTTTGAAGGGTTTTGAAGGCCTGTGCGGTCCCATAATCCTTCAAGGCTGATGGGCCCTTTAGAATTATTTTCAATAGGGCAGCATGGCGTCCGCAAAAAACTGTCTCGTGTTACCCAATTATTCGAACTCACCCACGACCTTCATACCAACATGCACTCTTTAAAACAAACTGATGCAATATGCATAGACCTCTCAAAAGCTTTTGATCGTGTTCCCCATAACAGATTAATACTTAAGCTCCTCCATCTAAACGTCAGTAGTAACCTTGTCTCGTGGATTCGGGCCTTCCTGTCTCATCGCACCCAATCTGTGATTGTCACTAATGTCACCTCCTCTCCACTGAATGTCATCTCCGGCGTCCCTCAGGGTTCAGTTCTTGGCCCACTTCTTTTCTTAATTTATATAAACGACATTGCTTCTTCCCTCTCTTCCACCTTGAGATTGTGTGCTGACGACCTTGTGCTCTATCGCAAACTTTTTTCCATCAATGATTGCATAATTCTACCAAGACGATCTAGAAAAATTAACTACCTGGTGTGAATCTTGACTCATGACGATTAATCTGGATAAATCTAAAATTATGTCGTTCTCCAGATCAAAAAAATAAACTCACTTACAGCTACTCTATTTCATCTTGTGAACTAGAACGTGTGGCCACATTTAAATATCTAGGAGTGTTCCTTTCTGCAGATTTGTTGTGGAAGTGCCACGTTGACTATATCTGCTCTAAAGCAAATAGAACATTAGGATTTTTAAGACGACATCTTTATCTCGCAGACCCGTATGTCAAACGTTTAGCATACACTACGTTAGTTCGGACGAAACTGGAATACGCGTCCATCATATGGAATCCTCATCAATTGTATCTCATTAACCAACTCGAAGCTGTCCAAACTCGCGCCACTCGTTTTATTACTCGCGTTTATTTTCGAAAAAGCATTTCCTGTCTAAAACAGTCCATATCTCTTAATACACTCAAAACTCGTAGAAAAAACGAACGGCTCTCTTTCATGCACCGACTATACTACAACCCATGGTCACCAAAAACATTTATTTTCCCAGCTCATCATATTTCATCTCGCCTAGATCATCCATGTAAAGTCGAACCCATTTTCTCTAGAACTAACGCCTACAAATACTCACCTCTCTCTCTATGCATTTCTGAATGGAATAGCATGCCCTCAAGCCTGGTGACGATATGTAACCATAACCATTTTACGCAGGAGCTTCTTAAGTTGTTTGAGTAATCTCTGTGTAATGATGCTTTCTCATTGTTCTCATTCAATGTTTTTCCCAATTTTTGTGAATTTGATGTACCCCCCTTATGTAATACCTAACGTAGAGGCCCTTAAGGTAATAAAATGAAAAAAAAAAAGAAATCCATATACACTCTAGCATTGCGTCGAGGGAGAGACTTCTGAAAGCGAATCCGTCACGTCGCTACAACTTTTATTTTTTTGTTTATTGATGTCGCCACAACAATATAGACTCATAAAACGTGCTACGTTAAGAAAGGCTCCTCGTCTCTCACGCGCTGGGAAGAAAGAACATTGGAGCTCAGTTCCGTCTTCCTCGGCGTCTGGCTTCCAGCGCGGAACTTTGCCACGCGCTTTTTGAGCCGTTGTTTCTTATTATTGCAAAGGACAGACCGCATAGGGCAATTTACAATTGAAATGCACTGCAGGTTCTTGCAGGGCAGCACGCCAAGTGTTGGAAAAGTGTGAGTAACCGCGTGACAATATCACAAGATAGTCTCGCGTGATTTGATGTCACGGAAAGGTTTCGAAAAAGCCGCAAAAGTGTGGGGAAGCTAGCAAATCCAACATGTTCTGAGATAGCGACTTCACCCGTAGGATCAAGGTAAATCAAACATATACGTTTCTAGAAGGAATTTAGGCATCTCATGCACCGACAAATTAACCATTCCAAGAGATGCATGCTTCGTGCAGTACTTGACAAAAATGATGGTGCATGTCTCAGCTACGATATGAAGACGCCGAATTTATTTTCGTTTCAATTAAAATTACACTTTCCGTGGCATACGACAGAGACAGTAACACGAACTTCGCTTCAGGGTGGCCAGATTGAACCGCAAAATTTCAGGGCCGTGATTAAAATTCTTAATTTAATGGTAGGGCATAAAACAAATAAAGTTTGGGTTTTTGACTTACCCCGCCAACATTGCTGCATGGTTCTCTGTTCGTTAGCAGTAGAATAAAAGTCCCTCCACCATTTTTCCGGGCACGACGGATGTAGCAGGAAACGTAGCACTGAGATAAGTCAAGTGCAGACTACAAAGAAAAATGTTTTACAGCTTACAAAGGACACAATATATGAAATCGAATGTTTAGTGCTTCTTAAATTATTTTTATACTCACAATAACCCTCGTGTTATGACGCTGGTAACAAAGCTCCTTCAACGTTTGAAGGAATTCTCCTTTATTCCCCACGAAGCTTGGAAGGTCTACCACTTCTACAGCACCGTTTACCACGTCAGCTGGAACAACAATGGTAGAGCTGTCATGTGCATTTAATAAGGATTACGTATCAAAACCGCGGTAGCCAATCAGAACCAGTGAGTGAGAACGTTATCGGCTGAATCGAGTGGTATACAAAGCACATTTTCAATCAACGTAGGTGTTTGACGAAGGTAGCAAATATAGTGTGTTTCAAACGCTGAGACGTCTTGTGTGCTATCCACTTTTTTGTCCGTTGTTTCGGGTTTAAAAAAGAAGTGTAACGTCAACCAGCTCACATGCCTAATCACTCTATCGTCGTTCTAATGTTTGCCGTAAAAATCGGCGGCTGCGCGTAGCAATTTAGGCCTTTCATCAAAGACCTATTTCATAGGTGGATTTGAGCTCGTAAAATTCCAGGGCGTTTATCCCCTTCTGTAAAGGATAGAGCCAAAACACTTGCCAGGGTTAACGGCGGACGGCGACGCAAACGACCGAGTCGAGTGGCGGGGTGCGTTTGGGCGCACGTATTGATGGATGCGTCGAAAGCAGCGTGTAAGATGCAGCCGACCAGCTAAAGAAAGCAGACGACATGCAGACGACATCCGTCGGCATCAAGTGCGCCGTCGTTATGCAACCATGTTTTATTTTGTTACTTGAAGTTTTCGTATCACTGCTCGTATTTATTTTCAAATCAAAGGTGCCTTACAAAGGGATCATATTCATTTCAATAAACCATGGTCTTCGCCGGCAGCCTGAATATATATTTTTAAAGCAATCCGGAACCAGAGCCGTTTATGCAGAACTTGGTCATTATGTGGTGAGAATAGGGCAAAAATAAGGGAACGCCATTGACTGAAATTGTTTCAATGACCTTGGGTGTGATCATCGACAGCTTTTGTGACCAACCACAAGACACAATTATTCTTCTAGTGGAGGCAATGAGCTTAAGAAATACCCTCCAGTCACAATTTCCAGCTAAGGATGTATTCAAGTATTTTAATTAGGCTCGCCAGAGTTAAATTCGCGACTCTTCGTAACTTAAAAGGCAAAGCACGTAACTGTATCGTCGCGGCGACATTCAGAACGCACTCAAATCTTTTTTTTGATTGGTGTAAGAAAAGCTTCTTTACATATTTACAAATTGAGTGGCGCGCAGGCCACACTGAGAGACCCTACATTATGCTTATCTAAACACGTGTGTGGGGGGGGGGGGCAGTATGACCCTGCTCTACTCACTATGAAAAACCTATATTGCCATCGTTGAAGGAATTCCTGCTCTCTAAGCTTCTACAGTTCACTCTAACAGTAGTCCACTATCTACTTGGGCAACATGGGAAACATTGGGAACATGGGCCTCAAACGGCGACGCTGACTCTTGGCCCTACATCTGTACTTCCACAGGACTCAGCGTACTAGTATCACAACCAGTTTCTCAAAGCGATAGTGTGTACGCCTTTGGAAATGGGTGCACATCCCAAACGGTCCAGACACAAGAGTGAAGAACGTACACGCAACTACACAAGAGGTGAAAACATGCTTATTTGTCTCTGGCCAAGTACAGTGGGGAAGATGCCTGTCGCGGTAACGCCCCAATGTTACAACTTATCCCTGGTGTGCAACATTCCATACCCATACTTCCAGCCAGTGTCGGCAGCGTCGGCTGGTACGTCTCCGGTAAACATGCGATCCCAAATTACGTGGGAACTTCTTGTTTTGTGTCGGACAGATACGCCAGCCGCGCAAAGTGTTTCTCACATTCGTGACGCGGGACTTTCCTGAACGTATACAGTGGGACACTTTTCAGTCAACCGACGCTATTATCGCGACGAGAGAAACATAACAAAACGAGGGAGTCTCCCCGGCAGGACACAGGTCGCCAAGCACCTGGTCGCGTGCCACGTCACAAGTGTTGTCATACGTGACGTCACAAGGGTAAATTTAGCGGAAATATTTTCCGCCAGGATTAGCGGAAAGATTTCCCCGCTAAATTTAGCGGCAATTTTAACGTTGCGCATAACATCACACGTAACGTCATGCGACGTCACGCGCAACGTCACGGGATGTCATACATTACGCGTTTCCTATAATGATGTCACACGTGATGTCACACGTGATGGTAACGTCGTGACGTTACCCTTGTGACCCTCACGAGGGTCACGATGGTATTCCTCGTGATCCTCGTGAAGGTCAGCCACGTGACTTTCGTGAGGGTAACCCTCGTGACCCTCGTGAGGGTAATTCTCGTAACCCTCGTGAGGGTAACCCTCGCGACCCTTGTGACCCTAGTGAGGTTAAGCCTCGCTGATCTCTATAAAAATTGCTGGATTGCGTTCAGCCGCTCCGCGAATGCGGCCACTGGTGCCCATCTTTTTGGTAAAGTTATATTACCTCTAGCCAACCCTATTGAAAATATTTCTAAAAGGGCCCGTCAGCCTTGAAGGATTATGGGACCTCACAGGCCTTCAAAACCCTTCAAAAATACCCCACAGAAAAGCCCTTCAAGGATACCCCATAGAAAAACCCTTTAGCCCCACAGCCCTTTAACCCGTCAGGCCCTTTAGCCCATCAACCCTTTAGACGCCCAAATGTCTATGAACCATAGAAAAAAATGCAGGTCAAAACACTGAAAATTTATTGCCGACATTTAGTTTTACATGCATATTATAACTCAAAAAGCAACGCTTGTTCAAACCCGGCGCAAGGAGCTGTAGACGAAAGGGATCACATCAAACAGGGACAACTGACATCCTTATCACAAAGAAAAATACCTTTCAAAGTACTCACAATGCCGCTGGGTATATTCCTGATGTACGGTAGTTCAGCTAATAAAACCGAGCAGGTGCACCTCACGGACAGATACACAGTCTCAGTAAGCACGTTTAGCGAAAACCACAAACTCGTAAGCAGCACCCGCCGCCGTTGAGAAATCCCGAGCACAGTCACTTTTTCGTCCATGATGACGTCGCGCCGGCGTCTTCGGCGTATTCTTTGCTCGCTGGTCTGAAGTCGGACGGACGAAGAGGCGCAAGGAACAAGTCCGGACAGCGGCCGTCATCCACCGTCTCAACACCCACAGTGCCATAATCCCGGTGCGCAGGCAGAACATGCGGTGGGACGCTGACCCCGACTGCCAGGCTTTGCAGCGAGTAAGCCGACACCGGCCACCATCTCCTTGAATGCGCTGAACACAAAGGCGCTCGAGCGGAGCTGAAGGCGGCCTGCGCCGAACTATGGTTCACCTGCGGTACCAAGAAAGAAACTGCACGGATCAAAACAAACCAAGGGGCGAGCCCTCAAAACCATGCATGCTCACCTTCCTGGAGGAAATTGGTCCGCTCCAAACATCCAGGCTCGGGGGATAACCGGAACCGCACACGAGCAGAGAAAAAATGGCTATGGCCTCCCCCGCTTGCACACAGCACCCTCCTCCCCCCGACCGCTGGCCTGGCAGCCCTGCACCCTCTCCCCATCGCCGGGCGGAGAGAGGCGATTGCTTTTTGGGGACAGTCCCCCGTGGGGGGACCGGTTCCCGGAACGAGTCGCTCCCGCGTGCGTCCCTGTTCCTGGAAAGCGCGCACTGCTCTCGGCTTGTCCTTTTTTTTTTTTTTTTTTCTTGTTTTTTTTTATTTTTTTTTTTATACATGGTTGCACGTATTTCGCCTCGAGCGGACAGGATTGCGTTCGCCTCAAAACGCCGCTCGGTCAACACCAAACGGCCCGCGGCTCGTCAATTCTCCACATGGGCGGTCGCCCTCAGTAGCTCTTTCGCGACCGAACACCCGGGCAGTGACAGACGGGTCCAGGAGCCCACTCGTATTTGATAGAAGAGCAGTAATAAAAATCTGACCGTACTCACACACGATCGGCATTCTCCAAATACTTATTTTTTCCCCCGTAGCGTACAATAAGCAGCTATGTTCATTAATTCTGCGAAATGTGTTTTTTCCACCTGGGCCGTTGCCCACACAGACATATCAAGAGGCCTGAAGGTTTTCCCGACCCCATTAGAAAAGTTCTTGACAGGCCTTCAGACATTTCAAGGCATCGTAAAGGGGACTTTAGACATTTCAGGAGAGCCTCTGACGGGGCCAGTGAACCCACCAGGAAATATCGGTGCCCCCGTCAAACATCTCAGAAATTCCTGAAGTCCCTTTCACACCCTTTAAAAAAATCCTGAAGTCCCATCAGAGCGATTTTCAATAGGGAAGGTACAGCTGCTGCAGCCACTATCATCCATCCATGGCATACGTCGTTGTGGCAGTTGTGGTAGCAGGCTGATATCAGCATAGCGTGAGTTATATTTCGTGCTTGATTAAAATTTTTTGACGAAACATATTTTTGAAACCCAGAATGAACGGTAGCCCGATTTTTGAGGACCCGGTGAAAGTTTTACGAAATCGCGGCACCGAGGAAAAGCAGGACAGCACCCATCCAAAGTCGCATCGAAAGAAGCATGGAAGCAGACGCCGGTACGAAGTCTGCTTTCGATGCGAGCTGCGCTGCTTTCCACCGGTGCTGCGCTTTCGTAGAACTTTTGCCGGGTCCTCAAACGTGAGGCTACCGTTCACGCTGTGTTTCAAAAATCTGCTTCGTCAAACAACTTAAATCAGGCACGAAATATCATCCACGGTAGGGTGTACTAGATCCACAGCTATTTTGTGGCAGCCTGCCGCCGCAGCCGCCATTGCGTTGTCCGCCATATTAGTATGATGGCTAGAGATAATATAACTCTATAAAAAGACGGCCGACCGTAGCCCTATTCCCGTCTATAGGCGGAGGTGGTCAAGCGCGATCCAGCAAATAGACATAGAGATCAGTGGCAAGCCTCTTAATCCTCGTGAGGGTAACCCTTGCAAACCTCACGACGGTAACCTTCGTAACGTTACACGTGACGTCACGTGTGACGTGATTTTGGGATACGCGCTATAATGCAACGCGCGGTTACACCCACACCGACGCCGTCGACGCCGCTCAAGCAGGAAACGGGCGCCTAAGAGCTGTGCTATAAAACGAACAGCCGAACAGTAACTTTTTGCTTGATATGACGTTGAAGTGTTGCTTTATGCCATTTGATATGTCCCGTTTTAGACAGGCCTTTAGACTACTTCGAAATGCAGTAGCACTGCGTGTCCTTTATGAATAATTCTTTAAATAACCCCAGGCAAACGTCGTTCTCTTCCCTCCGGTGTGCTCATTGTGTTGCCGTTTCTTTTCAGACTATGGGCAGGAGATTCAACTGTCGCGTCCCTACCGTCTAAGCGTAACACTGCACAGAAGGAGCTAATACCATCATGTATAATTTTTCGATTTTTCACCCAACGTTTCGTAACATAAAAACACAGTTCTATAAATATTTTTTTTAAACAGGGACACGAAGTGTATTTCTCCCTAAAAGCGAAGAGTCGCGTACTTGTGTTTAAGCAATGTGCGAAGTGAAAATGGAGATAAATTTCGTCTACGGCGACATGTTTCCAAGAACACCCAAACAAAGGAAGAAAAATCGAGTATTTACCACACTGATAGGCCACCACAAAGACCAGAAATACGCAAGCGAGTCGAGCCATGTCCTTTGTATCTCGTTCTAGAGAGGAAAAAACGATATCAACGGTCAGTATGGAAATATATAGAACAACAAATATTGCGTTATTAATTTACCATTTCCATTTAAGTATTGCTAGCATTCGTACGGGTGGCATTGTTTTGTGTGGGTGTGTGTGCGTGTCTATGCGTGAACCTCTGTAACAAATACAAAGTTAGCACCATTGGGTAGGCTGTTGCATCAGTGTTTCTAGTACAATCACTTCACGTTCAACACTTTATGGTAACGTCGAAGGTGTCTTCGCGCTTTTCGTTCATCTGTCTTGTTGGCTCAAAATAGAGTCGCGTAAACGTGATCCAGAAAAAAAAACATTGCCCTCTCCGGTTGGCTTCAGCCAAATTTGTGCATAATTATAATGGTTAATTCCGGAAAGCATTTAATTTTAAATTACTTAAACCTTTATAAAATCTTTACAGCCGAAATAAACTTTCTCGCTGATGCCCATAACCGGGCACGCATTAAAATCAACTCATTTTTATTTCTCGTAGCTGTTGTTAGCGGCACTCAGTACGTTATTTCACAATGCCCCAACATCAGGTTCGAAGCTTTTGCCGAAACTGTCTTATGCAATGTGTAAGTCAAAGAGAGGAGAAACAAAATTACACCATCTTCCCGAAGGGAACTAAGGGGTGATGCGGAGCGTCGCAGATCGTTATTAACGGTGTTAGCAACGTTGTTAGTAACGTTGTTAACTTGCGTGTTATTACGTTGTTAACTTGCGTTGGTTACCACACATCGCTTGAACGTTGTTGGAAACTCCGCGATGCTCCGCATCACCCCATGGTTCCCCTCGGGAAGATGGTGCAATTTTGTTTCCGTTTCTTCTTGTGGGTGCTCCGGCGGCGGGGAGTGGAGGGGGGCTCTCTCGTCGTCCCCGAAAGAGCCTGCCGCCGGCAGCAGCCAGCGATCGGCTCAACAGCGGCGCTGCGCCGACGAGCTCGCTCGCTCGCCCCGAGGGTCGACAGCCCTCCCTCCCGGCGGCCGAGGAGGAAAAGCGCGTGGACACACGCCGTCGCTGATGCTGGCAGAGCTGGCAGCAGCGCACACCAGAGAGAGAGAAACAGCGGTGAACTGAAGGCGCGCAGCGCGCTACCGCTGCTTATATTCACACTTGAAGGAGAGGAAACTAGAGGAGGAGAGTTGCGCGTGTGCGCGCGGTGTGAGTAGAAGCGTACGCACGCGAGGTGCACGCAGCTGGTAGAGCGAGAGAGCGGAGAGGAGTAACGCGCAGCTGTTGGAGACAGTGAAGGAGGAGAGTAGCGCATGCGTAGTGTGAGTGCGGACTACGACGCCGCGGGACATAGACCCGAGCAAGAGATGCTCCGCATCTAAAACGCGTCGCGAGTGAGTAATCCCGTTCGCCAAGGAACTCCGCACTCGCAGCAGTTCTGCGGACCGAAGTGGACGATGCATGGGCCGTGATTTCTTTATCCGTTGGAACTTGGAACTAGTTGCGTCACTAGGGTCCGCAGCACCCGAGGCGGTAGCCCACCGCGACCCCCCCCCTGAGTGCTGCACACGGGGCAGTCTCCCCCCCTCCCCCCCTTGTGACGCCACTGCCTTGGAACACGTCTGGTTGTTATCAAACAAGAAAAAGTGGAATAATAATAAGCACCGTTCGAGGCCTTTCCTTGAAAGCTAAGCTTTTGTTCGCAAAAGAACTGTTGGATTTCCGAAAGCTATAAACAAGGTAAGGTGGCAGTTTCTACGACTAGCAGACAACGGCGGGGTTCAGCGTTCGAATACCAGACCCTGACGCCACTTCTTCTCCCCCGGGAGGGGCAGACAACGTTCTTGCGTGCTCTTATCGGAGGGAGAGAATATGTGGAGGCCGATACAGCTAGTCTTCGCGTCAACCCACTATATTTATTTCATATTATTTGAATAAGGCGTGAAACACTTCTTAACGGAACCCCCGCAGTCCCAAAAGTTTGTCCATCGGTGCATTTGTAGTTAAATTTAGCGAAAACATTCACGTCACGTGACCTAACGTGACATATACTCCAAGTGGAGAATTCGACGTCACGTCACCCATACGTCAATTAGTTTCCTCGATACATTTAGCGCGAAAATTGGTGTCACGTGACATTTCCATCAAGTGAAGGAACTAACGTAACGTGACCTATACGTGAATTCAATTCCTCCGCTAAGTTTAGCGGAAAAATTCAGTTGAGTTTCTCCGCTAAATAACACGAACAAATTGACGTCATGTGACCTAAACAGCAATCCAGTTTTGTCGCTAGATTTAGGGGGGAAATCGATGTATTGGACTTCATGTCATGCAATCCGTAGAAAAATTTAGTTTTCTCGCTAAATTTAGTGGCAAAATATACATCACGTGACACACCAATTCCCTCTCCTCATTCCTCTCCTCCCTTCTCCTTCCCTTTTTCTCTATCCTTGACTTTCCTAAGAATATAGTGTTTAGTCCGGAACGACTGTTTAATAGGGAGTTTTAGAATAACGTACGCACTTTTAGCGCAGGCTAGAGCTCACTTTAGCGCTTGGGTTAGCACACGCTACGCAAGAGTGTTTAGAATAGAGTTTCTCCGCCGCGACGCAAAAGCCCAAGTATCTCACGGTCGCAACGCCACCAAGGTACACTAAATCATTTTATTTAAAAAATCCAAGCTTTTTGGTTTAGAGTAACGTATTAGGTTTGTTTAAATATAAGAATGCGACGGGAGTGGTCGACCGATCGTGTCCGCTTCCGTTGCCTCGGAAAGAGAGGTCTCGTGTATGGACTTTCGCCGCCTTCTCCGAGAAACGTTCTCGCGTCGAAAGCAGCAACTTGCCGGCGATCGTTGCTCACCTTGCCGAGTCTTCCGAACCGTCTGAGACGTGCACCTCGCGTATAGTGCAATGTCGTCCTGCATTAAAGCGCAGTCACGAGGATGCTGCCTATGTCGCGCTCTCGACGCCGCCAAAGCGGCCGCAGTCGCGGTCGGGACAGAGCCGCCATTTTTTAACTGTGCTTTTTTTGTTTTAGCCAACTTCTTCATCACGAATCCTTCTTGGAGGAGCGCAAGGACTCTGAGCTCGCACGCAAAAACTGAAAAATAGCATACGCTAACATAGCACACGCAACGTGCAAATCGCACGTACCGTTCGGCGCATGCGCAATGGCGACGACGCTATTTTTTAATACTTTAATTGTGTGGTGAAACCCGATTAACGTATTGTTAATTTAGAACGCAATCGTGGGAGTGGCACACAATTTTTGGGATAGAACATACTTTTGGGGGAAGACGTAAAACGTAAAACATTAGACGCGAAATCGAGATGAAAAAATATTACGGTTGAAT
The DNA here is from genome assembly GCF_016920785.2 of Ixodes scapularis. Taxonomy (NCBI): domain Eukaryota; kingdom Metazoa; phylum Arthropoda; class Arachnida; order Ixodida; family Ixodidae; genus Ixodes; species Ixodes scapularis. Next base: position 75,570,776 of record NW_024609883.1, read on the forward strand.
AAAAAATATAATCGAATGTTCCGGCTACGACGGGTGGCAGCACACACTCATTGGCTGACCTCCACTCTGTTCACCAATGAGCTGAGACTACAGTGGAAGCTACGTGACCGTCGGATCAATCAGCCACCTCCCTTTAGTCACATGCCCCGGCTCCCTCTCCGCATGGGTATGGGCGGGAGCGTGTTGACGTGGCGAAAGAGGGGCGCATGACTGGTCCAACAAGAACCAGTCATGCGACCCGCTATATATAATTGATCGACGGCTTTCGGATCGCTAGCGAACAATTACTCGAGAGCTACGCTATAGTAATGCCAGTACCTTGCATTTGAGTGGCAGATGCGCACCAGCACAAAAAAAAAAAAAAGAATTAAAAGTGAAGTTTGATCATTTCTATGAAAAGAGTGACGCCACGAGCGTCTCCGAGCTTAGATGATCGCAGCTAAGAAGACGGTGCTTGACTATTTCGATACGCTACCGACAGATGGCGCAACGTGAGAAAGGAGAGGCTGATGCGACTCGACCGACTATCTCCCCGTATAGCGACAGGTGGCAGGCAACCCGGCCATTGGAGCACGTAGAAATCAAGGTAACACAAAACGCTTGAAAAGAAAACTTAAATATTAAAGCAAGCAAGTCAAAGCATCAGAAAATATTACATTACAGAAACTCGCGTCGCATCGAGGAAAGCGTAATAAACACTTTCCTTAGACTGTTTGCTAGGACCAAGACTCGACTTCTCGCCCCCCTAGGGCAGCTTGGTGCGTATCTTCACCACTTCAGGGAGGTAAGTGCCCATTTACGATGTTTTGCGTTCACGAAGTAGTTGAACGACTTTTATGTCCTAAGTCGTCTACATGTATATGGGCCAGGTGACTCGAATAGGTAGTAGTTTAAGATGCGCCCACGATGCCTGGAGACATTCGTTATTTCTTTGAGGAGTAATCGGTAATATTTTTTATCAAGGGGAACAGGAAGCCGAATAAATCCAGTGTAAGTAAAATTCTGAGCGTGTCAAAGTATTTCCTCGTCACTGAAACTTTTAAAGTACGCGCTACTCATTACGAGTCCTCAAAAATATGCAAAAACCATGGCCAACCAGAAGCAATCTACTCCTCCGGAAGTTTTGCCATGTTTGTTTTTGTTTACCGCTGAACACTTTGTATATTAAAACTAACACCACATTAATAAAGAACAAATTTTAATCACTATAACGTGTAAAAATTGCATTGAGTTATCATATATATATATATATATATAAATGACATCGTTAAGTTGTGGGGAGCCGAGGCGTTCGCATATAAGTAAAAAAGCCACCGAGGTTCAAACAAACTTGGACAGTTTAATCGGGCGTTTCGGAGGGGGACCCTCCTTCTTCAAGCGTGACATAAAAGTGAATAGGGTTACATGGTGGCCGAGATTCTCACTCGGAGAGGGAGAGGAGAAAGCTGTATATGAGAGGGGACGACAGAAGGCACAACATAACAACACAAATGCCCCAAAAAGGGACGGCAACAGCACTTATATTTGAAGTTAAGATTTACGACAGGCGGAACACAACGGTGTCCGCAGCCCCGAAAAACCTTCCCCGATGACGGAACCGCGAAGGCAGGGCCCCAAGGGCAATAAGCCACACGCGGCCGGCAGAGCGAGGCATCTGGAGCCGACCCCGGCCCGCACCGCCGCAGGCGAGTCCCGCACACTTGCTCCCATGCCCGTCCGACTCCGACACCGGACCAGAAGCGCCAAAGGGCGCCGCTCACAATACATCTGCTAGACAAAGAGCGAGAGGGGAGCTGAGAGGGGGGGGGGGGGGGGGGGCGGATCGGAAGGGGCGACGATTTGGCCGTTCACATGAGCTGTACGCCACTCGGTCTCCCCGGGCTCTCATTAATGCCACACTCGACCGCGTCAAATTTGTATATGAGATGGGCTTCCTTGAGCTCCGTTCTATGTTCGATCTAAAGCCGGATTGAAGCAGAATGACAGAGTTTGTCAAATGAGTGGTCAGTTTGTGCCAAGTGTTTAGAGAGTGGAAGACTGGGTAATTTGGTCGAATGCGATCGGTGGTTGGGAAATCATTTATTGAAGGCTGTCATGGTTTGTCCCACATACTGCATCTGACACACCCGACACTGAAGGAGGTAGACAACGTCGGGAGTGCAGCACGTAAGGTCCCCGCCAATATATATATATATATATATATATATATATATATATATATATATATAAATATATATATATATATATATATATATATATATATATATATATATATATATTTATAAATGTTAGCTCTTGGCGGATGTGCTGGGGTCATGGAGGTAGGATGCTTCGGTAGGCGACATAACGCCACCAGCGGTTAAGCCGGGGGAGACGTTTAGCTTGGAGGGACACTCCTTCAACGAGGACCAAAACCTAAAGCTGCTATTTGACGAATAAGGCAAAAAAGACAGCTGATTTGGAGCCTAAAGCTGATTTGGTTGTGTTTTGGTAATCCTTGGGGGCGTTCCGCCGACCGCAACCATTAATTTCGGCTTCACTTGGATTTTTCTCTCTAGGCTGACATGAGCCGGCATGTCGCCTCCCCTTATTCGTATGTCCATGGCTGGGATCCTCAGGGAAAGTGTGACGGAAAGCCACCAAAAAATGTACGAAGTGTTTAGGATCCTACTCAAAAAACGAACTGTAGAAAAAAAATGGCAAATTGAAAGAAATATCAAAATTTCAAACGCGCTTTAGCAGGAATGGCCCCACGACCTTACGATTGTGAGCTCGGCATTCTACCACCGTGCCATGTACATATCGTAAACTTCACTGTCGCACCCGGTTGCGGGTAAACGCAAAGCTAGCTCGGCTTGTCTTTACTGAACACCAACGCCGATCACAGGCGTTATTTCGTTCGGCGTTAGCGTTCGAACAGTTTTGTGAGAAGAACCAAGAAACAAAGTTCGTGCCCACCATTCTATGAGAATATAACAGAGCATAAAATAAAATCACATGCCACCAGAAAAACACACACACACACAACCTGCAAGAACTTTTGTAAACCCCAATGAATGGCTCGGTAACACGTTCTGTGTATACCGACGTTCTCTGCATAAATAAAGATAAATCAAGCATTTTCCTATCCAGGTTAGTTCATAAAATTTGAACGAAATAGAGTGTAGAGTAACTTACCAATAAAATATTATCTTCGAAGCTCTAGGGTCTGCAGGTGTCAGATGTTTAAGACTGATTATGAGCCTTAAGGTTTTTGAGAAGATTTATATAGTGGAGACGGAAACAAGCACACAATAAGTGCATGGTCGAAAGGTTTATTTCACTTTTTTATTGTGCACATTCATCGAGAATTTTTAAGAACTAAAGTGCATGCTTCTACTGTTGGTGGAGGTCGCCGACTCACAATCGTCATAGATCAATTTTTTATTTTATTTTGTTTTTTGAATTTTTAGATGCCCTGAGAGCCGAAGTTTATGAAACTTCCTGCTTAACAATTGGCAAATTGTATGATCGACAGTAAGTAAGATATAAGAATAAAGTAAGCGACGTATACGCACTAGTCCTATTCCTGGATCCTAAAAGATTGTTCGGTAGAAGCAGCATAGCTTTGATAAAATTACATCAATCGTCCTGATATAGGTAAATTTACATAGCAATTAGTTAAATATACTTGTGTCTTACACTTTGGAGCTGGGCTCTTTCACTTGCAAGAAGCTTCATAGCAAATATGACACGTATGCTTCGTTTCATATACGCACTACCGTTGACGATTTTCGTCTTATCAACGATGATTGCGTGTCGCCCGAGGGGTGCTTGTTTGGGCCTTTTTGGGGTCCGCTCTTAGATTCTGGATCTTCCGAGACTTGAGATAATGCGCCATAGCACATTGAATAGCACACACATTTATTATCAGAATGTGCGTGGTTTGCGGACAAAGTCTGACATGTTTTTTACATGGGTTTCGGCCTCGAAAATAAACATTTTATGTATCACTGAAACTTGGTTAACAAGTTCTATAGCTAGTTCTGAGTACTTTAGTTCCGATTATCTGGTTTTTAGATGTGACCGGGATTCGGCAGGTTTCTCCTCCACCCTCCTGGGAAGCGTACTTACGGCTGTACAGAAATCATTACCGTTCTTTCGGCGGATTGACCTTGACATAAATGAATGTGTTTGGATTGAAGTTCGAGTCACGAACTGACGAAATCCGCTTATCGGATACTATTGCTTTGTGCTTATAAAGCAATTAAATGCAGAGGTGCAACCGGGCTTTACAAGGGTGACGCAAATAATCCCTGCAGAAAGGGAACAAGAGGGACAAAGGACAAACACAATTTTCCAAACACAGCTAGGTGACTGGTGCGCGACCAAAAACGTCTGCCTTTTCCGGGTATCGAACCCGGGACCTCGCCATTTCCAGTGGAGCGTTCTACCAACTGAACTAACCAGGGGTTAAACGTCGGTAGAGAAAACAGGTTTTCTCAGCTGCCACCAGTCTAACAGCGAAGTAGGCTGTTAAAGAAAAAAACCTTTTTTTCTTCGCAGTTACCCTTTAAGAGAACTTTGTAAGTTGTTTCCAAACGCAAGTGTTAAAGATAGTTTGTTTTGACCAATTTCAATATTATGTAAATATATAAAAAAATATTGTAGATCTGTACTTGTACAGTTCAATTTCTCAATAACTTGCCAAAGTGATTAGAGTAAATAAAATCATAACCAGCAGGGGGCACCTTTTTTAGTGAGTGTTTGGTGAATGTCGTTACTACGGACCCCGAGCTTCGTGGGTTCACCTATAGTCAGTGAGTGTTTCCAGAGCACCCAGTTGCATTCAGTCCGCTTACAGGAAGTAAATTCTGCAGAATCCAGATCTGACTAGCTGGTTTAGCTCGTGGCGGAAGTTATCAGTCGGCCATTATGAGGATTTGCCCAAAATAACAAAAAGCGTATATAAACATTTCGCGTTACCACGGGTATCACGGGTAACCACGAGTGGGAGCTCTGCACATCGATGAGTTAGATCCGAACGGAAGGTGCTTTGATTTCCTCTGGTTTTTCTGCTTTATATCATGTAGACGTTACTCTGGTTCGCCAAAGATGGTTGCCGGCCCGTTTGGTCGCTGCGGTTGCGCTGGTGCTGTGTTTCAAATACTACGTTTCAGGCGCTAAGCCTAAGATTTGACTTCGATGTGTTTTAAGGGGAGAGATAAAGAGAGACAAAGACAGAGACGAGACGAGACAGCAAGGAGCAACACGCGCAAAACCTAAAGGAAATAATTTAAGAAAAGAAAGAAAATCCAGTCTCGCTACAGTCGAGGAAAGTCGATTCAAGAGATCGCACGAGAACGAACGGCTACGCTGTACGCTTCGACCGCACATGGCAGCGCCTAATTGGCGATGGGTTGGAGCGCGACGGCTGCGTCGAGACTCGGTTCTGAAACAAATTAAAATGTTAAAAGGCGCGAACTAAAAGAGGACAACGAAAGACACACGTACAAGGACAAGCGCCAGAAGTGAAGCTTGGGAGCTTCGGTACTCGGGGAACATCCAGCGACTGTAGGTTCACCTACACTTGTCTGGCTCTGCGTGGCCTGGCCATGACAGGAAAAAATGATTTCATGATGGTTGTGCTGGGCAAAAGGAAGGTTTGGACCCTTCGCCCCCCCCCCCCCCCCCCCCCCCGGCAAGGCTATACAGCACCTTGGCCTCCGTTTCCTGCGGAATGGTGTCCTGGTAAGGCCCGACCAGGATAATCCAGTCGGTCGCCTTTCTTGTGATATCCCCTGTCGTCTTTCACTTTCCTCCTACTCAATTCTTTCAATTTGTGCCTTCTTTTATGGCAAGGACCAAACTTGGGTGGGTATGGATTTCCTTATTTAGAACAACACTTGGGCACGGTGTTTGGGAATGCGCTGGTAGAGTAGCATTCTTAGCAACGGCTTTTTTGTTGAGGTGTTACCTCTTCCTTTGTGGGACAGAATGGTGGGTGGCGAACCAAAGCCACTGAATTCCCAAGCAAACCAAAATACCCAATCCGCCTCTGAAAAGGGTCACACCGAAGCAATATTTCTATCAAGTAATTATAGATGGGCGGCCCCGCACGGGCCGCCCCTCTTCACATTCACCTGGCGGTGTTGTAATTGTAGTGCAGATTGGAGTGCCGTGTAATGGAGTCCCTCTTGACACTTCTTTCGAGGCTGCGGCTACACAAAAATTCTTACTGACCGTCTGATTATAATTATTTCTTTGTATCTCCCAGCACACATTCCCTAACACGTGCATGACATACAGGACATTTTAACTCACTTTCACAGCCGTTATTAAATTTAGGTAAATCTAATGCTGATAACACCATGAGGGACAATGCACGAATTGATTCCCGTAGTGGGGTTATTGAGCGATCGCTACTGTTTTCAAATTTTTCTTTAAATAACAAATCCCCAACATTTCTTAGTGCTGCACACAGCTCTTTCACCTGCATTAATATTTCCCTTTCATCACCAATATGGCTTCCTTGTCTTTATTGGAAGGTTTCAGATAATCCACTTGAGAGTGACAACTTCCCAGATATCTTAGAAAGCTTTGTATACCTTCCCTGAGTTCAGAGAGGTATGCATACTTGGAAACTAGACAAAGCGGTCTGGGAACGTTTTAGCCAAGTTGCTACATTCAGGGCTTCACTATCTGCTATTATGTCCCCTGAGGAGGCTACGACGTGTGGTATTCAACAGATGATTAATGCCGCCGAGCAGTCTATTAGCCATACCTCCGGGAATTTACCAAAGAAACGCGAGCCGTGGTGGCACGAAGGCTGTTCAACCACCACAACGAAGGAAAATCGAGCCTGGAAAGCTTCCCGGTGGTAGACAACTGTGAAGACTAAGATTACCTTTAAAAGGCGCAAATGCAAGCCCGCTAGAGAAGAAAGCTAGCAAAGAAGACATCTTGGATTTGATATCTCTCCTCTGTAAGTACTTTTTCGTACGGTTAAAGAGGCTTGGGATTGCCTACGCAAACATCAAAGGCGACTACCGATGTTTTACCATTCCTGCATAAAACGTATCCTGGGGTCTGTCAGAGATGTTACCAATGTTCTCATTCAGCGTTTCCACGGTGAATTCAGCTCTAATAATTATATTGCATACTTCTAACAATTTACATTTCGCACAGTAAGTACTCTATTCCAACGTTGGGTACTAACCCGGTGCAATATAATGTGCCCTTTGGAATGTGTGAGCTCAAACAAGCATATGGTTTAATTATCTAACTAAAACCCCGAGCCTGGAACGAGATGGGACGGACAAACACAAGGTCTTCGACAAAGCTGAAATTTATTTGACAACAAAAGGGCTGATATAGGCATCAATTCCTACACAAAACGTTAGAGACGAGAGAAGGCGAGAGAGACAAAAATGGGGAATCTTCTGCCAAAAGCAGCATAGCAAAGCAAACGTTAGAACAGAACTGAGAAGCAGTGACCCCTATTATACAACACAAAAAAAGACAAACATTTTTCAACACTGTTTGCACTGGCAGTGCCTCCAAAACCACTAAAAAGAAAGATGTTTCAAGGATAACTGAAAACGTACACTTTTCTGGCGAAGGCCAGAACTATAGAGAAGGAAGGACGCAAAAAACCAAACGACGAGGAACCCTACACCACGCAAACTGATATTGATAAAGCTTGAACTTGGGTACAATCAACCAAAACCTCCTAGGCCACAACGAAACACGACCTTATGCGCAAAGGCACCAAATTTGTAGGAATTGACACTACTTTAGCCAGTTCACTGTTTCGTTCGCTCGAAGAGAAAATCAGTCTGTTGCGACAGATATATTACAAACTCTAGTGAGTACACTGACGCTCCTATGGTCATCGTTCACTAATTTGAAAAACTAAAGGTGAAGCATGCTGATAATTTCCAGTTTTATATTATAATTTAATAATTTACAGGACTGTTTTATAACTCCGAGAAATTATCTATTGGTTTTAGCTAACCTTCATCGTCCAATATATTTTTCCATAATACATCCGAGTTTCTTCCGCCTTTTCAAACGCCAATGCAGCACCGTGTGGCCAGTAACGCGCCATGCTCTCCCAAACATTTTCCATAGTGAACGCATTAATTTAATTGCCAGTATCATTATTGGAGAGTTGTATGCAGTATTGTTAGCAGAGGATGTGCATTAGACTGAGGAGAATGGAAAGGTAGAATATATTTGTAGACTTGCAAAGTGTAATTACTGCAATTATCTCCCTGAAAGACACCAAAAATACGCTCATAGCGCTTGTGCGTGTCAAGATTAATAGAACATTGCAGAACGGATGTTACATTGCATTTCGTTGGGTTCCAAGTCACGTGAGTATATTAGGCAACAAGAAAGCTGAGGGGCTGGTCTCGTCTTCCAGGAATCTTCGGCAATTGACGTATCTCACGAGCCAGTTTGACTACGCCACCGCTGCCGCGATGAATCGAGGGAATTTTTGTCTTTCTGCACGTGCGACAATTTCGCTGGAGCTCTGCGCGCGTGGAGCACAAGACAGTTCGCGCACTCGCGTGTACTGCCGTTTGGCTCCTGTGAACGAAAGTTATGGCGGCGGCACGCTTGCGCCGAACGCTTGGTGAGATCGATCTATTAGCTGTTCGATACGTCACCAGGACATCAAACGAATCTTGAGGCCTTCAATTTTCGAAAGGATGACTCAGAAAATGGAACAGAGTACCTTATAGTAAGCTTCACTTCCCGAAGCCCATATCTGAATTCTTGGAGAGTACCGCGTTCGGGCATTGGTTCCACAGGATCTTAATATGTTGTCTTCGCATAGGCCATTCGCATATCGCCCACCAACGCCTCCTGTGGTGGGAACATCCACCATGCTGTGCAGACTGCGGACGTGCTGTGTCCATCCTACATCAATTAGGGGCTTGCTCTGGTCTTGAGGGAAAACGACGGTATTATTTTCATGTCTTTTTGATATCGTATACTCGTTTTCCCTATTATTTTACTGGAAAAGAACCCTCTCATCTCAATTGCTCGTGTACTTAGTTTTATTGCTAGCACTGGCCCTTTACACTGGATCTATCACCACTTATATCTGTCAGGTCACGGCATACTTAAATAATATAATATATAATGTAGTGCTGCGCACTTTGGCCTAAGTTGCTTTTTGCGCCATAAAACCCTCGATCATTATTATCTTCAAAATTTCAAAAAAAGATTTTTCCAACAGTTGTCGCGTAGGAATTACAAAATAAATACTACATGCACTTTGTTTGAGGTTTTCAGAATGCCCTCCGTCGCTCCTAGGACATTAAGCATTCCTTCTTTGTGAGAACGTATTGTTGCTGGCGTTCGCTCGTCAAGAAACACGTCAACAAACACGTCAACAAACGCAGCGCCGCATTGTATTTCGCATTTTGTTGCAGCCGTGAGGCAAGATTCACCGAACGGTCATGGAAAGGGCATTTTTTTTTCATTTTCGTTCTTCTCCGAGCGTACATTGTTTGTCGTCCTGTTGTGCAGATTATGTATTGACCGTTTATTTTTCTACATTTCTGTGCTTAAAACACGAGTGGTCAGGATTAAAATATTACACTAGGGCGTAAATGTCTTTCTAAAATAAATTTTAGAAAAAATAGTATTGGTACTCAGAGATTTAAAGGAGGAGTGAAGGAACCATTACGTGTAGAGACGAGAATGACATGAGACTAGATACAGAAAATACACTATCGCACACTAACAAGAACGTTTATCTAATTCGTTTTTTCTTAAGCTGACGATAAGTTGACGATCAGCAAAAGCATGACACCTATAGCTCGGCGTCCATTGGCATTTAAGTTATTCTCTGTTCCTTAATATGTCAAACCACGCTCAACGCTATGGTCCGCCCAAGCCTATTAAGCAGCACCAGAAGTGTATCGTCACGGCGACGGTCGTCTTTGCGCTTTTAGCGGCAAAAACAATTACGCATAAAAAATGCGCCGTGCGACTGAGCTTCTTTTTTGAACGCAAAGACTGGAGATATTAAAGTGATGCGCTTCAGGGCGCTGCTTGCCTTATCGGAGAGTAGCGTTGGCTGCAATGGGACAATGTGAATTGGATTAGAGCTGTAAATATCATTCACACTGGAGTTTACTGGAGGCGGACTTCGCACTCTGTTCCAAGGTATCACGGCCGGGGCAATATCTAGTCTCCCGAACATCTAATTTCCGGTTTTGAGAGCTGAATAAACGCATGCACGTGAGAGAACTGTTTTGAATAATGGACTGTATTTAGCTCGAAAATATAACTACCCTGACTGGTTGGGTTTCGAAAATAAAATAAAAATATTTTATTTTTTTAGAAATATATAAATGATAACGTTACCATTATGAAAGCGAATTCCAATATGAACCTGTTGCTGTCACTTAAACAGTATTCGTGCAAAAAAAAAAACAAGTAAAAAGAAAGAAGTTTTTCTTTTTTTCACATGCGATTTAAATCCGCCTGACGTTTTAAAAGAAACGGCAGGAACGAGACGTGCTTTTTCGTCTTGTTTTACTCTCAGATAATTCCTGGAAAAAACTAAGTGTTGATTAAGAATTCGTGAGCTGTAGCTGAGGTCTTTAGTCAGGTGAGTAAACGGCATCAGTAGAAACAAACTTTCCTAGGAGCATGTTTTGTAACACACTAACACGAAATGTTTTAAAAGATTGTACACGGGCCTGTCATTGTAGTCTTGCTCAGCAATGCCAAAAAAACTTTATAATACACAATAAAACCTAAAAACGTCCCCAGCAGCGCAGTTGTTGGCGCCGTAGACCGCACTGCTGATCTGGCTGCTAAACCAGTTATCGAAATTTGATTTCTATTGAAAATTGTGTATTTTATTTTTAAATTATTTTACTCTAGTTTAGCTAGAGTGGCAAGGGAAAATATACAAAATCAATACTCGTACACTATACACTAAACATTCTAAATCAGTGACAAAGCACAGGACAAAACGACAGTTATAAAGGCGGCCTAGCTGAATAATTTCTAGGCTGCTTTTGCATATGTTTATTTGAGTTGTCTCTGGTAGCCTCGTATAAGGGCTGCGTTTTTAGCTCCAGTTGCAATCACATCACGATTCCTTATATTATCACATTAATAGCGCCCCTCCGCGAATGTCGGTCACTCGCGCGGAATCCCAAAGGATGAAAGCACCGTACTGTAGCAGATAACGAAACTACATCAGCCACTCCATAATTGTTCGGCATACATTTCAATATTTGAAGAAGTTTTTACCCCAACTCTGACTGGAATATGAAGATGGGAGCGCATTCTTTGAACTCTTGGATAGTTCGAAAATTATTGAAGGTTGTGGGAACCGCAGTTATAGCAAACGTCCACATTTTCCAACACCAAAAGGTGTTGGCAAATTAAGGGCACAACATTTAAGAATAGGTAGTTTTAGAGAATTGGCTCCTACACTTGGGGGCACCTAAGTCATAGGGGGACACGAGCTCAGCGACACTCGCGCTGTCGGCCCAGCATGCCATGCTTGCTTTTTTCGCTTGCAGCGCCAATAGGGTTAACACGCGAAATCAATAAATTGAAAAATATAAACACATTTTATATTTGCGCTTGACAAACACTGGTGCTTGCGTCAGAGATATAATGGATAATTTAAATCCACATTTACCCGTTGATGAGCAATCAATAAATGTTTTAACAAAAGACCAAATCAATACAATTTCGTCTTTATCTTTTTCACGAGAGACGTTTCTCCCTCTCTCTTGTAGCTCGCTTTTTGTACAGCACACCCGTTGTACAATGCACAGACATTCAGACGTGCTGTTTTCGAGCATGTGGCTCGAGTCAAATTTTTTCCTTGTGATATTTTGAGAGAATGGCTATACACCTTTTCCTCAAGGGCGCAGCCATCTTAAATGTCCTCACTTCTGGCAGAGGGTAAAACATAGTTTTGATCTCTCCAGACCGCTGGAAAATGTTCACGAAAAATGCGTGATTGTCACACATTCCTCTTTGCTTCACGTATATATTCTCGCATATTCCAGGTTGAAATGCGTTATTATATTTTTTGTCCAGCATACCAGATACGGAAAGCACGTGACTGAGAACAACAGGAAACAGAAAACGTCTTCGTTCATCCTTAAGCTGAGCCTGCAGCCAATGCCGCAAGCACAAGCGCAAGAGCTGAGGGTCGTTGATTTGAGCAGTACTTCCGCTGGTCGAGCGCTCTTGCTAGAAATGCACGTTTCAAAGCCGGGAGCGCGAGCTAGCTCGCTCTTGCAGCTTTGGCTGTGTTCTCAGCTTAAGGGTGAAAAGAGTATAGACCATGCTGGGGAACCCATCGAATGTCCCCAGAATACCGAATTCCATTCAGTCCGCTTACCGGACCCCGAGCTTCGTGGGTTCACCTATAGTCAGTGAATGTTCCCAGAGCACCCAGTTGCATTCAGTCCGCTTACAGGAAGTAAATTCTGCAGAAGCCAGTTCTGATTGACTGGTTTAGCTCGTGACGAAAGTTATCAGTCGGCCATCTTGAGGATTGGCCCTAAACAAAAAAGAAACGTATATAGGACAATTTCCGCGTTACCATGGCTCGCACGCGTGCTCTAGGCATCGATGAGTTAGGACCAAAAGGAAGGGGCGTTGATTTTCTCTAGATATTTGTTTTTTTACTTCAAGTAGCCGCTAATGTGGTTCGCCGAAAAAGAATGCCAGCTCGTTTCCTCGCTCCGGTTGCGCTGGTGCTGCGTTTCGAACTCTACGCCTCAGAAGCTATATCCCAACACTCGACTTCGACGTGTTTCGAGGCGAGAGGGAAAGAGGAGACAACGAGGAACAAGTCACGCACCACTCGGAACGAAATAAGCACTTTAATAAAAACAAACCTGTGTCGCCACAGGCCAGGAACGTGGATTGAAGAGCTCACACGAGAGGGAATGCTACACTGTGCGTGCTCCGCTTCGACGGCATAGGGCAGCGCCATAATTTGAATCGCGACTACTGCGCCGCTAGTCGGCTCTGAAGCGAAGCTTGAGAGTTTCAGTACACTGGGAACATTCAATGACTCTAGACCGTGCTTTACGCATTCCTCTTCTGTGTCTTCGTCCGTGTGCAAAGTCGCGTCAAGACAGCGAATGGGATTCGCGAGACAATGCTATGTCAAAGATTACCGCTTCTCTTCAGGCTTAAAAGTAGCCGAAAGCCTGCTCCACCTTTCATTGCAGATGAACGTGCCTATTAGTGCAGCGATCATGACGCGATTATTCTTTAGAGAGTGATGCAGGGTGGCGCCATGTTTGCCCTAGTGGCCTTAGGGACCGCACTATCCAATAAAGCAGTTAGAATTCGACGCATGCACGGTGGTGAGCCTTTATTTTTAGGGGCCCCCGAGTGTAGGGACCACTTATGCCAAAAACTCCGTAACAAGCTTGATAGGCTTTTGATTTGAAAGTACTTTTTTAATCTTCTCCACTCCCTCGATGAGGGTGTCAGAGTTTGAGGAAATAATTCTCTCGCGGTGTTGAAAATTCTAAGAGAAGCTGCGTTTGCCAGCTGGCTGGGAATCTTCCTAGCATAAACGCTGAGGCCGAAAAAAAGGAGGGCCAGCAGAAGACAAATCATAATGCGCTGCTGGGTGTATTTACATGTCACCGTCAGTAAGAGCACACTGCTTCCAGAAAGGGGGGGGGGGGGGGTCGACATGCTCTTTGAGTGACTTGATCAGGGTCGACTATCAAGAATCAAGGATCTGGAGCGTCCTTTGAAGCTCAGGCAACTGAAGCGTCCCTTGAAGGACAGGCCTTTCTTTATTCTTCCCGTCCTAGTCCAAGCTTGTTTGCCGTTCCCTGGTGCATTAACCCGGATGCGTGTGGGAACTCTGAAAGAGCCACCGGAAAGTGAAACGTCATGGTGAATGCCGCAGGGTAAACTGATCTTTAAGTTTTTACTCCGTTTAAAACCGACTGCAGCCTACGCCACGACCTTATGGATCCAGGCTAAAGTCCCTTGATACTTATTAAAAACTAACGACAACCAATACAAATGACAAAGCAAATTACGCTGGAACGCAATGGCGGCATGCAGTTCAAACCTCTACTGTGTGCCGCCATTCGCTTCCTAAAACCTGCACCTTCACGCAGTCGGCGCTTCAAAGAATATCGCTACTTGTAGGATGCTCTTATATATAGGAACTTAAATCCGAACTAAAGTCCCCCGATAAAGCTTCCTACAAATATCGGCATTCTTTGAAGCACCGACTGCGCGGCGGTGCAGGCATTAGGAAGCGAATGGCGGAGCACAGCAGAGGTTTGAACTGCATACCGTCGTTTCGTTCCACCGGAATTTGCTTTGTCTTTTGTATTGGCTGTCGTCACTTGTAAAAGAAGTACTACATCGTCTCACCCTACGCTGGACTAGAGGCAAAAGCTACGGACCGCAATATTCAATCATGAGTCACTTAGAGGTTGCGTGGTATTTCGCATCGATGCACGTATTGGTGCCCGCTTCTGGGATCACTAATGGGGACGGGCGTACAGTGGCTCGAGAATCGAATAGCAGTGAGTGACACATCAATTTTAAATTGCAAAGGAAGTCACGACATACAGGCTCATTGCAGTGTCGAAGCTATAGAAACGATGCAGCACTTTTCTGATTCGGAACATTATTCGTCCACCCCTAATTAATGTTAAGCATGTCATAGTTCAGCGTGTAACGTGATTGGACCTGGCGGCCCGTGGCTTTGGCCTTCAGTCCATCGTAGGATGAGACAAGGTACAGGAATGTAAATCTAAACAAGTGTTGGCAAGATTGCATCGCCGCGGCGCTCATCAACTTTGTATTTTTCCTATCACCGATTGAACCGATCACCAACAGGAATGGCTCCCTTCGTGATACTGTTTTTTTTTTTTGTGGGTGATGGGTTTATGCCGGTAAGAGCAACCCGCGGAGACAGCAAACGCCGTGACGACGCATTTTTGGTGCTGCTTGATTGATTCCGTCTATCGATAGCGTGAGAAGGGACGCTTCAGATTTTGTGCGGTTCGTTGTCGGGCTGGTTGGTCCATCTTAGTAAAACATATAAAATAACGCAAAAAAGCCAAGGACAAGCGCTAACTTTTGACTAGTTTTTACTCAGGAAAAGCAAGCATATATATACACACGACAGGCAAAGCAGCACCACATAAAAGTTGGCTATTTTTGTGCACGATCATTCAAGAATTGATACTGATTACTATGAAGTACAATAAAAGTGTCGCTGACACACGCTGTTCCACTTTTTTTTTATGCTTCCAATAGCTCTCGAGCGACCGCGTCTCGGCTTCTCCCCGGAATCCTTATCTGCTGAAGTCGCGGAACACAGCCACAGGTGTTGCAATCTATAGTCAAATGCGAGCCGTATTTTTTTTTATTGATAATGCGTGCTTCCGTGCTTGGTCATTGGTGGCACAGCCCCGTCTGGCCGATTTATACCTTACCACAACTCAGTGGGATTTCCTAGACCATACCCGCCACTGTGCAGTCCACCTAAGGGGTGACGTGTTTCTTATCACACGGCACTTTTGCCTTCTCATCAGAAATGCGGAAGCACAACCCAGCCAACTTCTTTGGGGCAGAGAACAAACACAACGGGAACATTTGATTGAGCTAATTCGAAGACGGTTAAGGGAGCTAATGCAACTTCATGCCTGTAGTCTCCACTGCTGAAGTCTTGAGGTGGATGCTAGTTTTAAATGTAAAATTTCTAGACTGGATTTGGCTGGTTTCCCCTTTTCGGTCTTGGTTTCTGGGGCGGAGACCGCCCTACGAAAAATGAAGGGTTCACCAGGAAGGTCCCTACGAGGCAGAGAAAAGAAATGCCAGAAGTTATTCCGTACATGCACAAGGTTGCCGACAATCTGAAGAAAGTTGCAAGCAAATACGATGTTCCCGTTGTGTTCTCTGCCCCAAAGAAGATGGCTGGGTTGTGCTCGCACATTTCTTATGAGAAAGCATAAGTGCCATGTCATAAGAAACACGACACGCCCTTACATAGACTGCACAGTGGGTGTGGTCTACGAAATACCACTGAGTTTTGGTAAGGTATACATAGGCCAGACGGGGCGGTAAATCAATGACCGAGCACGAGAGCACGCATTATCAGTAAAAAATACATATTATACATATTTCTCTCATTCACCTATACATTGCAACACTTGTGACTGTGTTCTGCGACCTCCTCAAATAAGGGTTCTGTCGAGAAGCCGAGAGAGGGTAGCTCGAAAGCCATTGCACGCATTCTTTATAAAAACAAGAAAAAGAAGAAAAAGTTAGACGGCGTGTGTCAGCGACACTTCTATTGTACTTCATAGGACTGAATATCAGTCTTTGAATGATCGGGTACAAAATGAATAAACTTATGCGTATATAAATGGTTGCTTTGCCTGAGTAAAACTAGCTGAAAGTTGGCGCCTGTCCTGTATACTCCTTGTCCTTTTTTTACGCTATTTTATATGTTTAGTTTGAAATTTCTTCGAGTGTCCAACTAATCACGCCACGGCAGCATAAAATGTCTATGAACCGGACCTACGTCATTCGAGAATTGTATTTTTTCGAGCTGTAACTCCTTTATTTCCGGTATCATGACTTACGTAAGCGTGATTTTCAATAAATAAATCAATAAATAAATAAATGAAACGACGCGCGTCATGGTTACACTTTTTCGCAGGTGCTCGAAGGGTTGTTTTTGTACGAGTGTGCTGCCGCCGCCTGCTGTACAGATCTCATTGTTTTTTCCTGCGATGGAGCCCGCTTATTGTCTTTTTGAGGTTGGTTGCTTACGGGTTTCTCACCTTTCTTGAAAGGCGACTTAGAGCGAGATGTGCGCGGTATTTTTTTCCGTCGAGAACTGCGAGAAATCAAATTATAGTAGTTATAAAAAATTAAAAAAAAAAAAACATTTTGAGTCGTTTTAATTGAAATATGGAAACGCCAAAAAGCACCAAATCAGATATGTCCTTAAAATTACAAGAAAAGCTGATAATCGGGAGAAGATTTGATCTTCATTTCTGTAACTGTATAAATTCAGATCAGAGCCCCAAACGAAACGTTCGCGAGGCTTCTTCCTTGGAAATCACAACCCTCATTTCGTTTCCTTCTCTTATCTGTACCAGGGCACTTTCAAATTATTCGGGTCGGGTGCACGGGCCCACAAGGCTAAAGAATCCCCTTCCCGTCAATCATTTTCTCAACACCCAGATTTGAAACACACGCGCACACGCACACGTACGTACAACACACACACACACACACACAGACGCGTGCGCACGCACGCACGACAGCACGCACGGATTAAACTTGTACATAAAAATATTTCCGAATTTGAAGAAAAATAAACTCCGACATCACGGGACCGTACTGAAAAAGAAGGTTCCGTGTTTCCGTTTTTTTTTTTTTCAAAGTTGGGTGTGTTTTTGCGTTTTTTCACAATTTCGGTGTTTACGGTGTCAGTTTTTGTAGTCAGAGTAAAAATCATCCTGGTTTATTGGGACTAGAGAAAATACTACACTGCATGGAAATCTTCCTACCTTCAGGACCTCCGTGACCCGAATAATTTGAAACGTCCTTGGATGTATAACATATTTCTCATAGTAAAAATGGAAGGGATGAGAAAACAATGAACGTTAATATTATAAATTATTTGGGAAATTAAAGGAAATTTCGGCAAAAATAGGGAAATTTTAGGCGTCCGCTAGGGAACTTTTGACTTTCTCTGTTGGCAGCCCGCCGCCCGACCATATCGTGCCTCGGATTTTAGGGATGCCATTTTCCCCCTCATTAAAAGAGTTGACATATGTAATTAGTCTCGAACAATACCAGATGTCTCATGTCTGGACGGTAACGTGGGCGAATGCCCTTACAAAAGCCAAATTGGCAGCATGCCGTCAAAGGTCGAACATGCCTTGTGCTCGATCCTAAAACCCAGGATGTGAAGCTAAAATTGCTGGGGTTACCGAGTCACATTGAAAACCGCCAAATAGTTGAAGCACTAGAGACGTTCGAGAGAGTGATCTTAATCTAACGTGAAAAGTAGAGTGTTCCGAAAATAAAGGACTTGCAGACCATAAACAGAGAAGTGACACTGTCGCTAAGGGGAAGGACTGTAGCCTTCAAATATGGAGGTATTGCATATTTGAAGGCTACAGTCCTTCCCCTTAGCGACAGTGTCACTTCTCTGCCTTGTGCTTGTACACAGTCGACCCCCGCTTTGTCTACGGTGCTACAAAATCGGGCACATCCGCCGGTACTGTCGTATACCATGATTCTCTCAATGCCGACGCTTGTGGCATACTACAGAGGACAGCATCCTTACTTATCCAATATGTGTCGAGGAACGTTCTGAATCGAAGAACCTTCGACAGAAAACCTCATGGACGTCCGTGAGGTCGTTCAACCTACAGGCGACATTTCTTCTCCCGTTCACTACGAGAAAAAAAATCGCCCTACACAGTCATCGTGTGAGGCTGAGACACTACTCCTCAAACATAAATTGTCGTGCGGAGCGCCCGTTCGGCTCGCGTGGCCACTTTAAATGTTCGAATTTTAAGATCTCGAAAACAACAACATCAACTTCATCAGCTCTTGTGTCACCAACAGATGGACATCCTCGCTTTACAAGAGACCATGATTTCAACAGAGCAAGAAACCGGAATTGCATAGGAAGCTTTCATGAGTGATTTTGAAATTTGCGTAAGTGATGAGCGCCGTATTTCAGCGGGATGTTTTTAGTTTCTGAAGAAAGCCTGAGCTTTTTCGTCAGTTTGCTTGACCATTGATATAGAGGAGGGCTCTCTTTTGTGCGTCCTACAATATGGTTATAAGGATTGGAGGTTTCTGTGTGTTTATGCCCCTAATGCAGTGTCGGCTAAGAACATTTTATTTTTATTTGTATCCCTTTATTTGACTACAAAAAGACATCTTGTCCTTCTTGGCGACTTCAACTGTCTGTGTACCGATCGATGGTGTTCACAACCAACGTCTAGCAATCATTCGAGCGCAACTAAATCATTAATCATTGAGCAAAACCTAATAGGCATCGGTGATGCCAAATATATAGAGCTAAATTAGGCACACTTTCCAAACTCATTACATGCTTGCCTTGACAAAATTTATGTTTGCGTTGAATTGTTCGCTCAAATTAATGACTATACTGTGAAACCAATATTCTTTCCTGATCACTGCCTGGTATGAATTTGCACCGAGGGAAAAAGCGGTCATCCTTTCGTCCTTAATGGGGTTTGTGGAAATTTCAAGAAAATCTCCTTTACGAAAAGGGGTTCACTAAACGCATTTCTTGTGTGTTGTCAACTGTTCTGGACCTCCCCAAACTTACCGTATTTTCGAATTGGGATATACTTAAACAGAACGTCGAGAAGTGGGGCTGTTGTATATTCGAGTATCCTGGAGTTTGAGCGGAAGAATGATCGACGAAATTTATTTAACATCCTGGAAACCTTATACGAACTTGAATATTTTAGCCCCGGGACTTACACGGAGGAAATTAACATTGCGGGGGTCAGGAAAGTTCTCTAACGCTGCAAATCAACAAACTGGTCTTTATAACAGCGATAAAACTGATAACAACGTAAAACGATGGCTCCGTTGAGACCACCCTGCTTCACCGTCGAACGCTGCCAGGCTCGGGCTGTTCTGTTCGAGCTCCGAGCTCAATCCCGTCGGTGCTGCTCGTGCCGCGCGCTTAAAATGTCATTAGCTCCTGACGTTGCGTGAGCCACCGCTCTAAGTCTCGCGTTTTGGCGTTACAAGGGCTCCCCCCTAACCGCTCATTCCCTCTGGAAGCGGATCCGCGTTAGCAAAGCGGCTGCGAAGGCGCTTGTATAAAGATCTATACAATTCATCGCGCACTTGATGTCATCGAGTGCGCGTCCGATTGCAGTGGATCTTTATAATACCGCGCTCGCAACCGCTTTGCGAACGCGGATCCGCTTCCAGTCTGAATCAGCGGTAAAGCAGTCGCTAGGGCGATGTTGTGCCCAAGAGACAGAGGTATGATGCTGACGCTCGGTGGCTCGTCAGGATAGTGCCGATAGCTGGCATGAAGGGGACCAATGTGTAGGGTGTAGGCCGGATGCGGACGACGGTTCAATGTGAGCAGGCTTTAGGCGGTCGACGCAGATGGTGTCATGCCGCCCATTCAAATTAAGGACGAAGTACTTGTCGCGCCTTCTGAGGACCCTGAAAGGGCCATTGTAAGGTTGTTGCAGAGGCTTCCTGACTGCGTCTCGACGCAAGAAAACATGTCTGGCCGAGGTTAACTCGTCGCATACGTACGTCGGATGACGGTCGTGATGCCTTGTCGATGTGGCCACGCAGGTTCCGCATAACTTCTCGAAGCTGGGTGGCATAGCTGAAAGGATCGGGCATGGTAGAAGTAGGAGACGTCACGAACATTTCTCTTGGGAGGGGAAGTGACTGCCCGTGGACTAGGTCTGCGGCAGTGCATTCCAACCCTGGCGAGAGTGTTGTGCGGAGGCCTAGAAGCACGATGCGAAGAAGTGTGCTCCTGTTGTTCGGGTCGTTGTGCGCTCTTTGTGCGGCCTTTAGGCTACGATGAAATCTTTCCACCAGGCCGTTAGCAGCGGGATGGTACGCTGGTGTTCGAATTCGGGAGGTCCCGATTAGAGTCATGATCTCGTTAACCAAACGAGATTCGAATTCTGCGCCTCTGTCGGTGGAAATAGATGACGGAACGCCACATCGTGAAATCCAACCACTGGCGACTGTCTTCGCAATGGTTTCTGCACGGATGTCCGTGACAGGGAAAACTTCTAGCCAGGGGGTGAATCTATCTATGCAAGTGAGCATGTAGATGGCTCCGTCGGATGGTGGCAAAGGACCGACGATGTCCACGTGGATGTTGCCAAAGCGAGCGGTGGGTGTCTGTACTGTGGCGAAAGGTGCAAAGGTATGTCGATGAATCTCAGACAGCTGAAAATGGAAACACGTGCGAGCCAATTTACGCACATCTTTGTACATCCCTTGCCAAACGAAGCGGTTGGCGATGAGGTGTTGGGTTGCCCGAACGCCGGGATGAGAAAGGTTGTGCAGTGAATTAAAAATGGATCGCCAAAACGTTGGATGTACTACCGGTCCGAGTGATCCCGTGGACATGTCAAAATTATTGTTGTGTCGCAGCCTGGCAGAAACACGTCACAAAGATATAGGTTGCTAGATGCGGAACGTAGCTTCGGTATATCTTTGTCGCCTTGCTGTGCTGCTGCTAGAGCAGCGGCATTCGTAGCGGTGGGAATGGCGTTGCAGCAAGGTATCCGTGAGGACGCATCAGCAGCCGAGTTGTCTGAGCCTTTTATGTGGCGGATGTCACTTGTGAACTCCGCAATAAATGAAAGGTGCCGAGTCTCTCGAGGAGAGAGACGGTTGCTGGTCGTTTGAAGTGCGTAAGTTATCGGCGTTAGGTCGGTGAGGCTGTGAAAGTGCCGACCCTCTAAATAATTCCAAAAATGTTTGATGGTGAGGTATATGCCTTGTAGTTCTCGTTCAAAAGTGCTTTACCGGAACTCGACTAACGCCAACTTCTTGGAAAAAAAACCAAGGGGCTGCCAGTCTCCGTCAGCGAACTGTTGCAGCACTCCTTCTTCAGTGACGTTCGAGGCATCCGTCATGATAGAGAGAGATGCACCCTCGAGCGCGGGCGCCAACATTGCGGGTTCTGCGACTGATGACTTGATGGTTAGGAATGCCTCCGCTGCCTCTGGATACCATGGTAGAAGTGTGGTGCCGCGCTGAGTTCCTTTAGGAGATCAGTCAGGGGTTGGAGGACAGTGGCGCAATGCGGCAGAAAACGCCGATAGAAATTCACGAGGCCAAGAAACTCGCAAAGCTTCCTGCGTAATGTAGGCGTTGGAAAGTTTTTGACTGCGTTGAATTTAGATCGAAGAGGGCGAACATTCTTGGAGTCTACTTTGTGGCCAAGAAAATCGAGTTGTGAAACGCCGAACTCGCACTTGGCCTCGTTGATGAATAGCCCGTATTCCGCCATGCGCTGGAAAAGAATCTCCAGGTGTTGGAGATCTTGCTCGATGTTAGCGCTGGGCACCAGAATGTCGTCGACATAGACAAAACAAACAGTAAGCTTACGGGTGACGCTGTCGACAAACCATCAAAATGTCTGGGCCGCCTTACGAAGGCTGAAAAGCGTCCTCACATACTGGAAACGTTTAAAAGGTGTTGTGATGGCTGTTTTCGGTATGTCACTTAGTTCTACGGGGATCTAATGGTACGCTTTGGTGGTGAACAACTTTTATTTGGAACCAGCAGTTGACCAGGTAAATTTTTGAAAAGATGGTTCCTTCCTTCAGGGACGCCGAGAAAGCCGCCGTTTATGGTAGGCGGTAGCGGTCTGGAACGGTGTAGTTGTTCAGAGCGCGATAGTCCCCGCAGGGTTACCAATCAAAATGGGTTTCTTTTACACCATATGGAGGGTTGATGCCCATAAACTGGACGATGGTCTGATGATGCCGTGTTCAAGCGTGCGCTCGGACTCGGCTTTCGCTATCTTGAACCGTTCGTCCAAGAGGCGTCGTGGACGAGCATGAGTGGGAGGCCCGGACGCTACGATGTGATGTGGCACGTCGTGCTTTACCGGTTGCAGAACGTTGGCGGGATGTGTGAGCGACGGGAACCGTTGGAGTAGGTCTTCAAACTTTGTATTGGTTGTAATGCAACGTTGTGGAAGTGGTGAGATAGATGCTCTGCCTTGGAGAGCTAGGTGAGTCGTGGACTCTACAAGGCGTAACCGTTGCATGTCCGCTAGCATGTTATAGTTGCGGAGAACATCTGCTCCAAGGATCGGGGCCGTCACGTCGGCAACCAGGAAAATTCATCTGAGTGTCTTCTCAAACCGATGTTCAGGGTGAGAGCTCGTTCACCATACATCGCATTGGCGGATTTGTTTGCGGCCTGCAAGGTGACTTTGGCGCGTTGGCGCTTGTTTGACATCGACGTCACGGGTAGGACGCTTACTGCGGCGTCGACTAAGAACCGAAGACCAGTATTCTTGTTTAGTATAAAAAAGAGAGGGCTGGCTTCGGAACCGGCACCAATCTCCGCGTCTAGTGGTTGGTTCCGGGTTTTTCCGAAGCTGTGCAAAGTGGAACGCATTTCTTTGTTTTCATGCCGAAAGTGCGATGGTACCCGTACGCACCTCGAGAGGGCGAGGGATGTCGGGGCCTACGCTGTCGGGAAGATCGCCTTGGTCGTTGGCCTGCTGGAATGCGATCGGTGAGAGCGGCGATCTGTGTAGAGAGTCGTCCGATCTCCCGGTGGAACTCCTCGCGAAGGTTGTTGGCGTCACATGGAGGTGTCAACGCTTCGGCCGAAGGAGTCGAGGGAAGCGATAGTCCGGACTGATTTTGGACGTGTGCGATGGTGGGCACTGCGATTTCCATGACAGAGTCCACGAACTTTCCAGATCCTCGAGGCTGAGTCCACCGGCAGCGGCGAGAACCATGCGGACACCTGTCGGGAGCTGTTGCGGAAAACGTTCCCGCAGCATCGCTATATCGAATGTCGGCGCCTTCTCGCCTAAAAGTTGCTGAAGGCGCCGCAGCAGTTGTGTTGGCTTGCAGTCGCCCAGCTCCTCTGATGTGAGGAGTTGTTGTAGTCCGCGTTGTACCGACGACGTGGTCCTCTGTATCAGCTCCGCCTTGAGGGTGTTGTAAGGGGAGTCTAACGGCGGTGTCAGGACCAGATCCTGAATTTCCGCTGCGATGTTCGGCGGAAGCGTTGCAAGAACTTGATGGAACTTCTGGGTTTGTGATGTTGTCCGGACCCTGAGGAACTGGCTCTTTACCGGGGCGAACCAGATCTGAGGGTCCGCTGGCTGGAATTGTGACTGTCGGAGGTGGAAAGCTGAAACCAACCAGTGGCGGAGTGGCGGGTTCACCAGACTGCTCCATGACGACTGGAATCGGTTGATAAGCTTGGCGCAGCGGGGTAAGGGCTTCAGAGGTTTGGCGTCCGTCAGGTCACCGATTTGTGGAGGTCAGAAAGGACGTCCGTCGATGCAAATCAACAAACTGATCTTTATAACCGCTATAAAACTGAAAAGAACAAAACCGGGCTCCGCTGAGACCACCCTGCTGCACTATCAACGCTGCCAGGCTTGTGCTGCTTAGGGTGCCTCAATGTCTTTCTGTTTAGGGTGATGCCACCCTTTGTGGTACCCGATGTCGACAGCACGCGCTCACGGGTAAAATACAAAGAAATCGACGAAAACAAAATGTCGCCATAGCACAGTCAGCGCTACAAACGCGTGCAGGGTCACGCTCTTTCACACACTTCGGAACAAAAAAGAAAAAAGAAAGTGTGGGACAAAATGGCGAGATGTCTCCACCTTAAGCGAAGCGCACATGAAGGCACCCTAGTGCTGCTCATTTCGAGCTCGGAGCTCGGTCCGGTCGGTGCTGCTCGTGCCGCGCGCTTAAAACGTTGTTAGCCCCTGACGTTGCGTGAGCCACAGCTCTAAAGGCCCGTTCACACGATGCATTTTTTTCGCGCATCTAGTGTCGCACAACGTAGTTTCGCGAAATGGTTGCGCCGTCTGAACGAGTTCGAAAAGAACGCGCGCATATAAAAAAAGTTGCACGCACACCTCCCTTCTGGAGCGAGCTTTTGCTGAAACTTTGCCGAGTCCTCTCAATCACTCTAAAGGCGCCGCCAATGGCCGCTCAGAAACACTCTCACGTGGCCTTTGAGGGGGAGCGAGCTGTTTGAGAAGACCACTTCACTGTCGGTATTGTAGCCGAGCCAAATCCAAAAAAAAAAAAACTGAAGCCACGAACGATGGATACTGCCGGCGCTTCCGCTAGCACGTCAAGCACCACTGAAGGAAATGTGAGTAGCATATCGGAAAAAAGTCTAGTGATGGTCGAAGACGTAATTGGTGATGATGATAATTCGCGTCTATTTTCAGTCATAATTAAGAAATAAAACCTTGAGAAAAGGAAACGAAAAGGGACGTACACAGTACCGTTTCAAAACCAGCACAGCGTACAGCTCTCATTTACTTCCACAACAGTCTTCTTCCTTGTCACCCTCCATCCAAATGATACATATTCAACAGTAAACAAAGTAAATGGCAGTAAATGACAATTCAACAATCAGAAAAAGACAGTTTGAGAGTAAATTAAGTAAATGGAAGTAAATGACCACTGTATGCTGTGCTGGTTTTAAGACGGTGGTGTGTATGTCCCATTTTGTTTTCTTGTCTTAAGGTTTTATTTCTTAATTATGATTTTTCACCAGCTTAGAATGTGGCGGAAGATGGAGAACACGACGCTGAATGGCTAATGGTGATGATGATGATGTTGGCTTTCAACTGAAGCGCCACTTTATGGTCAACACCCAAACTATTTTCGCGAGTCTGAACGTCATCGTTGTTGCACGTGAAGCGGTAGGTGTTAACGAGCACATTTCGCAAAACTTGAGTGTCGCGAAACTGTTGCGCGCCTAAAAGATGCATCGTGTAAACAATCCCTAACTGTCGCGCATAACCAAAGCACAGTTACAACGATTTGCCGAGCGCGCAGCTGGCCAAGTAGGAAGCGCGGCCGTGGCCTAACGATTATCGCGCTATCCCTCCACGCAGAAAGCCAGGGTTCGATTCCTGGCCGCGGGTACTCATTTTTGCTGACTCTAACGTGATGTTCTGGTGAATTCAAGAACCGTGTTCGAGCTAATTCGAGGTTAGAATGTTCTACACGGCGAAGCTTCTACGCTGATTGTTGCAGAAGCCCGCGCGTGTACAGAAGGGACTCTGCGTTGCAAACCGGAGCCAGTCTCGCCCGAGCGTTCGGCTCTGCTGTTACGCCGACTTCGACGCCCGCGAAGCTCTGCTGTTATCTTCTATTTCCTTCTTATTTTGGGCACAAGTTCGACCCATTAAAAGTGTCAGTTTCCTCGGTTTTTCCTAGTTTGACACATCTTCCATCGTGACAATATGATGCAGACAGGTATCGAAGAGCAGTTGTTCGTTCACAAACCGAACAGTTTACGCTCAAGGAATCCCTAAAGCGATGATCGCTGAATGATGAGAGAAGATATGCCCTGTCAAAAAAAAAATTCTAGCAATTGATAACGAAGTCACCACTGTGTTTGATAAACCGGTAATTTCGAACGTATTCTTTGACCACTACAAGAACCTTTTTGGCAAAGTGATATCAGAAGGGGGAACAAAAGGTGTAAAAGAATTACTGTTCAAATTACTAGTCCTTTCAGAAGAAGAAGAACTTTGATTTAAAGAGCGTTGACCGTTGGAGTCCGATATGCCATAAACTCGCTAAAGATAGATAAGACACCTGGTCGCTACGGACTCAGGGCAGAATTCTGTAAGAAATTTATTAAATCTTTATCTCCTATGCTGCTTGATGTCTTCCCCGTCGTATGCCAAGAAGAAATACTTCCGCCCAATTTTATTAAGGTCATACGGTCTTAATAGCTAAAAGGACAGATGAAGAAGTGCTGAAAAAGACTGAGAGCTACAGACCAATATCCTTAAGTAATGAAGACTAACAATGTTTGCAAAAATACTCACGGAAAGACTTGCGAAAAATTGGGAGGTGCTTTATCATTTCACCGAGAGAATTAGACGGCAAAATCAAGGGAAATATGAAGTAGATTACAAAATTCATAGTTCAAGCTCTGAATTATTTTGCTGCAATTTAAAATCTGACCCCAATATGAATACACTGCTCACCTTTTCTGACAAAATAAGCTGCAAGATTCAATCTGTAAATCTTCTACACCTGCGGTTCCCGGAAGCTTTATAATCTCCCGATCTATCCAAGAGTTCAATGAATCTGCCCCAATCTTCACATTCAGCCGTAGTCGGAGCCAAAGCCTCTTCACGTATTGGAAGGAACACCAAAACACCATGGACGGGTTGCTGCAGTTCTTTTATCTGCTGCATTACGGTGCTCTTCAACCGTTGCGCAGGAGCAGGAATGACAGAGTTTGGTGATCGGGTTTCTGTTAATGTGATTTCACAAGGAATCGTATGGCGGCCACTACCACCAACGAGATCGAAATAACTGCAAAAAGTTTCCCGGAAAGATATCGCTTTAGGAGAAAGGAAACCAAATTGCTATAACGAGCTTCGTACCCAAGTCAGCAGAATGGGAAATTTACGCGCTAACCAGTGAGCTACTGGGTACGCTTTGATTTATTCTTTTTTTATATTTTACTACCGGGTGTTTTTCAGCCTTGTTTGGCAAAACTACAAAAACCTGTATACACCTTTTGAAAACTGTTTGTGTCGGACTGTTGCAAAAAGTGCTCCCATGAAGTCTTCCTCCTACGGATGTCGTTTACTCTCCTGACAAAAGACTTCGCGTAGTGCCCGGGCATTGTTAATCAACACTTACTTTTCCCACAACACATTTGCAATTGTGATTGAAATTTAGCTCACTTTCAATTGCATTTAAAAAAATGAACCTTCTTTATTCTTGGGCCTTCAAAATTCACAAATACCATTTAAAGAGTTCCCCAAATATTTAGGTGAAAGGCTGTGTTGGGGATCAGTTGCCAGGAAATAAAAAAGTAAATACAAATGAGTAATGAACTCAATAAATATTTCCAGATCAACGTCTAAATACAAAATTGAAAGTTTGAGTAAAAAAAAAGAGAGACCCTAAGAAGGATGAAAACATATACGTGTTTCTGGAAAGCAATTATTAATATAATTTTGATCTTACACAGTAATTGAGAACCTGGAAACTCCCAAGAAATACATGAACGCACATAGGAACATTTGGATGTTCCCTCAGGCTAGAAGACTAATGAGAATAATAGAACTGCTGCTAACGATATGCAACGGATACGACACGAGACGCTACTCGCAGAGCGCAGGAGAAAGCAAAGAATTTGTTATGTACATACTTACACAGATATGAAACAGGGGCCTAACACTAGTGATGTTGATGATGACAATGTCCGATACATAACATGACAAGATGACCTGCAGTTTACGCGGTTAGTAAGATTTGCGATACCGCCTTTCACAAGCGCTTATTTTAACGAGGGTAGCAGCAGGTTTGGTAAGAGCGAGCCGCGGGCTGGGCTTCATTGGAAGTACTGCGGCCACCCACGCGACGATTGGAACACCTCTGCAGGACGAATTTGGCCCGCTGGCTGGAGTTTGAAGACCCGTGGCATTAAAGCTACAATAAAGAGTTAATGCTCGAAGTCGCTTTCATAACAGTAATCTAATTTGAATTTATTTGAGAATAAGACACTGGTTTTCCCCTTGAATATGTTTGAAAGGTACCACTGCCTACTGATAGATCGCACAAGTCGACATTGGACGTGAAAGTTCGGATTGATAGACCCCTGAAAAAATTATCCATTATTTTCGAAACAGAAGCGGTCGTGGTAGTTATATATTTTATCTAATTAAATTAATTGGAAACAATTATTTTCCGAGCATGTGTTCGGCTGTCATAACTTGAAATGTTGTTTTAGTAACGCGATATTTTCCTCCGGCCATAACACCTTAGAATAGATCGCGAGGTCCATCTCCAGTGAATGTTTTTATTCGAAGCTGCAACACGCAGTGTTGTTCTCTTCTTAGGACTACAATGTGAATACTATTTACAGCTCTATTCCATTTCACATTGTCCGACCACAGCCTGCGCGACTATCCGAAGGAGCAAAAGCCTAAAGTAAATAGTCTCTGCTTTTTCATTCTCCCTCTCCACTACAGGCAATGGTTATTTCTCGCGTAATTTCAACCACTGATTGTCTACATTATGTTCCTACAATTTATATTACAAACAGACCTTACGCTTCACTGTAATATTTTAAGGCTGTCCACTCGGGTTTTAAGTGTAGAGACGTGGAAAAAGAGACTCGAAACAACATCTTCTCGCACACAGCCGGTTTCCTGCACAACTGATCGGCGAACAATGCACACTCGCAAAATGATGAAAATAAGCAACACAACTTGGCACATTCGTGTTTTTGTATCTTGCATCACCGCTGCCCAAAACTTAAAAGTCAAATTCGGGGTTTTTTTGTGCCAAACCTACGTCGGGCATCTGGCACGCCCCAGGGAGGACTCAGGATTAATTTGGAGCACCTGGGGATCTTTTGACGTGCAACCGAAAGCTCGGTTAAACGGCGCCTCCTCCGCAATAAGCGTCCGTCAGCTTGCGGGCACCTCGGCCGGGACTGGAACCAGCCACATGCGGATCCGTCGGCCAGCGCTCTCGCCTCGAAGCCACCTTGGAGGTGCCTCACCGCTGCAACAAAGTGCGAAGTGTAATGGTACGCAGGATTTATTGAGATGTGAATTCCAATAACAATGGATTCCTACACGAAGTAAATGTACAATTCCATAGGAGCGAGGAGTGCACCCTAAAACCTAACAAAAAATACACGCATTTTTTTATCTAAGCTGTTTATGGTTTGTCTTTCGTAGAGTTTCCATATGCGTCGAAAAAAAGACTACGCTCACACAGGCGAATGCGATTCGCGCCCACACCTTGCCCGCATAAAATATTCGAAGTAAATAACCAAAATAAAGCGTTGACGAACGCGTATGCAAGATGCTATTTGTTTTAGACTTTCGCTTTAGAACAGTTACTGCTGCAGACACAGGCACGTGCGGTGCGTCGAACACCATTCCCGGCATTCTCCTTGATGCTCGGGTAATTTAGAGATAGGTTTGTTCCGTACATTAGTTATCAAATATAGGCTCCATTTTTAAGATCAGTAAACTCTCAGGTAGATTGTAAAGTTTTCTCAAATATTTGCCGCTGTGCGACCCGCGTCGGACATGTGTACGCTCACACCGCCCTCTCTTTGTCATCGTTCCAAGCCACTTGCGTGCCTAGTTTCCCCTCCTTCCGCCCTTACGGGGTGGCGGTCCCCAAGCGCGTGTCTACTTTCCGCTGGGTGGTGATCCCGTCGCGCGGCTTAAGTTCTCTCGGGCTCCTCGGGGCGGTGTTAGACGTCCATGCGATATAATGACCACCACTTAAGACATCAATAAATGTGTGTGCGAAACTTTAGCCACGCTGACAACCGATCAAGACAATAAATATGTTCGAACCTTTGTTCGAAATTCTGTGTAACGTCTGTGTCGTATGGTAAACAGATTCGCTGGTTGTCCCCCTTCACAGAGTGGAATGGATCCAGATTTTTTTTTATTCTCACTCACGTGATCAGTGGTACACATATGTTTTATACATCTTTACTTTATACAGGATGACACGTCTTTAAGAAACTGAACCTTAAGAACACATATCTATATTTATTTTTATATTTAACAAAATTGTGAAATTTTCAAAAATCGATCGTTCTGGCACTTTTGCGTTTGAAGCATCCTACGAAGTCAATTATAAGTAAACTCTTTTATGCCCCCTGTCTTTTGAATTTAACCCGCGAAAAAAACATATCAAAACGATTGATATAAGTTAATTCGTTCAGTAACTACAGCGAATTAGAAAAACAAGAATTTGTGCTTTCTTCTTAATTTTTATGTTTCTGCTTTCCCCAAGATGGCGCTCGCAGTTCATGAAGACGTAGTACTGTAGTTCGGCAGCCAGTTCGCCGCTGTTGTCCAGCCAGGACCTGTCACTTGGTCATACGTCGCACCCCTCGCTTTGCAACGTCCCTTTCTGAGTTGTAAACGTTACTAAAAAAGGAATGAAGTTTCGTTTCCGTCTTAAATAATCTCAATTGATTCAATAGGTTTAGAAGACTTGACTACAGTTTATACGAACTTAAGCATTATATGTAGATGATGCAAAGTTTCACGTGTCAATACGTCACACAAGTAAAAATATCCGACCACATCCCTTTCATAATATTTTCAAAACAACGTGAAAGCTTGTATTTTATTCTATCCTTGTTCCCTTTTTTGTCGCATTACAGTTGTTTTTGCGCCACGTTCGACTGTACTCTGGAATTTAAACGTAAGCTCAGAGACACGACACGGCACTCGAACACAAGAAAAAATATATCAGATCTAGTTGTTGAGCACTGTGCTCTCGCATTCTCACCGGGTATACATAACGTGCTGGCATTTGTCGCAAAAATGCGGGAGTTATATTAGTTTGATGGACGCCATAACATAGGAGGTGTCTCGACAAATGTTTACGCGGAAGTATGAAACGCAGTGAAATAGTCCGTCATTTGAAACAACCTAAAACAGCTTTTGTATCTCGCTTCGCATTTCAAATGGGTACTCATGATGAGTGGTGATCTTCAAAATAGTTAACAATATTGATTATAAGTGTAAAGAATGAAAACAAAAATGTGGTTCAGAACGACTATATTTATTTCCAGTAATTAAAGAACATTGAAAAAGTGGGCGTACTATATAAATCAGGAGCGCGATTTTAGAGGTTTCATCCAAACACATGTACAAAGGTTGCAATCGCGAGTCAGCGTGCGAAGCGCCCTTCACACACGGCCAACCTAACATCTTATTTGAGCGTAGCGATTTTTGTAGACTACAAAGAGACAGCAATTTTTTTATTCTGACATTCGAGGAAAAGTTATTTAACCCATAGTTTCAGTCCACCTAAATTTGCCTACAGAACCGACCGTGCAAGGGAAAATTGGTAAACATTATTAGTCAACATGATTCCGTCAAACGCACAATTTACCAACCGACGGTCGCGCGCCTTCAACAATTTCCAAAAAAGTCTTTTCTGCGCCCCTTCAACACACTTTAAGCAGAGCCCTATCTGCGTAAGGATCTACATCTTCACTCAAAGTGTAGAACTGAGCGAAAAATGCGAAACTAATTTGCAGTCGCTCGAGCAAAGTACGAGCAACACTTGTAAGCCACTGGAGATAAAAGGGAATCAAACTTTTAATCTTACTCTTTTGGAAAATCATGCGGAAGCTATCCCGCAACTACACAGAGCCAAAACCACCAATTGTTATAACCGCGAATGAAGAGGTTGCGTGCGATCAAACGGAAAACAGGAAAGCCTTCGAGTAGTGTTCACTTGCGCACGCGACTGTTTGTTGAATAATAACATCTTAGAGCTCGGTAATTTTATATTTGTGCTAACTGGCCCTTAATACAAAAAAAAAAGAGATACCTCCAAACTCTCGCAATCGAATTTAAGGCACCCTATCTCCGAGCAACTACAAGGGCCACCCGCACGACCGCACAGCGCAGAGGCTGTTGCAATTTCGGCCCCCTCGGAATGCGCGCGGTGGCCGAAGATGCCCGTCATGAAGCCCTCGCGGCTTCCCTGCGAGCACGCTCAGCTGCACGGTTGACGCCGCACTGTAATTCACACCAAACAGCATACGCGCGCAAGAGGGAGAATATTCACCGCAACACGTTTCACGTGGGTATTTTTTATATAAAACGCATGTCGGAGTCCGCAGACAGGCTCGCACCACTCGCACAATTCTAGTTGAGTCGGTTAGCGGCTTAAAAATTGCGCAACTGAGCCCCCACACGCTGCGCGCTATTTGTAATTTCAAAAGGAAAAAAAAGAAAGAAAGAAAGGCAGGTTCCACGCGCTATGTTCAGATTCATTCTATTTAGAGTTTTACTTGATTGGAAGTTGAATTTATTGACCAGAGTTGGTTCTTATGTTCTGAATTCTTCACTTTTGTTTACTAATGGCGTGTGCACTCAGGCAATCTGTTTGTGTGGTGTAAAGTAAATTTTTATGTATCTACTGTAAAAGTGTGAAATAGTATACTTGGTCAGCCTGAAAGAATTTATATGACGAAGAGTGGCT
Organism: Ixodes scapularis; assembly: GCF_016920785.2. Lineage (NCBI taxonomy): Eukaryota > Metazoa > Arthropoda > Arachnida > Ixodida > Ixodidae > Ixodes > Ixodes scapularis. Next base: position 75,603,556 of record NW_024609883.1, read on the forward strand.
GTCTCGTACTTCTCACACGCAGTCGGGTTAATGCATCAGGGAACGACAAACAGTAGAGTCTCACAGATGAGAGAAGATAAGGAAAACATTGCCCTTGGCGTTACCATTCAGTATACCTTCCCAGAAATGTAATTAAGAATTGCACATAGGGCATCGCACCTTACCTTACCTTCTAGAAATGTATAGTTATTGACACCCACACTTTAAGGCGTTCACCGCCACGTTGTACATAGTGCTTGGTTACCCGTTTTTTTCTCCGTCTCAGCCTATAAAGTGGAAAGTTTTGCAGTCAGCTGGAGTGCATGCTTCTTCTCGAAACAGTAGAATTGGAAGCCCGGCTCAAATATCGAACATTGGGAAACTCTTTCAGATGTACCGGAGGAGTGGAGAAGGCGAAACGAATATTTCTCACATGACCAGCTGCGAACAGCGCTAAAAGACGTTGGACCGGGACGAGGAAAGACACAAACAGAGCGCTGCCTGTATGTTTCTCAAAATTGTTGTTACTTTTGCGTAATTTGTTTGCGAACATTTCAACAGCAAAGTTTCCTAAAAAATTTGAATATTTGCGCTCTTCACTGTTTTCGTTCGTTGGCAAAATAAAGATAATTTGCAAACAGACCCCAGCCCCTACGCCGCCCCCCTCCCCCACAGAGCTAAACCTAACCCAGGCAGCACATAAAAGTGAAGAAAACGACGCAAGAACGTCGAAGACGTCTGTGACGTGACGTCGTACAACGTCGAAGGTCCGGACGTTACCTTCCTTGGACGTCGATGAAACCTTTAAATGTCCGCGAGAAAAGGTGCACAGAAGGTTGAGAAACCGTTTCCAAAGACGTTTGCCATACGTCACAGGCACGTCTCAATGGGCCGTTGCATCTTCCGTCGACGTTTATGATACGTAAGTTTTTGACATCCGGACTAACAACGACATTCATAGAACATCGAGAAACCATTCCAAATTACGTTCCCTAGGCGTCGTGCAGAAGACGCTGTGTCCACACACACCGCCCCCCTCACTAAAAAAAATACTTTTTGAGTATTATTGCGAAGGCAAGTTGCTCTCATGCAAGTACGAAGGAAGTAACTAAATCACAGGTTTGGTACGAACTGTTTATTTTAGCATTTTCAGACACGAAATGCAGTTCGGAGCGACGCCAGAAGACGTCCCTGGATGTGCCAGCCTGAAGTATATAAAACAAAGTCACGTGAAGAAATCAACAAGGGTCTATGCCACGCTGCGCGGAATGTTCCACCACTTACTTTGCTCTTCTGATTAATCCGCTGACGGGCGTGCTTTACCCACCCCATCGCACATCGCTGGTACTCTCGCTGCGAGCACGGGAATGGTTTCAGAAGTGGGATCTCGTCCACTGGGCATTCTTGACTGGGATCGTTGCAGGCGTCTGAAGGGAGTTGATGGAAGACTGGACTTTACGCGCCATTATCTGCACTGCCCCTTCTTTTCTGAGAGGCGTCATTTATATCCTCACAGGCACCTTGATCCCAGCAGTAATACGATTCAACGTGTGAAGCGTCATGGCCTCGAAAAAGGTCCACGAGCCGTGACTCAACACGACGGGGTCTTCGGCATTCACCAACTTCTTAATAGGGGCGACTCAGTCTGGACAGCATTATAGAGAAATCGAATCGCAGCACTTCCATTGTATACAGACTAGAAACAAATCACGGCGACAAAGAGCCCGCCTCGTAGGCCCCGTAGACGTCACGGCCGGTGCTATTGACTGACTTTAGGAAAAAGCTGGACCGGGTGATACGCAGAGCTGTTCTCTCTGGGCCAACATAGAATTCAGTGAATTATATTCGGAACGAATATACGTGCCCCCGTAATTAACGCTTATCGATTGTTCCTCGCCACTATCTTCCCCTACATTTCTCTCTCGCCCTCTTGCCGATTTTCCTGACACATCGCATGGGGCACTATTGAAATATTACTGGCATCTCTTCTGCCTGCCTTTCCCCCTCTCTCTTGCGTGGCGTTGGCGCCGGCTGTTATTTTTTTATTTTTTTGCCGACCCGGAGGTGCGGGTTGGACTTGAACGCTATTTAGACCATCATCCGGGCCATTCAAAACTTGGCATCACGAGTGCCAATCTACTAAAATTGTTAACAGTATCTACCGGATTTCGTCATTGCCAGGCATTTTATTTTTTGGAGTAGTGTTCAGAAATGCGCAAGTGTGCAACAAAATTGTGCTCCTATATAGTGCTTGCCGGCATGCGATTTTTGTTTGGGTACATCATCAGTGCCAAAGAAAGCAAGATCTGTTTGACAGTCACGTAGCAAGACTGGGCCTCGATTTACTGAAAACGCTAATGTCCTGGAAGTTGGTGTTGTGGATGAACTGTGATGTTGATGTGAATTTCGTGGTTCTGCGTAAGTCAGCATGGGCACTAAAACACGAAAATAAATTGCTTAACATTAAAACAATGCCAGGTGGTCGCGGAGCAGTATGGATGCTCCTAGGAAATGATGCATGCCCGAAATCACCTGGAGAGGGGATAGTGTAGCGACGCGCCCGTGGCGACGCGCCCGTGGTGACGCGCCCGAGGCGACGCTTGCACAAAACAAGAATGGCACAATTCAATCCGTTTTAAACGCCATGGGCTTGACTTCGCAAATTAAAATTGTAACAATCGTTTACCAATCCATAAACAAAACCAGCACATGTAAAAAGAAGGATATTCCTAACATGCCTTCATATTATTTTTTTCGTCAGTGTATATTCAGTTTTGTATATGCCCTCACTAGCGTAATCCCATTTGTAACTAATAGTATCTTGAAATAAAAAGATTAATTTATAAATAAACAATGTCCTCAAGCTCTCAAAAATTAAGGTTTGCTTGCGGCTTTTGAGCAGTGTAACCTTGACGACAGCTGTCATTAAGCGTTTAAGAGTGAACGCGTATTATACGTGATTCTGCGCCTGGAGACGGAGCTGCCAAAGCTAAAAAAAACGCAAAACAAAGGTCGTGGCATGACATCGCCAGGTCGTCAATGACAGGTCAAAAATGGAGCGTAATTTAAATATGTCCTCAGCATTGAACAAAACGTGAGTGGTCGACGTTGGCAGTAAGTCCTGTATGACGTTTACGGCAGTTAGGTGTGAACGCGACTTTGGTGGAACGTCACTGACGGGACAGTAATGTAACGTAACTATGGATTTTATTGTAACGTCGAAGAAACGTGAGTGTTGGACGCAGCTAAACGTCTTGTCTTGACGTCGTGGCGAAGATGACGACGTAGAAGTTAAAACATGACGTCGCCAGGACGTCATGGACAGGACGATAATACAACGAAATTTATGAACTTCACTTCAACATCAAAGAAAGGTGAGCATTGGACGTTGCCTGAACGTCGTGCGTCGACGTCGTGGGAACGTTGGCGACGTTTGAGTTGAAATACAACGTCGTCACAACGTCACTGATTGGACTCTTATGAAATGTGACATAAGGACGTCACCTCAACATCGAAAAGACGTGATCGAAGTCATGCAGGACGTCACGGACGTCAGTGGGCTTTTCTCGTCGTTTCCACGACGTTTTGTTCTGCCTGGAAAGCTTGGGCTTGGCGCGGCATGGGCTCACTGAGCACCGCGGCCTCTTCGCCAACCCAGCCTGTACTCCTTCAACTTTCCGAAGCTCACCATGGCCGAGGAACCGCACACAACCCCTCTGAAACTAACGAAGACGCATCGGTGATTCTCGCCGAACATCGCTACACAAAACCGGCATTGCAGAGTCGGCCGACGGTTAAGCACAACCGCCGATGTGCTGCGGACACGACCCGACACCTGACGACCAAGAAGACACCCCCTCGAAGAGATCAAGTCCGAAGGTGCAAATCTACCCCGAGCTTAACTCAACCACCACGATGACCTTTTTCCGGGACACGGGAAAGGCACGCACAGCCAGACGTGGGCGGGCGAACCCGCATGGCTCGGGGAAAGTGGTGACGCCATTCACCAAACCCTCCTTTAACAGGTGCACCCTGCGGGGAATTCTACAAGGAATCATAATCAAATGAAAATCAGAGATAAAGATCCACCACTCATAGCAGGCTACCACAGACCCGCAAAAACAGCAAAAGCAGCCTAGAAAATGAGCAACTAGGCTGCCTTTACAGTCGTTCTCTCTTGTTATATGGGAGTCATTTACATTGTTGGTATATTGTTGTGTACGAGTAATTTTATTGTATTTTTTGCACTCGGTCCTCTAAACAAACCACAGTCAAAACGATTTAAAAAATCGCAAGCCATTTTTTAAAGGTCGTACTTTTTCCCCATAATCTGCAAAGAAACGAAAGCGACTGCTGTAGCAGAGTCGCGCAATGCGGGGGGAATGGTGCCGTCCCGTGCCTGAGGACGGAGGTGCGACGTGGTTAGTTCTCATAGTGATCCGTGAAGTACATCGTCAAGCGGACGTTTCTAAAACCGTTCAAAATTACGCGTAGCAAATGGCCCTAGTCAAACTGGGATTTCGCCTAACGCGAGGAATGTTTGGAGACTACTGCTTCGAGCAACCGCCAGGAAGATGTTCCCTTCGTCGCGCCATTTTTGGCGGGACGCTAGGGCTGCCATCTTCGCGGCACGGCCTGTGGGAAGTGCCGACTTCCCTTGCGGCATGAGGGAAGAGAAAAAGGGTTTTCCTATGGCGGCGTCGGCAACCAACGAGCTCCGAACTTCTACGGTGTCGCCTTTACAGAAATCGCTTGAGTAGAAGGAAAACAAACTGCCCTAACGAACTTCGCACCCAATTCAGCGGTATGGGAAACCGACGCGCTAACGAGTTCGCTACTAGGGAATTTTTAATTTTTGTTATGTTTTACAATTGGGGGTGTTTGAGCACTGCTTGGCAAAAAGAGCAATGTGCTCCCATAAAGGTTTCTTCCTACGAATGCACTTTATTCTCCTGAAGAAAGAGCTCCTCTATATCCCGGGCGTTCTTAATCAACACTTACTTTTCCCACGACTGAGTTCCAAATTCAATTGAAGTTAAACACAATTTCAGTCGCATTTGAAAAAGAAAGACGTTCTTTATTCTTGAGACCTCTTTTTGCACGAATACCGTTTAAGGGGTCTCCACATATGGCTGAAATGCTGGATCGGGGATCTCTTGCGAGGAAATAAATAAGTAAATATAAATGAGAAATGAACTTCGTAAATAATTCAAGATCAGCGATGAAAGGAAAAGAAAAAAAAAATGAAAGTTAGAGTAAAATAAAAAGAGACTCTAAGGATGATGAGAAGACATTTTATTTTAAAAATCAATATTTATTTAATAGATGTCAAATAGATAACTTAGATTTACCTAATAGATAAATATTGCTTTTCAAACTAAAATATGTCTTTTCATCATCCTTAGAGACCCTTTTTGTTTTACTCGTAACCTTCTTTTTATTGTATTTAGCCGCTGATCTAGGATTATTTATTTAGTTTGTTTGTGAAATATATTTATATATTTTTTTCCAGGCAACAGATCCCTCACACAGCAATTCAGAACCAGAAAATTCACAAGGCATAAATCAAAGCGCATATAAAATTTTTCATGTCCGATCAGGGCAGACGTCAAATGCAAATGACAGAACTGACGCTGACGATGTGCAAAGGATACCACATAAGACACTACGCGCAATGTGCATGGAAGAAAGTAAACATATTGTAACATTCATAGTAACACAGATATGAAAGAAGGGAGTAAGAATTGTGATGATGGTGATGGCAATCTGCAATAAATAATATGAGAGGGAAGACGCCTTATTGATAGGCAGATTTCTCTCGATTTGTCTGGTATCGTCGTTTACGCGCTTAGTAAGCTTTGCGACGCCGTCTTTTTACGCGCGCTAATTTTTGCCCCGGTAGCAGCGGTCCTGCTGGAAGCGAGCCGCGGGCTGGGCTTCATTGGATGTACTGCGGCCAACCACGGGCCGGTTGGAAGACCGCAGCGGGTCGAATTTGGCGCACTGGCCGCAGTTTGGAGACACCTGGCGTTTAAGCTACAATAAAGAGTTTATGCTGGAAGTCGCTTTCCTAACGGTAATCTAATTTAAATTCCTTTGAAAATAACACACTGCATTCCCTCTTAAAAGGTTTTTGAAAGAGGCCACTGGCTAGTGATAGATAGCGTAAGTCGATATTAGACGTGGAAGTTGGGATTAATAGCCCCTTGAAAAATGATCCTTTATTTCGGAAACCCAAGCTTTCGTGGTAGTTGTATTTTTGAGCTAAATGAAGGAAATGGAAACAATTATTTTATGTGCATGTGTCCAGCTGTCATAACTTGAAGCGTTTTTTTTTTTTGGTAACGGGATATTCCTCCGGCCATGAGGCCCAGGAATAGATCGCGAAGTCCACCTCCAGTGATTGTTTTTATACGAATGGTAAACACAACGTATTATTTTGTGTCTGAACTACGATGTGAATATTATTTGCAGCTCTGTTCAATTACACATTGCCCGACCACAGCCAACGAGGCTCTCCGATGGAGCAACTCCTAAAGTAAATAGTCATGGCTGTTGTCATTCTTTGTGTCCAGAAGGAAGCTCAGTGTCACTATGGTGCCCGGAACACGTCTTGTACTAATGTGTTTACCGCGCACAAACTAGTGGTCACTTGATTTTCGCCTCATGACGTCATGCAAGTGTCTTGCTGTCGAGTCGGGACCCTGCAGACGTCCCGACAGCGGTGGCGGATGTGGCAGTCGCCTGTTCTGCTGAAGGTCGCTGTGTGGCAGCCCACGGAAGCTTCGGCAGCCAGAAGTTGGGACGCCGTGACGACAGCGACACTCGCGTTCGCTTGTGCAACTCGCAGTTTCTCGTTAGCATTTCTGTGACCAACCGCTAGGATCGCGACATGCAGCAGCATGACGCTTTGGCTTCTGTGACGTCATTTGTTGCCACTTGGGGACCACTTTTCATGTATGGGCAGTAGAGACCGTTAAACACACCAGTCGAAGACGCGCTCGAGGCGCCATAGTCTCGCGGCGCATTCAGTACGCATGATTGTTTTAGCTGGTACACGCACATAGATGACCAGCGTCATGACGATACACTTGTGGTGCTACATAATAGGCTGCGGCGGATCGTAGCCCTGAGCGAGGCTTCACTTAATATGAAACTGAGAATAACTAACGACTAAGGACGCCCAGCTAGGTATCATGCTTTTGCTTACTAACTTCTAGTCGACTTCAAAAAATTTTAATTAAATAAACATCTTTATCAGTGTGCGATAGTATATTTTGTGTATGTAGGGTCATTTCGCCCTCTCCACTAAAGGCAATGGTTACTTCACGCCTAATGTCAATCACTGATTGGCGACAATATGTTCCTACAATTTACATTACAAACAGATTTTACATTTCACTGTAGTATTTTAAGGCTGTCCACTCGGGTTTTAAGTGTAGAGACGTGGAAACGAGACGGTCGAAACAACATGTTCTCATACACAGCCGGTTTCCTGCACAACCGTTCAACAAACAATGCACACTCGTAAAAATAACGAAAATAAGAAGAAATCCTTGGCACATCCGTGTTTTTGTATCTTGTCTCACCGCTGCAACGAAGATCGAAGTGTTATTGTACGCAGACTTTATTGGGATGTGAATCCCAATAACAATGCATTCCTACAGGAAGTACATCTACAATGCTATAGGAGCGACGGAGCGCGCCCATAAACCTAACAAAAAATACATGAATTTTTTTAGCGAAGCTGTTTATGGTTTGTGTTTCGTAGAGTTTTCACATGCTTCAACAAAACCCTTACGCTAGCTCAGGCGAACGCGCCTCGCGCGCACACCTTGCCCGCATAAAATATTCGAAGTATATAACTAAAATGAAGCGTTGACGAACGCTCCTGCAAGATGCTATTTGTTTTAGACTTTTCCTTTAAAACAGTTATTGCTGCAGACACAGGCACGTGCGGCGCGTCGAACACCATTCCCGGCATTCTCCTTGATGCTTGGGTAATTTAGAGATAGGACTGTTTCGTACATTAGTTATCAAACATAGGCACCATTTTTAAGATCAGTAGACTCTCAGGTAGATAGTAAAGTTTTCTCAAAGATTTGCCGAACTAGAGTACTACTGCTTGCCCCGTCTTTCAGCTTTTTTTTATTTGTTCCTAATAACAGACAGGTAGCGGCTGGGCAACAGCGTCGAACTATTTGCCGAACTAGAGTACTACTACAGTGGCTTAAAGGGGTTAGTGTAGTTACCGCGTAGCCTCCACCATGCATCGGGAACGGCCGCTCCTTGGAAGACGTTGTAGGTGGCGCTTCGATCCGCAGCTTCGTTAGGGTGCCTCCATCGGCCGGCTGATAGAGGCGCCCTAACAGGCTTCATAACTAATATAAATACCTCAATAACAATTATTTGTTTCCAGTGGACTTCCAAGGACATGGTTCGTGTTCGTAGGTGAATAAAAATGTGAAACTAGGAGACGACAGTGTAGTCGACAGCTGCGAATCGGCCGGAGCTGGCCGGAGCCAAGCTGGCCAAGCGACCAAGCCGGAGCCATAGCCGGAACGACGGTGCTGCAAGCGCCAGCGCCACCCGCGGCCGTCTTCCAACGCTGTGCCGCTTCTCCCGTTTTGTTCGTTCCACTACCCCTTTAAGCCACTGTAGTACTACGTCTTCATGAACTGCGATCGCATTATCGGGGAAAGCAGAAACATAGAAATGAAGAAACACGCACTATTTTTTTTTTCTAATTCGCTGTAGTTGCTGAACGAATCAACTTATATCAATAGTTTTGATATGATACTATTGCGGGTTAAATTTCAAGACACGGGGCGGAAAAGCTTATAATTAACTTTGTAGCATGTCTTCAAACGCAAAAATGTCAAAACAATTGGAAATTTCACAATTTTGTTTAATATAAAAAAATTATAGGTAGGTATTCCCTCCGTAATCCCTCCGTCGGTTCAGTATTCACTTTACGTGGATGATTTACAAATTTCAGTTTCCTCCTGTAACCTCTCGGTCTGTGAACGCAGGGTTCAGCTAGGCATCAAGAAGCTTACTGAGTGGGCTGACAGTAATGGGTTTAAGTACTCTCCTGAAAAGACTGCATGTGTTTGCTTCACCCGCAAACGTGGAATCCTTCTTGAACCATCCCTAATAATCTACAATAGTAATGTTTGTGTCCACCTCAGCACAAATGTTTGGGTCTTACGTTCGATAGTAAACTAAATTTTAATGCTCATGTAAAAAGCCTGACACTGAAAGCTCACAACTCTCTCTATATCCTTAAAGTTCTCTCTCACCGGTTTTGGGGCTCGGATCGATTGTGCTTCCTGCGAATCTATCGCTCTTTGGTGCGCTCCCGATTGGACTATGGCTGCTTTGTTTATGGGTCTGCCAGGCAATCTGTGCTCAAGATGTTGTATCCCGTTCATCACCTTGGGCTTCGTTTGCTACGGGTGCGTTTCGTACGTCCCCTGTGCCCAGTTTGTATGCAGAGGCTAATGAGTGTTGCCTCGAAAGACGCAGATTCACATTGGGCATGATGTACTCTCTTCGTATCCGATCTGTCCTCCAGCACCCCACTCGAGAAGTTGTTCAAGAAACACGCTCGGAACGACTTTTTCTCGCAAAACCTAGCGTGATCCCTCCATTCAGTATGCGATTGAAAACCTTGGCCGAGTCTGTCGGATTAGACGTGGCATCCCAGGTAATCAAATCCCCTGGCATCATAGCACCTTGGGAGCCCCCTGACATACACTGCAACCTGCCTCTTGCACAGTATAACAAGAAAAGCACTCCAAGTTTGGTGGTTCTGCAGGACTTTCAAGAAATTGCTCAATTGTATGACGATTATACAAAGTTCTATACCGATGGAACAAAATCTAAGACCTTTGTTGGGTGCTCTGTCATTGGCTCTTCAGTGGAAGTTGTAAGGCGGATAAATACTGTTGCTACCATTCTCACAGCGGAGCTGTATGGTTTCCTGTTGGCTACAAAACACATAGCCCGTCACACTATACCTCTTGCAGTGGTTTTCACTGACTCTCTTAGTGCCTTACGAGCCATCTCTTCACTGCTGCCTACAAGGAACGCCCTTGTTGTTAAAGTTCAGAGGAAAATTATTGTGGCAGCTAGAAAGCATTGCACCATTGTCTTTTGTCGGATTCCCAGCCATGTTGGTATCCCAGGCAATGAGGCAGCCGACCGTGCTGCGTGCACATGCGTTAGCAGAGAGGTAGATATTAAAAGGATCCCTTACAAGGACTATCGCACTTTTGTAAAGTCTCGCATACGAGCACAATGGCAAGTCGAGTGGAATGAGGAGATCTACAACAAGCTGCATCTCGTTAAGCCAGACCTGGAAAATGGGCGAGCGCCCGGCACCAGGAACGCTTTTATGAAGTAGTACTGTGTCGCTTGCGCATTGGCCACACTCATCTGACTCATGGCTACCTGCTCCATGGGAGCATGCCCCTTTGCGTGAACAGTTTGACAAACCTCTAAGTGTTCTCCATTTTCTAATTGAGTGCCCTTTCTATGTACGGGAACGCCGATCTCACTTCGCACGGTTATACAGAAAACACATTCCCTAACACCCAATGCTGTCATTGGGTGATGAACCATTCGTAACTTACAAGCAGGTTTTTATGTTTTTAGAAGCTATTGGTCTTCTACATCGACTGTGAACTTCAAAGCTTTTCACTCATGTCCAGTTTTGTTTGTGACATTATCCGATTCATGTCTTATTCCTTTGCTTTTAACCCTGACCACTAGAGTCCTTTCTTCTCGCTTACCCTCAATGCAATAGTTTCCTTCTTTGGCACTCTTTGGCCTTAGCAGCCCTATCATAAAAGCCCAATCCAATTCAAACCCTATAAGCGATTCTTAATCACCTTTCTGGGAAGGTATACTGAATGGTAAAGTCAAGGGCAATTTTTTCCTTATCTCTTCTGTTCTGCGAGACTGACCTGTTTGCCGTTTCCTGAAGCAATGACCCGGCTGCGTGTGAGAAGTCTGAGACAGCCACTCTTCGTCATATGATATTTTTCAGGCTGACCAAGTATACTTTTTCACACTTTTATATTAGACACATACAAATTTACTTTACACCCCACCAACAGATAGCCTGAGTGCACACGCCATTAGTAAACAAATGTGAAGAATTCAGGCCATAATAACCAACTCTGGTCAATAAAAGTCAACTTTCTGTCAAATAAGACTCTACATGGAATGAATCTGACCATGGCGCGTGGAACCTCCCTTTCTTCCTTTTTTTTCTTTTCGAGATTACAAATAGCGCGCAGCGTGTGGGGGCTCATTTGCGCCAATTTTAAGCAGCTCACCGACTCAACCAGATTTGTGCGAGTGGTGCGAGCCGGTCCGCAAACTCAGACATGCTTTTTATTAAAAAAAATACACACCTGAAATGTGTTGCGGCGAACATTGTCCATCTTGCGCGCGTATGCTGTCGGGTGAGGATTACAGTGCGGCGTGAACCGTGCACGTGAGCGCGCGCGCAGGGAAGGTGCGAGGGCTTTATGACGGCCATCTTTGGCCACCGCGCCCATCCCGAGGGGGCCGAGATTGCAACGGCCTCTGCGCTGTGCGGTCGTGCGGGTGGCACTTGTAGTTGCTCGTAGATAGGGTGCCTGAAATTTGATTGCGAGAGTGTGGAGGTATCCTTTTTTGTATTAAGGGCCAGTTAGCACTAAAATAAAATTACCGAGCTCTAAGATGTTAATATTCAACAGAGTCGCGTACGTAAGAGAACACTACTCGAAGGCTTTCCTTTTTTCCGGTTGATCGCACGCGACCTCTGCATTCGCGGTTATAACAATTGCTGGCTTTGGCTGTCTGTACTTGCAGGATAGCTTCCGCATGATATTCCGAAAGAGTAAGATTAAAAGTTTGATTACCTTTTATCTCCAGTGGCTTACAAGTATCACTCGTACTTTGCGCGAGCGACTGCAAATTAGTTTCGCATTTTTCGCTCAGTTCTACACTTTGAATGAAGATGTAGATCCTTACGCAGATATGGCTCTCTTTGAAGTTTTTGAAGGGGCACGGAACGACTTATTGGGAAATTGTTGAAGGCGCGCGACCGTCGGCTGGTAAAATGTGCGTTCTGTGCGCGACCGTCGGTTGGTAAAACTGTTCTAAAGCGAAAGCCTAAAACAAATAGCATCTTGCACGCGCGTTCGTCAACGCTTTTTTTCTTTTTTTTTTTGGTTATTTGCTTCGAACCTTTTATGCCGGGAGGCTGTGGGCGCGAGGCGCATTCGCCTGGTGAGCGTAGTGTTTTGTTGACGCATATGGAAACTCTACGAAACACAAACCATAAACAGCTTCGATAAAAAAATGCGTGTATTTTTTGTTAGGTTCTATGGTGGGCTCCGTCGCTCCCATGGCATTGTACATTCCCTTCTTTTAGGAATCTATTGTTATTGGAATTCACATCTCAATAAACCCTGCGTACCATTTCACGTCGCGCTTTGTTGCAGCGGTGAGGCGCCGCCAACTTGGCTTCAAGGCGAGAGCGCTGGCCCAAGGATCCCCATGTGGAGGGTTCCAGTCCCACACTCTAAGAAAAAAGGGAGTCAGGTGGAGTCAAACAGGTTTTTGACTCTCCTTAAAATCTTAGCAGCATCGTTTGACTCCAGTTTTCAGCCACGGGGAGTCCAAAGCGGTTTAGGCTCCTTTAACGCACTGGAGTCATGAGTATGGTTGAACGCCTGGAGTCAGCTGACCCCCTGCGGCAAAGGGGGGGGGGGGGGGGTCACCTTAGCCTATAAAATTGGTGGAGTCACCGTGACAGAGTCTCGCCACTGGAGTCAAATGAGCACCTTTGCATCGGAGGGAGTGCAGGAGTCCAAAGCAGTTTGGATTCCTTCAGCACAAGGCAGTCGAATGGTTCTACTTAAGTACTCCCAAGCTTTAGAGTTTTTTTTTTTCATTTTTTCTCGACTGCTTTATTTAGATGTTGATGTACTAATCAGATTTTTTAATTTTAACCGGGTCGTATCATAAATATTTATTCATTAAAAGATATGAAGCGGCATAGTTATAAGCGCAGAACTTGCCAACGGGGAACATGTAAAATACGCAAACATATTAGCATGATTCGAAAACCCCGAGAATGCAGGTAACGGCACACATACTCTAAAGTACCAAATCCTTTTGAGTGTGTGTGTCGTTACCTGCAGTCTCGGGGTTTTTGAATTATGTTTCATGTACACCAGCTCGTTTGCGCACGTACTTTTATTACATATTTTCGTTGTTACATCAGTGGGTGCGTTGCTTTTAGCCATATGCCGGTTGATGATTTGATTAAAACTGATTTATTCGCAAATAAAGCTCTTTTATACGGGGATGCGACCTTCGCTATGTGTTTTTAAGGTCAGGGGACATTAGGGGGGGGGGGGGGCAAATGGCTGTCATTATGAAGTGAATAATAAACTACAATTTGGTAAATAATATTTTAGTTGGTGGCTTTACGGATCATTTTTCAATAACATTTTTAAAGACAGTCACCGTGGAAGACTAAAGGAATTCACGCCTCTTGCATTTCTCCCCACAATTGAGCGGAATACGTCAAGTAAATGCAGTCCTCCCAGAAAGTCCCACGTTCATTTTAGCTGTGCATGTCAATATTCTAACAGCGTGCGAACTTCAAGCGAATAAATGCACAGAGTTTCCTTCCACAAAAAACAGAGTGCTGCATATATAGTTTTCACATTCGGGAACGTAAATATAAGAAACGGTACAAGTGAACTTGTACAACTATTGCACGTAACCGGTCAGTCCCATACAAGGACACGAAAATAAAACTTTTCTTGCTATTTCGGAGCACTTCTTGAAACTGCAGTAAAGAGGGGCCAAAATTGTGGCCGAAAATTTCATATCTGGTGGTGTATTTTGTAATTCTGTGAATTGCTTTAACAGATGTAGGCTGTCTTCAAGATTGCATTTGCATAATGGTCTTTCAAGCCACTAATTAAAAATGCTAATCAACGAAGTTTAGGTAACTTTCGAACAAACTATGATAATTGTTCGCTTCTCTCTCTCTATATATATATATTACCTGGCATATGGCTACCAGTGTGCTGGTGACTTCCTGACACAAAAGAATTACAAATGCAACGAAAACAAGAAATCAACCTTTGCTTGTTTTGATGTTGAGAATGAAGAGAGAACGCGGCATCCTTTCTCACTCGAAAGAAAAAAAACAAGAACAAAACAAAAAAACGACAAGGACCAGCCGCGTCTGAAAGAAAAAGGAAACAACTAATAAAATCAATAATAGATTAATATTAGAAAAAAATATAACAAAAGATATCGCGTGAAGAGTGGTTTCGAATCTCCGAATTATCAAGAAAACCAAAGCTGATACTTATCTGCGAAGGAAATCGGTCCCTAATCCCCATCACCCTGGCAGCACTTTTCATGGTGCTCTAAGCAATATGGGAATATAATGGTGGAGTGGAGTGATAAGATGAATGTGTTTGCCGACGAGTGATGGTCTTGAAGTATGAACTCAAAAAAGACTTCCAGCACTGTGGACAAAATTTTTTTGTATAACGAAAGACGGACTTCACGGACGACACACATAACGAACAAGAGAGAAATAATTATACATGATATGAAACATTCTTCTTGCAAACTCTGCTGCCACTCATCTCCTTTCGCTCTCTCCTTAACTCGAAGTTTTCTCCTCAATCTTTAACTCGAATTCCCAAAAATCTCTCGTCTTCCTTGTTCCTTCTTCCCGTCCCCCAACTCTCTCCCTCTCTCTTTCTTTTTCCACTTAACTCAAGACCTCCGCACATTTTTTTTTTTTTTTTTTTTTTTTTTTTTTGCGTTCAAATATTGCTTCCAGATGGCACAGAGTCGTGAAGGCGCCTTCGCCCATCCGGGCAAGCGCTCCCCTCTTTCTCCCCGGGAGGTCCCTCCGTCCGAATACGGGTCCACGTTCGTCCCGCGGTGTCCACAAAGGCTACTGTTTCGCGACATTTAGATGATACAAAGGCTCTTGCCTACAGTGCCGCAAACAAGAGAGGAGAGGAGACAAAGATGGGAGTGCCGCCTTTTTCTGCCGGAGGCGCGCGCTCTTTTTGCACCAAAACGAGTTTCCCTTTCCTCACACGCTGCACTGGCGGGGTTGTGGTAGTACTGGTGTCCTCGGATTTGTTTCTTCTGAAAGAAGTATGGCAGCCGAGTAGCGCATAACCTGCCTCGTTTATCGCGGCTTATCCGGAAAAACCTCTCGGTGTATGGGTACTTCAGAGTCAAGGATCTGAGGACGGCGCTCCAAGCTCATCCGGATTTCGGCGACATTGGGGACTACGGCATTCTACAAGTGAGTAGCCGAACTGCCTACTTTTCGTCCACTTGTTTCACCGTACTGTATGTGCAGATGTTATGGCTTGTGACTTCTTTTCTTTACTGTCTTTTTTAGCTCAATGCATATTATAGGAGGATGGTCAAATTAAAATTTTCTTGCTCGTATCGTTACTTTTGCGTTGTCGGTCGTCGGCTTTAGAGCAAACGGTGGTGCAGTATGATATATACATTTGTTAAGGAATAATTTGAAAGTATCCGGTCGTAAACCTTTGGTGCGTCGGATGCTTTCCAAATATTTAATTAAACGGACCGTTTTATAGAAGGACGTTCCATAGAAACATGAATGTTTCGAGACTTTTATATTGCTATTTGCTTTATGAGGAATCTTGGCGCCTTCTCAAAAATATTACCTTTCTACGCACAGGACTTTTGCATGGCTATGATAACTCCTTGAATGTATCGCCCATTCCTTTTCTGTGTTTATAAAATTACACACGAACCGAGATGAAATGGCTTGTGCGCGTAGCGGTGAATAGTAATTGACACCTTCTTACAGCCTAAAATAGATTTTCATCTTTGCTGCTACATGAGCATGTGCCATTCAACTCCATAAAACATTTCTCCACCGTGATACGCGCGTACATGTACTTATCTGAGGTACACGGCGCTTACCTAATTGTAGGCACGTGGCCAGGGGGGAGGCCCATGGGGCCCGGGCCCCCTCCGAAATCTTCCATTTTGCTGAGACCTCCTTTCCCCCTCCCTCTCATACAGTACGATTTTGCTCCGGGGGGGGGGGGGGGCGCCCCCGCCCCCCCCCCCCCCCCCCCGGGAAACAAAATTCTGGCTACGTGCCTGCCTAATTGACAGTATTTTTTTTTTTCATACCAATGGCCTGGCCTAAAAATGGCCCTAATATTTCCTAGTAATTCAGTAAGAAACAAGATAATTAAGCAACAAACAAGGTATAGCCACGCGTCTTGTTGAAACGTCAACCCGCTCATGTGCACAGTCCGGATAATTTACCCCCGCAGGTCTTGAGCAGAAGAAAGGTTGACCGTGTGTTGTATATTTGGAGGTCTTCAAGAATTATCTTGACTAGGGTCCAGTATCTTGAAAATAGTTCGCTCTTGAATATAAGAATTGCTGACAACCTCTGTCGTTCCCAACTCAGCTATATGCTTACGTAGCTAAAAGTGCGGCGTGTCGTCTATCTTGCTTTCCAGGCGTTTCTTCTTTTTAGAGCGCAGCTCTTAGGCGCCCGTTTCCGGCTTGAGCGACGTCGCCGTCGCCGTCGCCGTTGGCGTCGCCGTCGCCGTCGGCGTAACCGCGCGGTGCATTATAGGTAAATTTTCCGCTAAATCTAGCGGAAAAATTTCTCTGTTAAATCTAGCGGAAACATTTCCCCGCTAAATCTAGCGGAAAAAATTCCCCGCTAAATATAGCGGGAAAATTTCCCCGCTAAATCTAGCTGAAAAATTCCCCCGCTAAATATAGCGGAAAAAATTTCCCGCTAAATCTAGCAGAAAAACTTTGGTCACGTGACCCGGGGGTCACGTGATTTGGGGAGTCACGTGACACCCCGAAGTCACGTGACCCCTCCCGAGGTCACGTGACCTCTGAGGGGGCAGGTGTTTGCCCCCACGTGACCCCACCAAGGTCACGTGCCCTCGGGGGGGGGGGTTCACGTAACCCCCCCCCCCGAGAACACGTGGCCTTCAGTACCCTCCCCTCCTCCTCCTCCTCAAGAGCTGCGCTCCAATTCGGCGTTACTGGGAGTGGTAAACGGCTTTCACTTTTTCTTCTCTAGGGTAGCTTAGCGAAACTTGCGTGATTCAAGTATAGTAAAAATAGATAGGCGATTTCGGTAGAGCCAGATATTTTAGTTTTGCGCTCTACCAAAAATATTTTTTTAAATAATTTTACGTTACTCAAACACGGTCCTTAACTTGAAGCCTCGGTACTTACGATCTCGTTCAAAAGAGATTTCACTATTTTCCGCAGAACGCGATACAGTATGCAGTAGTAGTGCCGTGAGATTTAATAGCAATGCCTCAATATCCCATTTTATCATTCATTGACTACTTTTTAAAGTGATAACCCAAGCGGCACAGGAATATTAGCCGAGTATCTACACAATATTGTTGGCGAATACTCCGAATATACGGTTCTTCCCATCCACACGATGTCCAGACGATATTGTTTAAAAGCGGGGCAGTACCAGCACAATATTGTCATGGGTGGTGACCAATAAACAAGAAATAAACAGGAAGAAATAAACGATTAATGTGGCGAACTTGTGCCAAAAATAAAAGGGTACAAAAGATAATAACAGAGCGTCGCGGGGGTCGAAGTCGGCGTAGCAGCAGAGTTGAACGCTGGGGCGAAACTGACTCCGCTCGCTTTGCGAAATCCCTTATGTACCCTCGTGGGTTTCTGGATCGTTCGGCGTAGAAGGTTCGGCGCGTAGAACATTCTAACTTCGAATAAGCAAGACGGTTCTCGAATTCACAAGAACATCACATTACAGTGTCAACAAAAATGTGTAGCCGCGGCCAGGAATCGAACCCTGGCCTTCTGCGTGGAAGGCAAGCCCGATAACCGTTAGGCCACGCGCGCGCGGCAATATCACTGGAGTACTGCCATCGTCGGCTGTGTACCCACCGTACATCCAGTATATATATAAAGTACTAGCAGCGTCGGCTGGGTGCACGCCGGATATCGCGTGTTAATCCAAGGTCAATCGAGTCGTCGGAGTACCCGCCGAATATAGCCCGTATATACATAGAGTAATTGGAGCGTCGGCTGAGTATCCACTCGGCATCGGGTATGTCAATGGAGCTGGCGTGTCGTCTGAGCACCTGCTGTATATCCCGCGTATATCTATAGAGTACTTAGAGCGTCGGCTGAGTTTCCGCCGGGCGTCGAGTACGTCAATCGAGTACTGGCAGTGTCGTCTGAGCACCCGCCAGATATTGCAAGTATATCTACAGAGTACTTGGAGCGTCGGCGCAATAGTTTGTTCAAGATGGTTTGGCGAGGGTAAGACGGGCCAGAAAGGAGGAAGCAGACGGAATGGTGAAGAAGAGAGGGGGAAACCTCCTTCGTCTTTAGCGTTCCGTCTGCTTCCTCCTCCCCGGTCCGTCTTACTCTCGCCCTACCTTCTTAAGTTGCAACGGACTATAGATACCACCTAATTTATGTGCGACAAAAATATCTTTATTTGCTCACGCCAACATTACGCTTCGGGCTTTTTTGGCACCTTTATTATACACACATGCAGATACATTGCACACACCGCAAGCATCAGCTGAACATATACGTTGACCGCATACACATACAGGGCATATACAAACATGAGCCCAACAGCACACTAACCAATACCGCCTAGAAATAGGGCCATAGCACTTTACTCGCGTCCTACATGACCAAGAAAACCTGTAAATAAGTTGTAACTAACCTGCCTATCGTATCCATAAGGCCCCGCTCTATCCGCCACGAAAACATTTGAACACGAACTTCAAGAAGACTCTCTGTCGAGAAAGGGGTCTATCAATAATGACCAGTGTCATCGTTGACTAGTTGCCACACATGACACTCAAACCGTAGCAGGACTTGTTTCGCGAATCCACGTAAATGGCGCGCAGTTTCAAGCGAACATACAAAAAACTATCCTAGACTGCGGTGACGACGAAAAAACTGCGGGAAGGAGGAAACAAGTCCCAAACCAAACACACGAGAGCACCAAGCGCCGATACTGGCGCGTCGGGGACCTAACACAAGATAAGACAGTTCAAGTTAGTCAGCGTGCGGGCGAAACTTGTAAACAACACGTGACCAGGAGAAAAGAAGCCCGTCCAACACTGCGTGACGACCCCCGTAAGGTCTTGAGCCACAAAGCCACCGGGCTTTGTCGCGACCGTGAAGGGACCCAAGCCAGCGATTACAACGAAAAGGCAAGATGTTCATGAATCCTTCATCCAACCAACCATACAAGACACTCAAAGTACACTACAATAAAAATGGCGCAGCAAAGTTCATGGAAAAGTCTTTACGCGCTAAAATCTTGTGGCTGACTCACAGTTCGGTGATTGTTGTCTGCGGGGGAGCTTGGCAAGCACTCGCAGATCTAGTCGTCTTGGAGAAGCCGTGTCGAGTTCGCACGGCGTTGGAAATCAGCCTTTTCTCAACATCCCCTTTGTCCGTCGGTGTCTGGCTGCCTCCAGGCCGTCCCGTCCCGTCCGAGGAAAAATCTGCCTCCTGGTCTCCGCACCGTCCCGTACGCCCAGCCCCTGGCCCCGTTCTTCCTTCCTTTTTGTTCCCCTCCGGGGTCGTCCATTTCCACCGCAGAAAAGGTGTGGAGAACTTGAGACCTTTCCAGTCGGAGGCTCTGCCGGAATGTCCTTCGCCTGTTTCCGTTTGCTTGGGCTACGTGGTCGTCCAGGAGGTCAGGAGGGAGGAGGCCAGCAGATTGCCACTTACAAAAAGGGGGCGAGGGGGCGCCTTCTCCGAAGCCTGTCGCGATCGCCCGTTGCATCTCGCTTCTTGAAACACACACACACACACACACACACACACACATACACACACACACACGCACGCACGCACGCACACCCACACACACACACACACACACACACCTAACCGGATCTTGCTTTGGGCCCGAGCGCCGTATTTCGAAGGATTAACCAAAGGCGGGTACGTCACAACTCTCTCTCTCCCTCTCCCATTCCAAGTTTTCTTTCCAAGTCGCCTGCGACTCTGGTCACGTGAGGCTACGTATAGTTTCGGAATTCGTTGAACTAAAAAGGTTGGGTTCACTCTCCCTCTTACTATGCCTCCTCTCTCACTCGTGTCGTCCCGTCTCTCTCCTCTACCTTTCGAACTTATCTTTTTGGGAGAAATAAAAATAAAAATATTCGTGTCAATCGTGGCTACCCGGTTTGCGTCGGAGCAATATAATATATATTGTGTTGACATCGGCCGTGTCAAAATGATCCCGGCTTTCTTTCAATATCATTTTCGAATCGGCCGAAAATGCCTAATACTGCGCAGTTATTGCCGATTCAGAAACGGTATTCAGGAAAAAACCTGGCTCGTGTACCCTATAGATCCTAGTTGTGTCGCCGCGATATAACAAATATTCCGTCAACATCGACAGAATCAAAATGGTACCGGCACAATTTTCCCGATACAACGAAAAAATCGGCAATACTCCCACGACTTTCTCGACCTGAGGCGAATATCGCCCCAATATTCTGTGCTGCCTGGGAATGTTTCTACTTCTCAGTTGCAAAAACCAGACTTGAGTTGTTTTTTTTTCGTTGACTTTATGTAGCAAAAAATAATGTCACTCTGCATTCTCGTTGCGCATATGACCTAAAGGTTTAACAGTGTTTACAAAACTGTGTTGATAATTTTTTTTTCAGATCATTACCCAGCTGCACTACTGATGAGGCACTCTGCCATGGTCAAAAATCGAACCTAGAGCTGTATCTCCCAACTGGTGAGTGATAGTATATAGCTATGTTAGAGAACTATAAATGGCTTTGGAAGTATGAAAATCTGCGACAAGGCATGAGTTTGCGCCTACTGCCACAAAAGAGACGCAAGATGATTTTAGTGACATTCATTTGGCTGTTCCTCATGATGCCTTGTTTTTGTTGATTTATGAAGGGTATCAGTGGGGCTCTTACAAATCACAAAAACTGTTAGCGTAAACAAGAGACTGCTTGTTTTTTCTATATTTTTTTACGTTTGAAAGGTTGTTGTCAAACTAATAGTGCTATATGCAAAACATAAATATTAGCTTCTCTTTATTCTGGTAAACGTCTGAGCACGGAATGTGCCTTGCATTCATCTTGCCTTTTTCAGGCATATGTTATCGGTTGTCTTGCGTGGTCAAGAAGTGCTATGGTCTTTTCGGATGTGTTACTATGACAATGCACACTCAACTGCATGTTTTTTTTTAGTTACAAAGATAATTTAAAGTTGGTTACTTTGAGTGCCCAATGTGCTGCGTATTGACCGGTGCTCAGCACGCACCTCTTGCAAACGTCGATTTGCGCCTTTCATTTATTTATTCTCAGTGCTTTATGGGCCATGCACTGGTCGAGGTTTGGCACGCACTGCCCGCACGTGCCAATCTGCCGGTGCCGGAAGCGCGCGCCGATCGGCACTTTTCAACCACATATGCCTGATATTGCTTGGGCATTCGTTTAGTGGCTTTACCTGCAATGACGCTGGATCTCTCAATCACTCGCTTACTCAACCGATTTTTTTTTAATAACGCGCAACCCTATAACACATCCTGTGTTAAAAGGATCAATGCCATCCGTGTTGTGCAGTACATTTAAGGATCTCCTTCTTCTGGACATGCATAAAAAAACTCTAACATTATTTAGCTCCATAGATTTAGGTGTTTCAGCATTGTTTTGAAGATGTGATTCCTAATGCCACTGCAACCTGTTTCTCTGCAATTGAAAAAAAAAGATAAATATTTTATATTATTATTTTTATAGCTGCGATTTAGAACGATCAAGGTTTTACCGGTGGTTGTTTTCGGTGGTAGATTTGGCCGTGGGCAAAATTTATTATATCTTCTCTTCAAGCCTTACTTACTGAAGCTTGGATAATTTTTATTTCAGCGCCTAGAGTAGACTGTCTATAATTCAGGCAATTCATCACCTCTTGTATCTCATGGCATTTTCCGCACAAGAAAACACTTCCGGCTGTTAACTCTGTTTTGTGTCGTAATCCTGTTTCAGTTAAAACGTGCTTAGTTCATTGGTACGTAAGAAATGCTATACTTTTCAGAACCCAGAGAAGATATCTGATTTCCCGGACATCACGTACACTGGGGACCATCCTGCGTCATCTAGCTGCGCAAGAATGAAGTTTAAGAGCTTGACACCTTCAGGTTTGGACAACCCAGAGGCCGTTGAGTTGGTGTTTTTTGCCCATTGGGCATCAACACAAATTCTGTTTATGTTGAAGCCATTCCTATTCTCAGTAACGACAGCTCCAATGGCATCTCGTGTTTAGCTTGACTTTCTTTTCCTCCTTCTTTCTTATTAAAAGGCGAAGGCCTTGTGCGCTGCAAACTAGATTGCTAGAGTTGACGTGAACTTCCGCTATTTTTTTTTCGTTTTTTTTTCTACTATGAAATAACACCATTGTAGGAACTAATTTTATATTGTTGCGTGAAGTTTGTTATTTTATTGTTTTTCTTCGAGTCTAAAGAGATGGCGGTGTGCAGACTAGTTTGCTGTGTTTGTGTGAACACTGTTAGGTTTTGTTTTCTTCACATATAAGGTGAAGTTAATGTGCAAACTTGTTTGATATGTTGATGTTAACGCTGTTATTTTTTCCTTTGGTATAACACTGTAAGCTATATTTGTAGGGTTCGCGTGAATTCTATTATTTTTAGTAAAAGGTTAGGGAATTAGTAAACTAGTTTACTTGTGTCCATGTTACACTGTCAGTATATTTAGGTGTGTGTGTTTGCTTTATTTTTTGCATGTTGCGGGTTTGCTTGTCACGGAATCTTGAGCAGTTGACAAATAAATGAATGTTAATAAGAACCTTCTGGTGCGGTTCAGTGTTTCGTATTCTAACACAAGAAAGTCTTCTATAACTAGGGGTGATGATTTAATTCCCGTTCGAGTAGTATACAATGCTTATCAAAATATAAGGAAATTCGCATGAGACTCTAAGGCAAAGGGAAAAAAAGAGATCCAGTGATTTTCCTAACAGGAGACACGTGAAAGTCAAAACAGAATGCATCGACTCTTTTCTAAAGGTCACATTATTCTAGCAAAAAAAGAATCCAATAATTCTTATAAGGGAGTCGTCCGACTTCACAGTACATTGGAATCGGGTGACTCTCATGAAGGGGTCACGCGAATCTAGCAAAACCGGAGTCCTCTGATTCTACCTGAAAGAATCCACTGACTCTTATAGGGGGTTCACATGATTCTAGCAAAAAAGAATCCAGTGACTCCAATAAGAGGGGTCATCTGACTCCACCAAATACTGGAAAATGGTGACTCTCCTGGAGGGGTCGCGTGATTCTAGCAAAACAGAAGTCCCCTGATTCCACCCCAGAGAATCCACTGACTCTCCTGAGACAGAGTCGCCTGACTCCAGGCAGTAAAAGGGTCACATGACGCAACTAGCTGATAGAGTCATCAGATTCCAGTGGAGAAGGAGTCCAATGACTCCACTCCACTTGACGCTTTTAAAGGTGACACCACAGGGACAACCCTGGACTCCCCTAAAGGGAGTCACTGTGACTCTCCTTTTTTTTTAGAGTGCAGCCGAGGTGCCCGCAATCTGACGGAGGCTTATTGCGGAGGAGGCGCCATGTAACCAAGCTTTCGGTTGCACGTCAAAAGATCCCCAAGTGGTCCAATTTAATGCTCAGTCCTCCGCTGGGTCGTGCCAGATGCCCGACGTAGGTTTGGCGCAAAAAACCTCCAAATTTGACTTTGACGTTTTGGGCAGCGGTAAGGCAAGATACAAAAACACGGATGTGCCATGTTTTGTTTCTTCTTTTCATCATTTTGCGAGTGTGCACTGTTCGTAGATCGGTTGTGCAGGAAACCGGCTTTGTGTGACAAGATGTTGATTCGAGTCTCTTTTTCCACGCCTCTACACTTAAAACCCGAGTGGACAGCCCTAAAATATTACAGTGAAGCGTAAAATTTGTTTGTAATATAAATTGTAGGAACATAATGTCGACAATCAGTGATTGACATTAGGCGAGAAGTAACCATTGCCTGTAGTGGAGAGGGAGACGACAAAAGCCAAGACTATTTAGTTTAGGTTTTTGCTCCTTCGGATAGTCGCGCAGGAAGTGGTCGGACAATGTGAAATGGAATAGAGCTGCATATAATATTCACATTGTAGTGCTAAGAAGAAAACAACACTGCGTGGTGTCCCTTCGTATAAAAACAATCACTGGAGATGGACTTCGCGATCTATTCGAACGTGTCATGGCCGGAGGAATATCGCGTTACCAAAACAACATTTCAGGTTATGACATCCGAACACATGCAAGGAAAATAATTGTTTCTAATTCATTTATTTAGATAAAAAATATAGCGGCCCCACAGCTTGTGTTTCGAAAATAGAGGAAAATGTTTCAAGGGGCTATCAATCCGAACTTTCACGTCCAATGTCGACTTGTGCGATCTATCAGTAGGCAGTGGTACCTTTCAAACTTATTCAAGGGGAAAACCAGTGTCTTATTCTCAAATAAATTTAAATTAGCTTACAGTTATGAAAGCGACTTCGAGCATTAACTCTTTATTGTAGCTTTAATGCCATGGGTCTTCAAACTCCAGCCAGCGGGCCAAATTCGTCCTGCAGAGGTGTTTCAAGCGTCGCGTGGGTGGCCGCAGTACCTCCCATGAAGCCCAGCCCGCGGCTCGCTTTCAGCAGGCCTGCTGCTACCCTCGTAAAAATAAGCGCGCGTGGAAAGACGGTATCGCAAAGCTTACTAACCGCGTAAACGGCAGGTCATCTTGTCATGTTATGTATTGGACGTTGTCATCATCAACATCACTATTGTTAGGCTCCTGTTTCATATCTGTGCAAGTATGTACGTAACAATTTCTTTGCTTTCTCGTGCTCTCTGCGCGTAGCGTCTTGTGTCGTATCAGTTGCATATCGTCAGCGGCAGTTCTATCATTCTCATTAGTCTTCTACCCTCAGCAAACATCCCAAAGTTCCTATGTGCGTTCATGTATTTTTCGGGAATTTTCAGGTTCCCAATTACTGTGTAAGGTCAAAATCAGATTAATAATTGCTTTTCAGAAACACGTATGTTTTTTCATTATTCTTAGAGCCTCTCTTCTTTTTTTTTACTATAAGTTTCAAATTTGTATTTAGACGTTGATCTGAAAATATTTACTGAGTTCATTACTCATTTGTATTTACTTTTTTATTTCCTGGCAACTGATCCCCAACCCAGCCTTTCACTTAAAAAAATGGGGAACCCTTTAAATGGTATTTGTGAATTTTGAAGGCCCAAGAATAAAGAACGTTTAAAGTGGGCTAAATTTCAATCACAATTGGAAATGTGTTGTGATAAAAGTAAGTGTTGATTAAGAACGCCCGGGCTCTAGGTTAATTCTTTTGTCAGGAGAGTAAACGGCATCCGTAAAAAGAAAACTTCATGGGAGCACTATTTCCAACGGTCCGACACAAACGGTTTTCAAAAGGTGTGTGGAGGTTTTTGTAGTTTTGCCAAACAATGCTAAAAAACACTCGGCAGTAAAATAAAAAAAAAATTAAAATGTACCCAGTAGCGCACTGGTTAGCGCGTAAATTTTCCATTCTGTTGACTTGGGTATGAAGCTGGCTTTAGCAATTTGGTTTTCTTTCTCCTAAAGCGATAACTTTACGGGAAACACTTTGCAGTTATTTTGTGCTCGTTGGCTGTGGTGGCCGCCATACGATTCCTTGTGAAATCACATTAACAGAAACCCGATCACCAAACTCTGTCATTCCCGCTCCTGCGCAACGGTTGAAGAGCACCGTAATGCAGCAGATAATAGAATTGCAGCAACCCGTCCAGGGTGCTTTGGTGTTCCTGACATAATAATTAAAAAGTTAGAGCACTATGCATCAGAGGAATTGTACTTAAACTTTTTAAATCATATTTGGAATATCGTACGCAGTTGGTCAGCATAAATAATTATAATTCAGCAACCAAATGAATTGTGACTGGAGTCCCCCAGGGGAGTGTACTTGGGCCGCTGTTGTTTATATTATTTATAAATGATATCGAACAATGTGCACCAAACGTTTCTTTTAATATGCTGATAATACCACTCTTTTTATTGAAGGTCAAACAACTTCTGAGATCGAAAGTACGGCGGCAGTTGTTCTTGAAGATCTATACTTGTGGGCGCAACTTAATGGACTGAACATAAACACAGCAAAACTACATGCGTATTGTTTAGAACAAGGAACTGTAAAATATCGTTGCCTTTAAATATCACGGTGATTTCATTTCCCTTAAAAATTGCAAAATCTGTTTAAATTCTTGGTTTCATTGTTACCGAATCACTCTCATGGACAGAACACGTTGAGTATAAACACCGGAAAGTTTGCAAAGTCATAGAAATAATATCTAAAACTCGTTTGATGTTTCCCGCGCGAGTGAAGTTGCTCTTGTATTACTCTCTGATCTACTCACATTACGTGTACTGTCACCCGGTCTGGGGAACCACAACGAAACAAAACTTAACAACACTGCTACTAACACAGAAGAAAGTATTTCGCATAATTGAAAATGTTTTTTTTGCATTCTTCTGAGGAGCTTTTTGGTAAACATAAAGCTGTGACAATTAATCATTTGTACAATTATCGTTTGATGATAGTCTACAATACGGCAGTAAAACAAAATAACAACTTTTTCTTTCTGTACTGTCGGCCTTGGAGAGTACAACCCAGACGTATGAAACTAGACACAGTGAGGGCTGGTATGTTACTACTTCCCGCACGAACTATGAACTAACTTCTTTAAAACATTCTCTACCTCCACTTTTAAATGAGCTCGAAGGTGAAAATATTGACATCACTAAAAATCAAAAGGTATGCTACGCGAAATGCTATTGGATAACAGTTTTAACGACTTTTTTTTAGGATAATCGATACAATAACGTGTAGTACTTTGTTTTTTGCTTGTCCTGTTTGAAATGTTTCTTCTGCTTTGCTACACGGAGTAGGGTCTCGTCAAGCTGCAAGCCACGCAGCTTTTGCCCTATCTCCCTCGTTTGTAAATAAAGAAAAACAAATTATTATTATTATTATTATTAAAGGGGCGCTTGGGAGCTTTCTAATCTGTCCTATTTATTGCCGTAACTCATTTCATGTGCTCCAAGCGTTTCAGGAATTTCAAGTTACATTCATCTGCAGCTTATATCAATACTAAAAATGTGATAAAAGATAGTGAATCTTAGATGACAGGAGTGTGTCGGGACAAGCCTACAGAGGTCTCCTCTAGAAGAGTGCTGCGGGAAAGAAGCCCCTAACATGCGAAAAAATTGACGCTCTGACAGGTGGGTATTTCTGATCAACCTGGAAGGGCACATGATCTGTTGGTACTGTGCTTTGCTAAGCTGTGCATATAATGTGTTTATAGTGTAATATAGCTTACTGCGATTTTAGATATTTTTTATGAACCTCCTCTTGGTGACTGCCTTGCGCTGCACATATTACAGTCAGAGGCACTATGAGGTGAGACAGGGTGGGGCCTAACGCTTTTTTTGCACAATGGGAATGAGGCCACGAGGTTCGATCTACAGTCAAACCTGAGTATAGCAAACCCGGTTAACTCATACTATTTGTGAACGAACCAGTGGCAGCAATAAAAATACCTAGCGAACCAGGCGGTTACGCTGAACGAAAACCCCAGCGTCTTCCAATAGATCGAACTGCCAAGAGCGCTGTCTAGCTCCTAGAGCTGACTTTCCCACCAAAATAAGTGCCTCCTCTGGGGCAAAAAAAGCTTGCAAAGAAAGCTGTCTTTTTTTTTTGTGTGTGTGTGGGGGGGGGGGGGAGGGGAGAGCGGGCAATCGCGTCAAGCACCTGAAAAACACACAAAAAAGATGTCTTTTGCGGAGGGAGTGAGGAAAGAGTGAGCAGGTGAAACCTTGAAAAACGATGAAGCGGCAACTGAATAGCTGCGGTGAGCGTCCCTCATGACATACAAACGCCCCTTCGAGAGTAAAATAATTTTCTAAATGTGGCATGCTTGTTGTTATCAAATTCATTAAAACTTTTGTGTAGAAATACCTGCTATTTCAAACAGGTCGACGGTTTTCGGCGCGTTCGATCTAATCGGGTATTACTGTATTATGTTGCCCACAGGTAGGAGAAAGCAGATTGAACGCGGGAAGGCGGCCGAGTGATAAATTCCTTCTGATTATCAGGTTGGACACGACATAACTTCCTTGTTTACTGTTGTAATTGTGATTTTGTTATTTTAAGGTTTTTATGAATAGTGTTCGTGTCGTTGTTTTATTTTATGCACTGTAGGTTTTATCACGCCATACCAACGTGGCCCTAGCCATCACCTTAGCCATCCGGGTGTGCTCTCAAAAACGGCATGGAAGAAAAGAGCCATGGACTGCCTGTTTGCATGGGAATGTGCGCCAGTGGTGCATGTTGGGAATAAAATAAAATAGTAAATTTCATTGTGCTTGTCTTTGTAGTTTTGTTTTATGGCAGAATGAACACCTAAACATTTGAAAAATGGGTGCTCCTTTTGCCCAATTAGCTAGCTGTTGTCATCAGCAGTCCTTTCTGCGTCTAAATTATACCAAACATTCATGACGAGGTCATCCCAGAAGATACTAGATCGACCAGGTCACATCAGAACACACTTGCAGGGTCATGCCATTACACCAGAACATGCCACTACACCACAACACTACAAGACACCAAAACACGTTACAGCACCAGAACAGGTCAATACACCATAACACGAAGACAGCAGAACAAGACAGACCTGTGTCTAAATTTCCGCTCTGGTATAGACGTCAGAAACGCACCCGATCCGGTCTGGTGGATTTTTCAATAGGGATCAGTCGGTAGAAATTCTGCTGGAGTATATTAATTTCAATAAAATTCCGTAAAATCTCAAATATATTCTTGGGTGAATGTTTCAATCGCTTCTCAACCGCCCAGATATACATGGTATATAAAAAATGCGACGTGCTTTATCATTTCAATGAGGGAATTAGGCAGCACAATCAAGAAAAATGTGAAAGTAGATTACAAAATTTGTGGTTCAAGCTCTCAATTATTTTGATGCAATTCAAAATCTGGCACTAATATGAATACAATACCCACATTTTTTGACAAAATAAGCTGCAAGATTCAATCTGTAAATCTGCTACACCTGCGGTTCCCACAATCTTTATAATCTCCTGATCTATCAAAGAGTTTGTTGGAGTGGAGGCTCGGTAAATCTCACTCTACATATTTATTTACAATATTTACACGGTCCTTTTTATTAGCCCATCGAGGGGCCCTTCGCCGAATCCCGATTACATGCAGCTCGTAGTCCAGGCACCCCATGTCCCTGGCTAGTGCCTGTCCCGTGAGCTTGGCGCAGTTCAACCGCTGGATCGCTGCCGCTAGCTGCCGCTACAAGTACTCCCCTCATGAAAGGAAGTGGACTGTCGAAAAAAACCTCGCTTCAACGGGGTGCCTGTGCAGGTGGGAGCTCACATGGAACCTGACGCGAGGTGGCTTTGGAAGGCGTGTGATTCCGGATGAGTAGAAATGGGGTGCTAAGTGGACTGGCTTGACTCTGTCCAAAGAGACTACTCCTTCTCGACCGTTGACATCGAGCATCCTGTTCTTGTTGTCTCGACGCGGTATAAGACGAAGGCCGTTATAAGGGGGCTGCAAGGGCTTCTTCTTGCCATCGCGCCGAACGAACACGTGCGTACTTTTGTCGAGGTCACGGCTAACGAAAGTGATCGTTGTGGAGGGCGTCCTTGAGCAAGGGGGCTGAAGGTCTTTCATTAGTAGTCGCAGCCGCTGGACGTAGTTTTCTGCTGTTTCCTGTAATATGTTTGCTGAGGAAAAAAATTCACCAGGCAAGCGGAGTGACGTGCCGTAAAGAGTTCAGCTGCGCTGTAATTATTTTCCGATTTGAAGGCTGTTCTGATTCCCAACCATACGAGTGGAAGCGCCTCTGCCCATGTTGAGCTGTTGGTTTGTGCTTTGATGGAGGCTTTCAACTGACGATGAAAATGCTCTACCATGCCGTTGGAGATTAGTTGGTACGACGTCGTATAGATGTTGCTGAACTCCAAGAAAGTGGGAGAGAGCTAGAAATAAAGTCGCTTCGAACTGACGTCCCTTGTCCGTTGTGCTCGTCTGTGGGACACGAAAGCGATAAATCCACATTTCAATCCTTTGTCCGTTGTGCTCGTCTGTGGGACACCAAAGCGACAGATCCACATTTCAATCAGTGTGCGAGCGACGGTTGTTGAGGGTGATATCTTTCATTGGTGCCGCTCTGGGCCACCGCGTGAAGCGGTCGACGCAGGTCAGAGGATAACGGTTTTCCTGTGATGGAGGAAGTAGTCCCACGATTTCAACGTGAATGTGGGCGAAGCGACTGTCCGGTGTGCTAAAAGTTCCCAAGGGCACCTTGGTGTGCCGGTGAACTTTGGAGCGTCGGCACTGGATGCAAGTTTTGGCCCAGGGCCTCACGTCAGCGTTGATACGAGGCCATATAAACCGCGAAAATATCAGTTTCTGGGTTGCTCGCATTCCGGGATGGGAGAAGGAGTGCAGGCAGTCGAAAACTGCTCCTCGCAAGTCTGCTGGTACGAAGGGACGGGGACGACCTGTTGAAACTTAGCATGCAGCTGTGTCGTCACAGTCGGGCATGCATATGTCTGCAAATACTAATGTCGTTGACGTTGTCCGTAGGCGTTGTAGTTCGAGGTCGCCTCGTTGTGCTTCCGCCATCTGTTCGTAAGGAACTGCAGGTCGTTCCGTGAAGCATAGGTTGACCCCAAATCTGGAGAGTGCGTCAGCTGTGGCGGTATCCCTGCCCTTAACGAAGCGGATGTCTGTGGTTAATTACGAGATATGCACCATCGGCCGCATCTCACGCGGAGTATGTGCCGTGCTGTTGGAGGCTAGCACGTAAGTCAACGGCTTATGGTCTGTTAAGACAAAGAAGCTTCGGCCTTCTACCCAGTGGCGAAAGTACCTGGTGGCAAGGTATATTGCCAGCAGCTCACGTCCGGAGGTGCTATATTGCCGCGCGCAGACTTGCAGAAGGTTCTCGTTTATTCTTGCTGCGAACATAACTTCTATCGTTTCTGTTGTTCTAGAAAGTGCGTGTTCATTTTCGCCCCAAGCGCTACGCTCGAACCTTCCCCGCCGAATCTTCGAGATAGTGACTCATTCTAGATAAGAGGCCGCCCGCGACCTTGTCGAGTCAGTTTCGCCCCAGCGTTCGACTTTGCTGCGACGCCGACTTCGACGCCCGCGACGCTCTGTTATTCTCTTTGTACCCTTTTAGTTTTGGCACAAGTTCGCCGCATTAAACGTTTATTTCTTTCTGTTTAGTTATTGTTCTTTTGGTCACCACCCGTGACATTTTGGTGGAGGTGCTGGGTAATCGCATGCCCGTGCAGCGCTCCCCTCCCAGTTCCCGCAGTGCAAGTCCGAACCCAGCCTCCCGAGGACCGGGCGAAGACCAGATCGAGACCCGATCCAGTCGCCGCACCCAAGGTCTACCCCCGGAACACGGACTTCTGCCACCCCGGACCAGGCAGCCAACGAGGCCGACGATGGAAAACCAGTCGTCGCAGAACCCGTCCGCCGCCGCCGTCGTATACCTTCCCGTCTCACCCCGGACTCCGACACCATTCCACGGGGAGGTCCACGAGGATGTTGAAGATTGGCTGCAACATTACGAACGCGTTGCCCGCCATAACGCATGGACTCCGGAGCAGTGCCTCCAGAACGTCTACTTCTCCCTGGAAGGCACGGCACGCACGTGGTTCGAGAACCACGAGGCGTCCATTGCGGCGTGGAAAGAATTCCAGGCCGAGCTGCGACGGACCTTTGCCAACCAGCACCGACGGCAGCGTGCCGAAGAACTCCTGCGAGCGAGAACCCAGGGGCCGACC
This sequence comes from Ixodes scapularis, assembly GCF_016920785.2. Classification (NCBI taxonomy): domain Eukaryota; kingdom Metazoa; phylum Arthropoda; class Arachnida; order Ixodida; family Ixodidae; genus Ixodes; species Ixodes scapularis. The sequence goes on from NW_024609883.1 coordinate 75,635,556, forward strand.
GAGACCGTCACAAGCTTCGTCGAAGGCGTTCTTCACCTCATGAATCGCGCCGACACAACCGCTCCCGAAGAGAAAAAGCTGCGGGTCTTGATGCGCGGTGTGAAGGAAAACATCTTCGGTGGCCTTGTGCGGAGCCCGCCTACCACCGTCGAAGCTTTCATCGCCGAAGCAACCAACATCGAGCGCGCGCTTCAGGCACGTGCTTCCCACTACCAGTGACATCCAGGCGTCGCTGCACCCACACTGCTTAACGGCGAAAACACTCTGGGTACACCGGACATCCGGGAAATTATCCGAGAGGTTGTCCGGGAGGAACTGCGAAGGCTGCTGCCAACTACCAGCCGTCCGCCAACCCTTTCCATCGCCGAGGCTGTCCGAGAAGAAGTGCATCGGGCGCTCCAACCAGAGGTCCCCGTCACCACGGTGGCACCGGAGGAACCGACGTTGAGCTACGCTGCGATGGCCCGACGACCGCCGCAAGCTCCCCGCCAAGCCACGTCGCCACCTCGAAGAGACGCCTCAACGCCGCAGTACCCCCGACGAATGGAAGATCAGGCGCCGAGGAAGACAGACGTCTGGAGGACGGCCGACCGACGCCCGCTGTGTTACCACTGCGGGGAAGCTGACCATGTGTACCGCCGATGCCCATACCGACGACTCGGGCTGCGCGGGTTCCACCCGAACGGCCCGCGACTCCGTTATGGTGAACGCCCTCGGGAAATCGACGAGTACCTGCGACGACCTCAGTCCCCCGAGCCTGCGTTCCGCCGAGAGTTCCGGTCATCTTCGCCACGACGTCCAGCTTCGCCGATGCACCGACCCCGACGTGAAAGCCTGTCGCCCTTCGCTCCACGCCGGGGAAACTAGGCGCGGCAACCCCTGGAGGTGGAGTTGCCGAAGACGACCGACGCCAAGATCCTCCACGAACGTCGGAGGGCCCCCACTCGAACGCTACCAGAGACCGAAACGACGCCCCTGCAGCGGTGTCCAATAACCTAAATGTCGTCATTGACGGCCACGACGCATCAGCACTCGTGGACACCTTAGCAGACTACTCGGTCTTGAGTGGAAGTCTCTCCCGCCGCCTTCGCAAAGTCATGACGCCGTGGGATGGACCCCAAATACGAACCGCAGGAGGACATCTCGTTACGCCCTTCGGAAGGTGCACTACTCGCGTCGAAATTCACGGCGAGACGTGTCCGGTAAAGTTCGTCGTTCTACAAGACTGTTCCAGAGATGTCATTCTTGGCATGGACTTTCTGTGTGAATACGGCGCCGTCATCGACCTGGGTGAGAACAGACTGACGCTGCGGAAGCCTGTTCCGCCTTCAGAGAAACCCCAAACAGGGTCAGCCGCTGTCCGAGTCGCCACCGACCACGTGAACCTGCCGCCGCGATCAAGTATTGTCGTACCCGTCGTGGCAGATACAGCTACCTGCGGCGAAGTTGTCCTAGAAGGCAACCTTCAATTGCTCCTGGGAAGAGGAATAGGTGTCGCAAGAGGGGTAGTAGAACTCCAGAATGGCCGCACTGTGGTCCTCCTGACGAACTTCCGAAACGAAGCGCAACACCTCACGAAAGGGGCAGCCGTTGGCCACGTCGAGGAACTCCGAAACTCCGCGGAAATCGCCGCCATTGCTGACGAATCCTGACGAATCCTCAGCAAGACAGTACGTCGCCAGCGCAGCTCGACATTGACCCTAAACTTCCGGGCCCGAAACGACGTCAGCTGATTAACCTCCTCGCCGAATACCGCGACTGCTTTGCGACGTCGTTCAAGGTTCGCCAAACCGCCGTTGCGAAGCACCGCGTCGTTACCGAGGACGACGCGCGCCCTGTGCACCGATCTCCGTACAGAGTGTCCGTCAAAGAAAGGCAGGTGATCCAGGACCAAGTTCAAGAGATACTGAACGACGACATAATTCAACCCTCAAGCAGTCCTTGGGCCTCCCCAGTCGTACTGGTTCAGAAGAAAGATGGGACGCTTAGGTTCTGCGTGGACTACCGGCAGCCGAACGCAGTGACGAAGAAAGACGTCTATCCACTCCCCCGCATCGACGACACGTTAGACCGGCTGCGCCATTCTCGATACTTTTCATCGATGGACCTGAAGAGCGGCTACTGGCAGATCGAAGTCGACGAACGGGACCGAGAGAAGACAGCTTTTGTCACACCGGATGGGCTGTACGAGTTTAAGGTGATGCCCTTCGGACTATGCACGGCGCCAGCAACTTTCCAGCGTGTTATGGACACCGTACTCGCAGGACTGAAGTGGCAGAGCTGTCTCGTCTACCTCGACGACGTCGTAGTGTTTTCCGGTGACTTCGACGAGCACTTGCGACGACTCCGAGCTGTTCTCCACGCCATACGGACCGCCGGACTCACCCTCAAGCCGTCAAAGTGTCGGTTCGCCTATGACGAGCTGAAGTTCCTAGGTCACGTGGTTAGTAACGAAGGCATTCGTCCAGACCCAGAGAAGACTCGCGCCGTCGCAGCATTTCCATCACCAAGAAACAAGAAGGCCGTGCGAAGGTTCCTTGGGCTATGTGCCTACTATCGGCGCTTCGTTCGAGATTTCGCAAAACTTTCCGCACCGCTCACAAACCTCACGAAGGACGCCGAGAAGTTCGAATGGGCCAAGGAGCAGCAGCAGGCATTCGACGAGCTGAAGCGACGACTGCAGACTCCTCCTGTCCTTGGACATTTCGACCAGGATGCGGAAACCGAGATTCACACGGACGCAAGTAACGCAGGACTTGGCGCGGTACTGGTTCAAGTACAAGAGGGCACCGAACGAGTCATCGCCTACGCAAGTCGGACATTGTCCAAGGCGGAGCGAAATTACTCCACGACTGAAAAAGAATGCCTTGCGGTCGCCTGGGCGATCACGAAGTTTCGTCCGTACTTATACGGAAGCCTGTTTCGCGTAGTCACGGACCACCATTCGCTCTGCTGGCTTGCGAACATCAAGGACCCGTCAGGACGCCTTGCGCGATGGAGTCTCCGACTACAAGAGTTCAACATGACCGTAGTCTACAAGTCAGGCCGCAAGCACAGCGACGCCGACTGCCTGTCCAGAGCTCCCATCGAAACACCTTCCGACAGCAGCGACGACGATAACGACGAGTGTTTCCTGGGCGCAGTGAACACCGACGACATGGCCCGACGTCAACGAGACGATCCTGAGCTGCGCGCACTAATGGAGCACCTGGAAGGGCGTGGGAGTGCCATACCACGTGTTTTTTCACGAGCCCTGCCGACCTTCGCCATTAGACAAGGAGTTCTCTACAAGGAGAACTTCGGCAACAACAACTCGACGTGGCTGCTGGTAATCCCGACCGACCTTCGAGAGGAGATCTTCCAAGCCTGCCACGACGACCCGACGTCCGGACACCTCGGTTACAGCCGGACACTGGCCCGTATTCGTGAAAAGTGTTACTGGCCCAAGCTCCCTAAAACGGTCCACCTATACACACGATCATGCCATGAATGCCAGCGACGAAAGAAACCTTCAACGAGGCCGGCCGGACTCCTGCAGTCAATTCCCCCGCCAACGGCACCCTTCCAACAGATCGGAATGGATCTACTTGGCCCTTTTCGACCGTCGACGTCGGGAAATCGCTGGATCATCGTCGCCACAGATTATCTCACGCGGTACGCCGAAAAAAAAGCCCTTCCTTCCGGAACTGCTGTGGAAGTTGCCAAGTTTTTCATTGAATCCATCGTCCTCCGGCACGGCGCTCCCGAAGTCCTGATCTCAGACCGTGGATCCTCGTTCATGGCCCTGCTGACACAAGAAGTCCTTCGTCTCAGCCACACCAGCCATCGTCGCACCACGGCGTACCACCCTCAGACCAACGGGCTGACACGGAAAGACTCAACAAGACCATCGCCGACATGATTTCCATGTACGTCGACGTGGAGCACAAGACATGGGACGAGGTTTTGCCGTACGTCACCTTTGCCTACAATACGGCCGTGCAAGAAACCACCGGGGTTACACAATTTCAACTGGTTCATGGTCGCAAAGTGACGACAATGTTGGACGCAATGTTACCCCACGAACCGGCTGCCGACGGAAGCGACGACGCCCAGGTGGTTGCCCAACGGGCAGAAGAAGTCCGTCAGCTCGCCAGACTCCGGATTCAAGCCCAACAACGTATCGACACTGGCCGCTACAACCTTCGTCGCCGGGACGTCCACTTCGAGCCGGGAGACAGGGTGTGGGTCTGGACACCGATCCGCCGCCATGGTCTCAGCGAGAAACTCCTGAAGCGCTACTTTGGACCCTACAAAGTGCTTCGTCGACTCGGGGATGTGAACTACGAGGTGATGCCCGATGGAACACGGACTTCGTCACGCCGCCCTCCAAGACCAGAAGTCGTCCACGTCGTGCGCATGAAGCCGTACTACGCTCGATAGGACTGTGGACCTTATGTGTTTCAAATGACTCTTTAGTTTACCGTTATTTCTGTTTGCTTTGTTTTCGGTTTGTGCTGCATCGGGACGATGCGCTTTTAAAGGGGGGGTTAATGCCGCGCGCAGACTTGCAGAAGGTTCTCGTTTATTCTTGCTGCGAACATAACTTCTGTCGTTTCTGTTGTTCTAGAAAGTGCGTGTTCATTCTCGCCCCAAGCGCGCTACGCTCGAACCTTCCCCGCCGAATCTTGGAGATAGTGACTCATTCTAGATAAGAGGCCGCCCGCGACCTTGTCGAGTCAGTTTCGCCCAGCGTTCGACTGTGCTGCGACGCCGACTTCGACGCCCGCGACGCTCTTTTATTCTCTTTGTACACTTTTAGTTTTGGCACAAGTTCGCCGCATTAAACGTTTATTTCGTTCTGTTTAGTTATTGTTCTTTTGGTCACCACCCGTGACAATAGCGCCGTTCTGTCGGAGTCAGCTCCTTCGAAAAGAAGGCTATCAACGTGGTGGCCAAAAAATTCAAGTTCGTTGGTCGGATTGACGAGAAGTCTGTATTCTTGGAAGCGCAAGAAGAGTTGACGTAGATGATCGGATTGCTCTTCCGATGTGTTTCTGAATACAAGGATATCATCGATATACGCGAAGGTGAATAACAAATCTCGGAGGACTCGGTCGACGAATCGTTGAATGGTTTGTGAAGTGTTGCGCAGTCCGAAGCGCATTCGCAAGAACTCGTACAATCCAAACGGTTTAATGACAGCCGTCTTGGGGATGTCTGCCGGTTCCATGGGGATCTGGTGAAGTGCCTTCACGAGGTCCACCTTGCTGAAAACTTTCGCGCCCTGCACGATGCCACCGGAGTTCTTAATATGAGGGATTTGGTAACGGTCGGGCAGAGTACACTTGTTTAATGACCGGTAGTCCCCACAGGGGCACCAGTCACCAGTTCTTTTAGGGGCTATGTGAAGTGACGAAGACCAGGGACTCGAAGATGGCCTTATAAAACCAAGTTCATGCATGTGTTGGAATTCATTCTTGGCTATCTTGAGGCGGTCGGGAGTGATTCGACGTGGTCTGGCAAAATCGGGGCCCCTTTCGCCACGCTGTGATGGGTGACGGTGTGTCGGATGGCTTGATCGGGAGCAGGTGGGCGAAACACGGCTGGAAATTCGTCGCCGATGGTTTGAAAAGGAGAACTCGTTTCTGCTCGCGGAAGAGCAAGTTTAAGATGAGGAGACTTCGACACGATAACTTGCACACTCAATTGTGTCTCGGTATCAGGAAGTTGATTTCTCCTGAGGTCCACGGTCAGTGTGAATTGCGGCAGAAAGTCTGCTCCTATGATTGTCTGCCGAACATCCGCGATGATAAAAATCCAACGGAATGTCTGGCGGAGCCTGATGTCCATTGTGAGGGACCTTTCGCCGTACGCTTTGATAGGGGATCAGTTAACAGCCTGGAGCGGTGGGAACTCTTAGCGGAACGGGCGGTCCTCCGGCGTAGAAGGTACCACGTTTACCTCAGCCCGGTATCTTCCAGGAAGCGGACCTTCTTATTGCGGTCCGTGACGTAGCAAAGCTGGCCTGAAGTTGGGCTTTCGTCGCTGGCGGCCTTCAGCAGGTGCCCATGTTATTTCCCAAGTAGTTACACGGTGGGCAGCATGCTCTGGCTCGGGATTCGTATCTCTGGTGGTACTAGAATACTCCTGGATGTGAAGACCCAGCTCTTGATTCACTGCGGCGTCGGGCAGCGTTAGCTCGTGGATTGACGGTCGAGGATCGGGAAGGTCGTGATTGGAGGTTAGGATTCTCACGACTGAGCTCGCTCACCCTGTCCTCTATGTGATCGTTGAACCTAAGAAGTCGAGCGAGCTGGGATCCGTTGTCGGTCACAGTAGTGCACGGCGTTGAGGAGGTTTCTTGACACACCGCTGTGATGGTAGGGAAGCCTACGTCCATGATTTGGTAGGCCATACGAGCAAGCGTGGAGATTTAGTCGGTGGCGGATGTGCTCAATATCATCCGGATTTGGCTCGGTAGGCGTTGGAGACAAAGTTCTTTAAATTTGGAAGTGTCCATCGTCGTGACTTTGTCCCCAAGGAGGTGCTCCATGCGCCGCAATAATTCCGTAGGTTTCGGTCACCCAGCTTCTCGGCAGTCAACAGCTGCTGAAGGCGCCGTTGCTCAGACTCTCTGGTGCGACGAATCAGTCCTTTCCGTAGAGTCTCGTAGGGCTGATCTGCGGGTGGAGAACACAGAATGTCGCGAACCATGGATGAGGCTGACTGCGGGAGGGCAGCGGCGACGTAGTCGAATTGGGTCAAACAAGAGGCGATCCTGCTTTTCCGGACAATTGCTTCCGCGGTCAGGAACCACAGCTCGGATTCGGATGACCAGAACTTTGGGAACTTGATATTGAGATTCGCCGCCGCCAGTGTCATCGGGGCTCCGGGAGAGGCGCCATCGTCTCTGAGGCTCATGACGGGGGCACAAAGCTGGACTCACCCAAAGAACCAGGGCTCCATGGCAGCGTAGCTGGGCGTGGTCGGGGGCAGAAGTATGTAGGAGTGGAGGCTCGGTAAATCACACTCTACATATTTATGTACAATATTTACACTGGATTTTTGACTAGCTCATCGGGGGGCCCTTCGCCGAATCCCAGATTCCGCGCAGCTCGTGGCGCAGGCACATCGTGTCCCTGGCTCGTGCCTGTCCCGTGAGCTTGGCGCCGTTCAAGAGCTGGATCGCTGCCGCTAGCTGCCGCTACAGGTTCAAAGAATGCGCCCCAATCTTCACATTAAGTCCTAGTCGGAGTCCACGCTTCTTCACATATTGAAAGGAACACCCAAAAATCATGGCCGGGTTTATGCAGTTCCATTATCTGCTCTATACCGGTGCTCTTCAATCGTTGCGCAGGAGCAGGAATGACAGAGTTTCGTGGTGGGGTCTCTATTAATGTGATTCTAGAAGGAATCGTATGACGGCGACGACAGTCAATGAGCTGGAAATATCTGCAAAGTGTTTCCCGTAAAACTACCGCTTTAGAAGAAAGAAAACCAATTGCTATAACCAGCTTTGCACCTAAGTGAGGAGTATGGAAAATCGACGCGCTAACCATTGCGCTATTGAGGATTTTTTTATTTTATTTTACTACCTGGATTTTTTTCCAGAATTGTTCGGAAAAACTACAAAAACCTGCATACACCTTTTGAAAACCTTTGTGTTGGACTGTTGCTAAATGTGCTCCCATGAAATATTCTGCCTACGGATGCGGTTTACTTTCCTGACTAAAGAATTCGGCCATAGCCCGGGCATTCTTAATCAACACTTACATTTCCCACAACTCACTTCTAATTGCGATTGAAATTTAGCTCACTTTGAATCGCATCTGAAAAACCTTTCTTCATTTTTTGGCCTTCAATTTTTCATGAATGCCATTTAAAGGGTTCCCCAAATATTAAGGTGAGAGGCTGGATCGGGGATCAGTTGCCAGGAAATAAAAAAAAAGTCAATATAAATGAGAAATGAAGCTAATTAATAATTCTAAATCAGCCTTTAAATACAAAATTGAAAGTTAGAGTAAAACAAAAGAGAGACTCTAAGAAGCATGAAAAGACATACGCTATATTAAAAGGCAATATTTAATCTAATTTTGCCCTTACAGTAATTGGGAACCTGAAAATTTGCTAGGAATAAATCAAAGCACGTAGGAACTTTGCCATGTTCACTCAGAGCAGAAGACTAATGAGAATGATAGAACTGCCGCTGACGATATGCAATGGATACAACACAATTCGCTACGCGCAAATTGCACGGGAAAGCAAAGCAATTGTTAGGTACTGTGGGATTTCCCTTGCTGCTACCCGTCTCGGAGAATGACACAGCACACCGGTTCAACAACACGTAAACATTTAATGACCGCTATCGCCTGCGCCGCGATCCCAACAGCCCCCGCGCATCCGCTGCGACGGCCTTTTATCAGCGGCGGAGCGCCGCTCGCGTGGCCAGTTGCCCTTGGCCCCCTCGTGGCCAAGATGACCACTTATGATTGTCGGAGGGGCAGCCTGGGCCAACCGCTTGGAATCGCCAGGTTGCCCACACATCTCCCCCCTTCCAAAAACGAAAACAGAGGACGTCTTTGATGGTCTTCGGGGGGGCCTTCCTTCTTGGTCAGCAAGGGTCTTCTCAGATGAGCGAGCACGGGTCCGACGTCAGTACTTCCGGACAGTACCGATGCAGCCATGGGGGGTGGTCTGATGATGGGAGCTGCGTCGCCGCTGTCTGGCACGAGGAACTAGAAATTAAAAACAACATGAGGCCATGGCGCGGTAGGAAAAAGTAGCCGCGCACACGAAAGATGCCTGTCCCACTGTGCATGCGGGAGCGCGGACCATTTCTCTTCTCCCCCCCCAAAACACCGAAGAGGGCATGAAGATAATACGCTTAGAACTCGTGCTACTCCCGGTCGTCTTCACCGCCGTCTCAAGTTGTACCGCGGTAGAGACGGTGTGGAATCTTCCGAGAGGTGGTCCGGATAGTCGTCATCTGGAACCTGCGACACATCTACCTCCTCGGGTTCATAGAAAGCTTTTAGGTCGGCGACATGAATAGACCCGCACACTTCACCAGATTCACAATGCACCAGCTCATAGGACAGGTTGGAGAGCTTGCTACTAACACGGTAGGGGCCATCCCACCTCTTTGCTAAAGAGGCCGTGAAGCCTCTAGCAGCATCACTCAGCGGATGAGTTCGCCTCAGTACCAGATCTCCTACCTTGAACTGCAGATTTCGCCTCCCCTTGTTGTACTGGTTTGCCTGCTGCAGTCTCGAGACGTCGAGGCTCTCTCGAGCTTCACGCAGGTTCTCCGTGAAACGCTTCCGGAGATCTTCTGCGAACTGCGTGGTTGTGCGCTGCGTGCTTGCAGGATCTGTGCAAAGGAGGCCGTTTCCCAGGGGAAACACGAGCTCTTTTCCAAAGTTAAGTTGGGCCGGAGTAAAACCCGTGGACCGGTTGATTGTTGTGCGGGTAGCGAATGCCATTTCTGCTAATTTCGCGTCCCAGTCTTTGTGTCGCTCTGTATGCGATACAAGCATCTGCTTCAGGTTACGGTTCACTCTTTCCGTGATATTCGCCTGTGGATGGTAGGGCGAAGTCCGTTTGTGCCGTATGCCTAGCGCCTTACACGCATCCACGAACACCTTGCTAACAAAATAAGAAGCGTTGTCTGTAATAAGCGTTCCGGCAAAGCCAAAGCGCGCGAACGTCTCGAGAAGACAGTCCCAGATTTTCTTAGAGTCTAGTTTGCGCAAAGGAAACATTTCGACCCATTTTGTGAAATGGTCGGTCACTACTAGCAAATACTGATTGCCGCGTGGACTACGGGGAAAGGGACCGACAACGTCGCAGGCAACACACTCCCAGGGGTACTTGCTTTTGACCGACTGCATTAAACCTGGTGGTTGGCCACCTCGGGGTTTTGCCTTCTGACAAACCGGGCAGCTACGAGCGTACCTCATCACATCCTGCCTCATACCTGGCCACGTTGCAATTTGGGACAACTTTTCGTACGTTTTGCTCCCACTGCTGTGGCCTGCCAAGGCGGGATCATGCATATATCTTATAAATGACTTACGCAGTTTACGTGGTATTACAGACCGGAATGGCGGGCCGCTGGACCCATCGTCCGCCTGGGGGATGTATCGCAGCAGGATGCCGTCGCTGCTGAGCAGGTATGAGTCCAAGTCTCTGGGATTCCCAGCGTCGGCTGAGTTTTCTTCTGCCAGCTGGTGCATCACCTTCTGACAAAGTCCATCGGACAGCTGGGCCGCTCGGAGCTCCTCTCTGCTCACCAGGGTTCCCCACCGCGACTCTGGTGTGATGGGCGCCGCATTGGCCAGTGCCACCAAGTCGGGATCCACCTGCATTTCCTGCCCGAGAAGTGGAGCACGGGACAACGCATCTGCAACGTGGTTAGCCACTCCACGCTTGTACTCGATTGTGTATTTGTAGCGCTGGAGCGAAAGGGCCCATCGAGCGAGTCGTCCTGCAGGGTTTTGAAGCCCTTTGAGCCACGAGAGAGCCATGTGGTCAGTTTGAATGCTAAACGAAGCGCCGTCAAGGTACATGTCAAACTTCTTAAGCGCAAAAATAATTGCCAGGCACTCTTTTTCGGTTGTTGAGTAGTTTCGCTCCGCTCCGGTTAACGTATGACTGGCGAAAGCTACGGGACGAAGAACGCTGTCATGTTCCTGCAGAAGGACTGCTCCTAATCCGTAATCGCTTGCGTCGGTCTGCAAGACGAACGGACGATTCAAGTCGGGCAGGTTTAAACACGCGTTTTCAGTCACAGCCCTTGAAAGACACGCGAATGCGGTTTGCTGCTCTTGCCCCCAGCACCATTTCGTTTTTTTGCGGAGCAATCGGTTCAGGGGTTCAGTTATCTCAGCGCATTGCGGAATAAAATCTCTATAAAACGCAATCATCCCGAGATATCTCTGTAGGCTTTTGACGTCATAAGGGGGTGGGTACTCCGTTATTGCGCGCAGCTTATCTTCATTCGGCCGCAGCGTTCCGTTATCCACAACAAATCCGAGAAGGTTGATTACAGGCGATGCCAACTGGACTTTATCTGGATGAATCGTAAGGCCGGCTTGACGCATTCGTTCGAGTATGATCTGAAGGTGCACGAGATGCTCCTCGAATGTTCGTGAAAAGACCACTACGTCATCCATGTACGCCATCGCAAACTCGTACTTCGCGTCACCGAGGACAACGTCCATTAGGCGTTGAAAGCTGGCGGGAGAGTTGGACAAACCAAAGGGAAGGCGAGTGAATTCGAACAACCCCCTATGGCAAATGAATGCGGTCTTCTTTACATCAGCCGGATGAACTTCGATTTGAAGAAATCCGCGGCTGCAATCGAGGGTTGTGAAAACAGTCGCGTTTCCAAGGGCATACATTACTGAGGAAATACTAGGAAACGGGTAACTGTCTCTGACTGACACTTCATTTAGGCGCCTGTAATCAACACAAAGCCTTGCTGTGCCGTCCTTCTTTGGAGCAAGGACTACCGGGGAAGCCCACGGGCTTTTTGACTGACGTACTGCGCCTGTGTCGATCATTTCCAATAGCGCCGCATCAAGAAGTTCGCGCTTGTGAGCACTTATGGGTCTCGGATTGCACCTCCGGGGAGGTGCATCCTTGGTTTCGATGCGGTGCTGTAGGAGATCGGTTTTCCCAGGTCTTTCCGTGAACATCGGCGAGAAGGGTTCCAGCAGTTGCTGGAGCTGCTTCTGTTTGTCTTCACCGGAACACTTTTGCACGGCTTTGAGCACGCTGTCTGGAAGTAAAGGCATCTGCCCGGCAAAGTTTAACGGGAACGCTTGGCCGCGAATACAATCCTGCCGTCTGGTAAACGGCGTTAATTTCGTTTCGCCACCCAACCAATATCCAGCCTGGGCAAAGTCGAGCAAAACCCGCTCCGCTGCAATAAAATCTCTACCAAGGATCATGGGCACCGGCAGTTCTGGGAGGTATACGAACCGTTGTCTTCGTTTTCTACCATGAAAGGAAATTCGTAACCTGACTGCGCCGGCAGCAGGCAGTACGGACCCCGATGCTACTTGCAATTTCACGTTTGCTGACCGAAGATGTATCTTTCTCTTGTTACATTCCGCAAATACTGCATCCCCAATAAGCGATATGTTTGCTCCAGTATCTAAAAGAGCGGCTACTGGCATACCTAGTACATTCACAGTCATACGAGGTTCAAGAGACTTGGGTGTAGATTCGATTCTACTCACAGCTGGGATGAGCAATGTCGGTTCCTCGTTTAGTGAGGTTGTTCCTACCCCCGTCGGCTGGTGCGAGTCCATTAGCGGCCGGCCATCCAGAGCGACCATCCTTGGTGTTGAGAACTTCAAAGCGGCTCTGACGCTGGGGATCGTGCCGGCCTTTGGCTGAAAGGGAATCGCATTAGGGTCCAACTCAAATGCAGTTGCTTCGGGTAGCGTAGGACCGGGAACAGTGGAAGCTGTACGCCCGGGGATCAGTGCAAAGGCAGACGCGCCGGGAGTCTCATGACCGAGAATTTTATGAGCTAGCCGCCCGGATGTCTGTGCAAAAGGAGACACGCCGGGAGTCTCAAGACCGCGAACGGTGTGAGCTGGGCGCCCGGGTGTCGGTGTGAAAGCCGACACGCCGGGAGTCTCATGACGGAGAATGTTGTGAGCTGGCCGCCCGGGTGTCACTGCAACAGCAGGCACGCCGGGAGTCTCAAGACCGCGAACGGTGTGAGCTGGGCGCCCGGGTGTCGGTGTGAAAGCCGACACGCCGGGAGTCTCACGGCGAGGAGTGTTATGAGCTAGCCGCCCGGGTGTCTGTGCAAAAGTAGACACGCCGGGAGTCTCAAGACCGCGAACGGTGTGAGCTGGGCGCCCGGGTGTCGGTGTGAAAGCCGACACGCCGGGAGTCTCATGACGGAGAGTGTTGTGAGCTGGCCGCCCGGGTGTCACTGCAACAGCAGGCACGCCGGGAGTCTCAAGACCGCGAACGGTGTGAGCTGGGCGCCCGGGTGTCGGTGTGAAAGCCGACACGCCGGGAGTCTCACGACGAAGAGTGGAAGTGTTATGAGCTGGCCGCCCGGTTGTCGATGCGAGAGCAGACACGCCGGGAGTCTCAAGACCGCGAACGGTGTGAGCTGGGCGCCCGGGTGTCGGTGTGAAAGCCGACACGCCGGGAGTCTCATGACGGGGAGTGAAAGTGTTATGAGCTGGCCGCCCGGTTGTCGATGCGAGAGCAGACACGCCGGGAGTCTCAAGACCGCGAGCGGTGTGAGCTGGGCGCCCGGTTGTCGACGCGAACGCGGACACGCCGGGAGTCTCATGACGGAAAGTGTTGTGAGCTGGCCGCCCGGTTGTCGATGCACGAGCAGACACGCCGGGAGTCTCAACACCGCGAACGGTGTGAGCTGGGCGCCCGGGTGTCCATGGAAAATCGGACACGCCGGGAGTCTCACAACGAGGAGTGTTATGAGGAAGAAAAAGTGATAGAGGGCCACCGAGGGTCGATAGAAAAGCGTCAGTCCCCGGAGCCCGTGTGAGCCTCCGGGAGGCCCGGAGGCGGCTGCGGCGACTCGATCTCGTGGATTGTGTTTTTGACGCGGCCGGCGGAGAGTAGAAATTTCTTACCACCGCCGGCCGTAGCCGTTTCCCTGTGTCTGAGGCGGCCGCTGCCGTTCGCTGCAGTCCCGGTGTATGTGTCCTGGCTGGTCGCATCGAAAACAACGGGGCGTGACCCGCCCGTCGGCTTCGTGCGGTGTCCCGCTCTCTTTTGCCTCTCCCGAGCTCCGCGTTACCGGTCCAGAGGACAAGAACTCATCTTGACCAATGGAGGGGCTGTAGCGTTGTGATTGCGTGCCTTCGTAACCGCTGCACCTCCGTGATTCGTATGCACGAGGATCTAGGGTTCGTGATTCGTATGCACGAGGATCTGGGGTTCGGGGGACGGGCGCCTGATTGGAATCGTCTTGTTCTCTCTCGACTCTATGTGCACGTGCGTTTCCAGACCACGCAAATGATGGTTCCAGAGTCATGTTCTGCGGTGGAGGGGGTCGGTATCTTAGTTCCGCGAGGATGTCGGCCTGGATGGTGATTGCCTCCCGTGCCATCTCGTCTAAATTCGTAAAGGTACGTCCCCTGAGATGGGGATGGAAACGCGGGTGGCTTTGGCGGATGGCGCGTTGTACTTTCTCCGCGTCCGGTGCCGCGGCGTCGGCGATATCGTACAGGCCCTGGAGAGCCCTTACAAACTCAATAAGTGACTCTTCCGGGTGCTGTGTGCGCGCGCGCAGCTCGTCTTTAATCCGCACGCTGTAATCCGGAGGCAGGAACTCCGTCCTAAATCGTGCCTCAAAATCTGACATACTTGTGAATTTAGTTTGTCTTTGCCTCCACAGTGCTGCACTGTCTGTCAGTGCAACCGGCAAAAGGCGGGTGAGGATGGTTTCGTCGTCAATTCCCGACGCAGCTTGGTAGTCCCGCAGTTCCGAGACGAACATCCCAACTGACTTTCTATCTGCGTACCCCGAAAAAACCGGAACGCTAAGCGAGAGCCTTAGGAAGTCCCTGGGGGGCGTACTTCCAGCAGGAGTGGGTCTTGAGCGCATCATCTGCTCTCGTTGTATGTTAAGAAGCATGGTCATGGCCACTCTTAGTTCTGCTAGACCACCCTCTAATGATGCGTCTACCGGGACTGAGACTGCAGGCTTAGCGTCTGGTTTTATGTCACTGGCGGCGTTATCCGCGAGTGCACCGAGCGTCAAAAGGTCGTCCTCACTCACGTTTCTGTCGGCGTCCTCTGTAGACGACATCGTGTTGTAGTGGAGACTTGCGCAGGTCGATGAACGTGGGCTTCCGAAGAAACACCCCCTCAACTTTGGGCAAACTCAGGAACGCAAAATTGACTATGTAAAACGTAAGAACGAACCCAGTTTGCTGCCATCCTCCCAGACGAGCAGCATATCACGTTGGGCGCCAGTGTGGGATTTCCCTTGCTGCTACCCGTCTCGGAGAATGACACAGCACACCGGTTCAACAACACGTAAACATTTAATGACCGCTATCGCCTGCGCCGCGATCCCAACAGCCCCCGCGCATCCGCTGCGACGGCCTTTTATCAGCGGCGGAGCGCCGCTCGCGTGGCCAGTTGCCCTTGGCCCCCTCGTGGCCAAGATGACCACTTATGATTGTCGGAGGGGCAGCCTGGGCCAACCGCTTGGAATCGCCAGGTTGCCCACAGTACGTAGTTACACAGACATGAAACAGGGCCTAAGAATAGTGATGTTGGTGATGACAATGTCCAATAAATAAGATGACGAGGGAACATGCCGTTTACGCTGTTAATGAGCTTTGCGACACCGTCTCTTTACACGCGCCTATTGTTGCCCCGGTAATGGGGTATCCACACGAAGGAGAAATCCGCCACTTTCCTCCGCGGAGCGTGCATCACGTGAGACCTACGTCATCCCTTTTTAACGCCTCGCGGTACCGTTTTTCTCCGTGGCGGAGGCGCGGAGGTTTCGTGCTGTCAGCACGAAAGCTCCCCTGGTGCACACGGCGGATCCGGGGACGGAGTTTCCCGGGTTGTTGACGTCACGACATCCGTCCGCGGAGTTCTCCTTCATGCGGATACATGAAGGAGAACTCCGCGGTGTATCGTGACGATACAGGTGTATCCCCATGACGGACCAAATTGCTGTTTTGGTCCGCGGGCGGCGCATCACGTGACCTTACGTCACCGGTGTTTGAGGTCCGCCGGCGGTCCGCGGCCCTCGCTTCTGAGAAATGCAAGCGACTTTTCTCGCCGGACCCCTGCGGCGGACCGCTGCGTTTTTAGTATAATTGACGCGCTAAGTCTGGCAACAAGCTGACTTTTGTTGTTTGGATTGGAATTCAAATCCAAAGTCGTTTTCTTTTGGTGCCGACTGTTGAAGACGAAGAAGACAAACCTTTTGTTGTGCGACGATGCAACTTTTTACTTCGTCGCGCTCATGCATGGAGCAATTCCCCGCTCTGTGGGACAATAGTCGCGACGACTACTCAAATAATCATCTAAAGATGTCCCTGTGGCAGAACATCTTGGCCCAAGGCGCGCCGGGAGCTGTAGAAACTGCTCCTCGCTGACGCGTTGAAGCCGACGGTACTCGTCGGGGTCCGAAACCAACAGCTCCGAAAAGAGTTGACTATGCAGACCACGATCTTCCCTGCACATGCGGGGCTTCATGCAGCACGCCCTTTTCGGTTCACTTAAGTCCTCCTCGTCCTCAATAGTCAACGCCAGGACCACAGCGGCCAAACGTCTCTTTCGTTCAACCTCTATCTTGGCTCCTCACAAATAGCCTCAAAGCAGCTCGCTGCATACGTTTGGCGGAGCTGTGAGGTCGAGGGTTAGACCAGCCAGTTCACCCTGTCGTCTGGTCTTTTGGTCCGCCGTGTGGATGCTCAATGCAGCCGGGCCGCCCCCGGGCCGCGCATCACGTGATCAATCGGTCCGCGGCTGTAGTGTTTAAAGAAAAGAAAGACGAAGCAGAAATGAGATGAAAAAGGAAGAAGACGATGAAAAGGCGTACAACTGAATCGGCGTTCCTTCATCTTACATTCAACTACACTACATACACTACATTTGGCGACGAGGTAAAGTGGATTTCAACTTACTGATCTTGCAGCGCATACTATGTGGACCTAGAAATGAGTCACGCAATGCTGCAGCCGATTCCTTCGTTTCTTGAACGGCCTGGAAGACCCCTGGTTCCGTGGGACCAATGGCGCCGAATGTTCGAGAACTACCTTGACTGCGTCGAAGAGTCTTCCCTTATGCCGAAGCGAAAGAAGGCACTGCTGCTACATGCCTTAGGAACGGAAGGACAGCGAGTCTTCTTCACGTTGCCTCACGTCTCTGCTGCTTCCCCTAGCACAATTCCTACCGCAACCGCGTCCACGTCAAGTGTTACTACTACCACTGACGTGTACCAAGATGCTCTCGCGACTCTGGAGGCCCGCTACGCAGCGACGTACAACGTTATCACAGAACGCCGCAAGTTTCGCCAGCGTACACAAATTCCTGGTGAAACGATTGGCGAATTCCTCACGGCATTACGAGGACTTTCGCAGACCTGCAGCTTCGGCTCCGCATCGGACGAAGCGCTACGTGATCAACTGGTAGAGGGAGCTTCGATGACTCACGTTCGAGAACGACTCCTACTAGAAGGTTCTGCCCTTTCCCTCGAAAAGGCTTTGAACTTGGCCCGCAGCGTGGAACAGTCCAAGAAAGAAGTACAGGCATCCACTGACCCGCCTGCGGTCGTCCACAAACTACGAAAAACCAAGGGGAAGAGCTCAAAGTCCAAAATTCAGCCAGGCGTTGACGCACCAGCCAGACAGCAGAGAACATGCTACCGCTGTGGATCAGCAGATCGCTTAGCAAATGCTGCTACATGTCCCGCAAGGAGCAAGACTTGCACCAAATGCAGAAAACAAGGACATCTGAGCTCTGTTTGTCGGGGTACGGCGTCAACAATGGAGGTGGTGAGTTCTTTCACCACTACTTATGAAGACTTCAGTTCCCTTGAAAAGGAAAAAGAACGTGACCCAGTTACAAAAGTGCTGGAAGTTGGAGAAGTGCACAAAGCTGGAATCTATGTGACAATGCAAGTAGAACAACAAGATGTCAAGTTCCTACTTGACACTGGTTCTGCAGTTTCCATTCTCTCCCATGAAATCTACCAGAGCAAATTTGCGGACAAACATCTACTCCAACCAGCTGCAGTACAACTACAAAATTACTCAAGGCAGCTCATTCCGCTTCTTGGATGTTTCGTGGCAACAGTCACGTACAAAGGGTCCTCAGCATCACTTGTGCTTTACGTCGTCTCACAAGGATCAACATTGCTGGGACTGGACGGACTTTCCGCACTTCGACTTCGCATTGACGGATCTACCCTGCAGTGCATGGAGACCTCTACACCGATCTCTACGGACTTGAAATCTATCATCGACTCTACCTACGCTCACCTGTTCACACCAGGAATAGGCATGGCAAAAGGTTACGAGCATCTAGTCAAGGTGAAGAGAGACGTTCCTCCTGTTGCAGTAAAGCTCCGTCGACTGCCACTTACCATTCGTGAAGAAGTGTCTAAAGAGCTTCTGCGTTTACTCGATATGGACATTATCGAGCCAGTCACCGCATCTGAATGGGTATCACCCAGTGTTGTTGTAAGAAAAAAAGACGGAAAGCTACGACTATGCGTGGATCTTCGTGCTCCCAACAAAGCAATTGTCGTCGACTGCTTTCCATTACCAAACACGGAAGAGCTACTCAACGCCTTGAATGGAGCCAAGGTATTCTCCAAGCTGGACTTAACAGCAGCTCACCACCAGGTTCTTTTGTCGCCTGAAAGCCATGACCTAACTGCTTTCATTACACACGAAGGCCTCTACCGCTACAAGAGAGTGTGCTTTGGCTTGGCATCTGCACCTTCAGCTTTCCAGAAGATGACGCACGACATTTTCGTAGGATGTTCGGGTGTCCTTTGCTATCTCGACGACATTATCATCTTTGGTGCTGACGAAGAGGACCATGCAAAGAACTTGACAAAAGTTCTGCAGCGCATCTCAGACACTGGCCTGAAGCTAAACGACAAGTGTGTTTTCGGAGTAACAGAATTGACATTCGTAGGACATACTATCACTTCTCAAGGTGTGACTCCTCTACAAGAAAACGTTCAAGCTATTCAAGATGCGCCTATACCAAAGGACCATCATTCCCTGCGCTCCTTTTTAGGAATTGCGGGATATTACGCAAGGTTCCTTCGCAACTACTCGGATGAAGTGGAACCACTAAGAGATCTTCTACGTGGCGAGAAGACATTCGTTTGGACGAACACAGCACAATGGTGCTTCGATAGAATCAAGCTGCTGATTGCCAACTGCAACGCGCTTGCCATGTTCAGTCCAGGATTGTCAGTTCTTGTCACAACGGATGCGTCTGGATACGGTATTGGCGCAGTGCTCCAGCAGGCCAACGGATCCGATCTGCAGACCGTTGCGTTTGCTTCAAGAACACTTTCACCGGCAGAGCGCAAATACTCTGTTGGGGAACGGGAAGCCCTCGCATGCGTTTGGGCACTAGAGCATTGGCACGTGTATCTCTGGGGAAGACCATTCACCCTCTGCACAGACCACCAAGCACTTACCACCCTACTGAGCTCTCAAGGCACGGGTCACCGTCCGCTCAGAATCGCTCGATGGACAGCACGTCTGCTCAACTATAACTTTGTAGTGCAATACAAGAAGGGCGAAGACAACGTCATCGCAGATGCACTTTCCCGATCGATGGTCGATCGATCGGGGTCGGCAGGTCGATGGATTGCTCCACGTAGGAGCAATCCATCGACCTCTGACAGCTCGGATCTCACTTGGTAGTAGGGTAACACTTCAGTAGTTACCTTGGTCTTAGATGGCCAGGTTGTAACGACGAAATGCTTGATTTTTTTAAGTACCGAGTCAGCGGCTGTAGCAGACTGCAGGTCGTTCTTCGAAATGGGTTGTTCAGTTATGACGGAGATAACTTCCTCTTCAATCAGGTCAGGAGACGCATCAGGTAATGGTATGATTGAAAGATTTAACCGAGTGCTGAAGGGGTTTATTCAGCTGGCTCTCCTTGAACAACGAAACCTCGAAGAAACACTGACCGAATATGTCGGAGTATACCGTGCAACACCACACTCAACTACGGGTGTGTCGCCCGCATTCCTGTTGCACAATCGGCATCCGCGGACCAAGCTGAATGTCGTCGGATGGTCATCAGAAAGCTTTTTCACGGAACCGACCGGAGCAATGACGGAGCTGAGAGAGCGAATTAGAAGACAGCAGCTTGCTGCTCAAGAGTACGTAGACCAGAAGAGAGGCGCACGTACGCCAGCTTTTCAGCCAGGCGATTTCGTTCGCGTGAAGTTGCCAGGTCATCACGCCAAGGGGAGTTTGAGATACTCCAAGCCACGCAAGATACTGGAGCGTCGAGGATCGAATGCATTCGTGCTCGACGATTACAAGGTGTGGAATGCAAGCAAACTCTCAAAACTACCACAAGAAGTCCTGCCACGACTTACTTCGGGGACAGACAAAGGGCTGTCACCTGCCACTTCGTGGAATCCTCCACCAAACACGCCCCAGTCACACGAGTTTTCCCCGGCGGGAGACCGACCGGAATCGAGATCATTGTCAAATGGTACAGACACCCACCGACAAGAACTTCAACTCCAACCTCTTCGCAGGAGTTGCAGACAACGAAAACCTCCGGAAAGACTAGGAAGTTATGTGACATGAACATTGCCATATAGGCACTCGGGTTTTCGTTGACTCGACAACTTTGTTTATTTAGATGCTTCTTTTCTGCTTTGGTTGTTTTAGTATGTGCATTTCCTTTAAAAAACGGGGGAAATGTAGTGTTTAACGAAAAGAAAGACGAAGCAGAAATGAGATGAAAAAGGAAGAAGACGATGAAAAGGCGTACAACTGAATCGGCGTTCCTTCATCTTACATTCAACTACACTACATACACTACAGCGGCCCAGTCCGTCGTGTGGATACACCTGTAGCAGTGGGCCTGCTGAATGGGAGCCGCGGGCTGGGGTTCATTGGATGTACTGCGGCCACCCATGGGCCGGTTGGAAGACCTCTGTGGATCGAATCTGGCCCGCTGGTCGGAGTTTGGAGATCCGTACGCGGCGTTTAAGCCACAATAAAGAGTTAATTTTCGAAGTCGCTTTCATAGCAGTAAGCTCATTTAACTTTATTTCAAAATAAGATACTGGTTTTCCCCGTGAAAGTTTTTGAAAGGGATCACTGCCGACTAATAGATGGAGCAAGTCCACATTGGACGTGAAAGTTGGGATTGACAGCCCTTAAAAAAATGATCCTTTATTTTCGAAACCCAAACTGTCGGCTAGTTATATTTTTGATCTAAATAAAAGAATCGGGAGCAATTATTTTGCGAGCATCTGTTCAGCTGTCATAACTTAAAGGTTTTGTTTATTTTTCTTTATAGCGGGATATTTCTCTGGTAATGACAACTTAGAATAGATCGCGAAGTCCATCTCGACCCAGGCACCACATCAGTGTTGTGCCTACATTGGACCAACAATGGCAAAACTGGCTCCAGAGGTTGGTCAGAGATCGGCATTCTGGCCAAGTGCAACTTCTTCCATTGTTGGCCCAGCCATCAGCACCATCGTTGGGCCATCGTTCCACCAAAGTTCCAGCCATCATTGGCACCAACGTTGGGCCGTCGCTCAACCAATGTTCCAGCCATCATCGGCACCAACGTTAGGCCATCGTTCAACCAATGTTCCAGCCATCATTGGCCCCGATGTAAGGCCATCCTTTAACCAACTATCGAGCCATCATTGGCACCTTTGTTGGGCCTTTGTTGAACCAATATTTCAGCCATCATTGGAATCCACACTATGTCAATTTTGGCTTTCACACTCATTCAATGGATATGCCATCACTGGCATACAAGTTCATTCATTGAATAGACCGATATTGGCAGTCGAGCTAATTCATTGGCATGTCCCAAAGTTAATGCCATACATTTTTAATGCTGGCTATGCAATGATGACATTGCGTTTAAATCCTGGTTATTGCAACAGTCGGTTTTAAGAACCCCTGGCCTGTTTTGCATTAGTAGCCCGCTGAAAGAGACTAGGAAGGAGGTTCAGCGGGGAGCCTATGCCTGGTTCTGGGGAGGGTCCTGGGGAGGATCCTGGGGCGAGTCCTGGGGCTGGAGAGCCATTACGGCTTCCGAACGCCTCTTCCTGCCGATTCCCCTGTCGCAAAAAAACCCTGGCAGCCACTTCAGCGTCATTTTTTAAGCTGTCGATTCTTCAATTTTTATCTTCGCACTAATGGCATGCATCTACCAAAAAATCAGAAGGTCGAAGATCAACGCTTTAAAACCCACATTGGTGTTAGTAACGCACACTCCCAAGCAGCACATTGTGAATGGGCCAAGGCTCTACATAAGTTTATTTGTTTACCTGTAGGATCGCGATGTTCTGAAGATCTTGGCTCACAATGGACTAAAAGTTCTTCCGCAACCTCAAGCAAGTCGTTGTGAAGTCAAGGAAGACTGGCATCCATTAGCTTTTTTTGAACTATGTAACTGAATATATCATGCACAAGCAAATTAACAGACGCGATCAAGCCGCAAAAGAGAGTGCTGGCTCACTTGCTCTTGCAGAAGCCTGGCCGCGGCATCCCTCCGCTGACAAATGCTTGCTGAAATGAATCCCACTCGAGCTTGCATCTGGCACCCCTCTGAATTATTCGTTATCTCTGAAAGTGTATCGTCTGGAAGGTTGGATATCTGAAACTTATTTAAAATGTCCCGTACTGAATTAACCTATTTAATACACGAAGGAAACGTGTAAAGAAAAAGTACCCACGCATTAGTTTGTAAACAGGCACGAAAACAGACACAAAATATTCTCTTCAAATTTCGTAGAAGTTTATTATACACAGGATGTTCCGTAGAGAAGTACGAACGTGCAAGCGATCTGCGAACTGTAACGAGGTACTGCTAAGCTTTTATACTACTGAAAAGATTGCAAAACAAACAGAACCGGGGTAATTCTAGGCCACACTGTCTGTTGTCCCAGCAGGTGAACCCCGAAATTCTCCTGACATACGCCTATCATTGGCAGTGGCAAGCAGTTCATCGAATGACGTTTCATTGGCAGATCGCTTTATTGACACGCTGTTTCATCAGCAGATTGTTTTACAAAATAATATGGTTAGCTTTTTTTCTTTTCTGGTGCCGAGTTACCCCAAATTGTCGCAGCAAATGGCATGAAGGGCGGGACGCGTGGGTTAACATTCTTGTACTGAGCCGTTGCAGAACGTCGCCGCGAAGGTGCATGGACGGGTGTGCCGGGCCGTGTCACACCCGCAAAAAAAAGGAGTAAATATTCTGCCGCCGAAATAATAGCCTGGGGAAACAAAAGCCGGCAGTTACCCCCTATTGTGTCTCGTATAAAACTAATTGTGAAAACAACTATTTGAAGCTGTAGAGTAATTCCCTGGTAAGGTGTACCTCTTTTATGCGGGGGCACCCTGGTTTAATCGTCAATGTGGGATCACATTTTTTTTTTCTAGGCATAGGGCGATACCCACGGCATTTGTTTTTTACGATTAACACTGAAAAAAAATTAATGCTGTCAACGAAACTTCGCTCAATTAATTAGTAGGAGACTCCCTTTCGGGGGGTGAATGGAGGACAGCGAGGCTTGGGCCGCCGGCGGGCCGCTGGGAGACGGCGTGCACAAGTGGGACAATTGGGTTAATATTTTGCTAATGAGCAGCAGCAGGCTGTGATACACGGGCCGTCCGAAGCTGTCGGAATTTCTTTTCCCCGGGCTATGTCCTTCATTCACCCCGGAAAAGGGCGCAGTCCCATACCATTTAATTCAACGAAGTTTCGTCCAAAGCAATCGTTTTTTTTTTTTCAGTGTCAATCATAAAACACATGTTATAAATATCGTCAAGTGCTTAAACAAACGTTCTAGAAAAAAATGAGACCACACTGGTGCATTGAATCAGGGTCCCGCTGTGTGTGAGACAGACACCTTATCAGTGAGCCACTCTACAGCTTCAGATAGCCGTTTTCACAATTCGTTTTATACGAGACCCAATAGGGGAACACTGCCGGCATTCGTTTCCGGGCTGCCGGCAGAATATCCACTTTCGCGAAAAAAGTTCCCCGTAGCGTGCGATTCGCGTAGCGAGTGTCGGTGATATGTTAGTGTCGACGAAACGCGACCGTGAAACGTGTGTCCATGAAAAGTTTTCTATGAAACGTGTTTCCACGAACAGCCGGGAGAACAAGAAAGTTAGTATTCTACCGGGCGTTGCATGATATCAGGCAGCTAATGGGAGGTGACTCTCAGTATAATTTCGGAAAAATTATTGCCTCGGCTGCCGGGAGAAAAGACACTGCGTAATTCTAGAGATAATGTGGAAGAGTACCCGGAGAACAGCGGTCACTCTTTGCCAACAAGCGGTTACAGTGCACTTACCAAAAAATTAGCGGACTTGAGAGATCGCTTGTTGCCGACATACGTCTAGGACTTTTCAAACACTGAGCCACACAGGCCGCAGCTAACAGTTCAGTCAGGGCTAGGGAAAGGAATGTTGGTAGGGGGAAGCAGAGGGGTTGCTGGAGAGGTGAGAAGGAAACATTCCCCTCCCTCCAGCATTTCGCCTGCATCCTGCTTCTTCAGGATCCCCAGGCGGGTGCGCCCACAAAAGGCTCATCTTCGAGGGTCATCCGAACAATGAGCATAGCGAGAGGATTTGTTTGTGAATACTTTTGTAAATTCGTCCCAAAGTTGATAGTGCAGTGAATGCTATGTGAATAGTCTACCAAGCAGTGCCCTTCAGGTAGGTGTCGTACTCTGCCTTGTAACCCACTTGGAGACTATAGTCACGTGACCGCAACCGGAGACACGCATGGCCTAAAATACGCATGGTGCCTACTCTGCTGTCAATACCGAGTGAACAGGACAGCAGCACGCAGGCTACTCGGCGACAACTTTTCTTGGCAGTGCAGTGGAAGGCACAGCCCGCGCTCCCTCTCCCTTTGTGAGCGTTGAATAAAGCTGTGCGCAGACTCTCCTCCTTTCCACTACATTGTCAAGAAAAGTTCTCGCCGAGACAGTTTTTTAAGTCCCAAAGTAACTGCACTTCCCAAATGTTAAACAAAAATGAGAGGTATGACGACCCTATGTTTTACGCCGTAAAACCCACACCTGAACTAAAATGCAAACATAGCCCCGTCTTCTTTCTGCACACGATATCCCCAAATAAACTGAAATTCCGAAGAAAGAAATATTACTCAGAAATAGGCCGTGCCGTATATTTCGCAGCACGCTGATAACATATTTTTTGTTTCGCGAAAATTGTGTGCATGTAACAAAAATTATACCATTTCTTAAACCATGTATTTATTAATGTAACACGGATGCAAAGATTCCCAAAGCTGAAGATAAAAAAAAAACGTGAATCTAACAGAACGATGACAACAAATGGAGGGGTTCAGGGCTCGAAAGTGCTAACGACTTATCGTATTGCAGAGTAATAAAAAAAGAAATATATCTGCAATAGCGTCTGCGTATTTGTGGAATTTGCAGAACAGTGAGATAATAGGACGTCCCTAAGGTGGCGCAAAATTCACGATTAAGCATTAAAGATTTGTTTCGGGTGTTAAAAATAATTTTTAATGTATATTTCGTCGTTCTCGACGTGGGCCTCGACGGACATAGCGCCGCTGCTTGCGTTTCTGTCAAGGTGAGAACTAATTTTTACACGTCGTAACGACACTATATCGCGCTATAGGCTCGTATATTTGGCCCACATGCAGCCTTGAGCGAGCTGGTTCAAATGTCGGTACAAGACAGCAACGGCGTACCCAACGCGGCATGAGAACCGACTGGGCCTCGATCTGGCCGACCGCGATCGCTCTGCTGAAATATGAGCGTGGGAATTTCGAGCACCGTTAACTCACTGGTGTTACAAGAGGCTGCTTTGTCGTTGAGACTTTGCAAAGGCCTGCGGAGCCCTTTCAGTGCTTGGCGCATCTCTCGCGCAGCATCGTAACCTTTTTGGCGCCTGATAGGCCAACAGAGCCGCGAAATACGTAAACCGTTGCGTCGATGCGTGATGTTGAAAAATAAACAGAGAAAATTTATCTCGCAGGCTTTTCCAGTTTCAGATCTGGCGATTTGAGACATAAATGCTGTAAAAGTCTTAGAGGGATCAACTTGTTGACAGTATTTTTGCGTTCATTTGGCTCGCACTCTACACTAATGAACTGATCTTTTGATTTTCGAGGCTTGAACTTTTCTAGAGAGCTTCGTGAGAACGCCAGTCGTTTCACACCAGCTCGGAGCACGTGGAGCGAAAGCTCGCGCTGCAGAACCCAGGGATCCTGGGCTCAATCGCCACCCCTGCTCGTTTCAATCTGGATGAGCACCGTACTGGCGTGCGGTTGTATATCACTTCTGCACGTTAAACACCCCAGGCTAGCGGTTGTACTGCATTGACTAAATTGCTCATCTACAGCGAGTTACTCGTGGCAACTTTATAATGGCTGACCAACTATATGCTCTATAAATATCCCCCCAACCCCAATTATTAAGACAAGCTAAAACTGCGTGTGGCAGAAGCTTTTGCTGTATGAGCCCCAAGCTGCAATACCGGAGGTGGAAAGCCTTGGTAGCTAGGAAAGATTGCATGTTCTAGCGTTACTGAAAAATATACTGGTTAAAGTTTATATTTAATTAAAGACATAGTTAAAATGGGGAGATTGTAGGCTGTACCATATGGTTGTGCAGGAAAATATATCGTGTTGGTTCGGATGTTAGTGGACGTTAAAGACCCTAGGCTAGCAGGGGTACTGCACTGGCTACATTTCTCACCTACAGCTGAGACACTTGATGCCCGCTGAGCCTAAATTCTGGCTGCCTAAACACACACACACACACAACATAATTATTTTAGGGCTACAAAGTGATGTGACTGATAACTGTGTACATATTGCACAACATGGCAGATGAGAAATATAGTGAAACTAATTTCTGGCGAAGGGGATCCAGCCAGGAAGAGGAAGGGCGAACCAACCGGGAGCGAGCAGCTAGTCGCAAGGGTTGAACAACCGAGTCTGGCGTGTTCCGTGCAAGTCGACTCCGACGATCATCCAGATGAGTGTTTGAGCGACTACCAGACAAACTCTGTAATGACCCGAGGCCCTTGCGGGAATTCTCGGCAGCGGCCCAGGGCACCTGAAGACGAAAAGCTGGAATGATAATTCACCCGCAGGAGCAACTCTTGGCAGTGACTTGAAGGGACCCACCCAACTATTTTCACTTCTGGCAGGTGCCTGAGGCATGGCCATTTTAAGATTGGTCGGTGCCCGCAAGACGTTGAATCCAGCACCTGGATTCGATGACCAAGCAGATGAAGAACTTCGCCAGAGCTTCGGGAGGGTGACAAGACCCGGAAAATAAGTTTACAGAAACTGAGTAGGATTCAAGTTCATTTGCACATTTGTATATATTTTTACCGATTTCTAAATACACTTTCTTTAATCCTACAACGGTCCAGCAAACTCTTTTTTTTTTTCATTTGATACGGTGACTGGACGACATTGTTCATTTTGAGAGACTGCGTCATGACTGTGAAGGCCTAGGTAAGGCCTAGGTTGGTTGAAATATTCAAACGAGGTTGCACAGTTTGAGGAGGTATTGAGTCAACCCGCATTATTTTAGAAACAAATTTTGAGTTGCAGATTTTGTGATTCTTTACAAGTGCATGACAAAGCTTCGATAAGCGTCCCTAAGGTGTGACTATCTTATATTTCGCATATAACCGTGTTAAGGTCCTTCGCAAGCGAACCTGTGCGACTCCGCGGTACTCCTGCCAGTCAAATTTGGTGTTGCAGTCTCCCGCGGTGTGGAACCCTTCAGATATGTCTCGGAGTTGAGCGAGGTTGGCTGCTATCATAGGCAGTTTCCCGGATGTGCGCTACTCGCTGCCCAGCACCAGTCTAAACAACTGTTTTTGTGGGACTGGTTCAGTTGGTCTGGCATTGTGCGTACCTTTCGAACACGACATTTAACGTTATAAATGCAAACAAGTGTATCGTCTTTTCTCCAGCTAGGCTTAAAGGCTTCACTAGTTCGGCGTACAATACAAACAGTATCGCCTACATCAAACTGGCACTGGCATTCTTGAGTACGACGTCTTTCATTGCACGGAGATGCTCAAGACTATAAAAACACAATGACATGAACTAGAAACCACAAACCTTTGGAAGTGTGCGAGATAAAACCCGCGCGCACATCAGCGTAAACACGTCGGTCCGTGTCGTCTGGGCAGTGCAATCGCATCTTTGGACGTTATTTAACGCTAGCGCAACGAGTTTTGTTCCTAATTAAATGCATCGCCAACTATTTTAACCATTCTTGCACCCCGCGCAAGTGCCTATTACAGCAAATTTGTAATTAAAACAAAACATAAATAGAAAGGGGCTGCTGCCGCTAAAGGAAACAGCCAGTGACGTTATAGTCACCTGGACCAATAGGAGCTGACATGCATTTGTTTTGTTTCTTTTTGTTTTTTCCTTAGCTCCACCCCCCTGTAATGGGTAGGATTTCGAAATACGCGCACGGGCATTAGTTGATCGAGAGCCACACGAAGCGCGAGTGCGATACCTCCTAGCCGCTGTCGACAGAGGGTGTCGGAGCGATTCGTTGTCGCTAACGAAAAGTGGGCGTTGTGTTCAATAAAGACAGCATGCCAGTGTTTGTAAAGCTATCACTTTTTCTATAAACGCTTCTTATGCCATGAAAATCCGACCGGCATTAAGCAGGCCTAGCGAGGCTCCGGCGACAATCTTGGCTGCTCAGCCTCCAGCGGTTTCGGCCTTACTCGTATTACTTGCGGTGCTGGCGCTTTGAAATAGAGATCTTTGGAAAGTTTTTTGCGCCTACAGTAGACACCAAATGCGCGTGCGAGCCGTATGCTCTCGCTCCGGCTAGAAGCCGCGTACGGATCGCCAAGCGTTTTAATTATATCGCCTGTAGCATGCTGATGGCCGCCATATTGTTTTTAGGGCGTTAGCAGTTACTCGGTTTTATTCACCTCCGGCGGCTAAAACCCCTACACGAATAAAGGCGATAGCCAGAGGAGGAGTCATTTACACGAATAAGGGTATTAAAAATCTAACTGTGTGGTAAATACGCCAAAAACGCAGGGAGAAAGAAAGAAGCCTTGATAGATCTGATCAATTTTGACACATGGTTGAAAAAACCTGGAGACCGTGGGTAAACGACACGACACTAAAAACTCTCAACAGACTTTTTAGTGTTGTGTCGTTTACCCGCAGTCTCGAGATTTTTTCAACCATGTGCAATGTACACCAGCTCGTTTTCGCCCTTAAATTTTGTGCACTAGTTTGACACCTCGTCGCCAGTTTGTTGTATATCTAAGGCCATGGAGTAATCGTAGTCGTTACGAATAAGCATATAGTACATATAGAAACAACTACTGCATTTACGATCGGGCAGAGCAGTATATGCAGAGAGTTTGGCCATTCGTTGGGAAGTATCGGAGACAAATGAGGAGGCGCATTGGCCGAAAGCGGGCTGGGCGTGTCCCAGGGCGTCTTTACAAACTGGAATGTGGCCATCTAGAGGCCGGAAAGAATACCGTGGCGGTGGTCGCGAAAAGCAAGCCTACTAAGTCCGCCGGAGTAACTCTCGGTGACTGAAAATATGGTGCACGTGATGTTTCAATCACGGTCATTAAAAATCCCGGTGGAAGAGTGCTGCTAGCGAAACGATCGACATAATCCGTACGCCAAGCGCCGAGGGCCGGGAATTTGCCGTCCAAGCGGCCGTCCAAGTGGTCGCACTCTGTCTGAGCAAAACAGAGTCGAGCGGCACATTTCTTTCTTACATCTTTCTGCATGATCATGATCGAAACATCACGAGCTCTCTATTCTCAACCATGGAGGGCTACCACCTTTACGTGCTTATTAACACCATATACCAATATATACATTTGATTGAAACAGTTTCTCCCTATACCACCGCTAGGATATTCTTTTATGCTTCTTGTTGGCCAAGAAAGCATGTCAAGCCCACTTTCTACGTCTCTTGCACGCCCTGGCTCTGCCCGCGCCTTCCATTGACCAAACTTTCTGTATACATGGCTCTTAATCAGGGTAATTCCGGTATTGGCAGACTGCACCGTTCGGCTGGCTAGCTTGCTCGCGTCGGTCAGTTTGAACTTGCTTCTACCTCATCGTTTTGCGTACCTACTCTTGGACTCTATAAAAACGCCCCCCCCCCCCCCCATCCGAAACATCACGACACGTCATTGTTTCTAAGGTGTACAAAAAGTGGCTGCGAAAACCACAATTGTTGGTTGTCTATGAATTGCAGTAGCATTTGTCGTGAGGCTCACGACGCAGCTCACTGTGAATACAACAATGCAAATTTTGACTGAACACTTTATTTTACGGCTGGTTTAGGATTGAATCATTGACGTCAGCGTGACTGCAGTGCGCCACTTGGAAATTGAGCGATTGCTTCGCCTTTGTGTAAAGGTTGTCGGCACCCTGGCTGCTTCCCAGCCCAGTTGCCCGTCTGCGAGGCAAAGGTGCCGAACTTATCTCGCGTGCGGCGACGTCACGCAAGCCATGCGCGCATCGGATGCGCCGCCTTGATAAGGCAGATAACAGACGGCGCACGGGGAATCGCTGCCTGGACTCAGGCGCCTCTGGTAACCATGTTAATCGTCTCGTCCATCTCCCATTAGATGTAGTTGCTTGTTGTTGAAACCGTTGGCTCTGTGTTATTCCTCCGGGTCGGGTATGCAGCAAGGCAAGCCGACAACAAGGTTTAAGCTTTCGTCTCTGTGTGATCGCTTAATGATCAAGCTGTTTGCCGACCATCATTGCAACCTCGTGTGCCTTTCTTGTCCTGTCTATCTGTAATCCTTTAATGTTGAATCTAGTGCCACCAAAAACTACGCTTCAGAGTAAGGGTACTTGTCCATATTGTGGCTTAAAATCATGGCTGCCAATTTTCTAAAGCTTTGTCTGAAATCCCAGAAAACGTATTTCTGTCCTCCTCAAATGTTTTAACAGCTCGTGACAAAGCAAAGAAATATTACAGGAGCTTCCTCACACCGAATGTAATGCTAAGGAAGCCGCACTTTTCAATCACGAAAATCGGCAGTTGCGTCTGCTGTGCACAAGCACCAAGATTGTGGCGGCCTCATCAATGCAGAGGTAGAGTGGTCGGGGAAGGGAGTGCCGATACTCTAAGCGCTGCTCATTTAGTGGCTCTAGTTTAAGCTGTTTCACCACCATCGTACACCATGCACCAGCTAGCTCAACTGAAACCGATAATTGCCTCTTAGCTTGGGTGAAAATGTGAATGTGTGCATACTACCGCTTGTCTAGGCTTGTCATCCTCGACGTTGTCCTGTAGAACGACGTCCAGGAAGACGTCGTGGAGAACCTCTAGGGCGATCTCAAGGACGACCTTTAAGACCACCTGAAGGACGCCGTCTAGGACGACATCAAGGACAACGTCTAGCACGGCGTCAAGGACGACGTCTAGTACGACATCTAGGACAACCTCTCGGGCGATCTCAAGGACGATGACTGAAACGACCTCTGGGACGACCTCTGGGCCGATCTCAAGAACGACCTCGAGGACAACCTGTAGAACGACGCGCAGCGCCTGCGAATACGGATGTGCTGCCTATGCGGAAAGCAGCGCCGCCACGAGGCGCCTCCGCATATGGCGGCTCACGCGCGCGCCGCTCATAGGCACAGCGCTTCAAGATCAAAGATCGTATCGCGAAAACCGGATGACGTAGCTACAGAATGCTATCACATTAAAAATGATGCATGGCATGATAATTATCACCTCGTTTTGTAAGAAATTGTAAGAAAATCTTTATTGGCTACAGTTCTGTTTTTTTATCATATTACAAAAACCGAGTTTTTCGTTGAAGTATTTGGCATCCGCCTGGATACTTGACTGCTTCATGACTCGTAGGCGCATACTCCTCGGATGCATATCTGAAAAACAATGCATCGATTTAACTTGCACAACTTAATTATTCACGTTTATGTTCACAATGACCGGCTTTAATTCTAAGCTGGACAGACAAATGTAATGCTTAGCTTCTTACTTTTTTTGTTTGTGCATAATTTATATCCTCTCATGGGGAGGTTTGATCTCTGTATTTCATGTTCATTTTTTGCTGAATTATTCGATGCAGAACGAGCCACTCCTTTAATATATTATTGATATGTTTAGGCGTACTAAGACAACTCGGGCATCGCTGGCTTTACGCCAATTGCGTGGTCCAAATCGTCTGCCTGCCAAAATATCCGCTAAATTTCTTAAGTTTAATTTGCTCCTACTATTACCATCGGCCAAGTCTTCCTCTAAGTCTAACCTACCGTCTTTCTTCCGGAAAATCCTACTTCCTTTTTGGCAATTATCGTGTTATGTCTTGGAATCGTTCTGAGCGTACATTGTTTATAAAAGAAGCTCTAATCTGCTAATTCGAGCAGTCGCCCATAGGTTAATTGCTTACCCATGATGCGAATGCACCTTTTTAATGCTAAATTTATTTCAATGCGGGCGAGGTTAAGATTTCTGTCACGTCACCGAATCCGTACCA
Organism: Ixodes scapularis; assembly: GCF_016920785.2. NCBI lineage: Eukaryota > Metazoa > Arthropoda > Arachnida > Ixodida > Ixodidae > Ixodes > Ixodes scapularis. The sequence goes on from NW_024609883.1 coordinate 75,667,802, forward strand.
TATGCAGTTGTCTCCTAATTTTTGCGGGCTAGCAACTCGTAAGTTTAAGGTTGGACAGTTTCCTGATATATATCAATTTGGAGAGTATTCTTCTACTACGTTTTATATTTGTATTTCTGCGTCGCGGTACAATGTGTCCATCTCTATTTTCTATGTCTTCATTAAAATACATATTCGGATGTATTCCTGGTATCATGGTACTATGAATTTCCGACCGTTGCCCTATAAACAGATGCTCAAGCAAAGCCTAGGGTCTTAAACTAGACCTTCAAGCAGACCGCCTTACGCACGTTCACCAATCGTTTCGTTTCGCTCCACTCCGAAAAAAAAAAAGAAATTAAAAATGAGGGAATTCAAGGCTCTGATATTCTCCGTTGTTGAGCTCAGCGCACGCAGCGTAGCCCAAATTGTAGACCTTTGATTAGCCGGCGAGCTGGAACTCGATATCTGTGGCCAATCAGTAGCTGTGTGCTCTGCGCTACGCAGTGTTTGCTACGCTTGACGTCGGAGTATAACAGAGCCTTTAGGAGACCTTACTCTAGAGCTCTGTTTGCTATAGAAGAAACTCGTCTCGTCACTTCATAGTATGAATTAAGCCCGCGCCCGCTGCTTTCCGCGGTGTACGTTTTACTTAGAGAGATTTAGCAGATCGTACACAGTCGAGAGCGGGTCCAGCAGAGCTCTAGCGTTCGATCAACTATACTTTGTTCACCCTTAAGCGGAGACGAGAAGCTCCGCCTTCAGCATAAGCTCGGTGGCTTTCGCAGTTCTTTGGTTACGCGGGCCTGCGCATTCATACTTGCTTTAGCAAGGGCATAAAGCTCACACTGAGGGCGGACCTTCTAGCGTCAACTTGAGGGTGAACGGAATATAAGATTCCGTAAAATAGAGATTTAGTAGATCGAACGCTGTGGAAAGCGGGAATGCTTCGACGAAAGGGCATGAGCTCCCGCGATAAGAGTGTAGTACATCTATATTCCGTACACCCTTAAGCTGAGACGGTAGGCAATACCACAACCACGAGAGCTCGAGGTCGCTGCTTTGAAGCCTTCTTCCGGAGAAGGAACACTCGCGCTATAAATGCATGTATCAAAGCCAGGAGCGGGGTCTACCTCTCACTTGTACTTTCGGCTACAGTCTCAGCTTAATTGCGAACGGAGTATAGAATGCAGTCTTCTAAAAGTACGTAATCTCAGGTTCGAGCTTCCGCCAAGCCTCGTTGGAACCGTCAGGGGTTATCCAGACGACCCCTTCCCGCTCCCAGCGTCGACCGCCGCACCGACGCGTCCGAATTCAACTAGCGTTGCCAGGTTAAATTCAGCAGTCGGTATTCGCATTATGGTGTCAGCTGTTTCTGGCTTCAGACTGTACGTTAATGTGTGAATTCACTCAGCTGACACTTCGTTGCAATGGTTACGCTGACCATAGCAGACGAACTTAATGATGCGAAGGACACGGTGGGGTGGCCAGGTGAGGTGCGTGCAGAGTCTTTCGCCGAGCTTTGCAAGGGCGCAGCGTGAACAAAAATAGTTAAAAAAATGACGTAACGCGCATGGCTGACTTTTTATCCTCTAATATCTTGACCAGTTTTACACAAGAAGAAAGAAAAAAAAAACAAAGAAACGTGTTTTTTCTTGCAGAGAAAGGGTAAAAGCACAGGCGAGATGGTGAAGAACTTCCATCGTAAACCGGAGACACGGAAAAATAAAAAAAACGGACAAAAGAACAACAAGTCTCAAACACAGCTTCTAGTTTATTTGAACACCTCCGCTCTTATACATACACCACAACCCTCCTCTGCAAAGGTCGAAACACCTCCTCTCCACTCCATCAACGACAGCTCAAACTGAACCAATGACACATGCTACCTCCCTTCCTTTCATACCAACCAAAACTGACCCAGACGACCTCCTTTCAAATCCATGATAACAGTCACTCAAACAACAAACCCTCCTAACGTTGAAAACAACCCTCCCCCCCCCCCCCCCAAAAAAAAAAAGTTACTTTTTTTTTGCATTTTGGAAAAAAAAAATGCTTTCAACCGGAACGTGGGGCTGAATAACCGATGTGCCCACTTTTCAGCCTTTCAATCGCTTGCCTTGGTTCTACTTCTATAGTAACTTTTGACATTACTTGAATATTTATGTATGCTATGACTCCGTGAGTTATTTTGGTAAAGGATCGAAAGGCATGTGACGGCAAAAGGGCTCTGGGACGTTGCATTTTCACGTACTTCCCTCCGGCATTCCGTTTGGCCCACTGCAGTCAATCATTTGACTCTTCATCGTGTTTTGACGAAAATACCTTTAAACATACCATCTACACTCGCTAACCTCAGACAGATGTGGATATAAGCAATTCATGTTTGTAAAACCCCTGCGAGACGAACTGTACCTCAAAATGCTTGGCAAACGCAGCAGGAGAGTAATTGCTATTTTAAGCACATGCTTTAAAACGTTTACACGGAATCTGTTCAGGGGCTTGGATCACCGTAGAAGGCGGGAATAAAAGCTATCGAAACCGCCACAAAAACATGATGGACGAAATTCAGGAGAAATTAACTTTCTCCTGAGATTAAATCGCCTATTTTTTTTATAATTATTATCTCCTGAAATGACAACAAAGATGCAAAGAAATGTTGATAGGAGAGAAAGCAATCCCGAACATCACCTGACGAGAATCGAACCCAAGACACGAACATTTCAAACCATATACACTCAACCATCGCGCCGAGAAGAGACTTCTGAAAGCGAATCCGTCACGTGGCTACAACTTTTTTTTTTTTGTTTATTGATTTTGCCACAACAATACAGACTCATAAGAGGTGCTACGTGAAGAAAGGCTCCTCATCTCTCACGCGCTGGGAAGAAAGAACATTGGAGCTCAGTTCCGTCTTTCTCGGCGTCTGGCTTCCCGCCCGGCGACTTTGCCACGCGCTATTTGAGCCATTGTTTGTTATTATTGCAAAGGACAGACCGTATAGGGCAATTTACAATAGGAATGCACTGCAGGTTCTTGCAGGGCGGCAAGCCAAGAGTTGGAAAAGTGTGAGTAATCGCGTGACAATATCACATGACAGTCTCGCGTGATTTGATGTCACGGAAAGTTTTCAAAAAAGCCGCAGAAGTGTGGGGAAGCTAGCAAATCCAACGTGTTCTGGGATACCGACTTCACCCGTAGGATCAAGGTAAATCAAGCATATCCGTTTCTAGTAGGAATTTAGGCATTCGCATGCAGCGACAAATGCGCTATAGCAAGAGGGGCATGCTTCGTGTAGTACTTGACAAAAATGATGGTGCATGTCTCAGCTAAGATATGAAGACGCCGAGTTTATTTTCGTTCCAATTAACTTTACACTTTCCGTGGCATACGACATAGACATTAAGACGAACTTCGCTTCAGGGTGACCAGATGGAACCCCAAAGTTTCATGGCCGTGATTAAAATTCTGGATTTAATGGTAGGGCATAAAAGAAATGAAGTTTGGGCTTCTGACTCACCCCGCCAACATTGCTGCATGGTTCTCTGTTTGTTAGCTGTAGTAAAGAAGACCCTCCACCATGTCTCAAGACAGGACCGAGGTAGCAGAAAACGGAGCAGTGAGATAAGTGAACTGAAAGCTAGAAAGAAAAATGTTCTTTAGCTTACAAAGGACACAATATATGAAATCGAATGTTTAGTGTTTCTTAAATTGTTGTTTTTTATACTCACAATATCCCTCGTGTAGTGATGGTGGTAACAAAGCTCCTTCAATTTTTCAAAGAATTCTCCTTTATTCCCCACGAAGCTTGGAAGGTCTTCCGCTTTCACCGCACCGTTTACCACGTCAGCTGGAACAACAATGGTAAAGCTGTCTTGTGCATTTAATAAGAATTACCCCTCAGAACCACGGTAGTCAATCATAATCAGTGGGTGAGAACATTATCGGCTGAATCGAGTGGTATACTAAGCACATTTCCAATCTGCATAGGTATTTGACGACGGTAGCAAATATATCGTGTTTGAAACGCCGAAAAGGCTTGCTTGCTATCCACTTTTTCGTCCGTTGTCTCCGGCTTTTTTATTTTTTTTTTTTGACTCTATCCTCGTTCCAGAGTCGGCCGTAAAAATCGGCGACTGCGCGTAGCAATATAGACCTTTCATCGAAGGCCTATTTCTCCCGTGGATTTGATTTCGTAAAATTGCAGGGCGTATATCCCTTTCTGTAAAGGATAGAGCCTAAAAACTTCCCAGGGTCAACGGTGGACGGCGATGCAAACGACCGAGTCGAGTGGCGGGGTGCTTTGGCGCGCGAATTGATGGATGCATCGGAAGCAGCGTGAAAGATGCAGCCGAGCAGGTAAAGAAAGCAGACGACATGCTGAGGACATCCGTCGGTACTAAGTGCGCCATCGTTATGCAACCATGTTTTTTTTTTTTTGTTTTTTTTTACTTGAAGTTTTGAGATCATTGCTCGAATTTATTTTTAAATCAATGGTGCATTACAAAGAGATTACGTTCATTTCAATACACCACGGTATTCGCCGGCAGTCTGAATATGTATTTTTAAAGCAATCCGGAACCAGAGCCGTTTATGTAGAACTTGGTCATGATGTGGTGAGAATGGGGCGAAAATAAGGGAACGCCTTTGGCTGAAATTGTTTCAGTGACTTTAGTGTGATGATTGACAGCTTTTGTGACCAACCACAAGCCACAAATATTCTCTTAGTGGAGGCAATGAGCTTAACAAATACCCTCCAATCACAATTTCCAGCTAAGGATGTATTCAAGTATTTTAATTAGGCACGCCAGACATGAATTCGCGACTCTTCGTAACTGAAAGGGCAACGCACGTAGCTGTGTCGTCGCGGCGACACTCAGAACTCACTCAAATCTTTATTTTAATTGCTGTAAGAAACGTTCATTTACATATTTACAAACTGACTGGCGCGCAGGCCACACCGAGAGATTCTACATTATGCTTATCTAAACGTGGATGCGGGGCGTCCCTAGTATGACCCAGCTCTACTCACTATGAAAAACCTATGTTGCCATCGTCGCAGGAATTCCTGCTCTCCAAGAGTCCACAGTTCATTCTCTCAGTAGTCCAATATCTACTCGTGCAACATGGGAAGTATTGGGAACATGGGTGTCAAACAGGGACGCTGAATCTTGGCCCTACATCTGTACTTCAACAGGACTCGGCGTACTAGTATCACAACCAGTTTCTCAAAGCGATTGTGTGTACGCCTTTGGAAATGGGCGCGCATCTCAAACAGTTGAGACACAAGAGTGAAGAACGTACACGCGACTACCCAAGTGGTGAAAACATGCTTATTTGTCTAAGGCCAAGTACAGTGGGGAAGATGCCTGTCGCGGTAGCGCCCCAATGTTACAACCTATCCCTCGTGGACAACATTCCATACCCATGTATGGAATGTTGTCCATACATGTCCATCCAGCCAGTGTCGGCAGCGTCGGCTGGTACGTCTGCGGTAAACATGCGATCCCAAATTACGTGGGAACTTCTTGTTTGGTGTAGGAAAGATAGGTCGGCCGCACAAAGTGTTTCTCACATTAACGACGCGGAACTCTCCTGAACGTATACAGTGGGACACTTTTCACTCAACCTATTATCGTGCCGACAGAACGCTAACGCTAACGCTATTATCGTGCCGACAGAAACACAATAAAAAGAGGGAGTCTCCCCGGCAGGACACAGGTCGCCAAGCACCTGGTCGCGTGCGACGACACAGGTGCCGTCAGACGTGACGTCACAAGGGTAAGTTTAGCGGAAACATTTTTCGCGAGGATTAGGGAAAAAATTTCCCCGCCAAATTTAGCGGCAATATTAACGTTGCGCATGACGTCACACGTAAGGTCATGTGACGTCACACGTAACGTCACGTGATATCATACATTACGCGTTTCCTATAATGATGTCACACGTGACGTCACACGTGACGGTAACGTCGTAACGTTACCCTCGTGACCCTCACGAGGGTCACGAGGGTAACCCTCGTGATCCTCGCGAAGGCATCCTACGTGACATTCGTGAGGGTAACCCTCGTGGCCCTCGTGAGGGTAATCCTCGTAACCCTCGTGAGGGTAACACTCCGAGACTCTCGTGAGTGTAACCCTTGTGACCCTTGTGACCCTAGTGAGGTTAAGCCTCACTGATCTCTATAACAATAGACCGATCTCACCAGCGTGTTTGGCTACGCCGCCGCTGCCGCAATGCATCGAGGGAACTTTAGTCTTTCTGCATGTGCGACAACCTCGCTGGAGCTCTGGGCGTGGTCAGCGCGAGACAGCACGAGCCTTGTCTTGCACTGCTGCTTGTCTCCTGCGAACTAAAGTTATGGCGGCGTAACGCATGCGCCGAAAGCTTGGTGTGATCGGTCTATTGCTGGATCGCGTTTGCCCGCTCCGCGAATGAACCCACTGGCGGCAATCTTTTTGGTAGAGTTATACCTCTAGCCAAGGTACAGCTGCTGCTGCCAGTATCATCCATCCATGGCACACAGCGTTGTGGCAGTTGTGGTGGCAGGCTGATATCAAAATAGCGTGGGTGATAATTCGTGCTTGATTAAAATTGCTTGACAAAACATATTTTTGAAACCCGGCATGAACGGTAGCCGGATCTTTGAGGAGCCGGTGAAAGTTTCACGAAATCACGGCTCCGAGGAAAAGCAGCACAGCACGCATCGAAATTCGCATCGAAAGAAGCGTCAAAAGCAGACGCCGGTACGGTGTCTGCTGTCAATGCGTGCTGCGCTGCGTTCCCCCGGTGCTGCGCTTTCGTAGAACTTTTGCCGGGTCCTCAAAGATGAGGCTACCGTTCACGCCGTGTTTCAAGAATCTGCTTCGTCGAACAACTTCAATCAGGCGCGAAATATCACCCACGGTACAGTGTACTAGATCCACGGCTATTTTGGGGCAGCCTGCCGCCGCAGCCGCCATTGCGTTGTCCGCCATATTACTATGATGGCTAGATATAATATAACTCTACCAAAGAGATGGCCGACCGTAACCGCATTCCCGTCTATAGGCGGAGCTGGTCAAGCGCGATCCAGCGAATAGACATAGAGATCACTGGTAAGCCTTGTAAACCTCGTGAGGGTAACCCTTGCGAACCTCACAAGGGTAACCGTCGTGACGTTACACGTGACGTCACGTGTGACGTGATTATGGGAAACGTCCTATAATGCAACGCGCGGTTACACACAAACCGACGCCGACGCCGTCGCTCAAGCAGGAAACAAGCGCCTAAGAGTTGCGCTATAAAACGGACAGCCGAACAGTAACTTTCAATTGATATGACGGTGAAGTGTTGCTTTATGCTATTTGATGTGTCCCGTATGGACAGGCCTTTGGACTACGTCGAAATGCAGTAGCACTGCTTGTCCTCTATGAAGGATTCTTTATATAACCACAGCCAAACTTCGTTCTCGTCCCTCCGGTGTACTCACTGTATTGCCGTTACTGTTCAGACTATGGGCAGGAGATTCAACTGTTGCGTCCCTACCGGCTGAGCGCAACACTGCACACGAGGAGCCAATACCATCAAGCATAATTTGTCTATTTTTCATGCAACGTTTCGTAAAATAAAAACACATTTCTAGATATATATTTTTAAACAGGGCCACGGAGTGTATTTCTTCCTGAAAACGAAGAGTCGCGCGCTTGTGTTGAAGCAATGTGCGAAATGAAATTCGAGATAAATTTCGTCTACGCTGACATGTTACCAAGAACACCCAAACAAAGGAAGAAAAATAGAGTATTTACCACACTGATAAGCCAGCACAAAGACCAGAAATACGCAAGCGAGTCGAGCCATATCCTCTGTATCTCGTTCTGAAGAGGGAAAAACGATATCAACAGTGAGTAAGGAAATCAGTAGAAAAACAAATATTCGGTCATTAATTTACAATTTCCGTTTAAAGTATTGGTAGCATTGGCACAGGTGGTATTGTTTTGTGTCGGTGTGTGTGCGTGTCTATGCGTGAACCTGTGTAACGAATTGCAAAGTTAGCACAGTTGGGTAGGCTGTTGCATCAGTGTTTCGAGTACAGTCGCTGAACGTTGAACAGTTTACGGTAACATCGAAGGTGTCTTCGCGTTTTTCGTTCCTCTCTCTTGTTGGCCCAAAATAGAGAGGCGTGTAAGCGTGATCCAGAAAAACAATATTGCCCGCTCAGCTTGGCTTCAGTTAAATTTGTGCATAATTATCTCGGTCGATTCCGTAAGGTATTTTATATTAAATCATAGGTGTTGCTAGCGGCACTCAGTACGTTGTTTCACGGTGCGGCAACACCAAGTTTGAAGCTTTTGCCAAAACTGTCTTATGCAATGTGTAAGTTAAAGAGAGGAGAAAAAAACGCGTCGCGAGTGAGTAAACCCGTTTGGAAGGAAACTCCGCACTCGCAGCAGTTCTGCGGACCGAAGTGGACGATGTATGGGCCGTGATTTCTTTATTCGTTGGAACTTGGAACCAGCGCCGTCACTAAGGTCCGCGGCACCCGAGGCGGTAGCACACCGCAACCCCTCCACCCCCTCCCCCCTTTTTCTCTATCCTGCAGCTTCCTAAAAATATAATATTTAGTCCGGGACTACTCTATAAGAGGTAGTTTTAGAATAACGTACGCAATTTTAGCGCAGGCTAGAGCTAACTTTAGCGCTTGGGTTAGCACAGGCTTCGCAAGAGTGTTTTAGAATAGAGTTTCTCCACTGCGAAGCCAAAGCCCAAGTGTCACGCGGTCGCAACGCCACCAAGATACACTAAATCATTTTATTAAAAAAATCCAAGCTCTTTGTTTCAGAGTAACGTATTAGATTTGTTTAGATATAAGAATGCGACGGGAGCGGTCGACCGATCGTGTCCGCTTGCGTTGCCTCGGAAAGAGGTGTCTCGTGTACTGACTTTCGCCGCCTTGGCCGAGAAACGTTCTCGCGTCGCAAGCAGCAACTTGCCGGCGATCGTTGCTCACCTTGCCGAGTCTTGCGAACCGTCTGAGACGTGCACCTCACGTATAGTGCAATGTCGTCCTCCCTTAAAGCGCAGTCACGAGGATGTTGCCTATGTCGCGCTCTCGACGCCGCCAAAGCGGCCGCAGTCGCGGTCGGGACAGAGGCGCAATTTTTTAACTGTGCTATTCTTGTTTTTAGCCAACTTCTTCATCACCAATCCTTCTTAAAGGAGCGTAAAGACTCTGAGCTCGCACGCAACAACTGAAAAGTAGCATACGCTAATATAGCACACGCAACGTGCAAATCGCACGTAGCGTTCGGCGCATGCGCAATGGCGACAACGCTATTTTTTAATACTTTCATTGTATGGTTAAACCCGTTTTTCGCACTGTTAACTTAGAACTTAATTTTAGGGGATGACGTATAACGTAAATCAGTAGACACAAAATCGAGATGCAAAAATATTATGGTTAATTAAAAATATATAATCGAATGTTCCGGCTACAACAGGGCTCCCTCATGGGTGGCAGCACACACTCATTGGCTGATCTACACTCTGTTCACCAATAAGCTGAGACTACGGCGGAAGCTACGTGACCGTCGGACCAATCAGCCACCTTCCTTTAGTCACATGCCCCGGCTCTTTCTCCGCGTGGGTATGCCCGGGAGCCTGTTGACGTGGCGAAAGAGGGCGCATGACTGGTCCAACAAGAACCAGTCTAGCGACCCGCAATATATAATCGCTCGACGGCTTTTGGATCGCTAGCGAGCAAATATTTGAGAGCTACGCTCTAATAATGCCAGTACCTTGCTTTTGAGTGGCCGATGCGCACCAGCACGAAAAAAAGAATCAAAAGTGAAATTTTATAATTTCCATGAAAAGAGTGACGCCACCAGGGTCGCCGAGTTTAGATGATCGCAGCTAAAAAGACGGTGCTCGACTGCTTCGATATACTACTGACAGATGGCGCTACGTAAGAAACGAGAGGCTGATGCAACTCGACCGACTATCTCCCCGTATAGCGACAGGTGGCAGGCAACCTGGCCATTGGAGCACGTAGAAAGCAAGGTAACACAAAACGCTTGGAAAGAAAACTTACATTTTTAGGCAAGCAAGTCAAAGCATCAGAAAATATTACATTACAGAAACTCGCGTCGCATCGAGGAAAGCGTAATAAACACTTTCGTTAGACTGTTCGCTAGGGCCAAGACTCGACTCGTCGCCCCCGTAGGGTAGCTTGGTGCGTATCTTCAGCTCTTGGGGGCCCATTGACGAGGCTTTCCGTTCACGAAGTAGTTGAACGACTTTTATGTCCTAACTCGTTTGCCTGTATATGGGCAAGGTGACTCGAATAGGTAGTAGTTTAAGATGCGCCCACGATGCCTGGAGACATTCGTTATTTCTTTGAGGAGTAATCGGTAATTATTTTCATCAAGGGGATCAGGAAGCCGAGTGAATCCAGTGTAAGTAAAATTGTGAACGTGCGAAGTGTTTCCTCGGCATTGAAACTTTTAAAGTACGCGCTACTCCCCATCGCGGGTCCTCAAAAGTATGCAAAAACCATGGTCAACCAGAAGCAATCTACTAATCCGGAAGTTTGGCCATGTTTGTTTTTGTTTACCGCTGAACACTTTGTATATCAAAACTAACACAACATTAATAAAGAACGCAGGTTAATCACTATAACGTGTAAAAATAGCATTCAGTTATCCTAAATATATATATATATATATATATATATATATATATATATATATATATAAATGACATCTTCAAGTTGTGGGGAGCCGAGGCGTTCGCATATAAGTAAAAAAAAGCCACCGAGGTCCAAACAAACTTGGATAGTTTAATCGGGCGTTTCGGAGGGGGACCCTCCTTCTTCAAGCGTCACATAAAAGTGAATAGGGTTACATGGTGGCCGAGATTCTCACTCGGAGAGGGAGAGGAGAAAGCTGTACATGAGAGGGGACGACAGAAGGCACAACATAAGAACACAAATGCCCCAAAAAGGGACGGCAACAGCAATTATATTTGAAGTTAAGATTTACGACAGGCGGAACACAACGGTGTCCCCAGCCCCGAAAAACCTCCCCCGATGACGGAACCGCGAAGGCAGGGCCCCAAGGGCAAGAAGCCACACGCGGCCGGCAGAGCGAGTCATCTGGAGCCGACCCCCGTTCGCCCCGCCGCAGGCGAGTCCCGCACACTTGGTCCAATGCCCGTCCGACTCCGACACCGGACCAGAAGCGCCAAAGGGCGCCGCTCACAATACATCTGCTAGACAAAGAGCGAGAGGGGAGCTTAGAGGGGGGGGGGGGGGGGGCGTATCGGAAGGGGCGACAATTTGGCCGTTCATATGAGCTGTACGACACTCGGTCTCCCCGGGCTCCCATTCATGCCACTCTTGACCGCGTCGAATTCGTATATGAGATGGACTTCCTTGAACTCCGCTCTATGTTTGATCTAAAGCCGGATTGAAGCAGAATGACAGAGAGTTTGTCAAATGAGCGGTCAGTTTGTGCCAAGTGTTTAGAGAGTGGAAGACTGAGTAATTTGGTCGAATGGGATCGGTGGTTGTTAATTAATTTATTGAAGGCTGTCATGGTTTGTCCCACATTTTAGCATCTGACACACCCGACACTCAAGGACGTAGACAACGTCGGGAGTGCAGCACGTAAGGTACCCGTCAATATATATATATATATATATATATATATATATATATATATATATATATATATATATATATATATATATATATATATATATAAATGTTAGCTCTTGGCGAATATGCTGGGGTCATGGAGGTAGGAAGCTTCTGTAGATGACATAACGCCACCAGCGGTTAAGCCGGGGGAGACGTTTAGCTTGGAGGGACACTCCTCCAACGAGGACCAAAACCTAAAGGTGCTATTGGACGAATTATGCGAAACACAGAGCTGATTCGGAGCTTAAAGCTGATTTGGTTGTGTTTTGGTAACCCTTGGGGGCGTTCCGCCGGCCGCAACCCTTAATTTCGGCTTCACTTGGATTTTTCTCTCCAGGCTGACATGAGCCGGTATGTCGCCTCCCCTTATTCCTATGTCCATGGCTGGGATCCTCGAGGAAAGTGTGACGGAAAGCCACGAAAAAATGTGCGAAGTGTTTAGGATCCTACTCAAAAAAAGAACTGTACAAAAAAAATGGTAAATTGAAAGAAATATCAAAATTTTAAACGCGCTTTAGCAGGAATCGCACCACGACCTTTCGATTGTGAGCTCGGCATTCTACCACAGTGCCATGTACATATCGCAAGCTTCACTGTCACACCCGGTTGCGGGTAAACGCAAAGCTAGCTCGCCTTTTCTTTACTGCGGTGAACTTTACTATCTGTACAAATACCAACGCCGATCGCAGGCGTTATGGCGTTCGGCGTTAGCGTTCGAACGGTTTTGTAAGAAGAACCAAGAAACACAGTTCGTGCCCACCATTTTATAAAAATATAACAGAGCATAAAATAATATCACATGCTACCAAAAAAAACTCACACAACCCCTACAATGATTTTTGTAAACCCCAATGAATGGCTCGGTAACACGTTCTGTGTATACCGACGTTCTCTGCATAAATCAAGATTAATCAAGCTTTTTCCTATCCAGGTTTGTTCATAAAATTTGAACGAAATACAGTGTAGAGTAACTTACCAATAAACTTTTATCTTCGAAGCTCTGGGGTCTGCAGGTGTCAGATGTTTAGGACTTTGATTATGAGCCGTAAGGTTTCCGCAAAGATTTATATAGTGGTGATGGAAACAAGCACACAAAAACTGCATGCTGGAAAGGTTTATTGCACTTTTTTATTGTGCACATTCTTCGAGAATTTTCAAGAAGTAAAGTGCATGCTTCTACTGTTGGTGGAGGTTGCCGACTCACAATCGTCATAGATCAATTTTTTTCTTTTATTTTGTGTTTTGTATTCTTGGATGCCCTGAGAGCCGAAGTTTATGAAAATTCCTGCTTAACAATTGGCAAATTGTATGTTCGACAGTAAGTAAAATATAAGAATAAAGTAAGCGAGGTATACGCACTAGTCCTATACCCGGATCCTAAAAGACTGTTCGGTAGAAGCAGCATAGCTTTGATAAAATTACATCAATCGTCCTGATATAGGTAAATTTACATAGCAATTAGTTAAATATACTTGTGTCTTACACTTTAGAGCTGGGCTCTTTCACTTGCAAGAAGCTTCGTGGCTAATATGACACGTATGATTAGTTTCATATAAGCACTACCGTTGATGATTTTAGTCTTATCAACGATGATGGCGTGTGGCCCGAGGGGTGCTTGTTTAGGCCTTTTTGGGGTCCGCTCGTAGATTCTGGATCTTCCGAGACTTGAGATAATGCGCCATAACACAATGAATAGCACACAAATTTATTATCAGAATGTGCGTGGTTTGCGGACGAAGTCTGATATTTTTCCCATCAATTTTGGTATCAAATTTTGACATTGTATGTGTCACTGAAACTTGCCTAACCAGTTCTATATCTAGTTCTGAGTACTTCAGTTCCGATTACCACGTTTTCAGATGTGACCGGGATTCGACAGGTTCCTCCTCGACCCTCCGGGAAGGCGTACTTACGGCTCTACGGAAATCGTTATCGTACTTTCGGCGGTTTGACCTTGAGATACATGAATGGGTTTGGATTGGAGTTCGTGTCACGAGCGGACCAAATCCGCATATCGGAAACTATTACTTTGTGCTTATAATGCAATTAATTGCAAAGGTTCAACCGAGCTGGACAAGGATGACGAAAATAATCCCTGGAGAAGGGGAACAAGATGGACAAAAAACAAGCACAAATTTCCAAGCACAGCTAGGTGACTGGTGCGCGACCAAAAAAATCAGCCTGGTCCGGGTATCCAACCTGGGACATCTCTCCATTTCCAGTGGAGCGTTCTACCAACTGAGCTAACCAGGGGTTGAACGTCAGTAGAGAAAACAGGTTTTCTTAGCTGCCACCAGTCTAACAGCGAAGTAGGCGGTTAAAGAAAAAAACCTTTTTTTCTTCGCAGTTACCCTTTAAGAGAACTTTGTAAGTTGTTTCCAAACGCAAGCGTCAAAGATAGTTTGTGTTTGACCAATTTCAATATTATGTAAATATAAGAAAAATATTGTAGATATGTATTTGTACAGTTCAATTTCTCAATAACTTGTCAACGTGATTAAAGTAAATAAAATCATAACCAGCAGGGGGCACCTTCTTTAGTGGGTGTTTGGTGAATGTCGCCACTACGGACCCCGAGCTTCGTGGGTTCACTTATAGTCGGTGAATGTTCCCAGAGCACCCAGTTGCATTCAGTCCGCTTACAGGAAGTAAATTCTCCAGAATCCAGATCTGACTGGCTGGTTTGGCTCGTGGCGGAAGTTATCAGTCGGCCATTATGAGGATTTGCCCAAAATAACAAAAAGCGTATATAAACATTTCGCGTTACCACGGGGTAACCACGAGTGCGAGCTCTGCACATCGATGAGTTAGAACCGAACGGAAGGTGCTTTGATTTCCTCTGGTTTTTCTGCTTTATATCATGTAGACGTTACTCTGGTTCGCCAAAGAAGGTTGCCGGCCCGTTTGGTCGCTGCGGTTGCGCTGGTGCTGTGTTTCAAATACTACGTTTCAGGCACTAAGCCTAAGATTTGACTTCGATGTGTTTTAAGGGGAGAGATAAAGAGAGACAAAGACAGAGACGAGACGAGACAGCAAGGAGCAACACGCGCAAAAACTAAAGGAAATAATTTAAGAAAAGAAAGAAAATACAGTCTCGCTACAGTCGAGGAAAGTCGATAGAAGAGATCGGAAGAGAACGAACGCTACACTTTACCCTTCGACGCACATGACAGCGCCTAATTGGCGATGGGTTGGAGCGCGACGGCTGCGTCGAGACTCGGTTCTGAAACAAATTAAAATGTTGAAAGGCGCGAACTAAAAGAGGACAACGAAAGACACACGTACAAGGACAAGTGCCAGAAGTAAAGTTTGGGAGTTTCCGTGCTCGGGGAGCATTCAGCGACTGTAGGTTGACCCACCCTTGTCTGGCTCTGCATGGCCTGCCCATGACAGGGAAAAAGGACTTCATGATGGTTGTGCTGGGCAAAAGGAAGGTTTGAACCCTTCGTCCCCCCCCCTCCCCCCGGCAAGGCAATACAGCACCTTGGCCTCCGCTTCTTGCGGAATAGTGTCCTGGTAAGGCCCGACCAGGATAATCCAGTCAGTCGCCTTTCTTTTAATATCCCCTATTGTCCTTCACTTTCCTCCTCTTCATTTCCTTCAATTTGTACCATCCTTTGAGGCAACGACCAAACTTTGGTGGGTATGGATTACCTTATTTAGAACAACGGCACTATGACAGAGCAGCACACGACATAACAGCTCGTGACAAAACAGCACGCGTCAAAACAGCACGCGTCAAAACAGCACAGCGTCAAAACAGCACAGCGACAAAACAGCACGCGTCAAAACAGCACAGCGTCAAAACAGCACAGCGACAAAACAGCACGCGTCAAAATAGCACGCGACAAAACAGCACAACGTCAAAACGGCACAGCGACAGAAGTGCACGTGCCAAAACAGCACCGCGTCAAAACAGCACGACGTCAAAACAGCACAGCGACAAAATAGAACGGAGTCAAAACATGACATTGAAAATATAGCTAGAGTTCGGCGTTTTCGTTTTGTATTATTTAAAATTCCGCGTACTTTTTTTTCGGTTCTTATTCCAAACAAAGGTTTTCGGTTTATTGTGGTGAATATTTGTAAACTCATAAACTTGTGAGTTATATTAGGTTTATTGATGAAAACACTAACGAAAATGCAATATTAAAAGCGTTTGTGTAAAATGTATATTGGGTACCAGGTACTGGTCTTCTTATTCTTGGCCGTCTTTGGCAGCCGACGCGGCCTGTTCTGTAAGACGCACTGGGGCCTTACTGTGATCTGACATTATCGTCGTGTGCTGGTATTTGTACACAGGACGAGCATGAGCTTCAGTGCCACTTCGGTCGGAGACGCAAATTTTAAAATGAAGAAATCAGCAAGCATTGTACTCGGTGCACTTTCCCCCCATCTTCACGACTGCGAGAGGTGATAAATTCGCGCCGACGGCAGAAAGACAGTAAAACACTCGTATTTATGCCCTCATCTATTAGACGGAAGCTAGGGGTGTTAAACAATGCGCGACATTTACGGACGCTCTTGATTTCCGTTGTTTGATTTCACAATTAAACTCTCTCCTTTTAACTTCTCCGGAGAAAAGTGATTAGGGTTAGCAATCCTGAACGCTCGCAACGTCCGTCCGCAACCCGCGACGCCGTTAAAAGGCTGCGCCAGGCAAAAGCCGCTAATTTCTTTCAAAATGTGTGACACACTTGAGACAGAACTGTACTAGTCTGGTGAAATAAAGACTTTCCTCAGACTAAGCTTTATTTTTCATCTAACATAAAATAAATTCTTTTACAAAGGTAAGTTGTCTCATGGCATGTATTTTGGCCTTTGTTTGATTCAGAATTCTCCAAAATTCGGAGCTCAATTTTGCAGTGTTTTTATTAAAAATAAACAAATAATATCCAAATGTAACCGTATACTGCACAAAAAAGAAAAAAAAAAACGCGATTGTATCAATTAATATTTTCATCAGTTGGATTAGGAGTTTGTGCTGTTACTACAGGCATTACCAAGTTGTCCTTGAACAAAAGTGGCGCACAAGTGTTATTTCGATAAATGTAGATACCTTTAAAATATATACCCTACTGGATGTAGCCGCAGGGAATCCTGAATTCATTCCATGCTATTCTACAAACCAACCGCACGGCCCCAAAAGGCAGAGTGAAAAAGGATGAAATGGAGAAGTTTCAACTGTCCTCTTCCACACTTTATGTAATTTCCATGGTCCATAGCTTTCACAATTACAAAAACACAACCTCTCCTTCCTCTCAGGCACAAATAGTATGACCAAAACCGGAAACATAAAGAGTGACTTTTGTCTTGACCCGAGAGTACAATGACCTGTTGTCCTGACCGAAATTTGAAAGATATGTGTGGTGGCATTTTCCCAGGACCATTTACTCTAAGCGCCGATGAAACCGTAATTGTGTGTGTGTGAGGGGGGGGGGGGGGGAGGGGATTGGCACATTGAAATTCAGAGTTTATCAGATAAATCCGAATAGACAAAACTTTTACCGGAGGGTAACACGAAACCCTTGTTATGGGTCACATCCCCCCCCCCCCCCCCCCCCACAGACACACACCACTCCAAGCGCCCTCGAAAATACTGAACTTTTTCAGTTCAGACCGAATTCGGAAAAATGAATTCAGCGAACTTTTACCGGTTGTATTCGGTTTAACCCGAAAACGCTGAACCCTAAACATGGCGTTTGAAGTTAAAAAAATGCACGTCTCAAATAAGGCACTGTAAAGGAATTGAGGTGCTAGGCCAATTCGTCGAAAGCCAACTTGTCGACGGCCAAATTTTCGAATCCTCTCTTTTGGAAGCAAGTTCGGGGTGGGTAGTAGACTCGATGCGCGCTTGAGAGTTCCCTTGGCAGTACCGAAGCTCCCGCTGGTGCTTATTCTGGCTAGTCTTTAGCGTGACTACACAAGGCCGAGGTTGAGCAGTTTCGCGTGGCTCGCATAATGATCCGTGCTCCGTGCTGCGCATGCGGGAGGAGGAGTGACGTCACACTGCGCACAGCTGGCGCGCCGGAACCGCCGCCGCCGCGCCCGCCTCGCCGGTCTGCGCATTCCAGAGGAGTGATGTCATAGCCGCGGCAGACGTACTGGCGCCACCGCTTGCCCAGCTGACGCTCCGCCGGAGCCGCTTGATAGCGCCTCTCATTTTGGCCGCAGAATTGCTCACACTACGTATATCCGGGCATAGCCGAGTTAAGATACCTCATTTTTTTTTTGTGCAGTTTTGCTCATTTTGACGCGCAAGTTTGCCGGTGATATATTCTACAATAAATAATTAAATCGCACGGAGATGTGCTGTCGTTAGTTGTTAATAGAAAAAACGGAAAGCGTGTTCGGCAACGGTGTGTTCAGCCCATGGTGCAGTGTAAGGCCACAGCATTGAGGCTGCGGCATAATACTGATTCACCGGTTTCCACTCGATCAAGGTTTTCGTCGGCAATAATCTGTGAATTTAACTCAAAACGTACAACTTCTCGCCGGCAAACTCCAGCTGCGTGTTTCCAGGAGATTTTATTCATGGCGAATGTACCCGACAGAATCGGTGCCCATGGTACACTTCGAATACGCTCCACATTAAAGTCACCGTATCTTGCCGTTTCTATCAAAACATCTGTAATCGGCGCATCTCCCGCTTTTCTTTTTTTTGTGTGTGTGTGGGGGGGGGGGGGGCGTTTTACGCGTTTGTAGTAATTACGAAACGAGGAGTACTACGGAACCTCACCGGACCGCCACAAACCATGCAGTTCATAACTTGAACTTTTAGATAATTTTTCCCAATAACTTTTCCCCTTTCCCTGATACTTCAAGAAACACCAGACAACGCAGCCAGCATCGACGCGAAGGTATCTCTCTAACTAAACAGTGTCTTCAGAGATTAGTGTAGTTAAGTAGTAGTAACTAGTGCTAACTTTATTTGTTTTTAGCAATCACACAGCAGCAGCACTCGGGACACTGACTTGAGTGCGATCCCGTCGCCGCCAGCGTACTTTTTTTTTTTATTGTTCCTCCACTAGCTGGTTAAATAATGCCATGCAATGTCCAACCCTTTTTCTTTACGTTCTGTTTTGTTTTCATAAAACGCTACCTATTACAGCCTTTTTACATGCGTGCTGTTTTGTCGTTGTGCTGTTTTGACGCCGTGCTGTTTTGGCACGTGCGCTTCTATCGCTGTGCTGTTTTGACGCCGTGCTGTTTTGTCGCACGCTTTTTTGACGCGTGCTATTTTGTCGCCGTGCTGTTTTGTCGTTGTGCTGTTTTGACGCGTGCTGCTTTGACCGTGCTGTTTTGTCACGTGCTGTTTTGTCGTGTGCTGTTCTGTCGCGTTCCCTAGAGCAACACATGGGCACGGTATTTGGGCATGCGCTGGTAGAGTAGCATTCTTAGCAAAGGCTTTTCTTGTTGAGGTGTTACCTCTTCCTTTGTGGGGCAGAATGGTGGGTGGCGCACCAGAGCCACTGAAGTCCCGAGCAAACCAAAATACCCAATCCGCCTCTGAAAAGGGGTCACACCGAAGCAATTGTTCTATCAAGCAATTATAGATGGGCGGCCCCGCACTGGGCGCCCATCTTCACATTCACCTGGCGGTGTTGTAGTTGTAGTGCAGTTTGGAGTGCCGTGTAACAGAGTCCCTCTTGACACTTCTTTCGATGCTGTGGCTACAAAAAATTCTTACTGACCGTCTCATTATGGATCTTTGTCTCTATCTCCCAGCACACATTCCCAAACACGTGCATGACATACAGAACATTTTAACTCAACTTTCACAGCCGTAATTAAATTTAGGTAAATCTAATGCTGATTACACCATGGGGGACAATGCACGAATTGATTCCCTTGGTGGCGTTATTGAACGATCGCTACTGTTTTCAAATTTTTCTTTAAATAACAAATCCTCAACATTTCACAGTGCTGCACACTGCTCTTTCACCTGCATTAATATCTTAGAGAGCTTTGTTGACCTCCCCTGAGTTCAGAGACGTATTCATACTTGGAAACTAGACAAAGCGGTCTGGGAACGTTTTAGCCAAGTTGCTACATTCAGGGCTTCACTATCTGCTATTATGTCCCCTGAGGAGGCTACGACGTGTGGTATTCAACAGATAATTAATGCCGCCGAGCAGTCTATCGCCCATACCTCCGGGAATTTACCAAAGAAACGCGAGCCGTCGTGGCACGAAGGCTGTTCAACCACCACTACGAAGGAAAATCGAGCCTGGAAAGCTTCCCGGTGGTAGACAACTGTGAAGACTCAGAGTAACTTTAAAAGGCGGAAAGCGCAAGCCCGCTAGAGAAGAAAGCTAGCAAAGAAGACATCTTGGATTTGATATCTCTCCTCTGTAAGTACTTTTTCGTACGGTTAAAGGGGCTTGCGATTGCCTACGCAAACATCAAAGGCGACTACCGATGTTTTACCATTCCTGCATAAAACGTGTCTTGGGGTCTGTCAGAGATGTTACCAATGTTCTTGTTCAGCGTTTCCACGGTGAATTCAGCGCTAATAATTATAGTGCATATTTCTACCAATTTATATTTCGCACAGGAAGTAGCTCCATTCCAACCTTGGGTACTAACCCGGTGCAATATAATGTGGCCTTTGGAATGTGTGAGCTCATACAAGCATATGATTTAATTATCTGACTACAACCCCGAGCCTGGAACGAGATGCGACGGACAAACACAAGGTCTTCAACACAACTGAAATTTACTTGACAACAAAAGGGCTTATATACGCATCAAATCCTACACAAAACGTTAGAGACGAGAGAAGCCGAGAGAGAGACAGAAATGGGGAATCTTGTGCCAAAAGCAGTACAGCAAAGTAAACTTTACAACAGAACTGAGAAGCAGTGACCACTATTATACAACACACAAAAAAGACAAAATGTTTCAACACTGTTTACACTGGCAGTGCCTCCAAAACAACTAAAAAGAAAGATGTTTTAAGGATCACTGAAAACGTACACTTTTCTGGCGAAGGCCGGAACTCTAGAAAAGGAAGGACGCAAAAAACCAAACGACGAGGAACCGTACACAACGCAAACTGATATTGATAAGGCTTGAACTTGGGTAAAATCAACCAGAACCTCCTAGGCCACAACGAAATGCTTGTTCTTATGCGCAAAGGCACCAAATTTGTAGGAATTGACACTACTTTAGCCAGTTCAATGTTTTGTTCGCTGGAAGAGAAAAACAGTCTGTTGCGACAGATATATTACAAGATGTAGTGAGTACACTGACGCTACTATGGTCATCGTCCACTAATTTGAAAAACAAAAGGTGAAGCATGCTGATAATTTCCAGTTTTATATTAGGGGTGTAAGGATCTATTATTTACCGGATTTTTCATGCACTCCGAAAAGACATTTTCTATTGGTTTTAACTAACCTTCATCGTCCAATATATTTTTCCATAATACATCCAAGTTTCTTCCGCCTTTTCAAACGCTAATCAGCACCGTGTGGCCAGTAACGCGCCATGCTCTCCCAAAAATTTTCCATAATGAACGCATTAATTTAATTGCCAGTATCTTTACTGGAGAGTTGTATCCAGTCTCGTTTGTAGACGATTGCATTAGACTAACGAGAATGAAAAGGTAGAATATATTTGTAGACTTGCAAAGTGTAATTACTGCAATTATCTCGTCTGAAAGACACGAAAAATACGCTCATAGCGCTTGTGCGTGTCGAGATTAATAGAACATTGCAGAACGGATGCTACATTTCATTTTGTTGGGTTCCAAGGCACGTGAGTATATTAGGCAACAAGAAAGCTGATGGGCTGGTCTCATCCTCCAGGAATCTTCGGCAATAGACCTATCTTACGAGCCAGTTTGACTACGCCACCGCTGCCGCTATACATCGAGGGAACTTTAGTCTTCCTGCACGTGCGACAATTTCGCTGGAGCTCTGCACGTGTGGAGCACAAGACAAAACGAGCACTCTCGTGTACTGCCGTTTGCCTCCTGTGAACGAAAGTTATGGCGGCCACACGCTTGCGCCGAATGCTTGGTGAGATCGGTATATTAGCTGCTCGATACGTTACCAGGACATCAAAGGAGTCTTCAGGCCTTCAATTTTTGAAAGGATGGCTGAGAAAATGGGACAGAGCATCTTATAGTAAGCTTCACTTCGCGAAGCCCATTTCCGAATTCGGGGAGAGTACCTCATTCGGGAATCGGTTCCACGAGGTCTTAATATGTTATCTTCTCACAGGCCATTCGCATATCGCCCACGAACGCCTCCTCTGCTGGGAACATCCACCACGCTGTGCAGCCTGCAGACGTGTTGTGTCCATCCTACAGAAATTATGGACTTGCTCTGGTCTTGAGTAAAAACGACGGTATTATTTTCTTGTCTTTTTTATATCCTATACTGGTTTTCCCTATCATTTTATTGGAAAACAACCCTGTCATCTCAATCTATTGCGTACTTAGTTTTATTGCTTTCACTGGCCATTTACACCGGATCTATTACCACACATATATGTCAGGTCACGGCATACTAAAATGATATATTATATTACGTGGTGCGGCCCACTTTGGCCTAAGTTGCTTTTTGCGCCATAAAACCCTCGATCATTATCATCATCGAAATTTCGGAAAACGATCTCTCCAACAGTTATCACGCAGAAATTACAAGACAAATACTACATGTACTTTGAGGTTTTCAGAATGCGCTCCGTCGCTCCTAGAACATCGCGCATTCCTTTCTTGGAAGAACGTATTGTTGATGGCGTTCACACGTCAACAAACACGTCAACAAACGCAGCGCCGCATTGTATTTCGCATTTTGTTGCAGTCCTGAGGCAAGTTTCACCGAACGTTCACGGCAAGGGCGTGTTTTTCGTTTTTATTTTCGTTCTTGTGCGGGCGTACATTGTTGATCGTCCTGTTTTGCAATAAACCGACTGTGTGTGAAATCATGTATTGACCAGTTATTTTTCTACATTTCTGTGCTTAAAACACGAGTGGTTATGATCAAAATATTACTCTAGAGCGTAAATGTCTTGCTAATATAAATTTTAGTAAAGAATAGTTTTGATACTCTGTGATTGAAATGAGGCGTGAAGTAACCATTACGTGTAAGGAAGAGGGTGACATGAGAATAGATACAAAAAATACACCATCGCACGCTAAAAATAAAGTTTATTTAATTCGTTTTTTTTTAAGTTGACGATAAGTTGACGATCAGCAAAAGCAGGACACCTATAGCTAGGCGTCCATTGGCATTTATGTTCTTCTCTGTTCCTTATTATGTCAAACAACGCTCAACGCTATGATCCGCCCAAGCCTATTAAGCAGCACCAGAAGTGTATCGTCATGGCGATGGTCGTCTTTGCGCTTTTACCGGCAACAAAAATTACGCATAAAAAATGTGCCGTGAGACTGAGCGTCTTTTTTAAACGCAAAGACCAGAGATGTTATAATGCTGCGCTTCAGGGCGCTGCATGCCACTTCGGATAGTAGCGTTGGCTGCAATCGGACATTGTGAATTGGAATACAGCTCTAAATAGCATTCACATGGGAGTTTACTAGAGGCGGACTTCGCAATCTGTTTCAAGATATCACGGCCGGGGCAATATCTAGTCTGCCGCACATCTAATTTCTAGTTTTCAGAGCTGAATAAACGCATGCACGCGAGGGAACTGTTTTGAATACTGGACCGTATTTAGCTCGAAAATATAACTACCCCGACTAGTTCGGTTTCGAAAATAAAAGATAATTTTTTTGAGGGGCTATCAATCCCAACATATCACGGCCTATGTCCACTTGCGCGATCTTTCTGTAGAACTATTTTCTTTCCTTAGAAATAAATAAAAGATTGCGTTACCACTATGAGAGCGAATTCCAATATGAACTCTTTATTGTAACTTAAACAGTATTGGTGCAAAAATAAACAAGTAAAAAGAGAGTTTTTCTTTTTTCAGATACGATTTAAATACGTCTAACTTTCCAAAAGAAAAGACAGGAACGAGACGTGCTTTTTTGCCTTGTTTTACTCCCGGATAACTCCTGGAAAAACATAAGTGTTCACTAAGAATTCCTGGGCTATAGGTGAGATCTTTAGACAGGTGAGTAAACGGCATCAGTGGAAAGAAACTTCCTAGGAGCACGTTCTGTAATACAATAACACGAAAGTTTCTAAGAGGTTGTGCACGGGCCTGTTATTGTAGTCTTGCTTAACAATGCTGAAACAACCTTATAATACACAATAAAACCTAAAAACGTCCCCCGCAGCGCAGTTGTTAGCGCAGGACACCACACTGCTGATCTGGCTGTTTAACCAGTTTTTAATTTACTTTACTCTAGTTTAGCTAGAGCGGCAAGGGAGAAATATACAAAAACAATACTCGTACACTATACACTTAACAATCTAAATGAGTGACAAAGCGCAAGAAAAAACGACCACTATAAAGGGAACCTAGCAGATCAATTTGTTGATATGCGTATGTTGATATGAGTTGTCTCTGGTAGGCCTTGTATAAGTGCTGCGTTTTTATCTCAAGTTGCAATCTCATCACGATTCCTTCTAATATCATATTAATAGCGGCTCTCCGCCAAAGCCGGTCGCTCGCCCGCAATCCCGAAACATGAAGAGCACCGTACTGTAGCAAATAACGAAACTGCATCAGCCACTCCATAATAATTTTATATACATTTCAGTATTTGAAAAAAGTTTAGTCCTAACTATAACTGGAATGGGAAGATGGGAGAGCATTATTTAAATTCTTGGATAGTTCGAAAAATATTGAAGCTTGTAGGAACCGCAGTTGTATCAAACGTCCAGATTTACCAACACCAGAAGGTGTTGGCAAATTAAGGGCACAAAATTTAAGAATAGGTAGTTTTAGAGTATTGGCTCCTACGCTTGGGGGCACCTAAGTCATAGGGGGACACGAGCTCAGCGACACTCGCACTGTCGGCCCAGCATGACATGCTTGCTTTTTTCGCTTGAAGCGCCAATACGGTTAACACGCGAAATCAATAAATTTAAAAAAATGAACACATATTATATTTGCGCTTAACAAACACTTGTTGTGCTTGCGTCAGAGATATATTTGGTAATTTAAAACCACATTTACAAGTTGATGAGTAATCAATAAATGTTTTAACAGAAGACCAAATCGTCTCCCTTTCGTCGTTTCGTCTTTTATCCTTTTCACGAGAGCCTTTTTTCCCTCTCTCTTGTAGCTCGCTTTTTGTACAGCACACCCGTTGTACAATGCACAAACACTCAGACGTGCTGCTTTCGAGCACGTGGCTCGAATCAAATGTTTTTCTTGTGACATCTTGAAAGAATTGCTATACACCTTTTCCTGAAGGGCACAGCCATCTTGAATGTCCTCACTTCTGGTAGAAGGTAAAATATAGTTTTGATCTCTCCACACCGCTGGAAAGTGTTCACGAAAAATGCATGATTGTCACACATTCCTGTTTTGCTTCACGTATATATTCTCGCATATTCCAGGTTGACATGTGTTATTATTTGTTTGTCCAGCATACCAGATACGGAACGCACGTGACTGAGAACAACAGGAAACAGAAAACGTCTTCGTTCATCCTTAAGTTGAGCCTGCAGCCAATGTCGCAACCACAAGCGCAAGAGCTCGGGGTCGTCGATTCGAGCAGTTCTTCCGCTGGTCGAGCGCTCGTGCTAGAAATGCACGTTTCCAAGCCGGGAGCTCGGGCTAGCTCGCTCTTGCAGCTTTGGCTGTGGTCTCAGCTTAACGGTGAAAAGAGTATAGACCATGCTGGGGAAGCCACTGAATGTCCCCAGAGTACCGAATTCCATTCAGTCCGCTTACCGGAAGTCAATCCCGCAGTAGCCAGTTCTGATTGACTGGTTTAGCTCGTGACGAAAGTTATCAGTCGGCCATCTTGAGGATTGGCCCCAAGCGAAAAAAAAAAAAAAGTATATAGGAGGATTTCCGCGTTACCATGGCTCCAACGCGTGCTCTAGGCATCGATGAGTTAGGACCAAAAGGAAGGGGCGTTGATTTTCTCTAGATATTTGTTTTTTTTACTTCAAGTAGCCGCTAATGTGGTTCGTCGAAAAAGAATGCTAGCTCGTTTGCTCGCTCCTGTTGCGCCTCAGACGCTATATCCCAACACTCGACTTCGATGTGCTTCGAGGCGAGTGGGAAAGGGGAGACAACGAGGAACAAATCACGCACCACTCGGAACGAAATAAGCAACTTTAATAAAAACAAACTTGTGTCGCCACAGGCCAGGAACGTGGATTGAAGAGCTCACACGAGAGGAAATACTACACTGTACGTACTCCGCTTCGACGGCATAGGGCAGTGCCAGAATGGGAATCGCGACTACTGCGCCCCTACTCGGCTCCGAAGCGAAGCGTGTGACTTTCAGTACTCTGGGAACATTCAATGACTGTAGAACGTGCTTTACGCATTCCTCTTCTGTGTCTTCGTCGGTGTGCAAAGTCGCGTCAAGACAGCCAGTGGGATTCGCGAGACAATGCTATGTCAACGATTACCGCTTCTCTTCAGGCTTAAAAGTGGCCAGAATGAGAAGACGATCTAAAAGGCAGGCGAGATGATCACTCATATTTTGTGATTTAAGCGAGGTAAGGCAAGCCGAAAGCCTGCTGCACCTTTCATTGCAAATGAACGTGCCTATTAGTGCAGCGATCATGACGGATTTATTGTTTAGAGAGCAATGCAGAGCGGCGTCATGTTTGCCCTAGTGGCCTTAGGGACCGCACTATCCCAAAAAGCACTTAAAATTTGACGCATGCACGGTGGTGAGCCTTTATTTTTAGGGGCCCCCGAGTGTAGGGACCACTTATGCCAAAAACTCCGTAACAAGCTGGATAGGCTTTTGATTTGAAAGTACTTGTTTAATGTTCTCCACTCCCTCGGTGAGGGTGTCAGAGTTTTAGGAAATAATTCTCTCGCGGCGTTGAGAATTCTAAGAGAAGCTGCACTTGCCAGCTGGCTGGGAGTCTTCCTAGCATAAATGCTGAGGCCGAAAAAAGGAGGGCCAGCAGAAGACAAAATATAATGCGCGTGCATTTACATGTCGCCGTCAGTAAGAGCACACTCCTTCCAGAAATGGGGGGCGGGGGGGGGGGGGTCGACATGCTATTTGAGTGACTTGATCAGGGTCGACTATGAAGAATCAAGGATCTGGAGTGTCCTTTGAAGCTCAGATAACTGAAGCGTCCTTTAAAGGACAGGCCTTTCCTTACCCTTCCCGTCCTAGTCCAAGCTTGTTTGCCGTTCCCTGGTGCATTAACCCGGATTCGTGTGGGAACTCTGAAAGAGCCACCGCAAAGTGAAACGTCATGGTGAATGCCGCAGGGTAAACTGATCTTTAAGTTTGTACTCCCTTTGAGACCGACTGCAGCCTACACTACGACCTTATGGATCCAAACTAAAGTCCCTTGATACTTCATTAAAAACTAAAGACAGCCAATACAAATGACAAACAAACTACGCTGGAACACAATAGCGGCATGCAGTTCAAACCTCTGCTCTGTGCCGCCATTCGCTTCCTAAACCTGCACCTTCACGCAGTCGGCGCTTCAAGGAATATCGCTACTAGTAGGAAGATCTTATATATAGGAACTTAAATCCGAACTAAAGTCCCCAGATAAGAGCTTCCTTCAAATCGAGGCATTCTTTGAAGCACCGACTGCGCGGCGGTGCAGGCATTAGGAAGCGAATGTCGGAGCACAGCAGAGGTTTGAACTGCATGCCGTCATTTCGTTCCAGCGGAATTTGCTTTGTCATCTGTATTGGCTGTCGTCACTTGTAAAAGAAGTACTACATCGTCTCACCCTACGATGGACTAGAGGCAAAAGCTACGGACCGCAATATCCAATCATGAGTCACTTAGAAATTGCGTCGTATTTCGCTTCGATGCACGTATCAGTGCCCGCGTATCGGATCACTAATGGGGACGGGCGTACAGTGGCTCGAGAATCGAACAGCACTGAGTGACACATCAATTTTACATTGGAAAGAAAGTCACGACATACAGGCTCATTGCAGTCTCGAAGCTATAAAACGATGCAGCACTTTTTGATTCGGACCATTATTCGTCCACCCCTAATTAATATTAAGCATGTCATAGTTCAGCGTGTAATGTGATTGGACCTGGCGGCCCGTGGCTTTGGCCTTCAGTCCATCGTAGGATGAGGCAAGGCACAGGAATTCAAATCCAAACAAGTGGTGGCAAGATTGCATCGCCGCGCTGCTCATCAACTTTGTATTTTTCCTATCACCGATTGAACCGATCACCAACAGGAATGGCTCCCTCCGTGATACTGTTTTTTTTTTTTTTTTTTTTTTTCTGTGGGTGATGGGTTTATGCCGGTGAGAGCAACCCGCGGAGACAGCAAACGCCGTGACGACGCATTTTTGGTGCTGCTTGATTGATTCCGTCTATCGATAGCGTGAGAAGGGACGCTTCAGATTTTGTGCGGTACGTTGTCGGGCTGGTTGGTTCATCTTAGTAAAACATGTAAAATAACGCAAAAAAGCCAAGGACAAGCGCTAACTTTCGACTAGTTTTTACTCAGGAAAAGCAAGCATATATACACACACGACAGGCAAAGCAGCACGACATAAAAGTTGACTAATTTTGTGCACGATCATTTAAAAACTGAAACTCATTACTATGAAGTACAGTAAAAGTGCCGCTGACACATGCTGTCACCCATTTTTCTTTTATGCTTTCAATAGCTCTCGAGCGACCGTGTCTCGGCTTCTCCCCGGAATCCTTATCTGCTGAAGTCGCGGAACACAGCCACAGGTGCTGCAATCCATAGTCAAATGCGAGCCATATTTATTTTTTATTGATAATGCGTGCTCCCGTGCTTGGTCATTGGTGGCACAGCCCCGTCTGGCCGATGTATACCTTACCACAACTCAGTGGGATTTCCTAGACCTCACCCGCCACTGTGCAGTCCACGTAAGAGGTGACGTGTTTCTTATCGCACGACACTTTTGCCTTCTCATCAGAAATGCGGAAGCACAACCCAGCCAACTTCTTTGGGGCAGAGAACACAACGGGAACATTTGATTGAGCTCATTCGAAGACGGTTAAGAGAGCTAATGCAACTTCATGCCTGTAGTCTACACTGCTGAAGTCTTGAGACCACCAGGCGGATGCTAGTTTTAAATGTAAGATTTGTAGACTGGATTTGGCTGGTTTCCCCTTTTCGGTCTTGGTTTCTGTGGCGAAGACCGCCCTACGAAAAATGAAGGGTTCAAAAGGAAGGTCCCTACGAGGCAGAGAAAAGAAATGCCAGAAGTTATTCCGTACATCCACAAGGTTGCCGACAATCTGAAGAAAGTTGCAAGCAAATACGATGTTCCCGTTGTGTTCTCTGCCCCAAAGAAGATGGCTGGGTTGTGCTCGCACATTTCTTATGAGAAAGCATAAGTGCCATGTCATAAGAAAGCCGACACCCCCTTACCTAGACTGCACAGTGGGTGTGGTGTACGAAATACCACTGAGTTTTAGTAAGGCATACATAGGTCAGACGAGGCGGTACATCAAAGACCGAGCACGAGAGCACGCATTATCAGTAAAAAATACATATTTCTCTCATTCACCTATACATTGCAACACTTGTGGCTGTGTTCTGCGACCTCCGCAAATAACGATTCTGTCGAGAAACCCAGAGACGGTAGCTCGAAAGCTATTGCACGCATTCTTTACAAAAAAAAAAAAAAAAAGAAGAAGAAAAAGTGGGACGGGGGGTGTCAGCGACACTTCTATTGTACCTCATAGGACTGAATATCAGTGTTTGAATGATCGGGTACAAAATGAATAACCTTATATGTGGTGCTGCTTTGCCTGTCGTGCGTATATAAATGGTTGCTTTACCTGAGTAAAACTAGCTGAAAGTTGGCGCCTGTCCTGTATACTTCTTGTCCTTTTTTTACGCTATTTTATATGTTTAGTTTGAAATTTCTTCGAGTGTCCAACTAATCACGCCACGGCAGCATAAAATTTCTATGAACAGGACCTACGTC
This sequence comes from Ixodes scapularis, assembly GCF_016920785.2. Classification (NCBI taxonomy): domain Eukaryota; kingdom Metazoa; phylum Arthropoda; class Arachnida; order Ixodida; family Ixodidae; genus Ixodes; species Ixodes scapularis. Next base: position 75,697,482 of record NW_024609883.1, read on the forward strand.
ATTCGAGAATTGTATTTTTTCGAGCTGTAACTCCTTTATTTCTGGTATCATGACTTACGTAAGCGTGATTTTCAATAAATAAATAAATAAATAAACAACTGAAACGACGCGCATCATGGTTACACTTTATCGCAGGTGTTCGAAGGGTTGTTTTTGTACGAGTGTGCTGCCGCCACCTGCTGTACAGATCTCATTGTTTTCTCCTGCGATGGAGCCCGCTTATTGTCTTTTTGAGCTTGGTTGCGTACGGGTTTCTCATCTTTCTTGAAAAGCGACATAGAGCGTGATGTGCGCGGTATTTTTTTTTTCTTCGAGAACTGCAAGAAATCAAATTATAGTAGTGATAAAAAAAAACATTTTGAGACGTTTTATTTGAAATATGGAAACGCCAAAAAGCACCAAATCAGATCTGTCCTTAAAATTACAAGAAAAGCTGATAATCCGGAGAAGATTTGATCTTCATTTCTGTAACTGTATAAATTCAGATGAGAGCCCCAAATGAAACGTTCGCGAGGCTTCTTCCTTGGAAATCACAACCCTTATTTTGTTTCCTTCTCTTATCTGTACCAGGACGCCTTCAAATTATTCGGGCCGTGTGCACGGGCCCACAAGGCTAAAGAATCCCCTTCCCGTCAATCACTTTCTCAACACCCAGATTTGAAATACACGCACACACGCACACGCACGTACAACACACACACACACAGACGCGCGCGCACGCACGCATGACAGCACGCACGGATTAAACTTGTAAATAAAAATATCTCCGACATCACGGGACCGTACTGAAAAAGAAGGTTCCGTGTTTCCGTTTTTTTTTTTTTCAAAGTTGGGTGTGTTTTTGCGTTTTTCCACAAGTTCGGTGTTTACGGTGTCAGTTTTTGTAGTCAGAGTAAAAATCATCCGGGTTTATTGGGACTAGAGAAAATACTACACGGCATGGAATTCTTCCTACTTTCAAGACCTCCGTGACCCGAATGATTTGAAACGCCCTTGGATATATAATATATTTCTCATAGTAAAAATGGAAGGGATGAGAAAACAATGAACGTTAATATTATAAATTATTTGGGAAATTAAAGGAAATTTCGGCAAAATAAGGACATTTTAGGCGTCCGCTAGGGAACTTTTGACTTTCCCTGTTGCCAGCCCGCCGCCCGACTGTATCGTGCCTCGGACTTTAGGGATGCCATTTTCCCCCTCATTAAAAGAGTTGACATATGTAATTAGTCTCGAACAATACCAGATGTCTCATGTCTGGACGGTAACGTGCGCGAATGCGCTTACAAAAGCCAAATTGGCAGCATGCCGTCAAAGGTCGAACATGCCTTGTGCTCGATCCTAAAACCCAGGTTGTGAAGCTAAAATTGCTGGGGTTACCGAGTCACATTGAAAACCGCCAAATAGTTGAGGCACTAGAGACGTTCGGAAAAGTGATCTTAATCCAACGTGAAAAGTAGAGGGTTCCAAAAATAAAGAACTTGCAGACCATAAACAGAGAAGTGACACTGTCGCTAACGGGAAGGACTGTAGCCTTCAAATATGGAGGTAGTGCATATTTGAAGGCTACACTCCTTTCCCGTAGCGACAGTGTCACTTCTCTGCCTTGTGCTTGTAAACAGTCGACCCCCGCTTTGTGTACGGTGCTACAAAATCAGGCACATCCGCCGGTACTGTCGTATACTATGATTCTCTCAATGCCGACGCTTCTGGCATACTACAGAGGACAGCGTCCTTACTTATGCAATATGTGTCGAGGAACGTTCTGAATCGAAGAACCTTCGACAGAAAACCTCATGGACGTCCGTGAGGTCGTTGAACCTACAGGCGACATTTCTTCTCCCGTTCACTACGACGAAAAAAATCGCCTTACACAGTCATCATGTGAGGCTGAGGCACGACTCCAAGAGCCAGCTACGCAATGAGTGAACACAACAGTTCCTGTGGCGATGGTGTGCTCGGGATCTTCCGCGACGAGAGAAGCATCAGAGGACTTTCCACTTTTTACTGATAGCACGACGCAAGAGAAGAACCTTAAAGGGACAACGCCTTCCAGGGAAGACGGTCAGGGACCCACGACTGAGACTAGCATGGTTCTCGAAGACCCACGCAAGGAAGAAATGCCAGGTGACAGCTATGTCCCACAGTCAGATCTTTTTAGATCACAAACAGGCAGCCAAACGACATAAACCGTACGAGAAGAATGAAACAGGCTCTGCACCTGTCGGGGAAAATTCCCCAGCCCACAATTCCTCAAACATAAATTGTTGTGCGTAGCGCCCGTCCGGCTCGCGTGGCCACCTTAAATCTTCGAATTTTAAGATCTCGAAGAAAACAACATCAACTTTTTCAGCTCTTGTGTCACCAACAGATGGACACCCTCGCTTTACAAGAAACCATGATTTCAACAGAGCAAGAAACCGGAATTGCATAGGAAGCTTTCATGAGTTATTTTGAACTTTGCGTAGGTCATGAGCGCCGTATTTCAGCGGGATGTTTTTAGTTTCTGAAGAAAGCCTGAGCTTTTTCGTCAATTTGCTTGATCATTGATATGGAGGGGGGCTCTCTTTTGTGCGTCCTACAACATGGTTATAAGGATTGGAGGTTTCTGTGTCGGCTAAGAACATTTTATTTTTATTCGTATTCCTTTATTTGACTACAAAAAGACATCTTGTCCTTCTTGGCGACTTCAACTGTCTGTGTACCGATCGATGGTGTTCACAACCAACGTCTAGCAATCATTCGAGCGCAACTAAATCATTAATCATTGAGCAAAACCTAATAGGCATCGGTGATGCCAAATATATAGAGCTAAATTATAGGCACACTTTCCAAACTCATTACATGCTTGCCTTGACAAAATTTATGTTTGCGTTGAATTGTTCGCTCAAATTAATGACTATACTGTGAAACCAATATTCTTTCCTGATCACTGCCTGGTATGAATTTGCACCTAGGGAAAAAGTGGTCATCCTTTCGTCCCGAATGGGGTTTGTGGAAATTTCAAGTAAATCTCCTTTACGAAAAGGGGTTCACTAAACGCATTTCTTGTGTGTTGTCAACTGTTCTGGACCTCCCCAAACTTACCGTATTTTCAAATTGGGATATATTTAAACAGAACGTCGAGAAGTGGGGCCGTTGTATATTCGAGTATCCTGGAGTTTGAACGGAAGAATGATCGACGAAAATTATTTAACATCCTGGAAACCTTATACGAACTTGAATATTTTAGCCCCGGGACTTACACGGGGGAAATTAACATTGCGGGGGTCAGGAAAGTTGTCCAACGCTGCAAATCAACAAACTGGTCTTTATAACAGCGATAAAACTTATAAGGACGTAAAAAGATGGCTCCGTTGAGACCACCCTGCTGCACAGTCGAACGCTGCCAGGCTCGTGCTGCTCTGTTCGAGCTCCGAGCTCAATCCCGTCGGTGCTGCTCGTGCCGCGCGCTTAAAATGTCATTAGCTCCTGACGTTGCGTGAGCCACCGCTCTAACCGCTCATTCACACTGGAAGCGGATCCGCGTTCGCAAAGCGGTTGCGAAGGCGCTTGTATAAAGATCTAGTACAATTCCTCGCGCACTTGATGTCATCGAGTGCGCGTCCGATTGCAGTGGATCTTTATAATACCGCGCTCGCAACCGCTTTGCGAACGCGGATCCGCTTCCAGTCTGAATAAGCGGTAAAGCAGTCGCTAGGGCGATGTTGTGCCCAAGAGACAGAGCTATGATGCTGACGCTCGGTGGCTCGTAAGGATAGTGCCGATAGCTGGCATGAAGGGGACCGATGTTGAGGGTGTAGGCTGGATGCGGACGACGGTTCAATGTGAGCAGGCTTTAGGAGGTCGACGCAGATGGTGTCATGCCGCCCGTCAAATTCAGGACGAAGTACTTGTCGCGCCTTCTGAGGACCCTAAAAAGGGCCATTGTAAGGTTGTTGCAGAGGCTTCCTGACTGCGTCTCGACGCAAGAAAACATGTCTGGCCGAGGTTAACTCGTCGCATACGTACGTCGGATGACGGTCGTGATGCCTTTTTGATGTGGCCACGCAGGTTCCGCATAACTTCTCGAAGCTGGGAGGCATAGCTGAAAGGATCGGGCATGGTAGAAGTAGGAGACGTCCCGAACATTTCTCCTGGGAGGCGAAGTGACTGCCCGTGGACTAGGTCTGCGGCAGTGCATCCCAACTCTGGCGTGACTGTTATGCGGAGGCCTAGAAGCACGATGCGAAGAAGTGTGCTCTAGTTGTTCGGGTCGTTGTGTGCTCTTTGTGCGGCCTTTAGGCTACGATGAAATCTTTCCACCAGGCCGTTAGCAGCGGGATGGTACGCTGGTGTTCGAATTCGGGAGGTCCCGATTAGAGTCATGATCTCGTTAACCAAACGAGATTCGAATTGTGCGCCTCTGTCGGTGGAAATAGATGACGGAACGCCACATCGTGAAATCCAACCACTGGCGACTGTCTTCGCAATTGTTTCTGCACGGATGTCCGTGATAGGGAAAACTTCTAGCCAGGGGGTAAATCTATCTATGCAAGTGAGCATGTAGATGGCTCCGACGGATGGTGGCAAAGGGCCGACGATGTCCACGTGGATGTCTTCAAAGCGAGCGGTGGGTGTCTGTATTGTGGCGAAAGGTGCAAAGGTATAACGATGAATCTCATACAGCTGAAAATGCAAACACGTGCGAGCCAATTTACGCACATCTTTGTTCATCCCTTGCCAAACGAAGCGGTGGGCTATGAGGTGTTGGGTCGCCCGAACGCCGGGATGAGAAAGGTTGTGCAGTGAATTGAAAATGGATCGCCAAAACGTTGGATGTACTACCGGTCGGGGTGATCTCGTGGACATGTCAAAATTATTGTTGTGTCGCAGCCTGGCAGTAACACGTCACGAAGATCAAGGTTGCTAGATGCGGAACGTAGCTTCGGTATATCTTTGTCGCCTTGCTGTGCTGCTGCTAGAGCAGCGGCATTCGTAGCGGTGGGGATGACGTTGCTGCAAGGTATCCGTGAGGACGGATCAGCAGCCGAGTTGTCTGAGGCTTTTATGTGGCGGATATCACTTGTGAACTCCGCAATAAATGAAAGGTGCCGACTCTCTCGAGGAGAGAGACGGTTGCTGGTCGTTTGAAGTGCGTAAGTTATCGGCTTTAGGTCGGTGAGGCTGTGAAAGTGCCGACCCTCTAAATAATTCGAAAAATGTTTGATGGTGAGGTATATGCCTCGTAGTTCTCGTTCAAAAGTGCTTTACCTGAACTCGACTGGCGCCAACTTCTTAAAAAAGAACCCAAGGGGCTGCCAGTCTCCGTCAGCGAACTGTTGCCGCGCCTATTTCTTCAGTGACGTTCGAGGCATCCGTCATGATAGAGAGAGATGCACCAGCGAGCGCGGGCGCCAACATTGCCGCTTCTGCGACTGATGACGTGATGGTTAGGAATGCCTCCGCTGCCTCTGGATACCATGGTAGAAGTGTGGTGCCGCGCTGAGTCCCCTTTAGGAGATCAGTCAGGGGTTGGAGGACAGTGGCGCAATGCGGCAGAAAACGCCGATAGAAATTCACGAGGCCAAGGAACTCGCAAGCTTCCTGCGTAATGTAGGCGTTGGAAAGTTTTTGACTGCGTTGAATTTAGATGGAAGAGGGCGAACACCCTTGGAGTCTACTTTGTGGCCAAGAAAATTGAGTTGTGAAACGCCGAACTCGCACTTGGCCTTGTTGATGAAAAGCCCGTATTCCGCCATGCGCTGGAAAAGAATCTCCAGGTGTTGGAGATCTTGCTCGATGTTAGCGCTGGACACCACAATGTCGTCGACATAGACAAAACAAACAGTAAGCTTACGGGTGACGCTGTCGATAAACCATCAAAATGTCTGGGCCGCCTTACGAAGGCTGAAAAGCGTCCTCACATACTCGAAACGTTTAAAACGTGTTGTGATGGCTGTTTTCGGTATGTCACTTAGGTCTACGGGGATCTAATGGTACGCTTTGGTGGTGAACAACTTTTATTTGGAACCAGCAGTTGACCAGGTAAATTTTTGAAAGGATGGTTGCCTCCTTCAGGGACGCCGAGAAAGCCGCCGTTTATGGTAGGCGGTAGCGGTCTGGAACGGTGGAGTTGTTCAGAGCGCGGTAGTCCCCGCAGGGCCACCAATCAAAATGGGTTTCTTTTACAGCATATGGAGGGGTGATGCCCATAAACTGGACGATGATCTGATGATGCCGTGTTCAAGCATGCGCTCGGACTCGGCTTTCGCTATTTTGAACCGTTCGTCCAAGAGGCGTCGTGGAGGAGCATGAGTGGGAGGCCCGGACGCTACGATGTGATGTGGCACGCCGTGCTTTACCGGTTGCAGAACTTTGGCGGGATGTGTGAGCGACGGGAACCGTTGGAGTAGGTCTTCAAACTTTGTATTGGTTGTAATGCAACGTTGTGGAAGTGGTGAGATAGATGCTCTGCCTTGAAGAGCTAGCTGAGTCGTGGACTCTACAAGGCGTAACCGTTGCATGTCCACTAGCATGTTATGGTTGCGGAGAACATCTGCTCCAAGGAGCGGGGCCGTCACGTCGGCAACCAGGAAAATTCATCTGAGTGTTCTTCTCAAACCGACGTTGAGGGTGACAGCTCGTTCACCATACGTCGCGTTGGCGGACTTGTTTGCGGCCTGCAAGGTGACGTTGGCGCGTTGGCACTTGGTTTACATCGACGTCACGGGTAGGACGCTTACTGCGGCGTCGACTAAGAACCGAAGACCAGTATTCTTGTTTAGTATAAAAAAGAGAGGGCTGGCTTCGGAACCGGCACCACTCTCCGCCTCTAGTGGTTGGTTCCGGGGTTTTCCGGGGCTGTGCAAAGTGGAACGCATTTTTTGTTTTCATGCCGAAAGTGCGATGGTACCCGCACGCACCTCGAGAGGGCGAGGGATGTCGGGGCCTACGCTGTCGGGAAGATGGCCTTGGTCGTTGGCCTGCTGGAATGCGATCGGTGAGAGCGGCGATCTGTGTAGAGAGTCGTCCGATCTCCCGGTGGAACTCCTCGCGAAGGTTGTTGGCGTCACATGGAGGTGTCAACGTTTCGGCCGAAGGAGTCGAGGGAAGCGATAGTCCGGACTGATTTTGGACGTGTGCGATGGTGGGCACTGCGACTTCCATGACAGAGTCCACGAACTTTCCAGATCCTCGAGGCTGAGTCCAGCGGCAGCGGCGAGAACCATGCGGACACCTGTCAGGAGCCGTTGCGGAAAAAGTTCCCGCAGCAGCGCTATATCGAATGTCGGCGCCTTCACGCCTAAAAGTTGCTGAAGGCGCCGCAGCAGTTGTGTTGGCTTGCAGTCGCCCAGCTCCTCTGATGAGAGGAGTTGTTGTAGTCCGCGTTGTACCGACGACGTGGTCCTCTGTATCAGCTCCGCCTTGAGGGTTTTGTAAGGGGAGTCTACCGGCGGTGTCAGGACCAGATCCTGAATTTCCGCATCGATGTTCGGCGGAAGCGTTGCAAGAACTTGATGGAACTTCTGGGTTTGTGATGTTATCCGGACCCTGAGGAACTGGCTCTTTACCGGGGCGAACCAGATCTGAGGGTCCGCTGGCTGGAATTGTGGCTGTCGGAGATGGAAAGCTGAAACCAACCAGTGGCGGAGTGGCGGGTTCACCAGACTGCGCCATGACGACAGGAAGCGGTTGATAAGCTTGGCGCAGCAGGGTAAGGGCTTCAGAGGTTTGGCGTCCGTCAGGTCACCGATTTGTGGAGGTCAGGAAAGACGTCCGTCGATGCAAATCAACAAACTGATCTTTATAACCGCTATAAAACTGAAAAGAACAAAACCGGACTCCGCTGAGACCACCCTGCTGCACTATCAACGCTACCAGGCTTGTGCTGCTTAGGGTGCCTCAATGTCCCTCTGTTTAGGGTGATGCCACCCTTTGTGGTACCCGATGCCGACAGCAGGCGCTCACGGGTAAAATACAAAGAAATCGACGAAAACAAAATGTCGCCAGAGCACAGTCAGCGCTACAAACGCGTTGAGGGTCACGCTGTTTTACACACTTCGGAACAAAAAATAAAAATAAAAGTGTGGGACAAAATGGCCAGATGTCTCCACCTTAAGCGAAGCGCACATGAAGGCACCCTAGTGCTGCTCATTTCGAGCTCGGAGCTCGGTCCGGTCGGTGCTGCTCGTGCCGCGCGCTTAAAACGTCGTTAGCCCCTGACGTTGCGTGAGCCACAGCTCTAAAGGCCCGTTCACACGATGCATTTTTCTCGCGCATCTAGTGTCGCACAACGTAGTTTCGCCAAATGGTTGCGACGTCTGAACGGGTTCGAAAAGGACGCGCGCATATAAAAAAAGTTGCGTGCACACCTCGCTTTTTGAGCGAGCTTTTGCTGAAACTTTGCCGAGTCCTCTCAATCACTCTAAAGGCGCCGCCAATGGCCGCTCAGAAACACTCTCACGTGGCCTTTGAGGGGGAGCGAGCTGTTTGAGAAGACCACTTCACTGTCGGTATTGTAGCCGAGCCAAATCCAAAAAAAAAAAAAAAAAAAACTGAAGCCACGAACGATGGATACTGCCGGCGCTTCCGCTAGCACGTCAAGCACCACTGAAGGAAATGTGAGTAGCATATCGGAAAAAAGTCCAGTGATGGACGAAGACGTAATTGGTGATGATGATATTTCGCGTCTATTTTCGGTCATAATTAAGAAATGAAACCTTGAGAAAAGGAAACGAAAAGGGACGTACACAGTACCGTTTCAAAACCAGCACAGCGTACAGCTCTCATTTACTTCCACAACAGTCTTCTTCCTTGTCAACCTCCATCCAAATTATACATATTCAACAGTAAACAAAGTAAATGGCAGTAAATGACAATTCAACAATCAGAAAATGACAATTTGAGAGTAAATTAAGTAAATGGAAGTAAATGACAGCTGTATGCTGTGCTGGTTTTAAGACGGTGGTGCGTATGTCCCATTTTGTTTTCTTGTCTTAAGGTTTTATTTCTTAATTATGATTGTTCACCAGCTTAGAATGTGGCGGAAGATGAAGAACACGACGCTGAATGGCTAATGGTGATGATGATGATGTTGTCTTTCAACTGAAGCGGCACTTTATGGTCAACACCGAAACTATTTTCGCGAGTCTGAACGTCATCGTTGTTGCACGTGAAGCGGTACGTGTGAACGAGCACATTTCGCAAAACTTGAGTGTCGCGAAACTGTTGCGCGCCTAAAAGATGCATCGTGTGAACAAACCCTAACTTTCGCGCTTTGGCGGTACAGCATAACCAAAGCACAGTTACAACGATTTGCCGCGCGCGCAGCTGGCCAAGTAGGCAGCACGGCCGTTGCCTAACGATTATCGCGCTATCCCTCCACGCAGAAAGCCAGGGTTCGATTCCTGGCCGCGGGTACCCATTTTTGCTGACTCTAACGTGATGTTCTGGTAAATTCAAGAACCGTGTTGCAGCTAATTTGAGGTTAGAATGTTCTACACGGCGAAGCTTCTACGCTGATTGTTGCAGAAGCCCGCGCGTGTACAGAAGGGACTCTGCGTTGCAAACCGGAGCCAGTCTCGCCCGAGCGTTCGGCTCTGCTGTTACGCCGAAATCGACGACCGCGAAGCTCAGCTGTTATCTTCTGTTTCCTTCTTATTTTGGGCACAAGTTCGCCCCATTAAAAGTGTCAGTTTCTTCGGTTATTCCTAGTTTGTCACATCGTCCATCGTGACAATATGATGCAGACAGGTATCGAAGAGCAGTTGTTCGTTCACGAACCGAACAGTTTACGCTCAAGGAATCCCTAACGCGATGATCGCTGAATGATGAGAGAAGATATGCCCTGTCAAAAAAAAAAAACATTTTGGCAATTGATAACGAAGTCACCACTGTGTTCGATAAACCGGTAATTCCGAACGTATTCCTAGACCACTACAAGAACCTTTTTGGCAAAGTGATATCAGACGAGGAACAAAAGGTGTAAAAGAATTACTGTTCAAATTACTAGTCCTTCCAGAAGAAGAAAAAACTTTGATTGAAAGAGCGTTGACCGTTGAAGTCCGATATGCCATAAACTCGCTTCGGATGGATAAGACACCTGGTCCCTACGGAGTCAGGGCAGAATTCTATAAGAAATTTATTAAATCTTTATCTCCTATGCTGCTTGATGTCTTCCCCGTCGTATTCCAAGAAGAAATACTTCCGCCCAATTTTATTAAGGTCATACGGTATTAATAGCTAAAAGTACAGATGAAGAAGTGCTGAAAAAGACTGAGAGCTGGAGACCAATATCCTTATGTAATGTAGACTAACGATATTTGCAAAAATACTCACAGAAAGACTTGCGAAAAATTGGGAGGTGCTTTATCATTTCACCGAGAGAATTAGACGGCAAATTCAAGAGAAATATGAAGTAGATTACACAATTCATGATTCAAGCTCTCAATTATTTCGCTGCAATTTAAAATATGACACCAATATGAATACACTACCCACCTTTTCTGACAAAATAAGCTGCAAGGTTCAATCTGTAAATCTTCTACACCTGCGGTTCCCGCAAGCTTTATAATCTCCCGATCTATCCAAGATTTCAATGAATCTGCCCCAATCTTCACATTCAGCAGTAGTCGGAGCCAACGCCTCTTCACATATTGGAAGGAACACCAAAACACCATGGACGGGTTGCTGCAGTTCTTTCATCTGCTGCATTACGGTGCTCTTCAACCGTTGCGCAGGAGCGGGAATGACAGAGTTTGGTGGTCGGGTTTCTGTTAATGTGATTTCACAAGGAATCGTATGGCGGCCACGACCACAAACGAGCTCGAAATAACTGCAAAGTGTTTCCTGTAAAGATATCGCTTTAGGAGAAAGAAAACCAAATTGCTATAAGGAGCTTCGTACCCAAGGCAGCAGAATGGGAAATTTACGCGCTAACCAGTGAGCTACTGGGTACGTTTTAATTTTTTTTTTAATATTTTACAACCGGGTGTCTTTTAGCATTGTTTGGCAAAACTACAAAAACCTGTATATACCTTTTGAAAACTGTTTGTATCGGACTGTTGCAAAAAGTGCTCCCATGAAGTCTTCCTCCTACGGATGTCGTTTACTCTCTTGACAAAAGACTTCGCGTAGAGCCCGGGCATTTTTAATCAACCCTTAGTTTTCCCACAACACATTTCCAATTGTGATTGAAATTTAGCCCACTTTAAATTGCATTGAAAAAAAAAACCTTCTTTATTCTTGGGCCTTCAAAATTCACAAATACCGTCTAAAGGGTTCCCCAATTTTTTAGGAGAAAGGCTGGATTGGGGATCAGTTGCCAGGAAATAAAATAGTAAATAGAAATGAGTAATGAACTCAATAAATATTTCCAGATCAACGTCTAAATAAAATTTGAAAGTTAGAGTAAAAAAGAAAGAGAGACTCTAAGAACGATGAAAAGACATACGGGTTTTTGAAAAGCAGTTATTAATCTAATTTGACCTCACACAGGAACTGGGAACATGAAAATTCCCAAAAAATACATGAACGTACATAGGAACTTTGGGTTGTTCCCTCAGGGTAGAAGATTAATTAGAGTAATAGAACTGCTGCTAACGATATGCAACGGATACGACACAAGACGCTACGCGCAGAGCGCAGGAGAAAGCAAAGAATTTGTTACGTACATACTTACACAGATATGAAACAGGGGCCTAACAATAGTGATGATGATGGCAATGTCCAATACATAACATGACAAGATGACCTGCAGTTTACGCGGTTAGTAAGATTTGCGATACCGCCTCTCACGAGCGCTTATTTTAACGAGGGTAGCAGCAGGTTTGGTAAGAGCGAGCCGCGGGCTGGGCTTCATTGGAAGTACTGTGGCCACCCACGCGATGATTGGAACACCTCTGCAGGACGAATTTGGCCCGCTGGCTGGAGTTTGAAGACCCGTGGCATTAAAGCTACAATAAAGAGTTAATGCTCGAAGTCGCTTTCATAACAGTAATCTAATTTGAATTTATTTGAGAATAAGACACTGGTTTTCCCCTTGAATATGTTTGAAAGGTACCACTGCCTACTGATAGATCGCACAAGTCGACATTGGACGTGAAAGTTCGGATTGATAGACCCCTGAAAATATTATCCATTATTTTCTAAATACAAGCGGTCGGGGTAGTTATATATTTTATCTAAATAAATTAATTGGAAACAATTATTTTCCGAGCATGGGTTCGGCTGTCATAACTTGAAATGTTGTTTTGGTAACGCGATATATTCCTCCGGCCATAACACGTTAGAATAGATCGCGAGGTCCATCTCCAGTGATTGTTTTTATACGAAGGGGCAACACGCAGTGTTGTTTTCTTCTTAGCACTACAATGTGAATACTATTTACAGCTCTATTCCATTTCACATTGTCCGACCACAGCCTGCGCGACTATCCGAAGGAGCAAAAGCCTAAACTAAATAGTCTCTGCTTTTTTCATTCTCCCTCTCCACTACAGGCAATGGTTATTTCTCGCGTAATGTCAATCACTGATTGTCCACACTATGTTCCTACAATTTATATTACAAACAGACCTTACGCTTCACTGTACTATTTTAAGGCTGTCCACTCGGGTTTTAAGTGTAGAGACGTGAAAAAAGAGACTCGAAACAACATTTTCTTGCACACAGCCGGTTTCCTGCACAACCGATCGACGAACAATGCACACTCGCAAAATGATGAAAATAAGCAACACAACTTGGCACATGCGTGTTTTTGTATCTTGCATCACCGCTGCCCAAAACTTAAAAGTCAAATTCGGGGTTTTTTTATGCCAAACCTACGTCGGGCATCTGGCACGCCCCAGGGAGGACTGAGGATTAATTTGGACCACCTGGGGTTCTTTTGACGTGCAACCGAAAGCTCGGTTAAACGGCGCCTCCTCCGCAGTAAGCCTCCGTCAGCTTGCGGGCACCTCGGCCGGGTTTGGAACCAGCCACATGCGGATCCGTGGGCCGGCGCTCTCGCCTCGAAGCCACCTTGGCGGCGCCTCACCGCTGCAAAAAAGTGCGAAGTGTAATGGTACGCAGGGTTGATTGAGATGTGAATTCCAATAACAATGGATTCCTACAAGAAGTAAATGTACAATTCCATAGGAGCGACGGAGCGCACCCTAAAACCTAACAAAAAATACACGCATTTTTTTTATCTAAGCTGTTTATGGTTTTTCTTTCGTAGAGTTTCCATATGCGTCGAAAATAGACTACGCTCACACAGGCGAACGCGCCTCGCGCCCACACCTTGCCCGCATAAAAGATTCGAAGTAAATAACCAAAATAAACCGTTGACGAACGCGCCTGCAAGATGCTATTTGTTTTAGACTTTCGCTTTAGAACAGTTACTGCTGCAGACACAGGCACGTGCGGCGCGTCGAACACCATTCCCGGCATTCTCCTTGATGTTCGGGTAATTTAGAGATAGGTCTGTTCAGTACATTAGTTAACAAATATAGGCACCATTTTTAAGATCAGTAGACTATCTGGTAGACAGTAAAGTTTTCTCAAAAATTTGCCGCTGTGCGACCCGTATCGGCCATGCCTACGCTCGCACCGCCCTCTCCTTGTCGTCGCTCCAAGCCACTTGCGTGCCTAGTTTCCTTTCCTTCCATCTCCCGGGGTGACGGTCCCCAATCGCGTGTCTACTTTCCGCTGGGTGGTGGTCCCGTCGCGCGTCTTAAGTTCTCTCGGGCTCCTCGGGGCGGTGTTAGACGTCCATGCGATATAATGACCACCACTTAAGACATCAATAAATGTGTGTGCGAACCTTTAGCCACGCTGACAACCGATCAAGACAATAAATATGTTCGAACCTTTGTTCGAAATTCTTTGTAACGTCTCTGTCGTATGGTAAACAGATTCGCTGGTTGTCCCCTTTCACAGAGGGGAATGGATCCTGATTTTTTTTTATTCTCACTCACGTGATCAGTGGTACACATATGTTTTATACATCTTTACTTTATACAGGATGACACGTCTTTAAGAAACTGAACCTTCAGAACACATATCTATATTTATTTTTATATTTAACAAAATTGTGAAATTTCCAAAATTCGATTGTTCTTGCACTTTGCGTTTGAAGCATCCTACGAAGTCAATTATAAGTAAACTGTTTTATGTGTCCTGTCTTTTGAATTTAACCCGCGAAAGAAACATATCAAAACGACTGATATAAGTTAATTCGTTCAGTAACTACAGCGAATTAGAAAAACAAAAATTTGTGCTTTCTTCTTAATTTTTATGTTTGCTTTCCCCAAGATGGCGCTCGCAGTTCATGAAGATGTAGTACTATAGTTCGGCAGCCAGTTCGCCGCTGTTGTCCAGCCAGGACCTGTCACTTGGTCATACGTCGCACCCCTCGCTTTGCAACGTCCCTTTCTGAGTTGTAAACGTTACTAAAAAAGGAATGAAGTTTCGTTTCCGTCTGATATAATCTCAATTGATTCAATAGGTTTAGAAGACTTGACTACAGTTTATACGAACTTAAGCATTATATGTAGATGATGCAAAGTTTCACGTGTCAATACGTCACACAAGTAAAAATATCCGACCACATCCCTTTCATAATATTTTCAAAACAACGTGAAAGCTTGTATTTTATTCTATCCTTGTTCCCTTTTTTGTCGCATTACAGTTGTTTTTGCGCCACGTTCGACTGTACTCTGGAATTTAAACGTAAGCTCAGAGACACGACACGGCACTCGAACACAAGAAAAAATATATCAGATCTAGTTGTTGAGCACTGTGCTCTCGCATTCTCACCGGGTATACATAACGTGCTGGCAGTTGTTGATGGACGCCATAACATAGGAGGTGTCTCGACAAATGTTTACGCGGAAGTATGCAACGCAGTGAAATAGTCCATTTTATGTATCTCGCTTCGCATTTCAAATTGGTACTCATGATGAGTGGTGATCTTCAAAATAGTGAACAATATTGATTATAAGTGTAAAGAATGAAAAAAAAATGTGGTTCAAAACGACTATATTTATTTCCAGTAATTAAAGAACATTGAAAAAGTGGGCGTACTATATAAATCAGGAGCGCGATTTTAGAGGTTTCATCCAAACACATGTACAAAGGTTGCAATCGCGAGTCAGCGTGCGAAGCGCCCTTCACACACGGCCAGCCTAACATCTTATTTGAGCGTAGCGATTTTTGTAGACTACAAAGACACAGCAATTTTTTTATTCTGACATTCGAGGAAAAGTTATTTAACCCATAGTTTCAGTCCACCTAAATTTGCCTACAGAACCGACCGTGCAAGGAAAAATTGGTAAACATTATTAGTCAACATGATTCCGTCAAACGCACAATTTACCAACCGACGGTCGCGCGCCTTCAACAGTTTCCAAAAAAGTCTTTTCTGCGCCCCTTCAACACACTTTAAGGAGAGCAATATCTGCGTAAGGATCTACATATTCATTCAAAGTGTAGAACTGAGCGAAAAATGCGAAACTAATATGCAGTCGCTCGAGCAAAGTACGAGTAACACTTGTAAGCCACTGGAGATAAAAGGGAATCAAACTTTTAATCTTACTCTTTTGGAAAATCATGCGGAAGCTATCCTGCAACTACACAGAGCCAAAACCACCAATTGTTATAACCGCGAATGCAGAGGTTGCGTGCGAACAAACGGAAAACAGGAAAGCCTTCGAGTAGTGTTCTCTTGCGCACGCGACTGTTTGTTGAATAATAACATCTTAGAGCTCGGTAATTTTATTTTTGTGCTAACTGGCCCTTAATACAAAAAAAGAGATACCTCCAAACTCTCGCAATCAAATTTAAGGCACCCTATCTCCAAGCAACTACAAGGGCCACCCGCACGACCGCACAGCACAGAGGCTGTTGCAATTTCGGCCCCCTCGGAATGCGCGCCGTGGCCGGAGATGCCCGTCATGAAGCCCTCGCGGCTTCCCTGCGAGCGCGCTCAGCTGCACGGTTGACGCCGCAGTGTAATTCACACCAAACAGCATACGCGCGCAAGAGGGAGAATATTCACCACAACACGTTTCACGTGGGTATTTTTTATATAAAACGCATGTCGAAGTCCGCAGACCGGCTCGCACCACTCGCACAATTCTGGTTAAGTCGGTTAGCGGCTTAAAAATTGCGCAACTGAGCCCCCCCACGCTACGCGCTATTTGTAATTTCGAAAGGAAAAAAAAAGAAAGAAAGAAAGGCAGGTTCCACGCGCTATGGTCAGATTCATTCTACCTAGAGTTTTACTTGATTGGAAGTTGAATTTTAATGACCAGAGTTGGTTCTTATGTTCTGAATTCTTCACTTTTGTTTACTAATGGCGTGTGCACTCAGGCTATCTGTTGGTGTGGTGTAAAGTAAATTTTTATGTATCTAATGTAAAAGTGTGAAATAGTATACTTGGTCAGCCTGAAAGGTATTATATGACGAAGAGTGGCTGTCTCGTACTTCTCACACGCAGTAGGGTTAATGCATCAGGGAACGACTAACAGTAGAGTCTCGCAGAAGAGAAAAGATAAGGAAAACATTGCCTTTGGCGTTACCATTCAGTATACCTTCCCAGAAATGTAATTAAGAATTGCACATAGGGCATCGCACCTTACCTTACTTTCTAGAAATGTACTGTTATTGACACTCACACTTTAAGGCGTTCACTTCCACGTTGTACTTACTGCTTGGTTACCCGTTCTTTTCTCCGTCTCAGCCTATAAAGTGGAAAGTTTTCCAGTCAGCTGGAGTGCATGCTTCTTCTCAAAGCAGTAGAATTGGAAGCGCGGCTCAAATATCGAACATTGGGAAACTCTTTCAGATGTACCGAAGGAGTGGAGAAGGCGAAACGAATATTTCTCACATGACCAGCTGCGAACAGCGCTAAAAGACGTTGGACCGGGACGAGGAAAGACACAGACAGAGCGCTGCGTGTATGTTTCTAAAAATTGTTGTTACTTTTGCGTAATTTATTTGCGAACATTTCAACAGCAAAGTTTCCTCAAAAATTGGATTATTTGCGCTCTTCACTGTTTTCGTTCGTTGGCAAAATAAAAATAATTTGCAAACAGACCCCAGTCCCTAGGCCGCCCCCCTCCCCCACAGAGCTAAACCTAACCCAGGCAGCACATAAACGTGAAGAAAACGACGAAAGAACGTCGAAGACGTCTGTGACGTGACGTCGTACAACGTCGAAGGTCCGGACATTACCTTCCTTGGACGTCGATGAAACCTTTAAATGTCCGCGAGAAAAGGTGCCCGGGAGGTTGAGAAACCGTTTCCAAAGACGTTTGCCATGCGTCACAGGCACGTCTCAATGGGCCGTTGCGTCTTCCCTCGACGTTTATGATACGTGTGTTTTTGACATCCGGACTAACAACGACATTCATAGAACATCGAGAAACCATTCCAAATTACGTTCCCCAGGGGTCGTGGAGAAGAAGCTGTGTCCACACACCCCTCACCCTCACGAAAAAAAATACTTTTTGAGTATTATTGCGAAGGCAAGTTGCTCTCATGCAAGTACGAAGGAAGTAACTAAAACACTGGTTTGGTACGAACTGTTTATTTTAGCATATTCAGACACGAAATGCAGTTCGGAGCGACGCCAGAAGACGTCCCTGGATGTGCCAGCCTGAAGTATATAAAACAGTCACGTGAAGAAATGAACAAGGGTCTTTACCACGCTGCACGGAATGTTTTACCACTTACCTTGCTCTTCTGATTAATCCGCTAACGGGCGTGCTTTACCCACCCCATTGCACATCGCTGGTACTCTCGCAGCGAGCACGGGAATGGTTTCAGAAGTGGGATCTCGTCCACTGGGCATTCATGAATGGGATCGTTGAAGGCGTCTGAAGGGAGTTGATTGAAGACTGGACTTTACGCGCCATTATCTGCACTGCCCCTTCTTTTCTGAGAGGCGTCATTTATATCCTCACAGGCACCTTGATCCCAGCAGTAATACGATTCAACGTGTGAAGCGTCATGGCCTCGAAAAAGGTCCGCGAGCCGTGACTGAACATTACGGGGTTTACGGCATTCACCAACTTCTTAATAGGGGCGACTCAGTCTGGACAGCATTATAGAGAAATCGAATCGCAGCACTTCCATTGTATGCAGACTCGAAACAAATCACGGCGACAAACAGCCCGCCTCGTAGGCCCCGTAGGCGTCACGGCCGGTGCTAGTGACTGACTTTACGAAAAAGCTGGACCGGGTGATACGCAGAGCTGTTCTCTCTGGGCCAAAATAGAATTCAGTGAATTATATTGGGAACGAATATACGTGCCCCCGTAATTAACGCTTATCGATTGTTCCTCGCCACTATCTTCCCCTACATTTCTCTCTCGACCTCTTGCCGATTTTTCTGACACATCGCATGGGGCTCTATTGAGATGTTACTGGCATCTCTTCTGCCTGCCTTTCCCCCTCTCTCTTGCGTGGCGTTGGCGCCGGCTGTTATTTTTTCTTTTTTTGCCGACCCGGAGGTGCGGGTTGGACTTGAACGCTATTTAGACCATCATCTGGGCCATTCAAAACTTGGCATCACGAGTGCCAATCTACTAAAATTGTTAACAGTATATACCGGATTTCGTCATTGCCGGGCATTTTATTTTTTGGAGTAGTGTTCAGAAATGCGCAAGTGTGCAGCGAAATTGTGCTCCTATATAGTACTTGCCGGCATGCGATTTTTGTTTGGGTACATCATCAGTGCCAAAGAAAGCAAGATCTGTTTGACAGTCACGTAACAAGACTGGGCCTCGATCTACTGAAAGCGCTAATGTCCTGGAAGTTGGTGTTGTGGATGAACTGTGATGTTGATGTGAATTTCGTGGTTCTGCGTAAGTCAGCATGGGCACTAAAACACGAAAATAAATTGCTTAACATTAAAACAATGCCAGGTGGTCGCGGAGCAGTATGGATGCTCCTAGGAAATGATGCATGCCTGAAATCTCCTGGAGAGGGGATAGTGTAGCGACGCGCCCGTGGCGACGCGCCCGTGGCAACGCGCCCGTGGCGACGCGTTCGTGGCGACGCGCCCGTGGCGACGCGCCCGTGGCGACGCGCCCGTGGCGACGAGCCCGTGGCGACGAGCCCGTGGCGACGCGCCCGTGGCGACGCGCCCGTGGCGACGAGCCCGTGGCGACGAGCCCGTGTTGACGCGCCCGTAACGACGCGTCAGTGGCGACGCGCCCGTGGCGACGTGCCCGTGGCGACGCGCCCGTGCGACGCTTGCACAAAACAAGAATGGCACAATTCAATCCGTTTTAAACGCCATGGGCTTGACTTCGCAAAATAAAATTGTAACAATCGTTTACCAATCCATAAGCAAAACCAGCACATGTAAAAAGAAGGATATTCCTAACATGCCTTCATATTATTTTTTTCGTCAGTGTATATTCAGTTTTGTATATGCCCTCCCTAGCGTAATCCCATTTGTAACTAATACTATCTTGAAATAAAAAGATTAATTTATAAATAAACAATCTCCTTAAGCTCTCAAAAATTCATGTTTGCTTACGGCTTTTGAGCAGTGTAACCTTGACGACAGCTGTCATTAAGCGTTTAAGAGTGAACGCGTATTATACGTGATTCTGCGCCTGGAGATGGAGCTGCAAAAGCTAAAAAAAAACAGAAAACAAAGGTCGTGGCATGACATCGCCAGGTCGTCAATGACAGGACAAAAATCGAACGTAATTTAAATATGCCCTCAGCATTGAACAAAACGTGAGTGGTCGACGTTGGCAGTAAGTCCTGTATGACGTTTCCGGCAGTTAGGTGTGAACGCGACTTTGGTGGAACGTCACTGACGGGACAGTAATGTAACGTCACTATGGATTTTATTGTAACGTCGAAGAAACGTGGATGTTGGACGCAGCTAAACGTCTTGTCTTGACGTCGTGGCGAAGACGACGACGTAGAAGTTAAAACATGACGTCGCCAGGACGTCATGGACAGGACGATAATACAACGACATTTATGACCTTCACTTCAACATCAAAGAAAGGTGAGCGTTGGACGTTGCCTGAACGTCGTGCGTAGACGTCGTGGGAACGTTGGCGACGTTTGAGTTGAAATACAACGTCGTCACAACATCACTGATTGGACTCTTATGAAATGTGACATAAGGACGTCACCTCAACATCGAAAAAACGTGATCGAAGTCATGCGGGACGTCGCGGACGTCAGTGGCATTTGCTCGTCGTTTCCACGCCGTTTTGTTCTGCCTGGGAAGCTTGGGCTTGGCGCGGCATGGGCTCACTGAGCACCGCGGCCTCTTCGCCAACCCACCCTGTACTCCTTCAACTTTCCGAAGCTCACCATGGCCGAGGAACCGCAAACAACCCTTCTGAAACTAACGAAGACGCATAGGTGATTTTCACCGAACATCGGTACACAAAACCGGCATTGCAGAGTCGGCCGACGGTTAAGCACAGCCGCCGATGTGCTGCGGACACGACCCGACACCTGAAGACCAAGAAGACACCCCCTCGAAGAGATCGAGTCCAAAGGTGCAAATCTACCCCGGGCTTAATTCAACCACCACGATGACCTTTTTTCGGGACACGGGAAATGCACGCACAGCCAGACGTGGGCGGGCGAACCCGCATGGCTCGGGGACCGTGGTGACGCCATTCTCCAAAACCCTCCTTTAACAGGTGCACCCTGCGGGGAATTCTACAAGGAATCATAATCAAATGAAAATCAGAGATAAACATCCACCACTCACAGCAGGCTACCACAGACCCGCAAAAACAGCAAAAGCAGCCTAGAAAATGAGCAACTAGGCTGCCTTTACAGTCGTTCTCTCTTGTTATATGGGAGTCATTTACATTATTGGTATATTGTTGTGTACGAGTAATTTTATTGTATTTCTTTGCACTCGGTCCTCTAAACAAACCACAGTCAAAACGATTTAAAAAATCGCAAACTATTTTTTAAAGGTCGCACTTTTTCCCCAAAATCTGCAAAGAAACCAAAGCGACTGCTGTAGCAGAGTCGCGCAATGCGGGGGAATGGTGCCGTCCCGTACCTGAGGACGGAGGTACGACGTGGTTAGTTCTCATAGTGATCCGTGAAGTACATCGTCAAGCGGACGTTTCTAAAACCGTTCAATATTACGCGTAGAAACTGGCCCTAGTCAAACTGAGATTTCGCCTAACGCGAGGAATGTTTCCTTCGTGTTTCCTTCGTGGCGCCATTTTTGGCGGGACGCTAGGGCTGCCATCTTCACGGCACGGCCTGTGGGAAGTGCCGACTTCCCTTGCGGCATGAAGGGAGAGAAAAAGGGTTTTCCTATGGCGGCGTCGGCAACCAACGAGCTCCGAATTTCTACGGTGTCGCGTGTACAGAAATCGCTTGAGTAGAAAGAAAACAAACTGCCCTAGCGAGCTTCGCACCCAAGTCAGCAGTATGGTAAACCGACGCGCTAACGAGTTCGCTACTAGGGAATTTTTAATTTTTGTTATGTTTTACAATTGGCGGTGTTTGAGCACTGCTTGGCAAAAACTGCAATGTGCTCCCATAAAGGTTTCTTCCTACGAATGCCGTTTACTCTCCTGAAGAAAGAGCTCCTCTATATCTTGGGCGTTCTTAATCAACACTTTTCCCACGACCGAATTCCAAATTCAATTGAAGTTAAACACAATTTCAGTCTCATTTGAAAAAGAAAGACGTTCTTTATTCTTGAGCCCTCTTTTTGCACGAATACCGTTTAAGGGGTCTCCACATATGGCTGAAAAGCTGGATCAGGGATCTCTTGAGAGGAAATAAATAAGTAAATATAAATGAGAAATGAACTTCGTAAATATTTCAAGATCAGCGATGAAAGGAAAAGAAAAAAAATGAAAGTTAGAGTAAAATAAAAAGAGACTCTAAGGATTATGAGAATATATTTTATTTTAAAAATCAATATTTATTTAATAGATATCAATATTTAATTTACCTAATAGATGAATATTGCTTTTCAAAATAAAATATGTCTTTTCATCATCCTTAGAGACCCTTTTTGTTTTACTCGTAACCTGCGTTTTTATTGTATTTAGACGCTGATCTAAGATTATTTGTTTAGTTTGTTTGTGAAATATATTTATATATTTTTTTCCAGGCAACAGATCCCTCACACAGCAATTCAGAACCAGAAAATTCACAAGGCATAAATCAAAGCACATATAAAATTTTTCATGTCCAATCAGGGCAGACGTCAAATGAAAATGACAGAACTGACGCTGACGATGTGCAAGGGATACCACATAAGACACTACGCGCAATGTGCATGGAAGAAAGTAAACATATTGTAACATTCATAGTTGCACAGATATGAAAGAAGAGAGTAAGAATGGTGATGATGGTGATGGCAATCTGCAATAAATGATATGACGAGGGAACACGCCTTATTGATAGGCAGATTTCTCTCGATTTGTCTGGTATCGTCGTTTACGCGCTTAGTAAGCTTTGCGACGCCGTCTCTTTACGCGCGCTTATTTTTGCCCCGGTAGCAGCGGTCCTGCTGGAAGCGAGCCGCGGGCTGGGCTTCATTGGATGTACTGCGGCCACCCACGGGCCGGTTGGAAGAACTCAGCGGGTCGAATTTGGCCCACTGGCCGCAGTTTGGAGACCCCTGGCGTTTAAGCTACAATAAAGAGTTTATGCTGGAAGTCGCCTTCCTAACGGTAGTCTAATTTAAATTCCTTTGAAAATAACACACTGCATTCCCTCTTAAAAGGTTTTTGAAAGAGGCCACTGGCTAGTGACAGATGGCGTAAGTCGATATTAGACGTGGAAGTTGGGATTGATAGCCCATTGAAAAATGATCCTTTATTACGGAAACCCAAGCTGTCGTGGTAGTTGTATTTTTGAGCTAAATGAAGGAAATGGAAACAATTATTTTATGTGCATGTCTTCAGCTGTCATAACTTGAAGCGTTTTTTTTTGGTAACGGGATATTCCTCCGGCCATGAGGCCCAGGAATAGAACGCGAAGTCCACCTCCACTGACGTCTAACCCCCGGTTAGCTCAGTTGGTAGAGCGCTCCACTTGTAATGGAGAGGTCCCGGGTTCGATACCCGGACCAGGCGGATTTTTTCGGCCGCTCACCAGTCACCTAGCTGTGTTTGGAGATTTACGTTTGTCCTTTGTCCCTCTTGTTCCCTTCTCCAGGGATTATTTTCATCACCTCCAGTGATTGTTTTTATACGAATGGTAAACACAACGTATTATGTTGTGTCTGAACTACGATGTGAATATTATTTGCAGCTCTGTTCAATTACACATTGCCCGACCACAGCCAACGAGGCTCTCCGATGGAGCAACGCCTAAAGTAAATAGTCATGGCTGTTGTCATTCTTTGTGTCCAGAAGGAAGCTCAGTGTCACTATGGTGCCCGGAACACGTGTTGTACCAATGTGTATACCGCGTACAAACTAGCGGTCACTTGATTTCCGCCTCATGACGTCATGCAAGTGTCTTGCTGTCGAGTCGGCACCCTGCAGACGTCCCGACAGCGGTGGCGGATGTGGCAGTCGCCTGTTCTGCTGCAGGTCTCTGTGTGGCAGCCCACGGAAGCTTCGGCAGCCAGAAGTTGGGACGCCGTGACGACAGCGACACTCGCGTTCGCTTGTGCAACTCGCAGCTTCTCGTTAGCATTTCTGTGACCAACCGCTAGGATCGCGACATGCAGCAGCCTGACGCCTTGGCTTCTGTGACGTCATTTGTTGCCACTTGGGGACCACTTTTCATGTATGGGCAGTAGAGACCGCTAAACACACCAGTCGAAGACGCGCTCGAGGCGCCATAGTCTCACGGCGAATTCAGTACGCATGATTGTTTTAGCTGGTACACGCAGATAGATGACCGGGGTCATGAGGATACACTTGTGGTGCTACATAATAGGCTGCGGCGGATCGTAGCCTTGAGCGAGGCTTCACTTAATATGAAACTGAGAATAACTAACGACTAAGGACGCCCAGCTAGGTATCATGCTTTTGCTTACCAACTTCTAGTCGACTTCAAAAAATTTTCATTAAATAAACATCTTTATCAGTGTGCGATAGTATATTTTGTGTATGTAGTGTCATTTCTCCCTCTAAACTAAAGGCAATGGTTACTTCACGCCTAATGTCAATCACCGATTGGCGACAACATGTTCCTACAATTTATATTACAAACAGATTTTACGTTTCACTGTAGTATTTTAAGGCTGTCCACTCGGGTTTTAAGTGTAGAGACGTGGAAACGAGACGGTCGAAACAACATGTTCTCATACACAGCCGGTTTCCTGCACAACCGTTCAACAAACGATGCACACTCGTAAAAATAACGAAAGTAAGAAGAAATCCTTGGCACATCCGCGTTTTTGTATCTTGCTTCACCGCTGCAACGAAGATCGAAGTGTTTATGTACGCAGAATTTATTGGGATGGGAATTCCAATAACAATGCATTCCTACAGGAAGTAAATCTACAATGCTATAGGAGCGACGGAGCGCGCCCTAAAACCTAACAAAAAATACATGAATTTTTTTAGCGAAGCTGTTTATGGTTTCTGTTTCGTAGAGTTTTCACATGCTTCAACAAAACCCTTACGCTCGCTCAGGCGAACGCGCCTCGCGCGCACACCTTGCCCGCATAAAATATTCGAAGTAAATAACTAAAATAAAGCGTTGACGAACGCGCCTGCAAGATGCTATTTGTTTTAGACTTTTGCTTTACAACAGTTATTGCTGCAGACACAGGCACGTGCGGCGCGTCGAACACCATTCCCGGCATTCTCCTTGATGCTTGGGTAATTTAGAGATAGGACTGTTTCGTACATTAGTTATCAAACATAGGCACCATTTTTAAGATCAGTAGACTCTCAGGTGGATAGTAAAGTTTTGTCAAAGATTTGCCGAGCTAGAGTACTATTGCTTGCCCCGTCTTTCAGCTTTTTTTTTATTTGTTCCTAATAACAGACAGGTAGTGGCTGGGCAACAGCGTCGAACTATTTGCCGAACTAGAGTACTACTACAGTGGCTTAAAGGGGTTAGTGTAGTTACCGCGTAGCCTCCTCCATGCATCGGGAACGGCCGCTCCTTGGAAGACGGTGTAGGTGGCGCTTCGATCCGCAGCTTCGTTAGGGTGCCTCCATCGGCCGGCTGATAGAGGCGCCCTAACAGGCTTCATAACTAATATAAATACCTCAAAAACAATTATTTGTTTCCAGTGGACTTCGAAGGACATGGTTTGTGTTCGTAGGTGAATAAAAATGTGAAACTAGGAGACGACAGTGTAGTCGACAGCTGCAAATCGGCCGGAGCTGGCCGGAGCCAAGCTGGCCAAGCGACCAAGCCGGAGCCATAGCCGGAACGGCGGTGCTGGAAGCGCCAGCGCCACCCGTGGCCGTCTCCCAGCGCTGTGCCGCTTTTCCGGTTTTGTTCGTTACACTACCCCTTTAAGCCACTGTAGCACTACGTCTTCATGACCTGCGATCGCGATATCGGGGAAAGCAGAAACATAAAAATGAAGAAACACGCACTATTTTTTTTTTTTGTTTTTCTAATTCGCTGCAGTTACTGAACGAATCAACTTATATCAATAGTTTTGATATGATTCTGTTGCGGGTTAAATTTCAAGACACGGGGCGGAAACGCTTATAATTAACTTCGTAGCATGTCTTCAAACGCAAAAATGTCAAAACAATTGGAAATTTCACAATTTTGTTTAATATAAAAAATTATAGGTAGGTATTCCCTCCGTAATCCCTCCGTCGGTTCAGTATTCACTTTACGTGGATGATTTACAAATTTCAGTTTCCTCCTGTAACCTCTCACTCTGTGAACGCAGGGTTCAGCTAGGCATCAAGAAGCTTACTGAGTGGGCTGACAGTAATGGGTTTAAGTACTCTCCTGAAAAGACTGCATGTGTGTGCTTCACCCGCAAACGTGGAATCCTTCTTGAACCATCCCTAATAATGTACAATAGTAATGTTAGTGTCCACTTCAGCACAAATGTTTGGGTCTTACGTTTGATAGTAAACTGATTTTTAATGCTCATGTAAAAAGCCTGAAACTGAAAGCTCACAACTCTCTCTATATCCTTAAAGTTCTCTCTCACCGGTTTTGGGGCTCGGATCGATTGTGCCTCCTGCGAATCTATCGCTCTTTGGTGCGCTCCCGATTGGACTATTGCTGCTTTGTTTATGGGTCTGCCAGGCAACCTGTGCTCAAGATGTTGTATCCCGTTCATCACCTTGGGCTTCGTTTGGCTACGGGTGCGTTTCGTACGTCCCCTGTTCCCAGTTTGTATGCAGAGGCTAATGAGTGTTGCCTCGAAAGACGCAGATACACATTGAGCATAATGTACTCTCTTCGCATCCGATCTGTCCTCCAGCACCCCACTCGAGAAGTTGTTCAAAAACACGCTCCGAACGACTTTTTCTCGCAAAACCTAGCGTGATCCCTCCATTCAGTATGAGATTGAAAACCTTGGCCGAGTCTGTCGGATTAGACGTGGCATCCCAGGTAATCGAATCTCCTGGCATCATAGCACCTTGGGAGCACCCTGACATACACTGCAACCTGTCTCTTGCACAGTATAACAAGAAAAGCACTCCAAGTTCGGTGCTTCTGCAGGACTTTCATGAACTTGGTCAATTGTATGACGATTATACAAAGTTCTATACAGATGGAACAAAATCTAAGACCTTTGTTGGGTGCTCTGTCATTGGCTCTTCACTGGAATTTGTAAGGCGGATAAATACTGTTGCTACCATTCTCACAGCGGAGCTGCATGGTTTCCTGTTGGCTACGGAACACATAGCCCGTCACACTATACCTCTTGCAGTGGTTTTCACTGACTCTCTTAGTTCCTTGCGAGCCATCTCTTCAGTGCTGCCTACAAGGAACGCCGTGTTGTTGAGGTTCAGAAGAAAATTATTGTGGCAGCTAGAGAGCATTGCACCATTGTCTTTTGTTGGATTCCCAGCCATGTTGGTATCCCAGGCAATGAGGCAGCCGACCGTGCTGCGCGCACATGCGTTAGCAGAGAGGTAGATATTAAAAGGATCCCTTACAAGGACTATCGCACTTTCGTAAAGTCTCGCATACGAGCACAATGGCAAGTCGAGTGGAATAAGGTGATCTACAACAAGCTGCATCTCGTTAAGCCAGACCTGGAAGATGGACGAGCGCCCGGCACCAGGAACGCTTTTATGAAGTAGTACTGTGTCGCTTGCGCATTGGCCACACTCATCTGACTCATGGCTACCTGCTCCATGGGAGCATGCCCCTTTGCGTGAACAGTGTGACAAACCTCTAAGTGTTCTCCATTTTCTAATTGAGTGCCCTTTCTATGACCGGGAACGCCGATCTCACTTCGCACAGTTATACAGAAAGCACATTCCCTAACACCCAATGCTGTTATTGGGTGATGAACCATTCGTAACTTACAAGCAGGTTTTAATGTTTTTAGAAGCTATTGGTCTTCCACATCGACTGTGAACTTCAAAGCTTTTCACTCATGTCCATTTTTGTTTGGGACATTATCCGATTCATGTCTCATTCCTTTACTTTTAACCCTGACCACTAGAGTCCTTTCTTCTCGCTTACCCTCAATGCAATAGTTTCCTTCTTTGGCACTCTTTGGCCTGAGCAGCCCTTGCGCCATAAAAACCCAATCCAATTCAATCCCTATGAGCGATTCTTAATCACCTTTCTGGGAAGGTATACTGGGAAGGTAAAGCCAAGGGCAATTTTTTCCTTATCTCTTCTGTTCTGCGAGACTGACCTGTTTGCCGTTTCCTGAAGCAATGACCCGGCTGCGTGTGAGAAGTCTGAGACAACCACTCTTCGTCATATGATATTTTTCAGGCTGACCAAGTATACTGTTTTACACTTTTACATTAGACACATAAAAATTTACTTTACACCCCACCAACAGATAGCCTGAGTGCACACGCCATTAGTAAACAAATGTGAAGAATTCAGGCCATAATAACCAACTCTGGTCATTAAAAGTCAACTTTCAGTCAAATAAGACTCTACATGGAATGAATCTGACCATGGCGCGTGGAACCTCCCTTTCTTCCTTTTTTTCTTTTCGAGATTACAAATAGCGCGCAGCGTGTGCGGGCTCATTTGCGCCAATTTTAAGCTGCTAACCGACTCAACCAGATTTGTGCTGCGAGTGATGCGAGCCGGTCCGCGGACTCAGACATGCTTTTTATTTAAAAAAATACACACCTGAAATGTGTTGCGGCGAACATTCTCCCTCTTGCGCGCGTATGCTGTCGGGTGAGGATTACAGTGTGGCGTGAACCGTGCATGTGAGCGCGCGCGCAGGGAAGGTGCGAGGGCTTTATGACGGCCATCTTTGGCCACCCCGTCCATGCCGAGGGGGCCGAGATTGCAACGCCCTCTGCGCTGTGCGGTCGTGCGGGTGGCACTTGTAGTTGCTCTGAGATAGGGTGCGTGAAATTTGATTGCGAGAGTTTGGAGGTATTCTTTTTTGTATTAAGGGCCAGTTAGCACTAAAATAAAATTACCGAGCTCTAAGATGTTATTATTCAACAGAGCCGCGTGTGTAAGAAAACACTACTCGAAGGCTTTCCTTTTTTCCGGTTGATCGCACGCGACCTCTGCATTCGCGGTTATAACAATTGCTGGTTTTGGCTGTCTGTACTTGCAGAATAGCTTCCGCATGATATTCCGAAAGAGTAAGATTAAAAGTTTGATTACCTTTTATCTCCGGTGGCTTAAAAGTCTCACTCGTACTTTGCGCGAGCGACTGCAAATTAGTTTCGCATTTTTCGCTCAGTTCTACACTTTGAATGAAGATGTAGATCCTTACGCAGATATGGCTCTCTTTGAAGTGTCTGAAGGGGCACAGAACGACTTATTTGGAAATTGTTGAAGGCGCGCGACCGTCGGTTGGTAAAATGTACGTTGGACGGAATTATGTTCACTAATAATTTTTACCAATTTTTCCTTTGCCTGTTTCTACACAGGACACGGTCGATTTTGTAGGCAAATTTAGGTGGACTGAAACTATGGGTTAAATAATTTTTCTTCGAATGTTAGAATAAAAAAAAATTGCTTTCTCTTTGTAGTCCACAAATATCGCTGCGCTCAAATAACATGTTAGGTTAGCGTTGTGCGAGGGGTGCTTCGCACGCAGACTCGCGATAGCAACCTTTGTGCATGTGTTCCGATGAAACCTTTAAAATCGCGCTTGTGATTTCTATAGTACGCCCACTTTCCCAATGTTCTTTAATTACAGGACATAAATATATTCGTTTTGAACCCCAATGTTCTTCATTGTTTACACTTATTATCAATATTGTTAACTATTTTGAAGATCACCACTTATCGTGAGTACCCATTTGAAACGCGAAGCGAGCTACAAAAGCTTTTTTAGGTTGTTTCAAATGACGGACTATTTCACTGCGTTGCATACTTCCGCGTCAACATTTTTCGAGACAACTCCTATGTTATTGCGTCCATCAAACTAATATAACTCCCGCATTTTTGGGACAAATGCCACCACGTTTTGTATACTCGGTGAGAATGCGACAGAACAGCGCTCGATAAGTAGATCTGATGGATATTTCCTTTATTTCGAGTTCCGTGTCCTTGCTCCGAGCTTTCGCTAAAATTCCAGAGTATAGTCGAACTTGGCGCAATAACAACTGTAATTCAAGAAAGAAGTGAATGAGGAAAGAACAAAATACAAGTTTTCACGTTGTTTTGGAAGTATTATGAAAAGGATGTGGTCGGATATTTTTACTTGTGTGACGTGTTGACACGTGAAACTTTGCATCATCTACATATAATGCTTAAGTTCGTATAAAATGTAGTCAAGTCGTCTAAACCTATTTAATAAATTGAGATTATTTCAGACGGAAACGAAACTTCATTCCTTCTTTAGTAACGTTTACAACTCAGAGGGTGACCTTGCAAAACTTGGGGCGCGACGTAGAATCAAGTGACAGGTCCTGGCTAGACAACAGCGGCGAACTTGCTGCCGAACTATAGTACTACGTCCTTATGAACTGCGAGCGACATCTCGGGGAAAGCAGAAACAAAAAAATTAAAAAAAAACAAGCACCAATTTTTTTTGTTTTTTTCTAATTCGCTGTAGTTACTGAACGAGCAACCTATATATATCGTTTCGATATGATTCTTTCGCGGGTTAGATTAATAGATACGGGGCATAAAACGGTTTACTGATAATTAATTTCGTAGGATGCTTCAAACGCAAAAGTGCCAGAACAATCGATTTTGGGAAATTTCACAATTTTGTTAAATGGAAAAATTAATATAGATAGGTATTATTAAGGTTCAGTTTCTTAAAAACGTGTCATTCTGTATAAAGTAAAAATGTATACAACATATGTGCTCCACTGATCACGTGAGTGAGAATAAAAAAAAGATCAGGAGCCATTCCACTCTGTGAAGCGGGATAACCAGCGAAGCTCTTTAGCGCACGACACAGACGTGACACAGGATTTTGAGCTTAGGTTCGAACATATTTATTGTCTTGATCATTGGTCAGCGTGACTAAAAGTACGCACACACATTCATTGATGTCTTAAGTGACGGTAGTTATTTCGCATGGACGTCTAACACCGCCCCGAGGAGCCGGAGGAAACTAGACACGCGCTCGGGGACCGCCACTTTGGAAGGGCGGAACAAAAGGAAACTCGACAAGCAAGCGGCTTGGAACGACGACAAAGAGAGGGCGGTGTGAGCGTACACATGGCCGACGCGGGCCGCACAGCGGTAAATCTTTGAGAAAACTTTACTGTCTACCTGAGAGTCTACTTATCTTAAAAAGGTGCCTATATTTGATACCTAATGTACTGAACAGACCTATCTCTAAACTACCCAAGCATCAAGCAGAATGCCGGGAATGATGTTCCACGCGCCGCACGTGCCTGTGTCTGCATCACTAACTGTTCTAAAGCGAAAGTCTAAAACAAATAGCATCTTGCACGCGCGTTCGTCAACGCTTTTTTTCTTTTTTTTGGTTATTTGCTTCGAATCTTTTATGCGGGGAGGCTGTGGGCGCGAGGCGCATTCGCCTGGTGAGCGTAGTGTTTTGTTGACGCATATGGAAACTCTACGAAACACAAACCATAAACAGCTTCGATAAAAAAATGCGTGTATTTTTTGTTAGGTTCTAGGGTGGGCTCCGTCGCTCCCATGGCATTGTACATTCCCTTCTTTTAGGAATCTATTGTTATTGGAATTCACATCTCAATAAACCCTGCGTACCATTACACGTCGCGCTTTGTTGCAGCGGTGAGGCGCCGCCAACGTGGCTTCAAGGCGAGAGCGCTGGCCCAAGGATCCCCATGTGGCGGGTTCCAATCCCACACTCTAAGGAAAAAAGGAGTCAGGTGGAGTCAAACAGGTTTTTGACTCTCCTTAACATCTTAGCAGCATCGTTTGACTCCAGTTTTCAGCCAAAGGGAGTCCAAAGCGGTTTAGACTCCTTTAACGCACTGGAGTCATGTGAGTATGCTTGAACGCCTGTAGTCAGCTGACCCCCTGCGGTCAAGGGGGGGGGGGGGGGGTCACCTGAGCCTCTAAAATTGGTGGAGTCACCGTGAGCGTGACAGAGTCTCGCCACTGGAGTCAAACGAGCACCTTTGCATCGGAGGGAGTCCAAAGCAGTTCGGATTCCCTCAGCACAAGGCAGTCAAATGGGTCTACTTAAGTACTCCCAAGCTTCAGAGTTTTTTTTTTCTTTTTTTCTCGACTGCTTTATTTAGATGTTGATATACTAATCAGATTTTTGAATTTTAACCGGGTCGTATCATAAATATTTATTCATTAAAAGATATGAAGCGGCATAGTTATAAGCGCAGAACTTTCCAATGGGGAACATGTAAAATACGCAAACATATTAGCATGATTCGAAAACCCCGAGACTGCAGGTAACGGCACACATACTCTAAAGTACCAAAGCCTTTTGAGTGTGTGTGTCGTTACCTGCAGTCTCGGGGTTTTTGAATTACGTTTCATGTACACCAGCTCGTTTGCGCCCGTACTTTTATTACATATTTTCGTTGTTACATCAGTGGGTGCGTTGCTTTTAGCCGTATGCCGGTTGATGATTCGATTAAAACTGATTTATTCGCAAATAAAGCTCTTCTATACGGGGATGCGACCTTCGCTATGTGTTTTTAAGGTCAGGGGACATTAGGGGGGGGGGGCAAATGGCTGTCATTATGAAGTGAATAATAAACTACAATTCGGTAAATAATATTTTAGTTGGTGGCTTTACGGATCATTTTTCAATAACATTTTTAAAGACAGTCACCGTGGAAGACTAAAGGAATTCACGCCTCTGGCATTTCTCCCCACAATTGAGCGGAATACGTCAAGCAAATGCAGTCCTCCCAGAAAGTCCCACGTTAATTTTAGCTGTGCATGTCAATATTCTAACAGCGTGCGAACTTCAAGCGAATAAATGCACAGAGTTTCCTATCACAAAAAACAGAGTGCTGCATATATAGTTTTCACATTCGGGAACGTAAATATAAGAAACGGTACAAGTGAACTTGTACAACTATTGCACGTAACCGGTCAGTCCCATACAAGGACACGAAAATAGAACTTTTCTCTCTATTTCGGAGCACTTCTTGAAACTGCAGTAAAGAGGGGCCAAAATTGTGGCCGAAAATTTCCAATCTGGTGGTGTATTTTGTAATTCAGTGAAGTGCTTTAACAGTTGTAGGCTGACTTCAAGATTGCATTTGCATAATGGTCTTTCAAGCCACTAATTAAAAATGTTAATCAACGAAGTTTAGGTAACTTTCGAACAAACTATGATGATTGTTCGCTTCCCTATTGTTCGTCGAGCTCACGAATTCCGTAATGAAGACCGCATCCACGTAGCAGGGAGCGCCCTTGTAGAAGAATCTAATTCCACTAAAAAAAAAAAAAATATATATATATATATATATATATATTTACAGGGTGCGGCCGTAAAAACTTTCACATTTGGCACGCCTAGCAAAAATCGAATTTCAAACATACATACCTGAAATTGGGCACACGAACGTCGTTTATTTCAAAGTTTTTTGCCTATTTTTTTCAGACGTCAACTTGGAATTAGCGAATTATTAGAAAGATAACAAAAATGGCAGACGTGCATTTCCTATGGCCTATACCCGCCCGTTCGCCGTCTGCTATCTGGTTCGCGACGCCGCTCCCAGGTGGCGCACTGAACGCAAAAACGCGGGAAACGCCGCACGAAAGGCTGGTGTCGGGCGAGATAATCGCGATAAAAAGTGATTTGAACGAAATATATGAACGATTGTTGAAATTACCTGTTTCAAGTAAAGTTTTGACAGATCGTCATGCAAGCAAGAAGACACCAAGATGCGACGAGATCATTTATTTACAGCCTGGCATAGCAAGTGGTGCTGCTACCGTTGCAGACAAGTTCGTTTTGAGTTATCATTTCATTTTGATTTTCACAGGGCCGCTGTAACACAAAGTATTTTTTTTCATACAGCTTGGGTATAATTAACACACATGTCATAAAACATATTTGTAAAAAAAAAAGAAAGAAATCATATTAATTGTAGCAATATTTACGGCGCTGTAGTCATTTCGGTGGGCAGGTGATACAATAGCCGGTATTTGAGAGAGATAGTCGTCTTTTTGCTGGTTTCTCATTGGTACCTCTATCAGCAGCCTCTACTTTGCTCTCCGCGTGCGGCAAGCAGCACGAGAGAAAGTAAGAGGGAAACTAATAGTTTAAATTCCGTTAGGAAGTGGAAGCGGTGCGTTCATTCAATTGTTTATTCTTGAAAAATACATCTTCTGATACACCTCTTCTGTCACGGCGATTTGAAATAACGTTGTTGCTTCAGCGGCCCTTTGAACGACCAGGGTTCGGCCGATTCGATGTGCCCGCCGTTTACAGACACGCAAAGCCGAAGTCGAGCTTCGTACGCCAGGAAAGCCCTTTCGCGCATCCCATCGTCGATCTCGAGGAACGCGCCCTCAAACGTTTTTTTCTTTCAGCTCTTCGATGCTGGGGATCCTCTTCTTGTAGACATATCCTTTTATAAATCCCCAAACGAAAAATTCGCACATATTTAAGTCGGGGGATCGTGGAGGCCAGTCCATATAACCTGATGCCCGACCCATCCATTGCCGAGGGAACGTGTTATTGAGCCATGCCCTCACACTCTTTGCGTAATGGGGAGCCGCCCCATTCTGCATGAGTATACAGTTTTCTTCTGTCATGTGGTACCTTTGAAGCTCAGGGAGCATTTCTGTTTTTAGCATGTCCAAGTAAGCATCTGCGTTGACGGTGCCATCGAAAAAAAAGGGGCCCACTATGCCTTCACGCCAAATCCCACTCCACACTGTCACCTTCGGTGAATAAAGATGCCGTTCGTCCACGGCATGAGGGTTATCGCGAGCCCATATCCTGCTGTTCTGGCGGTTCACACGTCCATCTAGGTGAAAGTTTGCTTCGTCACTAAACAAAAGTAATTGCAGGTGCCCCAGGTTGCTCCTGATTCGCAACAACTCCGACTTGCAAAATTCTAAACGTCGGACGTTGTCGCCGTCGTGCAGAGCTTGGATTTGCATCTTGTACGGGCGCAAATTATTTTTCCGCAGAATCCGTCGTACGCATTTTTCCGAAATTCCAAACAACCTGGCTGCTCGTCTTGACATTTGCGGGTCGCTCTCGAAGACAGCAAGCACCGCTTCAGTGAGCTCCTCATTGTCAGCAGGCTCTCACGTTCACTGACTGGATTCTTCTTTTTAAAGTCTTCTCCACTTACAAAACGATTCGCCCAAGTCAAAATAGTCGGGCGTGAAGGCGGGCGTTTATGAAATGCAGTGAGAAATTTTCGTTGTGCTGCGGTCACCGAGTTCCGCTCCACGTACCGCTTGACTGCCTGGGCACACTCACTTGCCGAGAATTGCGGCATCGCAGGGCGGCGCGGAAAATATTTTGATAATAACTGCAGAAGATAGTGCAACAAAAACAATAAACAGGAACAATCAAGATGCCTCAGCAGCGGCATTCTTGATTTCAAAGTTGAGCTTTCACCGGGAACGGACCCGTCAACAGATGAGCAGACGACAATGGAAGACACATGTTCGTCTGCTTTAGAACATATTTTTATTAAACGAGGGCGTCCGCCAGTTTCTAAATTTCAAGTAAAAGGGCATAATCGTTCACATATTTAGGTAAAATCACATTTTATCGCGATTATCTCGCCCGACACCAGCCTTTCGTGCGGCGTTTCCCGCGTTTTTGCGTTCAGTGCGCCACCTGGGAGCGGCGTCGCGAATTAGATAGCAGACGGTGAACGGGTGGGTATAGGCCATAGGAAATGCACGTCTGCCATTTTTGTTATCTTTCTAATAATTCGCTGCTTCCGAGTTAACGTCTGAAAAAAATAGTCAAAAAACTTTGGTATAAACGACGTTCGTGTGCTCAATTTCAGGTATGTATGTTTGAAATTCGATTTTTGCTAGGCGTGCCAAATGTGAAAGTTTTTACGGCCGCACCCTGTATATATATATATATATATATATATATATATATATATATATATATATATATATATAGATATATAGATATATATATATATATATTACCTGGCATATGGCTACCAATGTGCTGGCGACTTCCTGACACAAAAGAATTACAAATGCAAAGAAAACAAGAAATGAACCTTTGCTTGTTTTAATGTTGAGAATGAAGAGACAACGCGGCATCCTTTCTCACTCGAAAGAAAAAAAACAAAAACAAAACAAAAAAAAACGACAAGGACCAGCCGCGTCTGAAAGAAAAGAAAAACAACTAATAAAATCAATAATAGAATAATATTAGAAACAATATAACAAAAGATATCGCGTGAAGAGTGGTTCCGAATCTCCGAAGTATCAAGAAAACCAAAGCTGATACTTATCTGTGAAGGAAATCGGTCCCTAATCCCCATCACCCTGGCAGCAATTTTCATAATGCTCTAAGCAATATGGGAATATAATGGTGGAGTGGAGTGATAAGAAGAATGTGTTTGCCGACGAGTGATGGTCTTGAAGTATGAACTCAAAAAGGACTTCCAGCACGGTGGTCAAAATTTGTTTATATAACGAAAGACGGACTTCACGGACGACACACATAGCGAACAAGAGAGAAATAATTGTACATGATATGAAACAGTCTTCTTGCAAACTCTGCTGCCACTCATCTCCTTTCTCTCTCTCCTTAACTCGAAGTTTTCTCCTCAATCTCTAACTCGAATTCCCAAAAATCTCTCGTCTTCCTTGTTCCTTCTTCCCGTCCCCCAACTCTCTCCCTCCCTCTTTTTTTTTCCACTTAACTCAAAACATCCGCACATTTTTTTTTTTTCTTTTTCGTTTAAATATCGCTTTCAGATGGCACAGAGTCGTGAAGGCGCCTTCGCCCATCGGGGCAAGCGCTCCCCTTTTCTCCCCGGGAGTCCCGCGGTGTCCACAAAGGCTACTGTTTCGCGACATTCAGATGATACAAAGGCTCTTGCCTACAGTGCCGCAAACAAGAGAGGAGACGAGACAAAGATGGGAGTGCCGGCTTTTTCTGCCGGAGGCGCGCGCTCTTTTTGCACCAAAACAAGTTTCCCTTTCCTCACACGCTGCACTGGCGGGGTGGTGGTTGTACTGGTGTCCTCGGATTTGTTTCTTCTGAAAGAAGTATGGCAGCCGAGTAGCGCATAACCTGCCTCGGTTATCGCGGCTTATCCGGAAAAACCTCTCTGTGTCTGGGTACTTCAGAGTCAAGGATCTGAGGACGGCGCTCCAAGCTCATCCGGATTTCGGCGACATTGGGGACTACGTCATTCTACAAGTGAGTAGCCGAACTGCCTACTTTTCGTCCAATTGTTTCACCGTACTGTATGTGCAGATGTTATGGCTTGTGACTTCTTTTCTTTATTGTCTTTTTTAGCTCAATGCATATTGTAGGAGGATGGTCAAATTACAATTTTCTTGCTCGTATCGTTACTTTTGCGCTGTCAGTCGTCGGCTTTTGAGCAAACGGTGGTGCAGTATGATGTATACATTTGTTAAGGAATAATTTGAAAATATCCGGTCGCAAATCTTTGGTGCGTCGGATGCTTTCCAAATATTTAATTAAACGCACCGTTTTATAGAAGGACGTTCTATAGGAACATGAATGTTTCGAGACTTTTATATTGCTTTTTGCTTTATGAGGAATCTTGGCGCCTTCTCAAAAATATTACCTTTCTACACTCTTAACGGCGTACCCTCTATGCCTACCTATAGACGAATGAAACTTCTATTTTGGAAGCTACAGGCGTCGCTCTTAAAGGTTTCATACATTTTTCGTTGCATTAAAGGTTAAAACGGCGGTTCTTTTTTTGTCTAGAACCATATTTAGTAGTTACGCTGCGACTCTTGTGTTGTAACCTCTAAGATATGTAACGTTGGACAAGAACGGGTAACCTGTACACGATTGACACGATTGTTTATTTTCTTTCCTCTCAGAAAGGAACTTGGAAAGGGGGAGGGGGAGTGAGCTA
Organism: Ixodes scapularis; assembly: GCF_016920785.2. Taxonomy (NCBI): domain Eukaryota; kingdom Metazoa; phylum Arthropoda; class Arachnida; order Ixodida; family Ixodidae; genus Ixodes; species Ixodes scapularis. The sequence goes on from NW_024609883.1 coordinate 75,735,011, forward strand.
GGGGACGACACGAGCGAGAGAGGAGGCAGAATAAGAACCCAACCTTTTTAGTTCAACGAATTCCGAAACTATGCAGACGTAAACTCTATAGTGACCAGACTCCTTGGCGCCTTCACTGGCTTCACTGGCGACGCTTCGGTTTTGAAGGAATCGCCGTTGTGACCGCGCGCGACTGCCGCGCATTATTTTGTTTCGGAACTCGTCGCTGCTGTTTCATCTGGATTACTCTAAGACGCCAAATCTTCAAAAGGTAGGCTTGACGCTTGGCTGGTGAGAATGATGTTATACTCGACGCAGAATTGAATCTGCATCACAGCTTCATGCTTCGCGTTTATTCCGGTCGCCATGGCGGCTTTGACAAAGAGAGATGTATTTGGGATCGTAAGAGCACGGTGCAAAGAAGGCTGCGAGTGTGCTAGCTACCTTGTAGAATCCGCCTCCCTCACTACCAGTGCCCCGCGGTTGAAATGCCGGTATTGTCAGCACACACCTTCAACGCATGGGAGCCTGGGGACTTTTGGTAAGTAGATGGTCTCCTTCCAAACGCGATTGGCAAGGCTATATTTGAAGAGTGTGTCGATCGCAATTTCCAACCGCAGGAACATACGCGCATATGTCACAGATTTAGCCTTTCGTTTGACTAGAGCGCGAAACCTTCTGTTGGTGGTTGGTTCTGTTTGCTATGCTTCCTTCGATTGCTTAAGCTCTTATTTACTAGGGGTCCATATCATACGAGCAAATGACGTTGTAGCGAATGACACTTTGGCGAATAGGAATCATTTGAGCGAATAGACGTTTTCGCGAATGACGGTTAGCGAATAGTTTTGTAGGTGGCGGCACGCTGTAGGGACCTTTCGTCGCGCGTGTATCATTGTGAGGCACGTTAACCCATGCGAAAAACCCGTTTACGCCGCTTGGCAACAACACACATAAGGCTTCTTAAAACAAAAAAAAATTGAGTTGTTGATGCAATCGCTTGCTCCTGTCTGTAGACGGCGGCACGTTGTAGAGACGTTTCGTCTCGCGTGTATCTCTGGGCGCGTATTACCTATTGACCACTCGTCCGCGCCGCTTCGTGGCGGCAGACAGGGCAGTACATCAGCTAATTTGAGATGTCGATGATTGTAAGTAGACCCATCCGCTAATATGAACGCCATCATTCGCTAAAGCGTCATCCGATTAAACGTCGTGGTTATGTTTTCATTCGCCAAAACGTAGTTCAATCAAGTGGATGCCTCCCGGGTTTTAAAAAGCTAAACTTAAGAGCACGTTTTAAATGTTCCATCTTTAGAAGTAGTGAAGTTACGCTGTGTACTTTATGTTCACCTGTCGTAGTTCATGGGACCACAGTTTAATTTTTACGCTTTCCAGAAAAGACGAATTAAACCAAAAGCATGTTGCATAAAGGAGCGAATATATTCCGTCGTATCTTAATCAACTCTGAGACCAATGTGTACAGAACGCCTTAATTTGGCAAAATAGTGAAATGGAAACATTTAATACATAAAGTGAGACAATGTCCCCTTGTATTACTTTTAACGTGAGACAGGCTACACATATGTTGTCAGACCAATATTGATAAACCTTTAGCACACCAACCATATGCAGAAATTCCCCAAGCTTGGTGAGTTAATTTCTTTTTTGTCTGTTCACACCACAGGCAGAGGTGCCAGACAAACCCACTTTGTCTGTCTCTCACATATACGGAGCAGCTGAGAAGATTGTGATTTACGGCGGAAAACCAGGAGAACTTGTTCCACTGAGTGACCCGTGCACACTGGAGAAAGCCCTCGTGATGTGCCTTGCCATCTCTTACATTAAGAACATCCACTACCCTTTCGCACTTGAGCAGCCGTTGATACTGCTCCAAAAACTGTTTTTGCCCAAGGGCACTGCACCCCGAAGGTTAATGAACGGAAAACTGACAGCATTGCTGGTTAAGCTGGGACAATGAAGACCTGTGTGACCTATGTCGAACATTAACTTGCCTAAGAAGTTAATTCCTTTTGGAACATCGTCGTGCACAGGGCGTTTCATTCTTTGTGATTACTTTACGGCTTTCACAATAAAGAGAGTAGTTCTCAACATTTGTTGCATTATTTAGTGTGCCCAAGCGCATACTTTTATGCCGGACGTCCATATTAAGAAATCAGCGAGCCGATTAAAGCGTAAAAATGACAAGGGTCACAAATATTATTGATTATAGTCCACTTTAAATTAGGGCAGATTTTTAGGTGAGGAACGTGCTTCGTGTTTAATTTTGTTACGCAAAACGTATGTTTAAGGAGGGTCTCAAATTGGCGATGATATCTTGCTGGAAAGTACACGTAAGTGTGTACTATATACTGAGCACAATTTTTTTATTCTTTACGGTCTTTTTAAGAAAAGGAGTTATTGCTACGTGAATGAAGTCTTGGGCTGGGAAGTGGGGCTCGGCGGACATTAGATGAGGGGATAAACGTCACATTTTGTTGACTAATTATTCAAAATATGTTGATTAACTTTTGAATTCATAGCTCAATTGTCGCAATTGCAGTCTTAACGGAACCAATTATTAAAACCTGGCCCAATTTAGACAGTTTGTAAAAAAAACAAAACACCATTGAGATATTTTTGTTTAAAAGTTTGCCTCCCGCGCTTGATTGAAAACCGCACGCAGAGAGGCGCGCTTGATTATGGTGCATAGAAGCGTGACGCAGTTGTATCGGGCCTCCTCGTAACTATATATATTTCTCGACGGCGTGCCTTTGTTGGACGCGCCGGCGTCAAACTTAAATGATAGTGACGGAGGGAGAGAAGTAACTACGTCACTTTCGTACGGATTATAATCAGCTTGCGGTCTTGAACCGAGCGGAGGTAAAATTTTCACCATGAATATCTGAAAGATAGTTGTCTTTTCACCAATGACCTCAATCGGGTTAGGTAGTAAACATCACTCCGGTTATGACCAAGTGAGCCGTTCATGGAAAGGTTAATTATAAAATTTTGGTTAATCAATGAACATAATTTGACATTTATCCACTCGTATAATGTGCGCCGATTACGCGAAACTACGGGGAAGACGGCCTCCACGTAGCTATTACCGCCTTTTCTAAAAACAACTGTAAACAAAAGCCCCGACGCAACGGTCGTCTACAATTTTAAACTTCAAGAAGAAAAAAAAAAACTGTGTACGTCGGACGCTACAGTAACCTTTATATAGGAGCTTTCACGTGACCACTGCGTAGAAGGTACAGTGTTGGCGGTTACATTGTAACTCCTACAATCAAAGGTACAAATTTGCAAAAATGCACCCTCTACTAAAGGGTACCCGGCTAAGAGTGTACGCACAGGGCTTTTGCATGGTTATGATAACTCCTTGAATGTATCGCCCATTCCTTTTCTGTGTTTATAGAATTACACACCCACCGAGATGAAATGGCTTGTGCGCGTAGCGGTGAATAGTAATTGACACCTTCTTACAGCCTAAAATCGATTTTCATCTTTGCTGCTACATGAGCATGTGCCATTCAACTCCATAAAACATTTCTCCACCGTGATAAGCGCGTACATGTACTTATCTGAGGTACACGGCGCTTACCTAATTGTAGGCACGTGGCCAGGGGGGAGGCCCATGGGGCCCGGGCTCCCTCCAAAATCTTCCATTTTGCTGAGACCTCCTCTCCCCCTCCCTCTCATACAGTATGATTTTGCTCCGGGGGGGGGGGGGGGGCGCCCCCCCCCCCCCCGGGGAAACAAAATTCTGGCTACGTGCCTGCCTAATTGACAGTATTTTTTTTCTTACCAATGGCCTGGCCTAAAAAGGGCCCTAATATTTCCTAGTAATTAAGTAAGAAACAAGATAATTAAGTAAGTAACAAGATGTAGCCACGCGTCTTGTTGAAACGTCAACCCGCGCATGTGCACAGTCCGGATAATTTACCCCCGCAGGTCTTGAGCAGAAGAAGGTTTGACCGTGTGTCGTATTTTGGGAGGTCTTCAAGTATTAACTTGACAAGGGTCCAGTATCTCGAAAATAGTTCGCTCTTGAATATAAGAATTGCTGACAACCTCTGTCGTTCACAGTTCAGCTATATGCTTACGTAGCTTAAAGTGCGGCGTGTCGTCTAACTTGCTTTCCTGCGTTTCTTCTTTTTTTTTCTCTAGGGTAGCTTAGCGAAACTTGCGTGATTCAAGTATAGTAAAAATAGATAGGCGATTTCGGTAGAGCCAGATATTTTAGTTTTGCGCTCTACCACAAATATTTTTTAAAATAATTTTACGTTACTCAAACGTGGTCCTTATCTTGAAGCCTCGGTATTTACGATCTCGTTCAAAAGAGACTTCACTATTTTCTGCAGAACGTGATACAGTATGCAGTAGTAGTGCCGTGCGATTTAATAACAATGCCTCAATATCCCATTTTATCATTCATTGACTACTTTTTAAAGTGATAACCCAAGCGGCACAAGAATATTAGCCGAGTATCTACACAATATTGTTGGCCAATACTCCGAATATACGGTTCTTCCCATCCACACGATGTCCAGACGATATTGTTTAAAAAGCGGGGCAGTACCCGCACAATATTGTCACGGGTGAAAGAAATAAACAGGAAGAAATAAACGTTTAATGTGGCGAACTTGTGCCAAAAATAAAAGGGTACAAAAGATAATAACAGAGCGTCGCGGGCGTCGAAGTCGGCGTAGCAGCAGAGTCGAACGCAGGGGCGAAACTGACTCCGCTCGCTTTGCGGAATCCCTTATGTCCCCTCGTGGGTTCTGGATCGTTCGGCGTAGAAGGTTCGGCGCGTAGAACATTCTAACCTGGAATAAGCAAGACGGTTCTCGAATTCACCAGACAATCACATTACAGTGTCAACAAAAATGTCTAGCCGCGGCCAGGAATCGAACCCTGGCCTTCTGCGTGGGAGGCAAGCACGATAACCGTTAGGCCACGCGTGCGCGGCAATATCACTGGAGTACTGCCATCGTCGGCTGTGTACCCACCGTACATCCAGTATATATATAAAGTACTAGCAGCGTCGGCTGGGTGCACGCCGGACATCGCGTGTTAATCCAAGGTCAATCGAGTCGTCGGAGTACCCGCCGAATATAGCCCGTATTTACATAGAGTAATTGAAGCGTCGGCTGAGTATCCACTCGGCATCGCGTATGTCAATGGAGCTGGCGTGTCGTCTGAGCACCTGCTGTATATCCCGCGTATATCTATAGAGTACTTAGAGCGTCGGCTGAGTATCCGCCGGGCATCGCGTACATCAATCAAGTACTGGCAGTGTCGTCTGAGCACCCGCCAGATATTGCAAGTATATCTGCAGAGTACTTGGAGCGTCGGCGCTATAGTTTGTTGCAACTCAAGATGATTCGGCGAGGGTAAGACGGGCCAGAAAGCAGTAAGCAGACGGAATGGTGGAGAAGAGAGGGGGAAACCTCCTTTGTCTTTAGCGTTCCGTCTGCTTCCTCCTCCCCGGTCCGTCTTACTCTCGCCCTACCTTCTTAAGTTGCAACGGACTATAGATAGCACCCAATTTATGTGCGACAAAAATATCTTTATTTGCTCTCGCCACCATTACGCTTCGGGCTTTTTTGGCACCTTTAATATACACACATGCAGATACATTGCGCACACCGCAAGCATCAGCTGAACATATACGTTGACCGCATACACATACAGGGCATATACAAACATCAGCCCAACAGCACACTAACCAATACCGCCTAAAAATAGGGCCATAGCACTTTACTCGCGTCCTACATGACCAAGAAAACCTGTAAATAAGTTGTAACTAACCTGTCTATCGTATCCATACGCCCCGCTCTATCCGCTACGAAAACATTTGAACACGAACTTCAAGAAGACTCTCTGTCGAGAAAGGGGTCTATCAATAATGACCAGTGTCATCGTTGACTAGTTGCCACACATGCAGTGATGAGATTGCTGCGCCAATTGCGCCAAACTGCGCCAAGGGACTAACCCTGCTACATCCTGCTACATTTCGCCAAAATATGAGTAATCTGCGCCAAGCCTGCGCCAAAGGATCAATTTAGGTTGCCTTTCGCAACCGAAACTAAACTGAGTACTGTAATTGAGCAGACGTGTGTTATGTGGCGCAAACGGCCACCTGATACAAAGTACCGTGCATCAATTGTCCACCCGGTCTTTCATGGATTTCCCTGCTTCTCGCGTTTCGCGCTCTCTCTTGTGGGTCTCGTCTCTCGTCCTTTTTTTTTTATATTTTCAGCGATAGACGCGGATGTGTGCAGACGCTCCAACGCTAGCTTTCCGGGTACCAGCTATGCCGTCATGTTGTGAAACAAACCCACGTTTTTGCGCGGCAGAGGTTACTTTGTGAGCTGAAGCAACGGCCGTGGGAAAACGATATTGGGTCACTGCCTTTCAGTCACCGTGGTCGCGCGACGTCGAATGTTGCCGTCCCACATCACTGCAGATATGGTACTTCCTAAAATGAAACGAAGTACCGCCGCATGTTCACCAACATTCCTGTTCTTGTTAAAATCATACGTTACTACAAAAATACATCTTTATTTCAAAGACTGCTCTGTCAAAGTACTGATTATCTGGATTCCTCTCGGTGGGTCTTCTTTCGAAAAGTACCTCGGTACTTGAAAAATCTGCCGCGAAATAAAGTTGAAGAGAAGTGAGCTAAAGCAAAGAAGGCAATGTATGCATGCTGAACCCGCACAGCACACTTGTTTGTCTCGAGTTCAGTCGTTGCACAAAGCGCTCCAAGAACGTTTCGAGGCTGGCTCGCATTGTCTTGCATCGATGCACTCAGGTTCTTTATTTTTTGTGTGTTTAGCTTGTACCTTGTTTGCCGGCCTGCTGGCAAGCACGCGCCACTAGACAGTTTAAAGGGATACTGAACCAAAGAATTTAGTGCCCATAATAAGTGGCGCACGTTCTTTCCACGAGCCAGCAACCACCGGTGTGCGCGAGCACATGCAACGAAAATGACGTCAAACACGTCCATTCGCGGGTAAGATGACAGTGAAATGCATGTGCTTCGGGCTAAAGGAGAATAAAGACAAGCTTTTCATCTCTACAGGTGAAAGCTACGGGCTTGTTAGACCAATTAATCGCTTACCTTTTACACCAGACACCACTGTGTAGATGAAAAACTTGTCTTTAATCTCCTTTGGCCCGAAGCGCATACATTTCACTGTCCCCTTAAGCGCGAATGGAGGTCTTTGACGTCATCTTTGTTGCGTCTGCCCGCGCACACCGGCGGCTGCTGGTTCGTGGAAAGAACGTGCGCCACTTATGACGGACACTAAATTTCTTGGTTCAGTATCCCTTAAGTCGCATGCTCGAAAGTTACTTTTTGTGTACAATTTTGGGGATAAGTTAGCGACCGAGCTAAGGGCATGGTTTCGTTTCGATCGGACAGCCTTGTCTGCGCTCGCGCGACGAAGCATGCCCAACAGCAAGCCTGCCGAAGTTGGCCTCACGTGCATGCGAACATGATTGCGTGACTGCGGCACCAGCTGAGACGCTTGCAATTCATTGTTTTACGTTTGCTTACTTTTGACGAAAATCTGGCACGTCGGGAAACAGTAAAACAGTGGCAAGCGGTTTTTCGAAATTGCTTGGCAATGCCTACAGTCAGGGCCGCACCCAGAAAAAAATTTCGGGGGGGTTTTCGGGGACAACGGCGGCCATTTTGAAAATGTCTATTGTCTTATTTTCGCCTACGAATCATGTGCATCGGTGGCATATAATGGAGAGTTATAGCAAACCGGAGAACCGGTCCCGGTTTGGTACCCGGTAGCCGACCGGCGCCACTGCGCGTGCGCAGAGGTGGAGATTAAAATCGGCTGGCTGCAAGTGCGCCGACCAGGGCCGTACGCAGAAAAAAATTTCGGGGGAGGGGGGGGGGGGGTCAGAACCCCCTAACACCCCCCCCCCCCTGGTTACGGCCCTGCCTACGGCACTATACACTCGTGGGATGTCTTAGCGGTAAAAACAGAAGCAGCGAGTTCCGTCACAACACGTCACATCAGAACACAACACAACACAAAGTGCCCTTCGTTTGTACAGCACTTAAAACGAACATTTTTTATTTTCCTAAAAATATCTGCTCCAAAAGCCGCTTTTGCTGCTCCAAAACACTGTTTTGGTTGCTCCAAAACGTGCGCCAAAATGGCTTTGGCCAATCACATCACTGCACATGTCACTCAAACCGTAGCAGGACTTGTTTCGCGAATCCACGTAAATGGCGCGCAGTATCAAGCGAACATACAAAAAAACTATCCTAGACTGCGGTGACGACGAAAAAACTGCGGGAAGGAGGAAACAAGTCCCAAACCAACCACACACGAGAGCGCCAAGCGCCGATACTTGCGCGTCGGGGACCTAACACAAAATAAGACAGTTCAAGTTAGTCAGCGTGCAGGCGAAACTTGTAAACAACACGCGATCAGGAGAAGAGAAGCCCGTCCAATATTGTGTGACGACCCCGTAAGGTCTTGAGCCACAAAGCCACCGGGCTTTGTCGCGACCGTGAATGGACCCAAGCCAGCGATTACAACGAAAAGGCAAGATGTTCATGAATCCTTCATCCAACCAAACATAGAAGACACTCACAGTACACTACAATAAAAATGGCGCAGCAAAGTTCATGGAAAAGTCTTTACGCGATAAAGTCTTGTGGCTGACTCACAGTTGGGTGATTGTTGTCTGCGGGGGAGCTTGGCAAGCACTCGCAGATCTAATCGTCTTGGAGAAGCCGTGTCGAGTTCGCACGGCGTTGGAAATCAGCCTTTTCTCAACATCCCCTTTGTCGGTCGGTGTCTGGCTGCCTCCAGGCCGTCCCGTCCCGTCCGAGGAAAAATCTGCCTCCTGGTCTCCGCACCGTCCCGTACGCCCAGCCCCTGGCCCTGTTCTTCCTTCCTTTTTGTTCCCCTCCGGGGTCGTCCATTTCCATCGCAGAAAAGGTGTGGAGCACTTGAGACCTTTCCAGTCGGAGGCTCTGCTGGAATGTCCTTCGCCTGTTTCCGTTTGCTTGGGCTACGTGGTCGTCCTCTTGCTCGTGGCGAGGGGGAGGAGGCCAGCAGATTGTCACTTACAAAAAGGGGGCGAGGGGGCGCCTTCTCCGAAGCATGTCGCGATCGCCCGTTGCATCTCGCTTCTTGAAACACACACACACACACACACACACACACACACGCACGCACACACACACACGCACGCACGCACGCACGCACGCACGCACACACACACACACACACACACACACACGCACACAAGCACACACACACCTAACCGGATCTTGCTTTGGGCCCGAGCGCCCTATTCCGAAGGATTAACCAAAGGCGGGTACGTCACAACTCTCTCTCTGCCTCTCCCATTCCAAGTTTTCTTTCCAAGGCGCCTGCGAGTCTGGTTACGTGAGGCTACGTATAGTTTCGGAATTCGATGAACTAAAAAGGTTGGGTTCACTCTCCCTCTTACTATGCCTCCTCTCTCACTCGTGTCGTCCCGTCTCTCTCCTCTCCCTTTCGAACTTATCTTTTTGGGAGAAATAAAAATAAAAATATTCGTGTCAATCGTGGTTACCCGGTTTGCGTCGGAGCAATATAACATATATTCTGTTGACATCGGCCGTGTCAAAATGGTCCCGGCTTTCTTTCAATATCATTTTCGAATCGGCCGAAAATGCCTAATACTGCGCAGTTATTGCCGATTCAGAAACGGTATTCAGGAAAAAACCTGGCTCGTGTACCATATAGATCCTAGTCGTGTCGCCGCGATATAAGAAATATTCCGTCAACATCGACAGAGTCAAAATGGTACCGGCACAATTTTCCCGATACAACGAAAAAATCGGCAATACTCCCACGACTTTCTCGACCTGAGGCGAATATCGCCCCAATATTGTGTGCTGCCTGGGAATGTTTCTACTTCTCAGTTGCAAAAACCAGACTGAAGTTGTTTTTTTTACGTTGACTTTATGATGAGCCTACTCTGCCATGGTCAAAAATGGAACCTAGAGCTGTATCTCCCAACTGGTGAGTGATAGTATATTGTCACGGGTGGTGACCAAAAAACAGGAAATAAAAATAAAGAAATGAACGTTTAATGTGGCGAACTTGTGCCAAAAATAAAAGGGTACAAAAGATAACAACAGAGCGTCGCGGGCGTCGAAGTCGGCGTAGCAGCAGAGTCGGACGCTGGGGCGAAAACTGACTCCGCTCGCCTTGCGGAATCCCTTATTAACCCTCGTGGGTTTCTGGATGGTTCGGCGTAGAAGTTCGGCGCGTAGAACATTCTAACCTCGAATCAGCAAGACTGTTCTCGAATTCACCAGAACATCAAATCACACTGCCAACAAAACTGTGTTTCCACGGCCAGGAATCGAACCCTGGCCTTCTGCGTGGGATGCAAGCACGATAACCGTTAGGCCACGCGCGCGCTGCCTGCTTGGCCAGCTGCGCGCGCGGCAATATAGCTATGTTAGAGAACTATAAATGGCTTGGGAAGTATGAAAATCTGCGACATGGCATGAGTTTGCGCCTACTGCCACAAAAGAGACGCAAGATGATTTTAGTGACACTCATTTGGCTGTTCCTCATGATGCCTTCTTTTTGTTGATTTATGAAGGGTATCAGTGGGGCTCCTACAAATCACAAAAACTGTTAGCGTAAACAAGAGACTGCTAGTTTTTTCTATATTTTTTACGTTTGAAAGGTTGTTGTCAAAACTAATAGTGCTATATGCAAAACATAAATTTTAGCTTCTCTTTATTCTGGTAAACTTCTGAGCATGAAATGTGCCTTGTATTCATCTTGCCTTTTTCAGGCATATGTTATCGGTTGTCTTGCGTGGTCATGAAGTGCTCTGGTCTTTCCGGATGTGTTGATATAACAATGCACACTCAACTGCCTGTTTTTTTTTTAAGTTACAAAGATAATTTAAAGTTGGTTACTTTGAGTGCCCAATGTGCTGCGTGTTGACCGGTGCTCAGCACGCACCTCTTGCAAACATCGATTTGCGCCTTCCATTTATTTATTCTCAGTGCTTTATGGGCCATGCACTGGTCGAGGTTTGGCACGCACTGCCCGCACGTGCCAATCTGCTTGTGCCGGAAGCGCGCGCCGATCGGCACTCTTCAACCACATATGCCTGATATTGCTTGGGCATGCGTTTAGTGGCTTTACCTGCAATGACGCTTGATCTCTCAATCACTCGCTTACTCAACCAATTTTTTTTTAATAACGCGCAACCCTATAACACATCCTGTGTTAAAAGGATCAATGCTATCCGTGTTGTGCAGTACATTTAAGGATCTCCTTCTTCTGGACATGCATAAAAAAGCTCTAACATTATTTAGCTCCATAGATTTAGGTGTTTCAGCATTGTTTTGAAGACTTAATTGTATGTGATTCCTAATGCCACTGCAACCTGTTTCTCTGCAATTGAAAAAAAAGATAAATATTTTATATTATTATTTTTATAGCTGCGATTCAGAACGATCAAGGTTTTACCGGTGGTTGTTTTCGGTGGTACATTTGGCCGTGGGCAAAATTATTATATCTTCTCTTCAAGCCTTACTTACTGCAGCTTGGATAATTTTTATTTCAGCGCCTAGAGTACACTGTCTTTAATTCAAGCAATTCATCACCTCTTGTGTCTCATGGCATTTTCCGCACAAGAAAACACTTCCGGTTGTTAACTGTGTTTTGTGTCCTAATCCTGTTTCAGTTAAAACGTGCTTAGTTCATTGTTACGTAAAAAATGCTATACCTTTCAGAACCCAGAGAAGATATTTGTGTGCCCGGACATCACGTACACTGGGGACCATCCTGCGTCATCTAGCTGCGCAAGAATGAAGTTTAAGAGCTTGACACCTCCAGATTGGACAACCCAGAGGCCGTTGAGTTGGTGTTTTTTGCCCATTGGGCATTCAACACAAATTCTGTTTATGTTGAAGCCATTCCTATTCTCAGCAACGACAGCTCCAATGGCATCTCGTGTTTAGCTTGACTTTCTTTTCCTCCTTCTTTCTTATTAAAAGGCGAAGGCCTTGTGCCTTGCAAACTAGATTGCTAGAGCTGACGTGAACTTCCGCCATTTTTTTCGTTTTTTTTTCTATTATGAAATAACACCATTGTAGGAACTAATTTTATATTGTTGCGTGAAGTTTGTTATTTTATTGTTTTTCTTCGAGTTTAAGGAGATGGCGGTGTGCAGACTAGTTTTCTGTGTTTGTGTGAACACTGTTAGGTTTTGTTTTCTTCACATATAAGGCGAAGTTAATGTGCAAACTTGTTTCATATGTTGATGTTAACGCTGTTATTTTTTCCTTTGGTATAACACTCTAAGCTATATTTGTAGGGTTCGCGTGAATTCTATTATTTTTAGTAAAAGGTTAGGGAATTAGTAAACTAGTTTACTTGTGTCCATGTTACTCTGTCAGTATTTTTAAGTGTGTGTGTTTGCTTTATTGTTTGCATGTTGCGGGTTTGCTTGTCACGGCATCTTGAGCAGTTGACAAATAAATAGATGTTAATAAAAACCTTCTGGTGCGGTTCAGTGTTTCGTATTCTAACACAAGAAAGTCTTCTATAACTAGGGGTGATGATTTAATTCCCGTTCGAGTAATATACAATGCTTATCAAAATATAAGGAAATTCGCAAGAGACTCTAAGGCGAAGGGAAAAAAAGAGATCCAGTGATTTTCCTAGCAGGAAACACGTGAAAGTCAAAACAGAATGCATCGACTCTTTTCCAAGGGTCACATTATTCTAGCAAAAAAAAATCCAATAATTCTTATAAGGGAGTCGTCCGACTTCACTGTATATTGGAATCGGGTGACTCTCATGAAGGGGTCGCGCGAATATAGCAAAACCGGAGTCCTCTGATTCTACCTGAAAGAATCCACTGACTCTAATAGGGGGTTCACATGATTCTAGCAAAAAAGAATCCAGTGACTCCAATAAGAGGGGTCATCTGACTCCACCAAATACTGGAATATGGTGACTCTCCTGGAGGGGTCGCGTGATTCTAGCAAAAGAGGAGTCCCCTGATTCCACCCCAGAGAATCCACTGACTCTTGTGAGACAGAGTCGCCTGACTCCAGGCAGTAAAAGGGTCACATGACGCCACTAGCTGATAGAGTCATCAGATTCCAGTGGAGAAAGAGTCCAATGACTCCACTGGGCGCCGGCGTCACTTGACGCTTTTAAAGGTGACACCACAGGGACAACCCTAAACTCCCCTAAAGGGAGTCACTGTGACTCTCCTTTTTTTTTAGAGTGCAGCCGAGGTGCCCGCAATCTGACGGAGGCTTATTGCGGAGGAGGCGCCGTGTAACCGAGCTTTCGGTTGCACGTCAAAAGATCCCCAAGTGGTCCAATTTAATGCTCAGTCCTCCGCTAGGGCGTGCCATATGCCCGACGTAGGTTTGGCACAAAAAACCTCAAAATTTGACTTTGACGTTTTGGGCAGCGGTGAGGCAAGATACAAAAACACGGATGTGCCAGGTTTTGTTTCTTCTTTTCATCATTTTGCGAGAGTGCAAGGTTCGTAGATCGGTTGTGCACGAAACCGGCTGTGTGTGAGAGGATGTTGATTCGAGTCTCTTTTTCCACGCCTCTACACTTAAAACCCGAGTGGACAGCCCTAATATATTAAAGTGAAGCGTAAAATTTGTTTGTAATATAAATTGTAGGAACATAATGTCGCCAATCAGTATTTGACATTAGGCGAGAAGTAACCATTGCCTGTAGTGGAGAGGGAGACGACAAAAGCCAAGACTATTTACTTTAGGCTTTTGCTCCTTCGGATAGTCGCGCAGGCTGTGGTCGAACAATGTGAAATGGAATAGAGCTGTATATATTATTCACATCGTAGTGCTAAGAAGAAAACAACACTGCGTGGTGTCCCTTCGTATAAAAACAATCACTGGAGATGGACTTCGTGATCTATTCGAACGTGTCATGGCCGGAGGAATATCGCGTTACCAAAACAACATTTCAGGTTATGACATCCGAACACATGCAAGGAAAATAATTGTTTCTAATTCATTTATTTAGATAAAAAATATAACTGCCACACAGCCTGTGTTTCGAAAATAGAGGAAAATGTTTCAAGGGTCTATCGATCCGAAGTTTCACGTCCAATGTCGACTTGTGCGATCTATCAGTAGGCAGTGGTACCTTTCAAACATATTCAAGGGGAAAACCAGTGTCTTATTCTCAAATAAATTTAAATTAGCTTACTGTTATGAAGGCGACTTGGAGCATTAACTCTTTATTGTAGCTTTAATGCCACGGGTCTTCAAACTCCAGCCAGCGGGCCAAATTCGTCCTGCAGAGGTGTTTCAAGCGTCGCGTGGGAGGGCGCAGTACTTCCAATGAAGCCCAGCCCGCGGCTCGCTTTCAGCAGGCCTGCTGCTATCCTCGTAAAAATAAGCGCGCGTGGAGAGACGGTATCGCAAAGCTTACTAACCGCGTAAACGGCAGGTCATCTTGTCATGTTATGTATTAGACGCTGTCATCATCAACATCACTATTGTTAGGCTCCTGTTTCATATCTGTGCAAGTATGTACGTAACAATTTCTTTGCTTTCTCGTGCTCTCTGCGCGTAGCGTCTTGTGTCGTATCAGTTGCATATCGTCAGCGGCAGTTCTATCATTCTCATTAGTCTTCTACCCTCAGCAAACATCCCAAAGTTCCTATGTGCGTTCATGTATTTTTCGGGAATTTTCAGGTTCCCAATTACTGTGTAAGGTCAAAATCAGATTAATAATTGCTTTTCAGAAACACGTATGTTTTTTCATTATTCTTAGAGCCTCTCTTCTTTTTTTTTACTATAAGTTTCAAATTTGTATTTAGACGTTGATCTGAAAATATTTACTGAGTTCATTACTCATTTGTATTTACTTTTTTATTTCCTGGCAACTGATCCCCAACCCAGCCTTTCACTTAAAAAAATGGGGAACCCTTTAAATGGTATTTGTGAATTTTGAAGGCCCAAGAATAAAGAACGTTTAAAGTGGGCTAAATTTCAATCACAATTGGAAATGTGTTGTGATAAAAGTAAGTGTTGATTAAGAACGCCCGGGCTCTAGGTGAATTCTTTTGTCAGGAGAGTAAACGGCATCCGTAAAAAGAAAACTTCATGGGAGCACTATTTCCAACGGTCCGACACAAACGGTTTTCAAAAGGTGTGTGGAGGTTTTTGTAGTTTTGCCAAACAATGCTAAAAAAAACACTCGGCAGTAAAATAAAAAAAAAATTAAAATGTACCCAGTAGCGCACTGGTTAGCGCGTAAATTTTCCATTCTGTTGACTTGGGTATGAAGCTGGCTTTAGCAATTTGGTTTTCTTTCTCCTAAAGCGATAACTTTACGGGAAACACTTTGCAGTTATTTTGTGCTCGTTGGCTGTGGTGGCCGCCATACGATTCCTTGTGAAATCACATTAACAGAAACCCGATCACCAAACTCTGTCATTCCCGCTCCTGCGCAACGGTTGAAGAGCACCGTAATGCAGCAGATAATAGAATTGCAGCAACCCGTCCAGGGTGCTTTGGTGTTCCTGACATAATAATTAAAAAGTTAGAGCACTATGGCATCCGAGGAATTGTACTTAAACTTTTTAAATCATATTTGGAATATCGTACGCAGTTGGTCAGCATAAATAATTATAATTCAGCAACCAAATGAATTGTGACTGGAGTCCCCCAGGGGAGTGTACTTGGGCCGCTGTTGTTTATATTATTTATAAATGATATCGAACAATGTGCACCAAACGTTTCTTTTAATATGCTGATAATACCACTCTTTTTATTGAAGGTCAAACAACTTCTGAGATCGAAAGTACGGCGGCAGTTGTTCTTGAAGATCTATACTTGTGGGCGCAACTTAATGGACTGAACATAAACACAGCAAAACTACATGCGTATTGTTTATAACAAGGAACTGTAAAATATCGTTGCCTTTAAATATCACGATGATTTCATTTCCCTTAAAAATTGCAAAATCTGTTTAAATTCTTGGTTTCATTGTTACCGAATCACTCTCATGGACAGAACACGTTGAGTA
This sequence comes from Ixodes scapularis, assembly GCF_016920785.2. Lineage (NCBI taxonomy): Eukaryota > Metazoa > Arthropoda > Arachnida > Ixodida > Ixodidae > Ixodes > Ixodes scapularis. The sequence goes on from NW_024609883.1 coordinate 75,751,078, forward strand.
TAAACACCGGAAAGTTTGCAAAGTCATAGAAATAATATCTAAAACTCGTTTGATGTTTCCCGCGCGAGTGAAGTTGCTCTTGTATTACTCTCTGATCTACTCACATTACGTGTACTGTCACCCGGTCTGGGGAACCACAACGAAACAAAACTTAACAACACTGCTACTAACACAGAAGAAAGTATTTCGCATAATTGAAAATGTTTTTTTTGCATTCTTCTGAGGAGCTTTTTGGTAAACATAAAGCTGTGACAATTAATCATTTGTACAATTATCGTTTGATGATAGTCTACAATACGGCAGTAAAACAAAATAACAACTTTTTCTTTCTGTACTGTCGGCCTTGGAGAGTACAACCCAGACGTATGAAACTAGACACAGTGAGGGCTGGTATGTTACTACTTCCCGCACGAACTATGAACTAACTTCTTTAAAACATTCTCTACCTCCACTTTTAAATGAGCTCGAAGGTGAAAATATTGACATCACTAAAAAATCAAAAGGTATGCTACGCGAAATGCTATTGGAAAACAGTTTTAACGACTTTTTTTTAAGATAATCGATACAATAACGTGTAGTACTTTGTTTTTTGCTTGTCCTGTTTGAAATGTTTCTTCTGCTTTGCTACACGGAGTAGGGTCTCGTCAAGCTGCAAGCCACGCAGCTTTTGCCCTTTCTCCCTCGTTTGTAAATAAAGAAAAACAAATTATTATTATTATTATTATTAAAGGGGCGCTTGGGAGCTTTCTAATCTGTCCTATTTATTGCCGTAACTCATTTCATGTGCTCCAAGCGTTTCAGGAATTTCAAGTTACATTCATCTGCAGCTTATATCAATACTAAAAATGTGATAAAAGATAGTGAATCTTAGATGACAGGAGTGTGTCGGGACAAGCCTACAGAGGTCTCCTCTAGAAGAGTGCTGCGGGAAAGAAGCCCCTAACATGCGAAAAAATTGACGCTCTGACAGGTGGGTATTTCTGATCAACCTGGAAGGGCACATAATCTGTTGGTACTGTGCTTTGCTAAGCTGTGCATATAATGTGTTTATTGTGTAATATAGCTTACTGCGATTTTAGATATTTTTTATGAACCTCCTCTTGGTGACTGCCTTGCGCTGCACATATTACAGTCAGAGGCACTATGAGGTGAGGCAGGGTGGGGCCTAACGCTTTTTTTGCACAATGGGAATGAGGCCACGAGGTTCAATCTACAGTCAAACCTGAGTATAGCAAACCCGGTTAACTCATACTATTTGTGAACGAACCAGTGGCAGCAATAAAAATACCTAGCGAACCAGGCGGTTACGCTGAACGAAAACCCCAGCGTCTTCCAATAGATCGAACTGCCAAGAGCGCTGTCTAGCTCCTAGAGCTGACTTTCCCACCAAAATAAGTGCCTCCTCTGGGGCAAAAAAAGCTTGCAAAGAAAGCTGTCTTTTTTTGTGTGTGTGTGTGTGGGGGGGGGGGGGGGAGGGGAGAGCGGGCAATCGCGTCAAGCACCTGAAAAACACACAAAAAAGATGTCTTTTGCGGAGGGAGTGAGGAAAGAGTGAGCAGGTGAAACCTTGAAAAACGATGAAGCGGCAACTGAATAGCTGCGGTGAGCGTCCCTCATGACATACAAACGCCCCTTCGAGAGTAAAATAATTTTCTAAATGTGGCATGCTTGTTGTTATCAAATTCATTAAAACTTTTGTGTAGAAATACCTGCTATTTCAAACAGGTCGACGGTTTTCGGCACGTTCGATCTAATCGGGTTTTACTGTATTATGTTGCCCACAGGTAGGAGAAAGCAGATTGAACGCGGGAAGGCGGCCGAGTGATAGATTCCTTCTGATTATCAGGTTGGACACGACATAACTTCCTTGTTTACTGTTGTAATTGTGATTTTGTTATTTTAAGGTTTTTATGAATAGTGTTCGTGTCGTTGTTTTATTTTATGCACTGTAGGTTTTATCACGCCATACCAACGTGGCCCTAGCCATCACCTTAGCCATCCGGGTGTGCTCTCAAAAACGGCATGGAAGAAAAGAGCCATGGACTGCCTGTTTGCATGGGAATGTGCGCCAGTGGTGCATGTTGGGAATAAAATAAAATAGTAAATTTCATTGTGCTTGTCTTTGTAGTTTTGTTTTATGGCAGAATGAACACCTAAACATTTGAAAAATGGGTGCTCCTTTTGCCCAATTAGCTAGCTGTTGTCATCAGCAGTCCTTTCTGCGTCTAAATTATACCAAACATTCATGACGAGGTCATCCCAGAAGATACTAGATCGACCAGGTCACATCAGAACACACTTGCAGGGTCATGCCATTACACCAGAATATGCCACTACACCACAACACGCCAAGACACCAAAACACGTCACTGCACCAGAACAGGTCAATACACCATAACACGAAGACAGCAGAACAAGACAGACCTGTGTCTAAATTTCCGCTCTGGTATAGACGTCAGAAACGCACCCGATCCGGTCTGGTGGATTTTTCAATAGGGATCAGTCGGTAGAAATTCTGCTGGAGTATATTAATTTCAATAAAATTCCGTAAAATCTCAAATATATTCTTGGGTGAATGTTTCAATCGCTTCTCAACCGCCCAGATAGACATGGTATATAAAAAATGCGACGTGCTTTATCATTTCAATGAGGAAATTAGGCAGCACAATCAAGAAAAATGTGAAAGTAGATTACAAAATTTGTGGTTCAAGCTCTCAATTAGTTTGATGCAATTCAAAATCTGGCACTAATATGAATACAATACCCACATTTTTTGACAAAATAAGCTGCAAGATTCAATCTGTAAATCTGCTGCACCTGCGGTTCCCACAATCTTCATAATCTCCTGATCTATCAAAGAGTTTGTTGGAGTGGAGGCTCGGTAAATCTCACTCTACATATTTATTTACAATATTTACACGGTCCTTTTTATTAGCCCATCGAGGGGCCCTTCGCCGAATCCCGATTACATGCAGCTCGTAGTCCAGGCACCCCATGTCCCTGGCTAGTGCCTGTCCCGTGAGTTTGGCGCAGTTCAACCGCTGGATCGCTGCCGCTAGCTGCCGCTACAAGTACTCCCCTCATGAAAGGAAGTGGACTGTCGAAAAAAACCTCGCTTCAACGGGGTGCCTGTGCAGGTGGGAGTTCACATGGAACCTGACGCGAGGTGGCTTTGGAAGGCGTGTGATTCCGGATGAGTAGAAATGGGGTGCTAAGTGGACTGGCTTGACTCTGTCCAAAGAGACTACTCCTTCTCGACCGTTGACATCGAGCATCCTGTTCTTGTTGTCTCGACGCGGTATAAGACGAAGGCCGTTATAAGGGGGCTGCAAGGGCTTCTTCTTGCCATCGCGCCGAACGAACACGTGCGTACTTTTGTCGAGGTCACGGCTAACGAAAGTGATCGTTGTGGAGGGCGTCCTTGAGCAAGGGGGCTGAAGGTCTTTCATTAGTAGTCGCAGCCGCTGGACGTAGTTTTCTGCTGTTTCCTGTAATATGTTTGCTGAGGAAAAAAATTCACCAGGCAAGCGGAGTGACGTGCCGTAAAGAGTTCAGCTGCACTGTAATTATTTTCCGATTTGAAGGCTGTTCTGATTCCCAACCATACGAGTGGAAGCGCCTCTGCCCATGTTGAGCTGTTGGTTTGTGCTTTGATGGAGGCTTTCAACTGACGATGAAAATGCTCTACCATGCCGTTGGAGATTGGTTGGTACGACGTCGTATAGATGTTGCTGAACTCCAAGAAAGTGGGAGAGAGCTAGAAATAAAGTCGCTTCGAACTGACGTCCCTTGTCCGTTGTGCTCGTCTGTGGGACACGAAAGCGATAAATCCACATTTCAATCCTTTGTCCGTTGTGCTCGTCTGTGGGACACCAAAGCGACAGATCCACATTTCAATCAGTGTGCGAGCGACGGTTGTTGAGGGTGATATCTTTCATTGGTGCCGCTTTGGGCCACCGCGTGAAGCGGTCGACGCAGGTCAGAGGATAACGGTTTTCCTGTGATGGAGGAAGTAGTCCCACGATTTCAACGTGAATGTGGGCGAAGCGACTGTCCGGTGTGCTAAAAGTTCCCAAGGGCACCTTGGTGTGCCGGTGAACTTTGGAGCGTCGGCACTGGATGCAAGTTTTGGCCCAGGGCCTCACGTCAGCGTTGATACGAGGCCATATAAACCGCGAAAATATCAGTTTCTGGGTTGCTCGCATTCCGGGATGGGAGAAGGAGTGCAGGCAGTCGAAAACTGCTCCTCGCAAGTCTGCTGGTACGAAGGGACGGGGACGACCTGTTGAAACTTAGCATGCAGCTGTGTCGTCACAGTCGGGCATGCATATGTCTGCAAATACTAATGTCGTTGACGTTGTCCGTAGGCGTTGTAGTTCGAGGTCGCCTCGTTGTGCTTCCGCCATCTGTTCGTAAGGAACTGCAGGTCGTTCCGTGAAGCATAGGTTGACCCCAAATCTGGAGAGTGCGTCAGCTGTGGCGGTATCCCTGCCCTTAACGAAGCGGATGTCTGTGGTTAATTACGAGATATGCACCATCGGCCGCATCTCACGCGGAGTATGTGCCGTGCTGTTGGAGGCTAGCACGTAAGTCAACGGCTTATGGTCTGTTAAGACAAAGAAGCTTCGGCCTTCTACCCAGTGGCGAAAGTACCTGGTGGCAAGGTATATTGCCAGCAGCTCACGTCCGAAGGTGCTATATTGCCGCGCGCAGACTTGCAGAAGGTTCTCGTTTATTCTTGCTGCGAACATAACTTCTATCGTTTCTGTTGTTCTAGAAAGTGCGTGTTCATTCTCGCCCCAAAAGCGCTACGCTCGAACCTTCCCCGCCGAATCATCGAGATAGTGTCTCATTCTAGATAAGAGGCCGCCCGCGACCTTGTCGAGTCAGTTTCGCCCCAGCGTTCGACTTTGCTGCGACGCCGACTTCGACGCCCGCGACGCTCTGTTATTCTCTTTGTACCCTTTTAGTTTTGGCACAAGTTCGCCGCATTAAACGTTTATTTCTTTCTGTTTAGTTATTGTTCTTTTGGTCACCACCCGTGACATTTTGGTGGAGGTGCTGGGTAATCGCATGCCCGTGCAGCGCTCCCCTCCCAGTTCCCGCAGTGCAAGTCCGAACCCAGCCTCCCGAGGACCGAGCGAAGACCAGATCGAGACCCGATCCAGTCGCCGCACCCAAGGTCTACCCCCGGAACACGGACTTCTGCCACCCCGGACCAGGCAGCCAACGAGGCCGACGATGGAAAACCAGTCGTCGCAGAACCCGTCCGCCGCCGCCGTCGTATACCTTCCCGTCTCACCCCGGACTCCGACACCATTCCACGGGGAGGTCCACGAGGATGTTGAAGATTGGCTGCAACATTACGAACGCGTTGCCCGCCATAACGCATGGACTCCGGAGCAGTGCCTCCAGAACGTCTACTTCTCCCTGGAAGGCACGGCACGCACGTGGTTCGAGAACCACGAGGCGTCCATTGCGGCGTGGAAAGAATTCCAGGCCGAGCTGCGACGGACCTTTGCCAACCAGCACCGACGGCAGCGTGCCGAAGAACTCCTGCGAGCGAGAACCCAGGGGCCGACCGAGACCGTCACAAGCTTCGTCGAAGGCGTTCTTCACCTCATGAATCGCGCCGACACAACCGCTCCCGAAGAGAAAAAGCTGCGGGTCTTGATGCGCGGTGTGAAGGAAAACATCTTCGGTGGCCTTGTGCGGAGCCCGCCTACCACCGTCGAAGCTTTCATCGCCGAAGCAACCAACATCGAGCGCGCGCTTCAGGCACGTGCTTCCCACTACCAGTGACATCCAGGCGTCGCTGCACCCACACTGCTTAACGGCGAAAACACTCTGGGTACACCGGACATCCGGGAAATTATCCGAGAGGTTGTCCGGGAGGAACTGCGAAGGCTGCTGCCAGCTACCAGCCGTCCGCCAACCCTTTCCATCGCCGAGGCTGTCCGAGAAGAAGTGCATCGGGCGCTCCAACCAGAGGTCCCCGTCACCACGGTGGCACCGGAGGAACCGACGTTGAGCTACGCTGCGATGGCCCGACGACCGCCGCAAGCTCCCCGCCAAGCCACGTCGCCACCTCGAAGAGACGCCTCAACGCTGCAGTACCCCCGACGAATGGAAGATCAGGCGCCGAGGAAGACAGACGTCTGGAGGACGGCCGACCGACGCCCGCTGTGTTACCACTGCGGGGAAGCTGACCATGTGTACCGCCGATGCCCATACCGACGACTCGGGCTGCGCGGGTTCCACTCGAACGGCCCGCGACTCCGTTATGGTGAACGCCCTCGGGAAATCGACGAGTACCTGCGACGACCTCAGTCCCCCGAGCCTGCGTTCCGCCGAGAGTTCCGGTCATCTTCGCCACGACGTCCAGCTTCGCCGATGCACCGACCCCGACGTGAAAGCCTGTCGCCCTTCGCTCCACGCCGGGGAAACTAGGCGCGGCAACCCCTGGAGGTGGAGTTGCCGAAGACGACCGACGCCAAGATCCTCCACGAACGTCGGAGGGCCCCCACTCGAACGCTACCAGAGACCGAAACGACGCCCCTGCAGCGGTGTCCAATAACCTAAATGTCGTCATTGACGGCCACGACGCATCAGCACTCGTGGACACCTTAGCAGACTACTCGGTCTTGAGTGGAAGTCTCTCCCGCCGCCTTCGCAAAGTCATGACGCCGTGGGATGGACCCCAAATACGAACCGCAGGAGGACATCTCGTTACGCCCTTCGGAAGGTGCACTACTCGCGTCGAAATTCACGGCGAGACGTGTCCGGTAAAGTTCGTCGTTCTACAAGACTGTTCCAGAGATGTCATTCTTGGCATGGACTTTCTGTGTGAATACGGCGCCGTCATCGACCTGGGTGAGAACAGACTGACGCTGCGGAAGCCTGTTCCGCCTTCAGAGAAACCCCAAACAGGGTCAGCCGCTGTCCGAGTCGCCACCGACCACGTGAACCTGCCGCCGCGATCAAGTATTGTCGTACCCGTCGTGGCAGATACAGCTACCTGCGGCGAAGCTGTCCTAGAAGGCAACCTTCAATTGCTCCTGGGAAGAGGAATAGGTGTCGCAAGAGGGGTAGTAGAACTCCAGAATGGCCGCACTGTGGTCCTCCTGACGAACTTCCGAAACGAAGCGCAACACCTCACGAAAGGGGCAGCCGTTGGCCACGTCGAGGAACTCCGAAACTCCGCGGAAATCGCCGCCATTGCTGACGAATCCTCGCCACCTCAGCAAGACAGTACGTCGCCAGCGCAGCTCGACATTGACCCTAAACTTCCGGGCCCGAAACGACGTCAGCTGATTAACCTCCTCGCCGAATACCGCGACTGCTTTGCGACGTCGTTCAAGGTTCGCCAAACCGCCGTTGCGAAGCACCGCGTCGTTACCGAGGACGACGCGCGCCCTGTGCACCGATCTCCGTACAGAGTGTCCGTCAAAGAAAGGCAGGTGATCCAGGAGCAAGTTCAAGAGATGCTGAACGACGACATAATTCAACCCTCAAGCAGTCCTTGTTCCTCCCCAGTCGTACTGGTTAAGAAGAAAGATGGGACGCTTAGGTTCTGCGTGGACTACCGGCAGCTGAACGCAGTGACGAAGAAAGACGTCTATCCACTCCCCCGCATCGACGACACGTTAGACCGGCTGCGCCATTCTCGATACTTTTCATCGATGGACCTGAAGAGCGGCTACTGGCAGATCGAAGTCGACGAACGGGACCGAGAGAAGACAGCTTTTGTCACACCGGATGGGCTGTACGAGTTTAAGGTGATGCCCTTCGGACTATGCACGGCGCCAGCAACTTTCCAGCGTGTTATGGACACCGTACTCGCAGGACTGAAGTGGCAGAGCTGTCTCGTCTACCTCGACGACGTCGTAGTGTTTTCCGGTGACTTCGACGAGCACTTGCGACGACTCCGAGCTGTTCTCCACGCCATACGGACCGCCGGACTCACCCTCAAGCCGTCAAAGTGTCGGTTCGCCTATGACGAGCTGAAGTTCCTAGGTCACGTGGTTAGTAACGAAGGCATTTGTCCAGACCCAGAGAAGACTCGCGCCGTCGCAGCATTTCCATCACCAAGAAACAAGAAGGCCGTGCGAAGGTTCCTTGGGCTATGTGCCTACTATCGGCGCTTCGTTCGAGATTTCGCAAAACTTTCCGCACCGCTCACAAACCTCACGAAGGACGCCGAGAAGTTCGAATGGGCCAAGGAGCAGCAGCAGGCATTCGACGAGCTGAAGCGACGACTGCAGACTCCTCCTGTCCTTGGACATTTCGACCAGGATGCGGAAACCGAGATTCACACGGACGCAAGTAACGCAGGACTTGGCGCGGTACTGGTTCAAGTACAAGAGGGCACCGAACGAGTCATCGCCTACGCAAGTCGGACATTGTCCAAGGCGGAGCGAAATTACTCCACGACTGAAAAAGAATGCCTTGCGGTCGTCTGGGCGATCACGAAGTTTCGTCCGTACTTATACGGAAGCCTGTTTCGCGTAGTCACGGACCACCATTCGCTCTGCTGGCTTGCGAACATCAAGGACCCGTCAGGACGCCTTGCGCGATGGAGTCTCCGACTACAAGAGTTCAACATGACCGTAGTCTACAAGTCAGGCCGCAAGCACAGCGACGCCGACTGCCTGTCCAGAGCTCCCATCGAAACACCTTCCGACAGCAGCGACGACGATAACGACGAGTGTTTCCTGGGCGCAGTGAACACCGACGACATGGCCCGACGTCAACGAGACGATCCTGAGCTGCGCGCACTAATGGAGCACCTGGAAGGGCGTGGGAGTGCCATACCACGTGTTTTTTCACGAGCCCTGCCGACCTTCGCCATTAGACAAGGAGTTCTCTACAAGGAGAACTTCGGCAACAACAACTCGACGTGGCTGCTGGTAATCCCGACCGACCTTCGAGAGGAGATCTTCCAAGCCTGCCACGACGACCCGACGTCCGGACACCTCGGTTACAGCCGGACACTGGCCCGTATTCGTGAAAAGTGTTACTGGCCCAAGCTCCCTAAAACGGTCCACCTATACACACGATCATGCCATGAATGCCAGTGACGAAAGAAACCTTCAACGAGGCCGGCCGGACTCCTGCAGTCAATTCCCCCGCCAACGGCACCCTTCCAACAGATCGGAATGGATCTACTTGCCCTTTTCGACCGTCGACGTCGGGAAATCGCTGGATCATCGTCGCCACAGATTATCTCACGCGGTACGCCGAAAAAAAAGCCCTTCCTTCCGGAACTGCTGTGGAAGTTGCCAAGTTTTTCATTGAATCCATCGTCCTCCGGCACGGCGCTCCCGAAGTCCTGATCTCAGACCGTGGATCCTCGTTCATGGCCCTGCTGACACAAGAAGTCCTTCGTCTCAGCCACACCAGCCATCGTCGCACCACGGCGTACCACCCTCAGACCAACGGGCTGACACGGAAAGACTCAACAAGACCATCGCCGACATGATTTCCATGTACGTCGACGTGGAGCACAAGACATGGGACGAGGTTTTGCCGTACGTCACCTTTGCCTACAATACGGCCGTGCAAGAAACCACCGGGGTTACACAATTTCAACTGGTTCATGGTCGCAAAGTGACGACAATGTTGGACGCAATGTTACCCCACGAACCGGCTGCCGACGGAAGCGACGACGCCCAGGTGGTTGCCCAACGGGCAGAAGAAGTCCGTCAGCTCGCCAGACTCCGGATTCAAGCCCAACAACGTATCGACACTGGCCGCTACAACCTTCGTCGCCGGGACGTCCACTTCGAGCCGGGAGACAGGGTGTGGGTCTGGACACCGATCCGCCGCCGTGGTCTCAGCGAGAAACTCCTGAAGCGCTACTTTGGACCCTACAAAGTGCTTCGTCGACTCGGGGATGTGAACTACGAGGTGATGCCCGATGGAACACGGACTTCGTCACGCCGCCCTCCAAGACCAGAAGTCGTCCACGTCGTGCGCATGAAGCCGTACTACGCTCGATAGGACTGTGGACCTTATGTGTTTCAAATGACTCTTTAGTTTACCGTTATTTCTGTTTGCTTTGTTTTCGGTTTGTGCTGCATCGGGACGATGCGCTTTTAAAGGGGGGGATAATGCCGCGCGCAGACTTGCAGAAGGTTCTCGTTTATTCTTGCTGCGAACATAACTTCTGTCGTTTCTGTTGTTCTAGAAAGTGCGTGTTCATTCTCGCCCCAAGCGCGCTACGCTCGAACCTTCCCCGCCGAATCTTGGAGATAGTGACTCATTCTAGATAAGAGGCCGCCCGCGACCTTGTCGAGTCAGTTTCGCCCAGCGTTCGACTGTGCTGCGACGCCGACTTCGACGCCCGCGACGCTCTTTTATTCTCTTTGTACACTTTTAGTTTTGGCACAAGTTCGCCGCATTAAACGTTTATTTCGTTCTGTTTAGTTATTGTTCTTTTGGTCACCCTTTGTGACAATAGCGCCGTTCTGTCGGAGTCGGCTCCTTCGAAAAGAATGCTATCAACGTGGTGGCCAAAAAATTCAAGTTCGTTGGTCGGATTGACGAGAAGTCTGTATTCTTGGAAGCGCAAGAAGAGTTGACGTAGATGATCGGATTGCTCTTCCGATGTGTTTCTGAATACAAGGATATCGTCGATATACGCGAAGGTGAATAACAAATCTCGGAGGACTCGGTCGACGAATCGTTGAATGGTTTGTGAAGTGTTGCGCAGTCCGAAGCGCATTCGCAAGAACTCGTACAATCCAAACGGTTTAATGACAGCCGTCTTGGGGATGTCTGCCGGTTCCATGGGGATCTGGTGAAGTGCCTTCACGAGGTCCACCTTGCTGAAAACTTTCGCGCCCTGCACGATGCCACCGGAGTTCTTAATATGAGGGATTTGGTAACGGTCGGGCAGAGTACACTTGTTTAATGACCGGTAGTCCCCACAGGGGCACCAGTCACCAGTTCTTTTAGGGGCTATGTGAAGTGACGAAGACCAGGGACTCGAAGATGGCCTTATAAAACCAAGTTCATGCATGTGTTGGAATTCATTCTTGGCTATCTTGAGGCGGTCGGGAGTGATTCGACGTGGTCTGGCAAAATCGGGGCCCCTTTCGCCACGCTGTGATGGGTGACGGTGTGTCGGATGGCTTGATCGGGAGCAGGTGGGCGAAACACGGCTGGAAATTCGTCGCCGATGGTTTGCAAAGGAGAACTCGTTTCTGCTCGCGGAAGAGCAAGTTTAAGATGAGGAGACTTCGACACGATAACTTGCACACTCAATTGTGTCTCGGTATCAGGAAGTTGATTTCTCCTGAGGTCCACGGTCAGTGTGAATTGCGGCAGAAAGTCTGCTCCTATGATTGTCTGCCGAACATCCGCGATGATAAAAATCCAACGGAATGTCTGGCGGAGCCTGATGTCCATTGTGAGGGACCTTTCGCCGTACGCTTTGATAGGGGATCAGTTAACAGCCTGGAGCGGTGGGAACTCTTAGCGGAACGGGCGGTCCTCCGGCGTAGAAGGTACCACGTTTACCTCAGCCCGGTATCTTCCAGGAAGCGGACCTTCTTATTGCGGTCCGTGACGTAGCAAAGCTGGCCTGAAGTTGGGCTTTCGTCGCTGGCGGCCTTCAGCAGGTGCCCATGTTATTTCCCAAGTAGTTACACGGTGGGCAGCATGCTCTGGCTCGGGATTCGTATCTCTGGTGGTACTAGAATACTCCTGGATGTGAAGACCCAGCTCTTGATTCACTGCGGCGTCGGGCAGCGTTAGCTCGTGGATTGACGGTCGAGGATCGGGAAGGTCGTGATTGGAGGTTAGGATTCTCACGACTGAGCTCGCTCACCCTGTCCTCTATGTGATCGTTGAACCTAAGAAGTCGAGCGAGCTGGGATCCGATGTCGGTCGCAGTAGTGCACGGCGTTGAGGAGGTTTCTTGACACACCGCTGTGATGGTAGGGAAGCCTACGTCCATGATTTGGTAGGCCATACGAGCAAGCGTGGAGATTTAGTCGGTGGCGGATGTGCTCAATATCATCCGGATTTGGCTCGGTAGGCGTTGGAGACAAAGTTCTTTAAATTTGGAAGTGTCCATCGTCGTGACTTTGTCCCCAAGGAGGTGCTCCATGCGCCGCAATAATTCCGTAGGTTTCGGTCACCCAGCTTCTCGGCAGTCAACAGCTGCTGAAGGCGCCGTTGCTCAGACTCTCTGGTGCGACGAATCAGTTCTTTCCGTAGAGTCTCGTAGGGCTGATCTGCGGGTGGAGAACACAGAATGTCGCGAACCATGGATGAGGCTGACTGCGGGAGGGCAGCGGCGACGTAGTCGAATTGGGTCAAACAAGAGGCGATCCTGCTTTTCCGGACAATTGCTTCCGCGGTCAGGAACCACAGCTCGGATTCGGATGACCAGAACTTTGGGAACTTGATATTGAGATTCGCCGCCGCCAGTGTCATCGGGGCTCCGGGAGAGGCGCCATCGTCTCTGAGGCTCATGACGGGGGCACAAAGCTGGACTCACCCAAAGAACCAGGGCTCCATGGCAGCGTAGCTGGGCGTGGTCGGGGGCAGAAGTATGTAGGAGTGGAGGCTCGGTAAATCACACTCTACATATTTATGTACAATATTTACACTGGATTTTTGACTAGCTCATCGGGGGGCCCTTCGCCGAATCCCAGATTCCGCGCAGCTCGTGGCGCAGGCACATCGTGTCCCTGGCTCGTGCCTGTCCCGTGAGCTTGGCGCCGTTCAAGAGCTGGATCGTTGCCGCTAGCTGCCGCTACAGGTTCAAAGAATGCGCCCCAATCTTCACATTAAGTCCTAGTCGGAGTCCACGCTTCTTCACATATTGAAAGGAACACCCAAAAATCATGGCCGGGTTTATGCAGTTCCATTATCTGCTCTATACCGGTGCTCTTCAATCGTTGCGCAGGAGCAGGAATGACAGAGTTTCGTGGTGGGGTCTCTATTAATGTGATTCTAGAAGGAATCGTATGACGGCGACGACAGTCAATGAGCTGGAAATATCTGCAAAGTGTTTCCCGTAAAACTACCGCTTTAGAAGAAAGAAAACCAATTGCTATAACCAGCTTTGCACCTAAGTGAGGAGTATGGAAAATCGACGCGCTAACCATTGCGCTATTGAGGATTTTATTATTTTATTTTACTACCGGGATTTTTTTCCAGAATTGTTCGGAAAAACTACAAAAACCTGCATACACCTTTTGAAAACCTTTGTGTTGGACTGTTGCTAAATGTGCTCCCATGAAATATTCTGCCTACGGATGCGGTTTACTTTCCTGACTAAAGAATTCGGCCATAGCCCGGGCATTCTTAATCAACACTTACATTTCCCACAACCCACTTCCAATTGCGATTGAAATTTAGCTCACTTTGAATCGCATCTGAAAAACCTTTCTTCATTTTTTGGCCTTCAATTTTTCATGAATGCCATTTAAAGGGTTCCCCAAATATTAAGGTGAGAGGCTGGATCGGGGATCAGTTGCCAGGAAATAAAAAAAAAGTCAATATAAATGAGAAATGAAGCTAATTAATAATTCTAAATCAGCCTTTAAATACAAAATTGAAAGTTAGAGTAAAACAAAAGAGAGACTGTAAGAAGCATGAAAAGACATACGCTATATTAAAAGGCAATATTTAATCTAATTTTGCCCTTACAGTAATTGGGAACCTGAAAATTTGCTAGGAATAAATCAAAGCACGTAGGAACTTTGCCATGTTCACTCAGAGCAGAAGACTAATGAGAATGATAGAACTGCCGCTGACGATATGCAATGGATACAACACAATTCGCTACGCGCAAATTGCACGGGAAAGCAAAGCAATTGTTAGGTACGTAGTTACACAGACATGAAACAGGGCCTAAGAATAGTGATGTTGGTGATGACAATGTCCAATAAATAAGATGACGAGGGAACATGCCGTTTACGCTGTTAATGAGCTTTGCGACACCGTCTCTTTACACGCGCCTATTGTTGCCCCGGTAATGGGGTATCCACACGAAGGAGAAATCCGCCACTTTCCTCCGCGGAGCGTGCATCACGTGAGACCTACGTCATCCCTTTTTGACGCCTCGCGGTACCGTTTTTCTCCGTGGCGGAGGCGCGGAGGTTTCGTGCTGTCAGCACGAAAGCTCTCCTGGTGCACACGGCGGATCCGGGGACGGAGTTTCCCGGGTTGTTGACGTCACGACATCCGTCCGCGGAGTTCTCCTTCATGCGGATACATGAAGGAGAACTCCGCGGTGTATCGTGACGATACAGGTGTATCCCCATGACGGACCAAATTGCTGTTTTGGTCCGCGGGCGGCGCATCACGTGACCTTACGTCACCGGTGTTTGAGGTCCGCCGGCGGTCCGCGGCCCTCGCTTCTGAGAAATGCAAGCGACTTTTCTCGCCGGACCCCTGCGGCGGACCGCTGCGTTTTTAGTATAATTGACGCGCTAAGTCTGGCAACAAGCTGACTTTTGTTGTTTGGATTGGAATTCAAATCCAAAGTCGTTTTCTTTTGGTGCCGACTGTTGAAGACGAAGAAGACAAACCTTTTGTTGTGCGACGATGCAACTTTTTACTTCGTCGCGCTCATGCATGGAGCAATTCCCCGCTCTGTGGGACAATAGTCGCGACGACTACTCAAATAATCATCTAAAGATGTCCCTGTGGCAGAACATCTTGGCCCAAGGCGCGCCGGGAGCTGTAGAAACTGCTCCTCGCTGACGCGTTGAAGCCGACGGTACTCGTCGGGGTCCGAAACCAACAGCTCCGAAAAGAGTTGACTATGCAGACCACGATCTTCCCTGCACATGCGGGGCTTCATGCAGCACGCCCTTTTCGGTTCACTTAAGTCCTCCTCGTCCTCAATAGTCAACGCCAGGACCACAGCGGCCAAACGTCTCTTTCGTTCAACCTCTATCTTGGCTCCTCACAAATAGCCTCAAAGCAGCTCGCTGCATACGTTTGGCGGAGCTGTGAGGTCGAGGGTTAGACCAGCCAGTTCACCCTGTCGTCTGGTCTTTTGGTCCGCCGTGTGGATGCTCAATGCAGCCGGGCCGCCCCCGGGCCGCGCATCACGTGATCAATCGGTCCGCGGCTGTAGTGTTTAAAGAAAAGAAAGACGAAGCAGAAATGAGATGAAAAAGGAAGAAGACGATGAAAAGGCGTACAACTGAATCGGCGTTCCTTCATCTTACATTCAACTACACTACATACACTACATTTGGCGACGAGGTAAAGTGGATTTCAACTTACTGATCTTGCAGCGCATACTATGTGGACCTAGAAATGAGTCACGCAATGCTGCAGCCGCTTCCTTCGTTTCTTGAACGGCCTGGAAGACCCCTGGTTCCGTGGGACCAATGGCGCCGAATGTTCGAGAACTACCTTGACTGCGTCGAAGAGTCTTCCCTTATGCCGAAGCGAAAGAAGGCACTGCTGCTACATGCCTTAGGAACGGAAGGACAGCGAGTCTTCTTCACGTTGCCTCACGTCTCTGCTGCTTCCCCTAGCACAATTCCTACCGCAACCGCGTCCACGTCAAGTGTTACTACTACCACTGACGTGTACCAAGATGCTCTCGCGACTCTGGAGGCCCGCTACGCAGCGACGTACAACGTTATCACAGAACGCCGCAAGTTTCGCCAGCGTACACAAATTCCTGGTGAAACGATTGGCGAATTCCTCACGGCATTACGAGGACTTTCGCAGACCTGCAGCTTCGGCTCCGCATCGGACGAAGCGCTACGTGATCAACTGGTAGAGGGAGCTTCGATGACTCACGTTCGAGAACGACTCCTACTAGAAGGTTCTGCCCTTTCCCTCGAAAAGGCTTTGAACTTGGCCCGCAGCGTGGAACAGTCCAAGAAAGAAGTACAGGCATCCACTGACCCGCCTGCGGTCGCCCACAAACTACGAAAAACCAAGGGGAAGAGCTCAAAGTCCAAAATTCAGCCAGGCGTTGACGCACCAGCCAGACAGCAGAGAACATGCTACCGCTGTGGATCAGCAGATCGCTTAGCAAATGCTGCTACATGTCCCGCAAGGAGCAAGACTTGCACCAAATGCAGAAAACAAGGACATCTGAGCTCTGTTTGTCGGGGTACGGCGTCAACAATGGAGGTGGTGAGTTCTTTCACCACTACTTATGAAGACTTCAGTTCCCTTGAAAAGGAAAAAGAACGTGACCCAGTTACAAAAGTGCTGGAAGTTGGAGAAGTGCACAAAGCTGGAATCTATGTGACAATGCAAGTAGAACAACAAGATGTCAAGTTCCTACTTGACACTGGTTCTGCAGTTTCCATTCTCTCCCATGAAATCTACCAGAGCAAATTTGCGGACAAACATCTACTCCAACCAGCTGCAGTACAACTACAAAATTACTCAAGGCAGCTCATTCCGCTTCTTGGATGTTTCGTGGCAACAGTCACGTACAAAGGGTCCTCAGCATCACTTGTGCTTTACGTCGTCTCACAAGGATCAACATTGCTGGGACTGGACGGACTTTCCGCACTTCGACTTCGCATTGACGGATCTACCCTGCAGTGCATGGAGACCTCTACACCGATCTCTACGGACTTGAAATCTATCATCGACTCTACCTACGCTCACCTGTTCACACCAGGAATAGGCATGGCAAAAGGTTACGAGCATCTAGTCAAGGTGAAGAGAGACGTTCCTCCTGTTGCAGTAAAGCTCCGTCGACTGCCACTTACCATTCGTGAAGAAGTGTCTAAAGAGCTTCTGCGTTTACTCGATATGGACATTATCGAGCCAGTCACCGCATCTGAATGGGTATCACCCATTGTTGTTGTAAGAAAAAAAGACGGAAAGCTACGACTATGCGTGGATCTTCGTGCTCCCAACAAAGCAATTGTCGTCGACTGCTTTCCATTACCAAACACGGAAGAGCTACTCAACGCCTTGGATGGAGCCAAGGTATTCTCCAAGCTGGACTTAACAGCAGCTCACCACCAGGTTCTTTTGTCGCCTGAAAGCCATGACCTAACTGCTTTCATTACACACGAAGGCCTCTACCGCTACAAGAGAGTGTGCTTTGGCTTGGCATCTGCACCTTCAGCTTTCCAGAAGATGACGCACGACATTTTCGTAGGATGTTCGGGTGTCCTTTGCTATCTCGACGACATTATCATCTTTGGTGCTGACGAAGAGGACCATGCAAAGAACTTGACAAAAGTTCTGCAGCGCATCTCAGACACTGGCCTGAAGCTAAACGACAAGTGTGTTTTCGGAGTAACAGAATTGACATTCGTAGGACATACTATCACTTCTCAAGGTGTGACTCCTCTACAAGAAAACGTTCAAGCTATTCAAGATGCGCCTATACCAAAGGACCATCATTCCCTGCGCTCCTTTTTAGGACTTGCGGGATATTACGCAAGGTTCCTTCGCAACTACTCGGATGAAGTGGAACCACTAAGAGATCTTCTACGTGGCGAGAAGACATTCGTTTGGACGAACACAGCACAATGGTGCTTCGATAGAATCAAGCTGCTGATTGCCAACTGCAACGCGCTTGCCATGTTCAGTCCAGGATTGTCAGTTCTTGTCACAACGGATGCGTCTGGATACGGTATTGGCGCAGTGCTCCAGCAGGCCAACGGATCCGATCTGCAGACCGTTGCGTTTGCTTCAAGAACACTTTCACCGGCAGAGCGCAAATACTCTGTTGGGGAACGGGAAGCCCTCGCATGCGTTTGGGCACTAGAGCATTGGCACGTGTATCTCTGGGGAAGACCATTCACCCTCTGCACAGACCACCAAGCACTTACCACCCTACTGAGCTCTCAAGGCACGGGTCACCGTCCGCTCAGAATCGCTCGATGGACAGCACGTCTGCTCAACTATAACTTTGTAGTGCAATACAAGAAGGGCGAAGACAACGTCATCGCAGATGCACTTTCCCGATCGATGGTCGATCGATCGGGGTCGGCAGGTCGATGGATTGCTCCACGTAGGAGCAATCCATCGACCTCTGACAGCTCGGATCTCACTTGGTAGTAGGGTAACACTTCAGTAGTTACCTTGGTCTTAGATGGCCAGGTTGTAACGACGAAATGCTTGATTTTTTTTAAGTACCGAGTCAGCGGCTGTAGCAGACTGCAGGTCGTTCTTCGAAATGGGTTGTTCAGTTATGACGGAGATAACTTCCTCTTCAATCAGGTCAGGAGACGCATCAGGTAATGGTATGATTGAAAGATTTAACCGAGTGCTGAAGGGGTTTATTCAGCTGGCTCTCCTTGAACAACGAAACCTCGAAGAAACACTGACCGAATATGTCGGAGTATACCGTGCAACACCACACTCAACTACGGGTGTGTCGCCCGCATTCCTGTTGCACAATCGGCATCCGCGGACCAAGCTGAATGTCGTCGGATGGTCATCAGAAAGCTTTTTCACGGAACCGACCGGAGCAATGACGGAGCTGAGAGAGCGAATTAGAAGACAGCAGCTTGCTGCTCAAGAGTACGTAGACCAGAAGAGAGGCGCACGTACGCCAGCTTTTCAGCCAGGCGATTTCGTTCGCGTGAAGTTGCCAGGTCATCACGCCAAGGGGAGTTTGAGATACTCCAAGCCACGCAAGATACTGGAGCGTCGAGGATCGAATGCATTCGTGCTCGACGATTACAAGGTGTGGAATGCAAGCAAACTCTCAAAACTACCACAAGAAGTCCTGCCACGACTTACTTCGCGGACAGACAAAGGGCTGTCACCTGCCACTTCGTGGAATCCTCCACCAAACACGCCCCAGTCACACGAGTTTTCCCCGGCGGGAGACCGACCGGAATCGAGATCATTGTCAAATGGTACAGACACCCACCGACAAGAACTTCAACTCCAACCTCTTCGCAGGAGTTGCAGACAACGAAAACCTCCGGAAAGACTAGGAAGTTATGTGACATGAACATTGCCATATAGGCACTCGGGTTTTCGTTGACTCGACAACTTTGTTTATTTAGATGCTTCTTTTCTGCTTTGGTTGTTTTAGTATGTGCATTTCCTTTAAAAAACGGGGGAAATGTAGTGTTTAACGAAAAGAAAGACGAAGCAGAAATGAGATGAAAAAGGAAGAAGACGATGAAAAGGCGTACAACTGAATCGGCGTTCCTTCATCTTACATTCAACTACACTACATACACTACAGCGGCCCAGTCCGTCGTGTGGATACACCTGTAGCAGTGGGCCTGCTGAATGGGAGCCGCGGGCTGGGGTTCATTGGATGTACTGCGGCCACCCATGGGCCGGTTGGAAGACCTCTGTGGATCGAATCTGGCCCGCTGGTCGGAGTTTGGAGATCCGTACGCGGCGTTTAAGCCACAATAAAGAGTTAATTTTCGAAGTCGCTTTCATAGCAGTAAGCTCATTTAACTTTATTTCAAAATAAGATACTGGTTTTTTCCGTGAAAGTTTTTGAAAGGGATCACTGCCGACTAATAGATGGAGCAAGTCCACATTGGACGTGAAAGTTGGGATTGACAGCCCTTAAAAAAATGATCCTTTATTTTCGAAACCCAAACTGTCGGCTAGTTATATTTTTGATCTAAATAAAAGAATCGGGAGCAATTATTTTGCGAGCATCTGTTCAGCTGTCATAACTTAAAGGTTTTGTTTATTTTTCTTTATAGCGGGATATTTCTCTGGTAATGACAACTTAGAATAGATCGCGAAGTCCATCTCGACCCAGGCACCCCATCAGTGTTGTGCCTACATTGGACCAACAATGGCAAAACTGGCTCCAGAGGTTGGTCAGAGATCGGCATTCTGGCCAAGTGCAACTTCTTCCATTGTTGGCCCAGCCATCAGCACCAACGTTGGGCCATCGTTCTACCAAAGTTCCAGCCATCATTGGCACCAACGTTGGGCCGTCGCTCAACCAATGTTCCAGCCATCATCGGCACCAACGTTAGGCCATCGTTCAACCAATGTTCCAGCCATCATTGGCCCCGATGTAAGGCCATCCTTTAACCAACTATCGAGCCATCATTGGCACCTTTGTTGGGCCTTTGTTGAACCAATATTTCAGCCATCATTGGAATCCACACTATGTCAATTTTGGCTTTCACACTCATTCAATGGATATGCCATCACTGGCATACAAGTTCATTCATTGAATAGACCGATATTGGCAGTCGAGCTAATTCATTGGCATGTCCCAAAGTTAATGCCATACATTTTTAATGCTGGCTATGCAATGATGACATTGCGTTTAAATCCTGGTTATTGCAACAGTCGGTTTTAAGAACCCCTGGCCTGTTTTGCATTAGTAGCCCGCTGAAAGAGACTAGGAAGGAGGTTCAGCGGGGAGCCTATGCCTGGTTCTGGGGAGGGTCCTGGGGAGGATCCTGGGGCGAGTCCTGGGGCTGGAGAGCCATTACGGCTTCCGAACGCCTCTTCCTGCCGATTCCCCTGTCGCAAAAAAACCCTGGCAACCACTTCAGCGTCATTTTTTAAGCTGTCGATTCTTCAATTTTTATCTTCGCACTAATGGCATGCATCTACCAAAAAATCAGAAGGTCGAAGATCAACGCTTTAAAACCCACATTGGTGTTAGTAACGCACACTCCCAAGCAGCACATTGTGAATGGGCCAAGGCTCTACATAAGTTTATTTGTTTACCTGTAGGATCGCGATGTTCTGAAGATCTTGGCTCACAATGGACTAAAAGTTCTTCCGCAACCTCAAGCAAGTCGTTGTGAAGTCAAGGAAGACTGGCATCCATTAGCTTTTTTTGAACTATGTAACTGAATATATCATGCACAAGCAAATTAACAGACGCGATCAAGCCGCAAAAGGGAGTGCTGGCTCACTTGCTCTAGCAGAAGCCTGGCCGCGGCATCCCTCCGCTGACAAATGCTTGCTGAAATGAATCCCACTCGAGCTTGCATCTGGCACCCCTCTGAATTATTCGTTATCTCTGAAAGTGTATCGTCTGGAAGGTTGGATATCTGAAACTTATTTAAAATGTCCCGTACTGAATTAACCTATTTAATACACGAAGGAAACGTGTAAAGAAAAAGTACCCACGCATTAGTTTGTAAACAGGCACGAAAACAGACACAAAATATTATCTTCAAATTTCGTAGAAGTTTATTATACACAGGATGTTCCGTAGAGAAGTACGAACGTGCAAGCGATCTGCGAACTGTAACGAGGTACTGCTAAGCTTTTATACTACTGAAAAGATTGCAAAACAAACAGAACCGGGGTAATTCTAGGCCACACTGTCTGTTCTCCCAGCAGGTGAACCCCGAAATTCTCCTGACATACGCCTATCATTGGCAGTGGCAAGCAGTTCATCGAATGACGTTTCATTGGCAGATCGCTTTATTGACACGCTGTTTCATCAGCAGATTGTTTTACAAAATAATATGGTTAGCTTTTTTTCTTTTCTGGTGCCGAGTTACCCCAAATTGTCGCAGCAAATGGCATGAAGGGCGGGACGCGTGGGTTAACATTCTTGTACTGAGCCGTTGCAGAACGTCGCCGCGAAGGTGCATGGACGGGTGTGCCGGGCCGTGTCACACCCGCAAAAAAAAGGAGTAAATATTCTGCCGCCGAAATAATAGCCTGGGGAAACAAAAGCCGGCAGTTACCCCCTATTGTGTCTCGTATAAAACTAATTGTGAAAACAACTATTTGAAGCTGTAGAGTAATTCCCTGGTAAGGTGTACCTCTTTTATGCGGGGGCACCCTGGTTTAATCGTCAATGTGGGATCACATTTTTTTTTTCTAGGCATAGGGCGATACCCACGGCATTTGTTTTTTACGATTAACACTGAAAAAAAATTAATGCTGTCAACGAAACTTCGCTCAATTAATTAGTAGGAGACTCCCTTTCGGGGGGTGAATGGAGGACAGCGAGGCTTGGGCCGCCGGCGGGCCGCTGGGAGACGGCGTGCACAAGTGGGACAATTGGGTTAATATTTTGCTAATGAGCAGCAGCAGGCTGTGATACACGGGCCGTCCGAAGCTGTCGGAATTTCTTTTCCCCGGGCTATGTCCTTCATTCACCCCGGAAAAGGGCGCAGTCCCATACCATTTAATTCAACGAAGTTTCGTCCAAAGCAATCGTTTTTTTTTTTTCAGTGTCAATCATAAAACACATGTTATAAATATCGTCAAGTGCTTAAACAAACGTTCTAGAAAAAAATGAGACCACACTGGTGCATTGAATCAGGGTCCCGCTGTGTGTGAGACAGACACCTTATCAGTGAGCCACTCTACAGCTTCAGATAGCCGTTTTCACAATTCGTTTTATACGAGACCCAATAGGGGAACACTGCCGGCATTCGTTTCCGGGCTGCCGGCAGAATATCCACTTTCGCGAAAAAAGTTCCCCGTAGCGTGCGATTCGCGTAGCGAGTGTCGGTGATATGTTAGTGTCGACGAAACGCGACCGTGAAACGTGTGTCCATGAAAAGTTTTCTAAGAAACGTGTTTCCACGAACAGGTGGGAGAACAAGAAAGTTAGTATTCTACCGGGCGTTGCATGATATCAGGCAGCTAATGGGAGGTGACTCTCAGTATAATTTCGGAAAAATTATTGCCTCGGCTGCCGGGAGAAAAGACACTGCGTAATTCTAGAGATAATGTGGAAGAGTACCCGGAGAACAGCGGTCACTCTTTGCCAACAAGCGGTTACAGTGCACTTACCAAAAAATTAGCGGACTTGAGAGATCGCTTGTTGCCGACATACGTCTAGGACTTTTCAAACACTGAGCCACACAGGCCGCAGCTAACAGTTCAGTCAGGGCTAGGGAAAGGAGTGTTGGTAGGGGGAAGCAGAGGGGTTGCTGGAGAGGTGAGAAGGAAACATTCCCCTCCCTCCAGCATTTCGCCTGCATCCTGCTTCTTCAGGATCCCCAGGCGGGTGCGCCCACAAAAGGCTCATCTTCGAGGGTCATCCGAACAATGAGCATAGCGAGAGGATTTGTTTGTGAATACTTTTGTAAATTCGTCCCAAAGTTGATAGTGCAGTGAATGCTATGTGAATAGTCTACCAAGCAGTGCCCTTCAGGTAGGTGTCGTGCTCTGCCTTGTAACCCACTTGGAGACTATAGTCACGTGACCGCAACCGGAGACACGCATGGCCTAAAATACGCATGGTGCCTACTCTGCTGTCAATACCGAGTGAACAGGACAGCAGCACGCAGGCTACTCGGCGACAACTTTTCTTGGCAGTGCAGTGGAAGGCACAGCCCGCGCTCCCTCTCCCTTTGTGAGCGTTGAATAAAGCTGTGCGCAGACTCTCCTCCTTTCCACTACATTGTCAAGAAAAGTTCTCGCCGAGACAGTTTTTTGAGTCCCAAAGTAACTGCACTTCCCAAATGTTAAACAAAAATGAGAGGTATGACGACCCTATGTTTTACGCCGTAAAACCCACACCTGAACTAAAATGCAAACATAGCCCCGTCTTCTTTCTGCACACGATATCCCCAAATAAACTGAAATTACGAAGAAAGAAATATTACTCAGAAATAGGCCGTGCCGTATATTTCGCAGCACGCTGATAACATATTTTTTGTTTCGCGAAAATTGTGTGCATGTAACAAAAATTATACCATTTCTTAAACCATGTATTTATTAATGTAACACGGATGTAAAGATTCTCAAAGCTGAAGATAAAAAAAAAAACGTGAATCTAACAGAACGATGACAACAAATGGAGGGGTTCAGGGCTCGAAAGTGCTAACGACTTATCGTATTGCAGAGTAATAAAAAAAGAAATATATCTGCAATAGCGTCTGCGTATTTGTGGAATTTGCAGAACAGTGAGATAATAGGACGTCCCTAAGGTGGCGCAAAATTCACGATTAAGCATTAAAGATTTGTTTCGGGTGTTAAAAATAATTTTTAATGTATATTTCGTCGTTCTCGACGTGGGCCTCGACGGACATAGCGCCGCTGCTTGCGTTTCTGTCAAGGTGAGAACTAATTTTTACACGTCGTAACGACACTATATCGCGCTATAGGCTCGTATATTTGGCCCACATGCAGCCTTGAGCGAGCTGGTTCAAATGTCGGTACAAGACAGCAACGGCGTACCCAACGCGGCATGAGAACCGACTGGGCCTCGATCTGGCCGACCGCGATCGCTCTGCTGAAATATGAGCGTGGGAATTTCGAGCACCGTTAACTCACTGGTGTTACAAGAGGCTGCTTTGTCGTTGAGACTTTGCAAAGGCCTGCGGAGCCCTTTCAGTGCTTGGCGCATCTCTCGCGCAGCATCGTAACCTTTTTGGCGCCTGATAGGCCAACAGAGCCGCGAAATACGTAAACCGTTGCGACGATGCGTGATGTTGAAAAATAAACAGAGAAAATTTATCTCGCAGGCTTTTCCAGTTTCAGATCTGGCGATTTGAGACATAAATGCTGTAAATGTCTTAGAGGGATCAACTTGTTGACAGTATTTTTGCGTTCATTTGGCTCGCACTCTACACTAATGAACTGATCTTTTGATTTTCGAGGCTTGAACTTTTCTAGAGAGCTTCGTGAGAACGCCAGTCGTTTCACACCAGCTCGGAGCACGTGGAGCGAAAGCTCGCGCTGCAGAACCCAGGGATCCTGGGCTCAATCGCCACCCCTGCTCGTTTCAATCTGGATGAGCACCGTACTGGCGTGCGGTTGTATATCACTTCTGCACGTTAAACACCCCAGGCTAGCGGTTGTACTGCATTGACTAAATTGCTCATCTACAGCGAGTTACTCGTGGCAACTTTGAAATGGCTGACCAACTATATGCTCTATAAATATCCCCCCAACCCCAATTATTAAGACAAGCTAAAACTGCGTGTGGCAGAAGCTTTTGCTGTATGAGCCCCAAGCTGCAATACCGAAGGTGGAAAGCCTTGGTAGCTAGGAAAGATTGCATGTTCTAGCGTTACTGAAAAATATACTGGTTAAAGTTTATATTTAATTAAAGACATAGTTAAAATGGGGAGATTGTAGGCTGTACCATATGGTTGTGCAGGAAAATATATCGTGTTGGTTCGGATGTTAGTGGACGTTAAAGACCCTAGGCTAGCAGGGGTACTGCACTGGCTACATTTCTCACCTACAGCTGAGACACTTGATGCCCGCTGAGCCTGAATTCTGGCTGCCTAAACACACACACACACACAACATAATTATTTTAGGGCTACAAAGTGATGTGACTGATAACTGTGTACATATTGCACAACATGGCAGATGAGAAATATAGTGAAACTAATTTCTGGCGAAGGGGATCCAGCCAGGAAGAGGAAGGGCGAACCAACCGGGAGCGAGCAGCTAGTCGCAAGGGTTGAACAACCGAGTCTGGCGTGTTCCGTGCAAGTCGACTCCGACGATCATCCAGATGAGTGTTTGAGCGACTACCAGACAAACTCTGTAATGACCCGAGGCCCTTGCGGGAATTCTCGGCAGCGGCCCAGGGCACCTGAAGACGAAAAGCTGGAATGATAATTCACCCGCAGGAGCAACTCTTGGCAGTGACTTGAAGGGACCCACCCAACTATTTTCACTTCTGGCAGGTGCCTGAGGCATGGCCATTTTAAGATTGGTCGGTGCCCGCAAGACGTTGAATCCAGCACCTGGATTCGATGACCAAGCAGATGAAGAACTTCGCCAGAGCTTCGGGAGGGTGACAAGACCCGGAAAATAAGTTTATAGAAACTGAGTAGGATTCAAGTTCATTTGCACATTTGTATATATTTTTACCGATTTCTAAATACACTTTCTTTAATCCTACAACGGTCCAGCAAACTCTTTTTTTTTTTCATTTGATACGGTGACTGGACGACATTGTTCATTTTGAGAGACTGCGTCATGACTGTGAAGGCCTAGGTAAGGCCTAGGTTGGTTGAAATATTCAAACGAGGTTGCACAGTTTGAGGAGGTATTGAGTCAACCCGCATTATTTTAGAAACAAAGTTTGAGTTGCAGATTTTGTGATTCTTTACAAGTGCATGACAAAGCTTCGATAAGCGTCCCTAAGGTGTGACTATCTTATATTTCGCATATAACCGTGTTAAGGTCCTTCGCAAGCGAACCTGTGCGACTCCGCGGTACTCCTGCCAGTCAAATTTGGTGTTGCAGTCTCCCGCGGTGTGGAACCCTTCAGATATGTCTCGGAGTTGAGCGAGGTTGGCTGCTATCATAGGCAGTTTCCCGGATGTGCGCTACTCGCTGCCCAGCACCAGTCTAAACAACTGTTTTTGTGGGACTGGTTCAGTTGGTCTGGCATTGTGCGTACCTTTCGAACACGACATTTAACGTTATAAATGCAAACAAGTCTATCGTCTTTTCTCCAGCTAGGCTTAAAGGCTTCACTAGTTCGGCGTACAATACAAACAGTATCGCCTACATCAAACTGGCACTGGCATTCTTGAGTACGACGTCTTTCATTGCACGGAGATGCTCAAGACTATAAAAACACAATGACATGAACTAGAAACCACAAACCTTTGGAAGTGTGCGAGATAAAACCCGCGCGCACATCAGCGTAAACACGTCGGTCCGTGTCGTCTGGGCAGTGCAATCGCATCTTTGGACGTTATTTAACGCTAGCGCAACGAGTTTTGTTCCTAATTAAATGCATCGCCAACTATTTTAACCATTCTTGCACCCCGCGCAAGTGCCTATTACAGCAAATTTGTAATTAAAACAAAACATAAATAGAAAGGGGCTGCTGCCGCTAAAGGAAACAGCCAGTGACGTTATAGTCACCTGGACCAATGGGAGCTGACATGCATTTGTTTTGTTTCTTTTTGTTTTTTCCTTAGCTCCACCCCCCTGTAATGGGTAGGATTTCGAAATACGCGCACGGGCATTAGTTGATCGAGAGCCACACGAAGCGCGAGTGCGATACCTCCTAGCCGCTGTCGACAGAGGGTGTCGGAGCGATTCGTTGTCGCTTACGGAAAGTGGGCGTTGTGTTCAATAAAGACAGCATGCCAGTGTTTGTAAAGCTATCACTTTTTTTATAAACGCTTCTTATGCCATGAAAATCCGACCGGCATTAAGCAGGCCTAGCGAGGCTCCGGCGACAATCTTGGCTGCTCAGCCTCCAGCGGTTTCGGCCTTACTCGTATTACTTGCGGTGCTGGCGCTTTGAAATAGAGATCTTTGGAAAGTTTTTTGCGCCTACAGTAGACACCAAATGCGCGTGCGAGCCGTATGCTCTCGCTCCGGCTAGAAGCCGCGTACGGATCGCCAAGCGTTTTAATTATATCGCCTGTAGCATGCTGATGGCCGCCATATTGTTTTTAGGGCGTTAGCAGTTACTCGGTTTTATTCACCTCCGGCGGCTAAAACCCCTACACGAATAAAGGCGATAGCCAGAGGAGGAACCATTTGCACGAATAAGGGTATTAAAAATTTAACTGTGTGGTAAATACGCCAAAAACGCAGGGAGAAAGAAAGAAGCCTTGATAGATCTGATCAATTTTGACACATGGTTGAAAAAACCTGGAGACCGTGGGTAAACGACACAACACTAAAAACTCTCAACAGACTTTTTAGTGTTGTGTCGTTTACCCGCAGTCTCGAGATTTTTTCAACCATGTGCAATGTACACCAGCTCGTTTTCGCCCTTAAATTTTGTGCACTAGTTTGACACCTCGTCGCCAGTTTGTTGTATATCTAAGGCCATGGAGTAATCGTAGTCGTTACGAATAAGCATATAGTACATATAGAAACAACTACTGCATTTACGATCGGGCAGAGCAGTATATGCAGAGAGTTTGGCCATTCGTTGGGAAGTATCGGAGACAAATGAGGAGGCGCATTGGCCGAAAGCGGGCTGGGCGTGTCCCAGGGCGTCTTTACAAACTGGAATGTGGCCATCTAGAGGCCGGAAAGAATACCGTGGCGGTGGTCGCGAAAAGCAAGCCTAATAAGTCCGCCGGAGTAACTCTCGGTGACTGAAAATATGGTGCACGTGATGTTTCAATCACGGTCATTAAAAATCCCGGTGGAAGAGTGCTGCTAGCGGAACGATCGACATAATCCGTACGCCAAGCGCCGAGGGCCGGGAATTTGCCGTCCAAGCGGCCGTCCAAGTGGTCGCACTCTGTCTGAGCAAAACAGAGTCGAGCGGCACATTTCTTTCTTACATCTTTCTGCATGATCATGATCGAAACATCACGAGCTCTCTATTCTCAACCATGGAGGGCTACCACCTTTACGTGCTTATTAACACCATATACCAATATATACATTTGATTGAAACAGATTCTCCCTACACCGCCGCTAAGATATTCTTTTAAGCTTCTTGTTGGCCAAGAGAGCATGTCAAGCCCACTTTCTACGTCTCTTGCACGCCCTGGCTCTTCCCGCGCCTTCCATTGACCAAACTTTCTGTATACATGGCTCTTAATCAGGGTAATTCCGGTATTGGCAGACTGCACCGTTCGGCTGGCTAGCTTGCTCGCGTCGGTCAGTTTGAACTTGCTTCTACCTCATCGTTTTGCGTACCTACTCTTGGACTCTATAAAAACGCCCCCCCCCCCCCCCATCCGAAACATCACGACACGTCATTGTTTCTAAGGTGTACAAAAAGTGGCTGCGAAAACCACAATTGTTGGTTGTCTATGAATTGCAGTAGCATTTGTCATGAGGCTCACGACGCAGCTCACTGTGAATACAACAATGCAAATTTTGACTGAACACTTTATTTTACGGCTGGTTTAGGATTGAATCATTGACGTCAGCGTGACTGCAGTGCGCCACTTGGAAATTGAGCGATTGCTTCGCCTTTGTGTAAAGGTTGTCGGCACCCTGGCTGCTTCCCAGCCCAGTTGCCCGTCTGCGAGGCAAAGGTGCCGAACTTATCTCGCGTGCGGCGACGTCACGCAAGCCATGCGCGCATCGGATGCGCCGCCTTGATAAGGCAGATCACAGACGGCGCACGGGGAATCGCTGCCTGGACTCAGGCGCCTCTGGTAACCATGTTAATCGTCTCGTCCATCTCCCATTAGATGTAGTTGCTTGTTGTTGAAACCGTTGGCTCTGTGTTATTCCTCCGGGTCGGGTATGCAGCAAGGCAAGCCGACAACAAGGTTTAAGCTTTCGTCTCTGTGTGATCGCTTAATGATCAAGCTGTTTGCCGACCATCACTGCAACCTCGTGTGCCTTGTCCTGTCTATCTGTAATCCTTTAATGTTGAATCTAGTGCCACCAAAAACTACGCTTCAGAGTAAGGGTACTTGTCCATATTGTGGCTTAAAATCATGGCTGCCAATTTTCTAAAGCTTTGTCTGAAATCCCAGAAAACGTATTTCTGTCCTCCTCAAATGTTTTAACAGCTCGTGACAAAGCAAAGAAATATTACAGGAGCTTCCTCACACCGAATGTAATGCTAAGGAAGCCGCACTTTTCAATCACGAAAATCGGCAGTTGCGTCTGCTGTGCACAAGCACCAAGATTGTGGCGGCCTCATCAATGCAGAGGTAGAGTGGTCGGGGAAGGGAGTGCCGATACTCTAAGCGCTGCTCATTTAGTGGCTCTAGTTTAAGCTGTTTCACCACCATCGTACACCATGCACCAGCTAGCACAACTGAAACCGATAATTGCCTCTTAGCTTGGGTGAAAATGTGAATGTGTGCATACTACCGCTTGTCTAGGCTTGTCATCCTCGACGTTGTCCTGTAGAACGACGTCCAGGAAGACGTCGTGGAGAACCTCTAGGGCGATCTCAAGGACGACCTTTAAGACCACCTGAAGGACGCCGTCTAGGACGACATCAAGGACAACGTCTAGCACGGCGTCAAGGACGACGTCTAGTACGACATCTAGGACAACCTCTCGGGCGGTCTCAAGGACGATGACTGAAACGACCTCTGGGACGACCTCTGGGCCGATCTCAAGGACGACCTCGAGGACGACCTGTAGAACGACGCGCAGCGCCTGCGAATACGGATGTGCTGCCTATGCGGAAAGCAGCGCCGCCACGAGGCGCCTCCGCATATGGCGGCTCACGCGCGCGCCGCTCATAGGCACAGCGCTTCAAGATCAAAGATCGTATCGCGAAAACCGGATGACGTAGCTACAGAATGCTATCACATTAAAAATGATGCATGGCATGATAATTATCACCTCGTTTTGTAAGAAATTGTAAGAAAATCTTTATTGGCTACAGTTCTGTTTTTTTATCATATTACAAAAACCGAGTTTTTCGTTGAAGTATTTGGCATCGGCCTGGATACTTGACTGCTTCATGACTCGTAGGCGCATACTCCTCGGATGCATATCTGAAAAACAATGCATCGATTTAACTTGCACAACTTAATTATTCACGTTTATGTTCACAATGACCGGCTTTAATTCTAAGCTGGACAGACAAATGTAATGCTTAGCTTCTTACTTTTTTTGTTTGTGCATAATTTATATCCTCTCATGGGGAGGTTTGATCTCTGTATTTCATGTTCATTTTTTGCTGAATTATTCGATGCAGAACGAGCCACTCCTTTAATATATTATTGATATTTTTAGGCGTACTAAGACAACTCGGGCATCGCTGGCTTTACGCCAATTGCGTGGTCCAAATCGTCTGCCTGCCAAAATATCCGCTAAATTTCTTAAGTTTAATTTGCTCCTACTATTACAATCGGCCAAGTCTTCCTCTAAGTCTAACCTACCGTCTTTCTTCCGGAAAATCCTACTTCCTTTTTGGCAATTATCGTGTTATGTCTTGGAATCGTTCTGAGCGTACATTGTTTATAAAAGAAGCTCTAATCTGCTAATTCGAGCAGTCGCCCATAGGTTAATTGCTTACCCATGATGCGAATGCACCTTTTTAATGCTAAATTTATTTCAATGCGGGCGAGGTTAAGATTTCTGTCACGTCACCGAATCCGTACCATATGCAGTTGTCTCCTAATTTTTGCGGGCTAGCAACTCGTAAGTTTAAGGTTGGACAGTTTCCTGATACATATCAATTTGGAGAGTATTCTTCTACTACGTTTTATATTTGTATTTCTGCGTCGCGGTACAATGTGTCCATCTCTATTTTCTATGTCTTCATTAAAATACATATTCGGATGTATTCCTGGTATCATGATACTATGAATTTCCGACCGTTGCCCTATAAACAGATGCTCAAGCAAAGCCTAGGGTCTTAAACTAGACCTTCAAGCAGACCGCCTTACGCACGTTCACCAATCGTTTCGTTTCGCTCCACTCCGAAAAAAAAAAAAAGAAATTAAAAATGAGGGAATTCAAGGCTCTGATATTCTCCGTTGTTGAGCTCAGCGCACGCAGCGTAGCCCAAATTGTAGACCTTTGATTAGCCGGCGAACTGGAACTCGATATCTGTGGCCAATCAGTAGCTGTGTGCTCTGCGCTACGCAGTGTTTGCTACGCTCGACGTCGGAGTATAACAGAGCCTTTAGGAGACCTTACTCTAGAGCTCTGTTTGCTATAGAAGAAACTCGTCTCGTCACTTCATAGTATGAATTAAGCCCGCGCCCGCTGCTTTCCGCGGTGTACGTTTTACTTAGAGAGTTTTAGCAGATCGTACACAGTCGAGAGCGGGTCCAGCAGAGCTCTAGCGTTCGATCAACTATAATTTGTTCACCCTTAAGCGGAGACGAGAAGCTCCGCCTTCAGCATAAGCTCGGTGGCTTTCGCAGTTCTTTGGTTGCGCGGGCCTGCGCATTCATACTTGCTTTAGCAAGGGCATAAAGCTCACACTGAGGGCGGACCTTCTAGCGTCAACTTGAGGGTGAACGGAATATAAGATTCCGTAAAATAGAGATTTAGTAGATCGAACGCTGTGGAAAGCGGGAATGCTTCGACGAAAGGGCATGAGCTCCTGCGATAAGAGTGTAGTACCTCTATATTCCGTACACCCTTAAGCTGAGACGGTAGGCAATACCACAACCACGAGAGCTCGAGGTCGCTGCTTTGAAGCCTTCTTCCGGAGAAGGAACACTCGCGCTATAAATGCATGTATCAAAGCCAGGAGCGGGGTCTACCTCTCACTTGTACTTTTGGCTACAGTCTCACCTTAATTGCGAACGGAGTATAAAATGCAGTCTTCTAAAAGTACGTAATCACAGGTTCGAGCTTCCGCCAAGCCTCGTTGGAACCGTCAGGGGTTATCCAGTCGACCCCTTCCCGCTCCCAGCGTCGACCGCCGCACCGACGCGTCCGAATTCAACTAGCGTTGCCAGGTTAAATTCAGCAGTCGGTATTCGCATTATGGTGTCAGCTGTTTCTGGCTTCAGACTGTACCTTAATGTGTGAATTCACTCAGCTGACACTTCGTTGCAATGGTTACGCTGACCATAGCAGACGAACTTAATGATGCGAAGGACACGGTGGGGTGGCCAGGTGAGGTGCGTGCAGAGTCTTTCGCCGAGCTTTGCAAGGGCGCAGCGTGAACAAAAATAGTTAAAAAAATGACGTAACGCGCATGGCTGACTTTTTATCCTCTAATATCTTGACCAGTTTTACACAAGAAGAAAGAAAAAAAAAACACAAAGAAACGTGTTTTTTCTTGCAGAGAAAGGGTAAAA
The DNA here is from genome assembly GCF_016920785.2 of Ixodes scapularis. NCBI lineage: Eukaryota > Metazoa > Arthropoda > Arachnida > Ixodida > Ixodidae > Ixodes > Ixodes scapularis. The sequence goes on from NW_024609883.1 coordinate 75,783,597, forward strand.
GCACAGGCGAGATGGTGAAGAACTTCCATCGTAAACCGGAGACACGGAAAAATAAAAAAAACGGACAAAACAACAACAAGTCTCAAACACAGCTTCTAGTTTATTTGAACACCTCCGCTCTTATACATACACCACAACCCTCCTCTGCAAAGGTCGAAACACCTCCTCTCCACTCCATCAACGACAGCTCAAACTGAACCAATGACACATGCTACCTCTTTTCCTTTCATACCAACCAAAACTGACCCAGACGACCTCCTTTCAAATCCATGATAACAGTCACTCAAACAACAAACCCTCCTAACGTTGAAAACAACCCTCCCCCCCCCCCCCCCAAAAAAAAAGTTACTTTTTTTTTGCATTTTGGAAAAAAAAATGCTTTCAACCGGAACGTGGGGCTGAATAACCGATGTGCCCACTTTTCAGCCTTTCAATCGCTTGCCTTGGTTCTACTTCTATAGTAACTTTTGACATTACTTGAATATTTATGTATGCTATGACTCCGTGAGTTATTTTGGTAAAGGATCGAAAGGCATGTGACGGCAAAAGGGCTCTGGGACGTTGCATTTTCACGTACTTCCCTCCGGCATTCCGTTTGGCCCACTGCAGTCAATCATTTGACTCTTCATCGTGTTTTGACGAAAATACCTTTAAACATACCATCTACACTCGCTAACCTCAGACAGATGTGGATATAAGCAATTCATGTTTGTAAAACCCCTGCGAGACGAACTGTACCTCAAAATGCTTGGCAAACCCAGCAGGAGAGTAATTGCTATTTTAAGCACATGCTTTAAAACGTTTACACGGAATCTGTTCAGGGGCTTGGATCACCGTAGAAGGCGGGAATAAAAGCTATCGAAACCGCCACAAAAACATGATGGACGAAATTCAGGAGAAATTAACTTTCTCCTGAGATTAAAACGCCTATTTTTTTATAATTATTATCTCCTGAAATGACAACAAAGATGCAAAGAAATGTTGATAGGAGAGAAAGCAATCCCGAACATCACCTGACGAGAATCGAACCCAAGACACGAACATTTCAAACCATATACACTCAACCATCGCGCCGAGAAGAGACTTCTGAAAGCGAATCCGTCACGTGGCTACAACTTTTTTTTTTTTGTTTATTGATTTTGCCACAACAATACAGACTCATAAGAGGTGCTACGTGAAGAAAGGCTCCTCATCTCTCACGCGCTGGGAAGAAAGAACATTGGAGCTCAGTTCCGTCTTTCTCGGCGTCTGGCTTCCCGCCCGGCGACTTTGCCACGCGCTATTTGAGCCATTGTTTGTTATTATTGCAAAGGACAGACCGTATAGGGCAATTTACAATAGGAATGCACTGCAGGTTCTTGCAGGGCGGCAAGCCAAGAGTTGGAAAAGTGTGAGTAATCGCGTGACAATATCACATGACAGTCTCGCGTGATTTGATGTCACGGAAAGTTTTCAAAAAAGCCGCAGAAGTGTGGGGAAGCTAGCAAATCCAACGTGTTCTGGGATACCGACTTCACCCGTAGGATCAAGGTAAATCAAGCATATCCGTTTCTAGTAGGAATTTAGGCATTCGCATGCAGCGACAAATGCGCTATAGCAAGAGGGGCATGCTTCGTGTAGTACTTGACAAAAATGATGGTGCATGTCTCAGCTAAGATATGAAGACGCCGAGTTTATTTTCGTTCCAATTAACTTTACACTTTCCGTGGCATACGACATAGACATTAAGACGAACTTCGCTTCAGGGTGACCAGATGGAACCCCAAAGTTTCATGGCCGTGATTAAAATTCTGGATTTAATGGTAGGGCATAAAAGAAATGAAGTTTGGGCTTCTGACTCACCCCGCCAACATTGCTGCATGGTTCTCTGTTTGTTAGCTGTAGTAAAGAAGACCCTCCACCATGTCTCAAGACAGGACCGAGGTAGCAGAAAACGGAGCAGTGAGATAAGTGAACTGAAAGCTAGAAAGAAAAATGTTCTTTAGCTTACAAAGGACACAATATATGAAATCGAATGTTTAGTGTTTCTTAAATTGTTGTTTTTTATACTCACAATATCTCTCGTGTAGTGATGGTGGTAACAAAGCTCCTTCAATTTTTCAAAGAATTCTCCTTTATTCCCCACGAAGCTTGGAAGGTCTTCCGCTTTCACCGCACCGTTTACCACGTCAGCTGGAACAACAATGGTAAAGCTGTCTTGTGCATTTAATAAGAATTACCCCTCAGAACCACGGTAGTCAATCATAATCAGTGGGTGAGAACATTATCGGCTGAATCGAGTGGTATACTAAGCACATTTCCAATCTGCATAGGTATTTGACGACGGTAGCAAATATATCGTGTTTGAAACGCCGAAAAGGCTTGCTTGCTATCCACTTTTTCGTCCGTCGTCTCCGGCTTTTTTTTTTTTTTTTTTTGACTCTATCCTCGTTCTAGAGTCGGCCGTAAAAATCGGCGACTGCGCGTAGCAATATAGACCTTTCATCGAAGGCCTATTTCTCCCGTGGATTTGATTTCGTAAAATTGCAGGGCGTATATCCCTTTCTGTAAAGGATAGAGCCTAAAAACTTCCCAGGGTCAACGGTGGACGGCGATGCAAACGACCGAGTCGAGTGGCGGGGTGCTTTGGCGCGCGAATTGATGGATGCATCGGAAGCAGCGTGAAAGATGCAGCCGAGCAGGTAAAGAAAGCAGACGACATGCTGAGGACATCCGTCGGTACTAAGTGCGCCATCGTTATGCAACCATGTTTTTTTTTTTGTTTTTTTTTTTTACTTGAAGTTTTGAGATCATTGCTCGAATTTATTTTTAAATCAATGGTGCATTACAAAGAGATTACGTTCATTTCAATACACCACGGTATTCGCCGGCAGTCTGAATATGTATTTTTAAAGCAATCCGGAACCAGAGCCGTTTATGTAGAACTTGGTCATTATGTGGTGAGAATGGGGCGAAAATAAGGGAACGCCTTTGGCTGAAATTGTTTCAGTGACTTTGGTGTGATGATTGACAGCTTTTGTGACCAACCACAAGCCACAAATATTCTCTTAGTGGAGGCAATGAGCTTAACAAATACCCTCCAATCACAATTTCCAGCTAAGGATGTATTCAAGTATTTTAATTAGGCACGCCAGACATGAATTCGCGACTCTTCGTAACTGAAAGGGCAACGCACGTAGCTGTGTCGTCGCGGCGACACTCAGAACTCACTCAAATCTTTATTTTAATTGCTGTAAGAAACGTTCATTTACATATTTACAAACTGACTGGCGCGCAGGCCACACCGAGAGATTCTACATTATGCTTATCTAAACGTGGATGCGGGGCGTCCCTAGTATGACCCAGCTCTACTCACTATGAAAAACCTATGTTGCCATCGTCGCAGGAATTCGTGCTCTCCAAGAGTCCACAGTTCATTCTCTCAGTAGTCCAATATCTACTCGTGCAACATGGGAAGTATTGGGAACATGGGTATCAAACGGGGACGCTGAATCTTGGCCCTACATCTGTACTTCCACAGGACTCGGCGTACTAGTACCACAACCAGTTTCTCAAAGCGATTGTGTGTACACCTTTGGAAATGGGTGTACATCTCAAACAGTTTAGACACAAGAGTGACGAACGTACACGCGACTACGCAAGTGGTGAAAACATGCTTATTTGTCTCTGGCCAAGTACAGTGGGGAAGATGCCTGTCGCGGTAACGCCATAATGTTACAACCTATCCCTGGTGGAGAGCATTCCATACTCATGCTTCCAGCCAGTGTCGGCAGCGTCGGCTGGTACGTCTGCGGTAAACATGGGATCCCAAATTACGTGGGAACTTCTTGTTTGGTGTAGGAAAAATAGGTCGGCCGCACAAAGTGTTTCTCACATTAACGACGCGGAACTCTCCTGAACGTATACAGTGGGACACTTTTCAGTCAACCGAAGCTATTATCGCGCCGACAGAAACATAATAAAAAGAGGGAGTCTCCCCGGCAGGACACAGGTCGCCAAGCACCTGGTCGCGTGCGACGTCACAGGTGCCGTCAGACGTGACGTCACAAGGGTAAGTTTCGCGGAAACATTTTCCGCCAGGATTAGGGGGAAAAATTTCCCCGCCAAATTAAGCGGCAATATTAACGTTGCGCATGACGTCACACGTAACGTCATGCGACGTCACACGTAACGTCACGTGATGTCATACATTACGCGTTTCCTATAATTATGTCATACGTGACGTCACACGTGACGGTAACGTCGTGACATTACCCTCGTGACCCTCACGAGGGTCACGATGGTAGCCCTCGTGATCCTCGGGAAGGCAACCTACGTGACTTTCGTGAGGGTAACCCTCGTGGCCTTCGTGAGGGTAGTCCTCGTAACCCTCGTGAGGGTAACACTCCGAGACTCTTGTGAGTGTAACCCTCGTGACCCTTGTGACCCTAGTGAGGTTAAGCCTCACTGATCTCTATAACGACAGACCGATCTCACCAGCCTGTTTGGCCACGCCACCGCTGCCGCAATGAATCGAGCGAACTTTAGTCTTTCTGCATGTGCGACAACCTCGCTGGAGCTCTGGGCGTGGTCAGCGCGAGACAGCACGAGCCTTGTCTTGCACTGCTGCTTGTCTCCTGCGAACTAAAGTTATGGCGGCGTAACGCATGCGCCGAACGCTTGGTGTGATCGGTCTATTGCTGGATCGCGTTTGCCCGCTCCGCGAATGAACCCACTGGCGGCAATCTTTTTGGTAGAGTTATACCTCTAGCCAAGGTACAGCTGCTGCAGCCAGTATCATCCATCCATGGCACACAGCGTTGTGGCAGTTGTGGTGGCAGGCTGATATCAGAATAGCGTGGGTGATAATTCGTGCTTGATTAAAATTGTTTGACAAAACATATTTTTGAAACCCGGCATGAACGGTAGCCGGATCTTTGAGGAGCCGCTGAAAGTTTCACGAAATCACGGCACCGAGGAAATGCAGCACAGCACGCATGGAAATTCGCATCGAAAGAAGCGTCAAAAGCAGACGCCGGTACGGTGTCTGCTGTCAATGCGTGCTGCGCTGCTTTCCCCCGGTGTTGCGCTTTGGTAGAACTTTTGCCGGGTCCTCAAAGATGAGCCTACCATTCACGCCGTGTTTCAAGAATCTGCTTCGTCGAACAACTTCAATCAGGCACGAAATATCACCCACGGTACAGTGTACTAGATCCACGGCTATTTTGTGGCAGCCTGCCGCCGCAGCCGCCATTGCGTTGTCCGCCATATTACTATGATGGCTAGAGATAATATAACTCTATAACAAGATGGCCGACCGTAGCCGTATTCCCGTCTATAGGCGGAGCTGTTCAAGCGCGATCCAGCGTATAGACATAGAGATCACTGGTAAGCCTTGTAAGCCTCGTGATGGTAACCCTTAAAAACCTCACAAGGGTAACCGTCGTGACGTTACACGTGACGTCACGTGTGACGTGATTATGGGAAACGTCCTATAATGCAACGCGCGGTTACACCCAAACCGACGCCGACGCCGTCGCTCAAGCACGAAACAAGCGCCTAAGAGCTGCGCTATAAAACGGACAGCCGAACAGTAACTTTCAATTGATATGACGGTGAAGTGTTGCTTTATGCTATTTGATGTGTCCCGTATGGACAGGCCTTTGGACTACGTCGAAATTCAGTAGCACTGCTTGTCTTCTATGAAGGATTCTTTATATAACCCCAGCCAAACGTCGTTCTCTTCCCTCCGGTGTACTCATTGTATTGCGGTTTCTGTTCAGACTATGGGCAGGAGATTCAACTGTCGCGTCCCTACCGGCTGAGCGCAACACTGCGCACGACGAGCCAATACCATCAAGTATAATTTGTCTATTTTTCATGCAACGTTTCGTAAAATAAAAACACATTTCTAGATATATATTTCTTAAACAGGGCCACGGAGTGTATTTCTCCCTAAAAGCGAAGAGTCGCGTACTTGTGTTTAAGGAATGTGCGAAGTGAAAATCGAGATAAATTTTGTCTACGCTGACATGTTTCCAAGAACACCCAAACAAAGGAAGAAAAATAAAGTATTTACCACACTGATAGGCCAGCACAAAGAGCAGAAATACGCAAGCGAGTCGAGCCATATCCTCTGTATCTCGTTCTGAAGAGGGAAAAACGATATCAACAGTAAGAAAATCAGTAGAAAAACAAATATTCGGTCAATAATTTACAATTTCCGTTTAAAGTATTGGTAGCATTGGTACAGGTGGTATTGTTTTGTGTCGGTGTGTGTGCGTGTCTATGCGTGAACCTGTGTAACAAATTGCAAAGTTAGCACAGTTGGGTAGGCTGTTGCATCAGTGTTTCTAGTACAGTCGCTGCACGTTGAACAGTTTATGGTAACATCGAAGGTGTCTTCGCGTTTTTCGTTCCTCTCTCTTGTTGGCCCAAAATAGAGAAGCGTTTAAGCGTGATCCAAAAAAAAAATATTGCCCGCTCAGCTTGGCTTCAGTCAAATTTGTGCATAATTATCTCGGTCGATTCCGTAAGGTATTTTATTTTAAATCATAGGTATTGCTAGCGGCACTCAGTACGTTGTTTCACGGTGCGGCAACACCAAGTTTGAAGCTTTTGCCAAAACTTTCTTATGCAATGTGTAAGTCAAAGAGAGGAGAAAAAAACGCGTCGCGAGTGAGTAAACCCGTCTGGAAGGAAACTCCGCATTCGCAGCAGTTCTGCGGACCGAAGTGGACGATGTATGGGCCGAGATTTCTTTATTCGTTGGAACTTGGAACCAGCGCCGTCACTAAGGTACGCAGCACCCGAGGCGGTAGCACACCGCGACCCCTCCACCCCCCTCCCCCCTTTTTCTCTATCCTTCACCTTCCTAAAAATATAATATTTAGTCCGGGACTACTCTATAATAGGTAGTTTTAGAATAACGTACGCAATTTTAGCGTAGGCTAGAGCTAACTTTAGCGCTTGGGTTAGCACACTCTTCGCAAGAGTGTTTTAGAATAGAGTTTCTCCACTGCGACGCAAAAGCCCAAGTGTCTCGCGGTCGCAACGCCACCAAGATACACTAAATCATTTTAATAAAAAAATCCAAGCTCTTTGATTCAGAGTAACGTATTAAATTTGTTTAGATATAAGAATGCGACGGGAGCGGTAGACCGATCGTGTCCGCTTGCGTTGCCTATGAATGAGGGGTATCGTGTACTGACTTTCGCCGCCTTCGCCGAGAAACGTTCTCGCGTCGCAAGCAGCAACTTGCCGGCGATCGTTGCTCACCTTGCCGAGTCTTGCGAACCGTCTGAGACGCGCAACTCACGTATAGTGCAATGTCGGCCTGCCTTAAAGCGCAGTCACGAGGATGCTGCCTATGTCGCGCTCTCGACGCCGCCAAAGCGGCCGGAGTCACGGTCAGGACAGAGCCGCAATTTTTTAACTGTGCTATTCTTGTTTTTAGCCAACTTCTTCATCACCAATCCTTCTTAAAGGAGCGCAAAGACTCTGAGCTCGCACGCAACAACTGAAAAATAGCATACGCTAATATAGCACACGCAACGTGCAAATCGCACGTAGCGTTCGGCGCATGCGCAATGCCGACAACGCTATTTTTTTAATACTTTCATTGTATGTTGAAAGTTGTTTATCGTACTGTTAACTTAGACCTTAATTTTGGGGGATGACGTATAACGTAAATCAGTAGACACAAAATCGAGATGCAAAAATATTATGGTTAATTAAAAAAATATAATCGAATGTTCCGGCTACAACAGGGCTCCCTCATGGGTGGGTGGCAGCACACACTCATTGGCTGATCTACACTCTGTTCACCAATAAGCTGAGACTACGGTGGAAGCTACGTGACCGCCGGACCAATCAGCCACCTCCCTTCAGTCACATGCCCCGGCTCTCTCTCCGCGTGGGTTTGGGCGGGAGCGTGTTGACGTGGCGAAAGAGGGGCGCATGACTGGTCCAACAAGAACCAGTCTAGCGACCCGCAATATGTAATCGCTCGACGGCTTTTGGATCGCTAGCGAGCAAATATTTGAGAGCTACGCTCTAATAATGCCAGTACCTTGCTTTTGAGTGGCCGATGCGCACCAGCACGAAAAAAAGAATCGAAAGTGAAGTTTTATAATTTCCATGAAAAGAGTGACGCCACCAGGGTCGCCGAGTTTAGATGATCGCAGCTAGAAAGACTGTGCTCGACTACTTCGATATACTACTGACAGATGGCGCTACGTAAGAAACGAGAGGCTGATGCAACTCGACCGACTATCTCCCCGTATAGCGACAGGTGGCAGGCAACCTGGCCATTGGAGCACGTAGAAAGCAAGGTAACACAAAACGCTTGGAAAGAAAACTTACATTTTTAGGCAAGCGAGTCAAAGCATCAGAAAATATTACATTACAGAAACTCGCGTCGCATCGAGGAAAGCGTAATAAACACTTTCGTTAGACTGTTCGCTAGGGCCAAGACTCGACTCGTCGCCCCCGTAGGGTAGCTTGGTGCGTATCTTCAGCTCTTGGGGGCCCATTGACGAGGCTTTCCGTTCACGAAGTAGTTGAACGACTTTTATGTCCTAACTCGTTTACCTGTATATGGGCAAGGTGACTGGAATAGGTAGTAGAGTAAGATGCGCCCACGATGCCTGGAGACATTCGTTATTTCTTTGAGGAGTAATCGGTAATTATTTTCATCAAGGGGATCAGGAAGCCGAGTGAATCCAGTGTAAGTAAAATTGTGAACGTGCGAAGTGTTTCCTCGGCATTGAAACTTTTAAAGTACGCGCTACTCCCCATCGCGGGTCCTCAAAAGTATGCAAAAACCATGGTCAACCAGAAGCAATCTACTAATCCGGAAGTTTGGCCATGTTTGTTTTTGTTTACCGCTGAACACTTTGTATATCAAAACTAACACAACATTAATAAAGAACGCAGGTTAATCACTATAACGTGTAGAAATAGCATTCTACCACAGCGCCATGTACATATCGTAAGCTTCGCTGTCACACCCGGTTGCGGGTAAACGCAAAGCTAGCTCGCCTTTTCTTTACTGCGGTGAACTTTACTAACTGTACAAATACCAACGCCGATCGCAGGCGTTATGGCGTTCGGCGTTAGCGTTCGAACGGTTTTGTGAGAAGAACCAAGAAACACATTTCGTGCCCACCATTTTTTAAAAATATAACAGAGCATAAAATAATATCACATGCTACCAAAAAAAAAAAAAAAAACACACACACACAACCCCTGCAATTACTTTTGTAAACCCCAATGAATGGCTCGGTAACACGTTCTGTGTATACCGACGTTCTCTGCATAAATCAAGATAAATCAAGCTTTTTCTTATCCAGGTTTGTTCATAAAATTTGAACGAAATACAGTGTAGAGTAACTTACCAATAAACTTTTATCTTCGAAGCTCTGGGGTCTGCAGGTGTCAGATGTTTAGGATTTTGATTATGAGCCTTAAGGTTTCTGCAAAGATTTATATAGTGGTGATGGAAACAAGCACACAAAAACTGCATGCTGGAAAGGTTTATTGCACTTTTCTATTGTGCACATCCTTCGAGAATTTTCAAGAAGTAAAGTGCATGCTTCTACTGTTGGTGGAGGTTGCCGACTCACAATCGTCATAGATCAATTTTTTTCTTTTATTTTGTGTTTTGTATTCTTGGATGCCCTGAGAGCCGAAGTTTATGAAAATTCCTGCTTAACAATTGGCAAATTGTATGTTCGACAGTAAGTAAAATATAAGAATAAAGTAAGCGAGGTATACGCACTAGTCCTATACCCGGATCCTAAAAGATTGTTCGGTAGAAGCAGCATAGCTTTGATAAAATTACATCAATCTTCCTGATATAGGTAAATTTACATAGCAATTAGTTAAATATACTTGTGTCTTACACTTTAGAGCTGGGCTCTTTTACTTGGAAGAAGCTTCGTGGCTAATATGACACGTATGATTAGTTTCATATAAGCACTACCGTTGATGATTTTAGTCTTATCAACGATGATGGCGTGTGGCCCGAGGGGTGCTTGTTTAGGCCTTTTTGGGGTCCGCTCGTAGATTCTGGATCTTCCGAGACTTGAGATAATGCGCCATAACACAATGAATAGCACACAAATTTATTATCAGAATGTGCGTGGTTTGCGGACGAAGTCTGATATTTTTCCCATCAATTTTGGTCTCAAACTTTGACATTTTATGTGTCACTGAAACTTGGCTAACCAGTTCTATATCTAGTTCTGAGTACTTCAGTTCCGATTACCAGGTTTTTAGATGTGACCGGGATTCGACAGGTTCCTCCTCGACCCTCGGGGAAGGCGTACTTACGGCTGTACAGAAATCATTACCGTTCTTTCGGCGGATTGACCTTGACATAGATGAATGTGTCTGGATTGAAGTTCGAGTCACGAACTGACCAAATCCGCTTATCGGATACTATTACTTTGTGCTTATAAAGCAATTAAATGCAGAGGTGCAACCGGGCTGGACAAGGATGACGAAAATAATCCCTGGAGAAGGGGAACAAGAGGGACAAAAAACAAACACAAATTTCCAAGCACAGCTATAGGTAACTGGCGCGCGACCAAAAAAATCTGCCTGGTCCGGGTATCCAACCTGGGACATCTCTCCATTTCCAGTGGAGCGTTCTACCAACTGAGCTAACCAGGGGTTGAACGTCAGTAGAGAAAACAGGTTTTCTTAGCTGCCACCAGTCTAACAGCGAAGTAGGCGGTTAAAGAAAAAAACCTTTTTTTCTTCGCAGTTACCCTTTAAGCGAACTTTGTAAGTTGTTTCCAAACGCAAGCGTCAAAGATAGTTTGTGTTTGACCAATTTCAATATTATGTAAATATAAGAAAATATTGTAGATATGTATTTGTACAGTTCAATTTCTCAATAACTTGTCAACGTGATTAAAGTAAATAAAATCATAACCAGCAGGGGGCACCTTCTTTAGTGGGTGTTTGGTGAATGTCGCCACTACGGACCCCGAGCTTCGTGGGTTCACCTATATTCAGTGAATGTTTCCACAGCACAGAGTTGCATTCAGTCCGCTTACAGGAAGTAAATTCTGCAGAATCCAGATCTGACTAGCTGGTTTAGCTCGTGGCGGAAGTTATCAGTCGGCCATTATGAGGATTTGCCGAAAATAACAAAAAGCGTATATAAACATTTCGCGTTACCACGGGTATCACGGGTAACCACGAGTGTGAGCTCTGCACATCGATGAGTTAGAACCGAACGGAAGGTGCTTTGATTTCCTCTGGTTTTTCCGCTTTATATCATGTAGGCGTTACTCTGGTTCGCCAAAGAGGATTGCCGGCTCGTTTGCTCGCTGCGGTTGCGCTGGTGTTGTGTTTGAAATTCTACGCTTCAGGCGCTAAGCCTAAGATTTGACTTCAATGTGTTTTAAGGAGAGAGACAAAGAGAGACAAAGAGAGAGACGAGACGAGACAGCAAGGAGCAACACGCGCAAAAACTAAAGGAAATAATTTAAGAAAAGAAAGAAAATACAGTCTCGCTACAGTCGAGGAAATTCGATAGAAGAGATCGGAAGAGAACGAACGCTACACTTTACCCTTCGACGCACATGGCAGCGCCTAATTGGCGATGGGTTGGAGCGCGACGGCTGCGTCGAGACTCGGTTCTGAAACAAATTAAAATGTTGAAAGGTGAGAACTAAAAGAGGACAACGAAAGACACACGTACAAGGACAAGCGCCAGAAGGAAAGCTTGGGAGTTTCCGTACTGCGGGAACATTCAGCGACTGTAGGTTGACCCACCCTTGTCTGGCTCTGCATGGCCTGCCCATGACAGAGAAAAAGGACTTCACGATGGTTGTGCTGGGCAAAAGGAAGGTTTGAACCCTTCGTCCCCCCCCCCCCCCACTCCCCCCGGCAAGGCTATACAGCACCTTGGCCTCCGCTTCTTGCGGAATAGTGTCCTGGTAAGGCCCGACCAGGATAATACAGTCAGTCGCCTTTCTTTTAATATCCCCTGTTGTCCTTCACTTTCCTCCTCTTCACTTCTTTCAATTTGTACCATCCTTTGGGGCAACGACCAAACTTTGGTGGGTATGGATTTCCTTATTTAGAACAACGGCACCATGACAGAGCAGCACACGACATAACAGCGCGTGACAAAACAGCACGGTCAAAACAGCACGCGTCAAAATAGCACAGCGTCAAAACAGCACAGCGACAAAACAGCACGCGTCAAAATAGCACGGGACAAAACAGCACAACGTCAAAACGGCACAGCGACAGAAGTGCACGTGCCAAAACAGCACCGCGCCAAAACAGCACAACCTCAAAACAGCACAGCGACAAAATAGCACAGAGTCAAAACATGACATTGAAAATATAGCTAGAGTTCGGCGTTTTCGTTTTGAATTATTTGAAATTCCGCGTACTTTTTTTTTCGGTTTTTATTCCAAACAAAACTTTTCGGTTTATTGCGGTGTATATTTGTAAACTCATAAACTTCTCAGTTATATTAGGTTTATTGATGAAAACACTAACGAAAATGCAATATTAAAAGCGTTTGTGTAAAATGTATATTGGGTACCAGGTACTGGTCTTCTTATTCGTGGCCGTCTTTGGCAGCCGACGCGACCTGTTCTGTAAGACGCAGTGGGGCCTTACTGTGATCTGACATTATCGTCGTGTGCTGGTATTTGTACACAGGACGAGCATGAGCTTCAGTACCACTTCGGTCGGAGAGGCAAATTTTAAAATGAAGAAATCAGCAAGCATTGTACTCGGTGCGCTTTCCCCCATCTTCACGACTGCTAGAGGTGATAGATTCGCGCCGACGGCAGAAAGACAATAAAACACTCGTATTTATGCCCTCATCTAGTAGACGGAAGCTAGGGGTGTTAAACAATGCGCGACATTTACGGACGCTCTTCATTTCCGTTGTTTGATTTCACAATTAAACTCTCTCCTTTTAACTAAAAACTCGGGACAAATGACTATCAGGTGAAAAAAACAGATTTCGTCCTGAAGACCCCTGCGCCCCCGGAGCTTTTGTTAAAAGTTGAACCGATCTCGCAGACAAGCAGAAAACTTGAAAAGAAAGTGGTCATATGGTCAGTTATGAGTATAGGGTTCCGTGTTTTCGGAGTTTAGTTTTCGTCAAGTTCGGAGGGTTTTTTCCTGAGTTTATTTTTTGCCGAAAATTTTGAGTTTATCGGAGTTTATTTTTGTTTGATTCAGAATTCTCCAAAATTCGGAGCTCAATTTTTCAGTGTGTTTATTAAAAATAAACAAATAATTACCAAATGTAACCGTAGGCTGGACAATAAAGAAAACAAAAACGCGATTGTATCAATTAATATTTTCATCAGTTGGATTAGGAGTTGGTGCTGTTACTACAGGCATTACCAAGTTGTCCTTGAACAAAAGCGGCACACAAGTGATATTTCGATAAATGTAGATACCTTTAAAATATATACCCAGGCAGCACCGAGTTCTGGGCCAAAACTTGGCTTGCGTCTGGCAGTTTAGGGCATTAAAAAGCCCGAAGAAGCCAAAGTAGTGCCAAACCTGACCTCCCTTGGCAACAGTCTGGGTATCTTGGCCCTAATTCGCCAAACAAGTGCCAAACTTAGGCTTCGCTCCCGGGTAGTTCGGTTATTATCTGGCATCTTCGGGCCTAAATCGCCTAACAAATGCCAAATTTAGGGTTACTGCCCGTTAGTCCGGCAGATCTTTGGCATTTTTGGGCCAAAATCGCCAAACTAATGCCAAAGTTAGGCTTCACTTTTTGATAGTTCGGCTATCACCTGGCACATTCGGGCCAAAATCGCCACAGATGTGCCAGAGTTAGGCTTACTACCTTGTAGTTCGGCAGAGCTTTGGCATTTTTGGGCCAAAATCGCCAAACTAATGCCAAAGTTAGGCTTCACTTTTTGACAGTTCGGCTGTCACCAGGCACATTCGGACCAAAATCGCCACAGATGTGCCAGAGTTAGGCTTACTACCTTGTAGTTCGGCAGAGCTTTGGCATTTTCGGGCCAAAATCGCCAAACTAATGCCAAAGTTAGGCTTCACTTTTTGACAGTTCGGCTGTCACCTAGCACATTCGGGCCAAAATCGCCACAAATGTGCCAGAGTTAGGCTTACTACCTTGTAGTTCGGTTGAGATCTGGCATCTTTGGGCCCAAGTCGCCAAGCGAGTGCCCAAGTTAGGCTTCGCTTCCCGATAGTTTGGCTGTGATCTGGCAGCGACGGGCCAAAGGTGCCAAACAAGTGCCAGAACTAAGCTTACTGCCTTGGAGTTCGGCTGATGAGGTATTTGATGTACGCGGGTGGTCTTCATCTTAATTAAATAGAAATCAAGTTTTATTCGGCTGGCAACTTTATCTTATTTTGGTTGTCTCTTGATTTCTGCAGTCCAAAGGTTGGCTGAATGTTTTGACGCGGCTGGAGCAGGCTTTGCAAACGCAAATGGTGCCAGATGTTTTACTCGCGCGTAGGTACACAAGCCAATATCGGGACGCGCCGTGAGACTGGTTCGACATTATGGCGCGTTCACACCGGCGATGCGATCTAGTCGCGCCATAACTTTCATCGCAAAAGCGACCATCGCGGGCAAAAAGTGACGGGTTTTGAGCAGTCGCTTGCTGACCCGACGTTTTGCGATGCACTCTAGTCGCGGAGAGGCCGAGCCAACCAACGGCGTTCGGAGCGAGAGTTTTTGAGACGCGACTCGCCAACGAAGGCATTGGACTCGCTCATCGCGCACGCCAAATTGACCAACTAATTACTTTTTTTTTCTTTTTTTTTTTGCGATGCGATTTAGCTGGATCGCGCGACTGCTATCCCCGGTGTGAATCCGCCTTTACAGAAAGTGCTGCCATTGAGCCAACACTGCGCAAGACGGATGTGCGCACGTCTCAACAAGATATATCATTATTAAGGGGTGTCCAAACTGGACACTACAAAACGCACGACTCGTACAAATCGTGAAAATTGAAGCGGACGCGCCCGCTTCAAGCCCGCTTCAATTTTCACGATTTGTCGGAGTCGTGTCCTGTTTGGACATTCCTTTATGCGGCGCATTGCAAAAGCGAGCGTGGCTCTGTGCGTGTCTTGCATTGTGATTGAGCACTGTCAAATCCTAGCGATAACAAAGTGCGGAAACGACCGTGGCTCTATGGCGCGGTTCCCGCATCACACTTGGGGGATGAAAATGAAATCCCGGAAATTGTCCTATTTTAGCGTGTTGATACTTTTTAAACATTAAAAAGTGGAGACACAAAAGGGACGATAAAGACAGGACAATCTCTGAACTTTAAAGCCGCTGTACAAACGGGACGTTCTGCAGAGAAGAACCTTCTCTCCCGAAGCTGGTTGACGGGGAGGGAAAGGTGAAGCGTTGGATGGAAGGAGATTTAGAGAATGGGATTAGCCTCGGGGCGAGGCCATCCTCTCGAGAGGGAGTGGGGACGGAACAAAGCTGGCCGTGGTGGTTCCGGCTACCAGGTGGAAGAAAGTTAAGCTTGTCAAACGGCGACCTCGGATCCGAGGACAGGCACGAAAGAGAATTTGAAAATAGCTGCTTGATTAGCCGGACGACCCAGTGCGGTCTACTGGTTCTAGAAGGTGACTCGGATGAAGAAAACTCGTTTTGGTCGAAAACTCTAAAAGCATTCTGGACGTGAACCCTTGCCCCAAATAAAAATAACACATGCATGAAAAACTGCGAAGGCACCTAAGCTTCCGCCTATGATGTGGGAATGCGTGAGCATTACTGGCAAAGTTATGTTGGCGCAACTTGCAATAAAGAAAGAAAAAAAAAATTATGTTGGCTGCAATAAAGAAATAAAAAAAAAAAAGTTATGTTGGCGCAACGGATAGCGCGCTAGTTTCACGATCAAGAGGGCCTAGCTTCGAAACCGGGCAGGGGATGGTTTTTTTTCTCGTGTTATTTTTTTTTTTTTGTTTGGTCACGTGGCAAGAAAAATCACATGAACAGAATTTTTTTTGGCCAAGTCACCAGAGATTTTTTTTCTAATTTCTCCTTTTCTTCAGTCTTTCTTTCTTTCTTTCTTTCTTTCTTTCTTTCTTTCTTTCTTTCTTTCTTTTTTTCCTTTTTTTCGGTTTACGCTTCCTATCACAAAACTCTTTGCACCTATTTCGCGTTACATTGGCGTTAGCCAAATCATTTTATTTATGGCAGGGAATTCTGCCGTACGTATCTTATGTTACTATTACCAACCCTGGGTTTCGTCCGGCAACCAGTTTGGGAATGACGACGCCAAATTTCTGTTATAATTTCTTTGAGGTCTAAGGCCTCGTTATCCGTCGGCCTCGAAGATTGGCTCTTCAAGTATCTTTTGGGAAAGAGTTGACGACAGGCATCTTTAAGGAGCACGTGTGTCGACCAGAGTAAACATTGCTGAAGCGCCTCTAGTGTGATTTTGGCCGTAAATAACTGGAGGCCCCGCGCAAACCAACCCAATGGAGAAAAGTATCTACCTTTCTGGTTTCATAGAGAGCTATGAAAGTCAGAAAGGACGAATCCCAGCCGAGTCAAACTACCGGCTTGCAAACGCAATCGTGTTGATAATAGCGCAAAGGAGTTTGTATGACTCTCTCTGGCGGTGCGCAGAGGGTAAAGGCACGGAGGTAATATATGCTTTTGCCCAGTCACCTCGCGAACGGTTGGGTATTGGCTGCAGAGATCCATTTCGCGTTGTTTTATTACGGGATTATATGTTGATTTCTTTGTTCCTAGTTTCACAGACAGAACGAAATCGCTTTTCTCGTGTGGTGTCACGGCGGGAAGACAGAAATCAATCAGAGTACCGAAATTCGACGCTTGTGCTCGTTCTATAGCGCTTCTAAAAACCGTGCGATCACGGCTGTGTATCGTCAACATTGCATAAACTGCCGTTACTTGTACTCGTATTGTATGGTGAGGGAACGACTATGACTGGGTAAACAGAAATAGGGAGAATGGGTGCGTGTGATTTGTTGAAGTTCGAATCAACAAATCGAGCTTCAACGAATGCGATAGTATTGCATTCACTCAACCAGCTATATGAGTTTTCAGATCCTTCCAAGTATGCGATTCGTGTTCTGCCAGTGGTACCTCAGTTAGATTAAAAAACAAAATCCACGTTAAAAAAAAAGATTACGGTGACTCGAGTTGCTCCCGCGCCGAATCATGTTTCACATAAGCGTAATTTTGGGTTCGATGCACGACGAGGCGTCTTCAATTATAAAAATATTTTGATTACGATTATTTGCGGCGCTAAAAATTTGAAAGCCAAGCAGTGAAGACGATGGTGTTCTTATAAATATTATATACATTTTATTTTACACTGTTTGAATACGCTGCCGTCGTTATGTCCTTGAATTATTGGCTAGCTTGTGGCGGACAGGGAAGTCTTGCAGGACCATTATGATAGCACCTACACTAAACCTGCCGCGCTTCGAAAAATGTTAGTCCAATGCATACCAGCTTGTTCAAGGCGGACGAAGCATTACGCATCCGGCAAAGCGCATTAAATCGCTGCCCGCGACGTTTTTTCTTTTTTATTTTTTTTTTATTTTTTTTTTTTTTTTTTGTGCAGCGAGATAATTTTTAGTCAAGCAGCACGCCCCCTCTACGGCGGGTTATGCCGGATTAACGGAGGCGTCTCCTAATCCATTCTCCGTGTTGGCCCCTCGGGGGAGGGCGGTGAAGTGAGGAAAGGAGGGCAGGAGAGGAGGAAACGCAAAAAAAAAAATGGAAAGAGCGAACTTTATTTTCCGCTTCAACCTCAAAACCCGCCCGCTCCGTGGGAGTACCGGAAAGAGAAATCTTGGCGGAAGGAGAGGAACCGAAGGAAGTGTACGCGATCCCCCTGTCCTGCGGGACCAGGTACATCGGGCAAACGGGGCGATGCCTCAACGACCGACTCCGAGAACATCAAATGGACGCCGACAGAGCTGCTTCGGAGTCAAAGCACCCGATAGTCATTCACGGGAGAAAATGTCCCGGTTGCGCTCCTAATTTATGTAATAACAAAAACGGCTTGACATAACAAAAATAACAATTTAATTAAACGTTGCGCCTCCAATGCGGGAGGCATCTTCAGTAGAGCACAGAGCGAGTGAGAGTCGCACAAAAAAGTTCGGCTATTTAGGCATAAAGTTTGTGTACACGTCCGGCAGGGGGCCACGGTTCTTGTTTACCAGCGATGAATCACTTCCGCATTTGTCATTCTGGATGAACCAAGATTCCAGCAGCTTCCTCGGTCCCCACCTTATATCTCTCGCCAAGGTCGATGCCTTGACAAAGTCAAATTGGTGTCCTCACGTCCATGCGTGGTCGACGAGTTCGGACTTGAAGCGGGTGGCGTTCGTGGAATTGGCGACATCCCGTGCGTGTTCTTTTAGTCTTGTTATTCTTTTTCGTCCCGTCTCTCCAATATAGGAAGCGTCACATTCCTTGCAGTGCACCTGGTAGATCACGCCCCTTTCTGCCTCTGGCGGGGTCGGGTCTTTTGGCATGGAGATAACATTGACAATTGTTCTTTCGTACCCCCAACGGTCTAAGGGCGCGTCCCAATGCCTCCGGGATGCACACGACGTCACGTGTTCGTTCGGCTCGATCCGGGCGCCGATGGGACATTTGTTTCTTAACGCGATTGACAAACCAGTCGGGGTAGTTACGTTTTTTCAAAGCCTCCCGCACATGGCTAAGTTCTTGAATGCTAAGTGTTGACTTAGATGGGACAGTTTCTGAAGGATGAAGTAACGATCTTACAACTGAGCTTTTGTTTTGAGTAGGGTGATGAGAGTGGTAGTCAAGAAAGTGTTGTCTGTCACATGGTTTACGATATACGGATGTCTCCATCTTAAAAAAAGGTTCACTAGTTCTATGGACACGTACATCTAAACACGGCAAGGTACTATCGGTTGCATGTTCGCAGGTGAACTGAATTGAGGGGTGGACACTATTCAAATTGCGGTGAAAATCAGTTACGTTCTCTCTGTTAACAATTACAAAAGTGTCATCGACATAACGACGGTAGAACTTCACGGGGAAATCAATGCCAGACATTACCTTTCCTCAACATATTCCATGACGAGATTCGAGACGGTGACGGAAACTGAACTCCCCATAGGGCATCCGCTGACTTGATGATATATGTCCCCATTAAAACTAAGATTACACTGGTTGAGACAAAAACGCAAAAGGAGTATAACGTCTTCAACAAGGAGGGTTGTGCGAGTGGACAACGACTGGTCTGCCAACAACCGGTCACGGGCGACATCAACCGCCAGGGCGTTGGGGACATTCGTAAATAATGAAATCACATTAAAGGATACCATAGCCTCGTGCGGTAGCAGGGTCTGAGCGCGTATAAGTTCAACAAAGTCATGGGAATTCCGGAGGCTAAACTCATTTTTTCTTGTAAGAGGGCTCAGAATCATAACCAGATATTTGGAAAGGCTGTAAGTGGATGAACTAATAAAAGATACAATCGGGCGTAGGGGGCAACCCGGTTTGTGAATTTTGGGGAGTTCATACATCTTGGGTGTCGCGGCGTCAAAGGAGAAGAGACGACGGTATAGGTCGTCACTGATGCGTCCTTTCTTTTTCAGCTCTCGAAGGTGGTCAACTAACTCTCTTTCGGACTTAGCAGCGGGATCTCTTGATAGCCTCACGAAATAGTGACTGTCGTTTATAACTTCATACATCTTCTTCATGTAGTCATCCCTATCAAGCACAACGGTTCTTTTTCCTTTGTCGGCCTTTAAAATCATGATGGAGCTGTCTGACTTCAACTCATTAAGACCAATGCGTTCTTGTTGACCAACAAACAAATGTCCCATCGGCGCCTGGATCGAGCCGAACGAACACGTTACGTTAAGGGTTTCGGAGGCATTGGGACGCGGCCTTGGGCCGTTGGGGGTACGAAATGTATACAAACCCTACAGAACAATCGCCAATGTTATCTCCAGGCCAAAAGATCCGACCCTGCCAGAGGCAGAAAGGGTCGTGATTTACCAGGTACAGTGCAAGGAATGTGACGCTTCCTACATTGGAGCGACGAGACGAAAAAGAAAAACAAGACTAAAAGAACACGCACGGGACCGCCACCCGCTTCATGTCCGAACTCGTCGACCACGCATGGACGTCAGGACACCAATTTGACATTGACAAGGCATCCACCTTGGAGGGTGATAAAAGGTGGGAACCGAGGAAGCTGCTAGAATCTTGGTTCATCCAGAACAACAAACGCGGAAGTGATTCATCGCTGGTAAACAAGAACCGTGGCCCCCTGCCGGACGTGTACACAAACTTTATGCCTAAATAACCGAACTTTTTTGTGCGACTCTCACTCGCTCTGCGCTCTACTGAAGATGCCTCCCGCATGGGAGGCGAAACGTTTAATTAAATTGTTATTTTTGTGATGTCAAGCCGTTTTTGTTATTACATTTATCACGTCTTCGCCCGGCTTGTGGAGTATTTTTGCGCTCCTAATTTCACCGGCACGAGAGCCATGGGAGGCCACTGCGAGCAAATGGGGACAGAAATAATTGAGGCCTATCGGATGGCGACAAGCCCGGAAAACATAACCACCCCGTCCATTTCGCTCTGAAGAAAGGAGATTATCTTTCTTAGGCCCTTAAAGGGCCCATGAAACGATTTTTGGGTTGGGATAAATCATTTTAGATTGGGATTTTACTAATAGCACATCGTTCAGTGGACCAAAAGAAAAAGGTAGAAAGTCAAAAGCCTGACTTTCAGTGCGAAAATTTGAAAACAGAGCGGACTATTTCGTACCTCCTCCCCTTCGCAACCTCTCTGCCTTTTCACTGTGATACAACCGCGGTCCCAAAAGCGCGTTATCGGGTCCAAACTGACGTCACACGCAACCGGACCTCACTTATTCCCTTCACCCCTAAGCTGACATTGTGGTGGAAGCTACACGCTTGCCGGACCAATCAGCCGCCTCCCTTTCATCCCCTGACTTCATTCTCTGTAGCCACATTTGCCACGCTCACGTGGCAAGTGTGGCTGGCCCAACGAGCACGTAGCTTCAACAGCACTGTCAGCTTCGGAATGAACGGGGTGGGGAAAGCGACTTTTGTCTGAATTTTGAGCGACGGGCTAATCTTCTAGGGGGAGAATGGATGTGTCCGGGATTACACAAACGGGAGTGCGAGCAAGAGGGGACTCCCCCTTTTCGTCTTCTTCAACTGTTTGGTGGAATGCGCGATTTATGAGTTCAGGAGGAAAGCGAAACAGGAAAAAGTTGGAAAAGCGTTTCATGACCTCTTTAATGGAAGCCGCACGCTGACAGACTAGGCAAGGCGACAAGGTCACCGGCAGAAGCGGCCTTTCCTTTTATGCGTTGTTGATGCCCCTTCGACCTCGCCTTTTGCAAATCCTCCCCACCTGCTTTTGCGTCTTCGTGTGGCTGTCAGCGAGCGCGACAGCCGCTTTAAGCAAATCAAAAGGATGAAGCGAAACGCGTTACTCAGCGTGACCTCTCTACATAGGACGCGTAGGACAAAAAAGTTTGGACGAAAATTTGTCACGTGACTTTTTCTGTCATGCTGATGGGATCTCTGGGGCTGTTGTTTTCGCCGTTTGCCTAGTTATAGAAATAAGCAGGCCACGTAGGTCCTGTTTTCGAACTGGGCTCTTCAGTGTTCTGTTGCTTTCGTGCGTTGCAGACGCGGCCGTGTTTTTTCGTCGTAAACGGTCGGAATACGTCCATGCCAATTTTTCGGTAACAGTCATTTTTTGCACCGGAGTTCGTGGAATACTTGTGATGTGTTTGTTGGACACGCTTCGACAAAAACTGCTCTTCCCCGACGACGAGACGTCAGTTGAATGTGCGCAATCTTCTTCCTCAAACGTGTTTGTGGGGTGCCCGAGTTGGATTATGCATCTATCAAGGATTACAGGATATCGCTCTTTTATTAGTAAGTGCACTGCAAGCATGATTCTGATAGTCGCCCTGCTTTCCTTACATTCTCCGCGGTTTTACGTGTGATGAGTTTTGCTTGGCATGAGGACAGTGTTAATTGTATTTTATAATTTGCTTTTCGTTTTACAGAGAAGTGTGACCTTTGTAAATATGTTGAGAATACACTGTGTGTAATGATAGTTGTTTAATAAACTTCTGGGAGCGATCGAAAAAATTTGTTTGTCCGTATAAGTGATTGGATATGCAACAAATGACATGTAACGTACACATACTTGCACGACGTTCGGCCAATACGAAGCAGACGCATCGTAGAGTTTTCGCACAATATTACGCGAACGCTAGGCCGGGCCGAAACAGCTGTACGGCAATACCGGCCGGGTATCAAACGGTGGTGCAAAACTGGACAGTTGAGCGATATTGTAACCGACTTTCGGCCGGCACTGGCACGATACTGCAAAGTATTGCCGTGCTGCTTGGGAACGGAGGTGATGACATCTTACTATCGTGCTTCCAACGCTTATTTATTTTATTTCTTTCCTGGGACGCGTAAAAGAGCACTTCTGTGACACACCAGAGATATTCGAAACTTGGGCTGGCCTCTCGGCTTTCTTTGCCACTTTTGGCACTTATTTGGCACTTCAGTGGGTAGCCAGAAAAGAGCCAAACTTGGGCATGCCCCGAATCGACAAATTAACATTTACTGCGGCAGTTATGGCTCAAGTCTGGCACTTACTTTGGCACAACTGTGGCGGACCAGAGAAAAGCCAAACTCGGCGAGGCTGAAATACCGAAATTAGGCGTTGCTTTGGTAGTTATGGCTCAAGTATGGCACATTTCGGCACTCCTGTGGCGTATCAGAGAAACGCCAAATTTTGGCGTGTCCGAAATACCCAAATTAGGCGTTGCTCTGGCAGTTATGGCTGAATTATTGCATCAACTTTGGCGCTCCTCTGGCGGACCAGAGAAACGCCAAACCTTAGCACGTCCCAAATACCGAAATGAGGCGTTGCTCTGGCAGCTATGGCTGAAGTATGGCACCAACTTTGGCGCTCCTCTGGCAGACCAGAGAAACGCCAAACCTTGGCACGTCCCAAATACCGAAATTAGGCGTTGCTCTGGCAGTTATGGCTGAAGTATGGCACCAACTTTGGCGCTCCTCTGGCGGACCAGAGAAGCGCCAAACCTTGGCATGCCCCGAATTCCCAGTTTAGGTTTTATTATGGCAGTTATGGCTCAAATCTGGCACCAACTTTAGCGCTCCTCTGGCGGACCAGAGAAACGCCAAACTTTGGCATGTCCAAAATACCCAAATTGGGCATTGCTGTGGCAGTTATAGCTCTAGTATTGCACTACTTCGGCAATCCTGTGGCGGACCCGAGAAAAGCCAAACTTTGGCACGTCCCAAATACCGAAATTAGGCGTTGCTCTGGCAGCTATGGCTGAAGTATGGCACCAACTTTGGCGCTCCTCTGGCGGACCAGAGAAGCGCCAAACCTTGGCACGTCCCAAATACCGAAATTAGGCGTTGCTCTGGCAGTTATGGCTGAAGTATGGCACCAACTTTGGCGCTCCTCTGGCAGACCAGAGAAATGCCAAACCTTGGCATGCCCCGAATTCCCAGATTAGGATTTACTATGGCAGTTATGGCTCAAGTATGGCACCAACTTTGGCACTCCTCTGGCGTACCGGAGAAGAGCCAAACTTTGGCATGCCATAGGATCGCCCAACTTAGGCTATAGTTAGGCACCGTACTTTGGCACTGATGAATGCCATGGTGCAAAAACCGAACTGCGCCAAAGTTGGGCCCTTATGTTTGCCAGACCTTTGCCCAAGTTGGGCATTCCTCTGGCGTGCTACCTGGGTACCCTACTGGATGTAGCCGCAGGGAAGCCTGAATTCATTCCATGCTATTCTACAAACCAACCGCACGGCCCCAAAAGGCAGAGTGGAAAAGGATGAAATGGAGAAGTTTCAACTGTCCTCTTCCACACTTTATGTAATTTCTATGGTCCATAGCTTTCACAATTAAAAAAACACAACCTCTCCTTCCTCTCAGGCACAAATAGTATGACCAAAACCGGAAACATAAACAGTGACTTTTGTCTTGACCCGAGAGTACAATGACTTGTTGTCCTGACCGAAATTTGAAAGATATGTGTGGTGGCATTTTCCCAGGACCATTTACTCTAAGCGCCGATGAAACCGTAATTGTAAAATATATTTGTGCGTGTGTGTGGGAGGGGGGGGGGAGGGGATTGGCACATTGAAATTCAGAGTTTATCAGATAAATCCGAATAGACGAAACTTTTACCGGAGGGTAACACGAAACCCTTGTTATGGGTTACATCCCCCCCCCCCCCCCACAGACACACACCACTCCAAGCGCCCTCGAAAATACTGAGCTTTTTCAGTTAAGACCGAATTCGGAAAAATGAATTCGGCGAACTTTTACCGGTTGTATTCGGTTTAACCCGAAAACGCTGAACCCCAAACATGGCGTTTGAAGTTAGAAAAATGCACGTCTCAAATAAGGCACTGTAAAGGAATTGAGGTGCTAGGCCAATTCGTCGAAAGCCAACTCGTCGACGGCCAACTTTTCGAATCCTCTCTTTTGGAAGCAAGTTCGGGGTGGGTAGTAGACTCGATGCGCGCATGAGAGTTCCCTGGGCAGTACCGAAGCCCCCGCTGGTCCTTATTCTGGCTGGTCTTTAGCGTGACTACACTGGGCCGAGGTTGAGCAGTTTCGCGTGGCTCGCATAATGAGCCGTGCTCCGTGCTGTGCATGCGCGAGGAGGAGTGACGTCACACTGCGCACAGCTGGTGCGCCGGAGCCGCCGCCGCCGCGCGCTCCGCCGCCGCCGCGCTTGCCTCGCCGGTCTCCGCATTCCAGAGGAGTGATGTCATAGCCGCGGCAGACGCACTGGCGCCGCCGCTTGCCCAGCTGACGCTGCTCCGGAGCCGCTTGATAGCGCCTCTCATTTTGTGCGCAGAATCGCTCACACTACGTATATCCTGGCATAGCCGAATTAAGCCACCTCATTTTTTTTTAGCAGTTTTGCTCATTTTGACGCGCAAGTTTGCCGGCGATATATTCTACAATAAATAATTAAATCGCACGGAAATGTGCTGTCGTTAGTTGTTAATAGAAAAAACGGAAAGCGTGTACGGCAACGGTGTGTTCAGCCAATGGTGCAGTGTAAGGCCACAGCATTGAGGCTGCGGCATATTACTGATTCACCGCTTCCACTTGATCATGGCCTTCGTCGGCAATAATCTGTGAATTTAACTCAAAACGTACAACTTCTCGCCGGCAAACTCCAGCCGCGTGTTTCCAGAAGATTTTATTCATGGCGAATGTACCCGACAGAATCGGTGCCCATGGTACACTTCGAATACGCTCCACATTAAAGTCACCGTATCTTACCGTTTCTATCAAAACATCTGTAATCGGCGCATCTCCCGCTTTTCTTTTGTGTGTGAGTGAGGGGGGGGGGGACGTTTTACGCGTTTGTAGTAATTACGAAACGAGGAGTACTACGGAACCTCACCGGACCGCCACAAACCAGGGCCCGTTTGCTCGAAGCGCTAACCGCGGCTAAAGTTAGCCGCAGTACCTAGGAGAGGGATTTTGAAATCACGTGACTGGCTTGGTAGGGATGCGGGGAAACATGGCGGCGCCCCAGTCAGCGAGCGCCGCTCGCTTTGGAAATAATATATCGTATACTACGATATCAGGCACGTTAGTCAGCAACGAATGGTGCTGGAGGCTTTCGCTTTGCCTGACCTCACTTAAACCGCAAAGCATGGGCAATGACATCGCCGCATTTTTTTAGATAGTGTTTCGATTCTGGGCATTCCTAAGCCTAAATGAACGCGATAATTGTCGGCATGGCAACGTCTTTGGAAAGCGGATTGCCTTGACTCAATCGGCCGGGTATTGATAGCACACAAAAGCAGACAGCGTCCTAACAGACTCTTCTAAATTATCCAAGCATCGGGAGGAGAACGCTGGAAGTGCAATTGCACGGTCCACGCGCGCTGGCCTTCCTCTTATAAAAGATTCGAAGTAAAAAAATCACAATAAGGCTTTAACGAACGCGCGTGCAAGGCAAAATTTGTTTTATACTTTTTGCTTTAGAACGGTTAATTACTACTGCAGACGCCAGCACGTGCGACGCGTGCAACTACAGTCGTAGCATGCACCTCGGTGCTTGGATAATTTAGAAAAAAGGTATGTTGGGACGCCGTCTGCTTTTGTGCGCTATCAACAATCCGCTTTCCAAAGACGTTGCCATGCCGACAATTATCGCGTTCATTTAGGCTTAGGAATGCCCAGAATCGAAAGACTATCCAAGAAATGCGGCGATGTCATTGCCCATGCTTTGCGGTTTAAGTGAGGTAAAGCAAAGCAAAAGCCTCCTGCACCATTCATTGCTGACTAACGCGCCCAATATTGCAGCTACAACGACATATTATTTCCAAAGCGAGCGGCGCTCACTCACTGGGGCACCGCCATGCTTCCCCGCATCCTTACCCAGCCAGTCACGTGATTTAAAAAAATCCCTCCCCTAGGTACTGTGGCTAACTTTAGCCGCTGTTAGTGCTTCGAGCAAACCGGCCCAGGCAGTTCATAACTCGAACTTTTAGATAATTTTTCCCAATAACTTTTCCCCTTTCCCTGATACTTCAAAAAAGACCAGACAACGCAGCCAGCATCGACGCGAAGGTATCTCCCTAACTAAACAGTGTCTTCAGAGATTAGAGTAGTTAAGTAGTAGTAACTACTGCTAACTTTATTTGTTTTTAGCAATCACACAGCAGCAGCACACGGGACACTGACTTTAGTGCGATCCCGTCGCCGCCAGCGTACTTTTTTTTATTGTTCCTCCACTAGCTGGTTAAATAATGCCATGCAATGTCCAACCCTTTTTCCTTACGTTCTGTTTTGTTTTCATAAAACGCAACCTATTACAGCCTTTTTACATGCGTGCTGTTTTGTCTTTGTGCTGTTTTGACGCCGTGCAGTTTTGGCACGTGCTCTTCTATCGCTGTGCTGTTTTGACGCCGTGCTGTTTTGTCGCGCGCTGTTTTGTTGCGTGCTATTTTGTCGCCGTGCTGTTTTGACGTTGTGCTGTTTTGACGCGTGCTGTTTTGACCGTGCTGTTTTGTCACGTGTTGTTTTGTCGTGTGCTGTTCTGTCGCGTTCCCTAGAACAACACTTGGGCACGGTATTTGGGCAT
This sequence comes from Ixodes scapularis, assembly GCF_016920785.2. Classification (NCBI taxonomy): domain Eukaryota; kingdom Metazoa; phylum Arthropoda; class Arachnida; order Ixodida; family Ixodidae; genus Ixodes; species Ixodes scapularis. The sequence goes on from NW_024609883.1 coordinate 75,810,766, forward strand.
GCGCTGGTAGAGTAGCATTCTTAGCAAAGGCTTTTTTTGTTGAGGTGTTACCTCTTCCTTTGTGGGGCAGAATGGTGGGTGGCGCACCAGAGCCACTGAAGTCCCGAGGAAACCAAAATACCCAATCCGCCTCTGAAAAGGGGTCACACCGAAGCAATTCTTCTATCAAGCAATTATAGATGGGCGGCCCCGCACAGGCAGCCCATCTTCACATTCACCTGGCGGTGTTGTAATTGTAGTGCAGTTTGGAGTGCCGTGTAACAGGGTCCCTCTTGACACTTCTTTCGATGCTGTGGCTACAAAAAAATTCTTACTGACCGTCTCATTATGGTTCTTTGACTCTATCTCCCAGCACACATTCCAAAACACGTGCATGACATACAAAATATTTAAACTCAACTTTCACAGCCATAATTAAATTTAGGTAAATCTAATGCTGATTACACCATGGGGACAATGCACGAATTGATTCCCGTACTGGCGTTATTGAGCGATAGCTACTGTTTTCAAGTTTTTCTTTCAATATCAAATCCTCAACATTTCTCAGTGCTGCACAACGCTCTTTCACCTGCATTAATATCTTAGAGAGCTTTGTTGATCTCCCCTGAGTTCAGAGACGTATTCATACTTGGAAACTAGACAAAGCGGTCTGGGAACGTTTTAGCCAAGTTGCTACATTCAGGGCTTCACTATCTGCTATTATGTCCCCTGAGGAGGCTACGACGTGTGGTATTCAACAGATAATTAATGCCGCCGAGCAGTCTATCGCCCATACCTCCGGGAATTTACCAAAGAAACGCGAGCCGTGGTGGCACGAAGGCTGTTCAACCACCACAACGAAGGAAAATCGAGCCTGGAAAGCTTCCCGGTGGTAGACAACTGTGAAGACTCAGAGTAACTTTAAAAGGCGGAAAGCGCAAGCCCACTAGAGAAGAAAGCTGGCAAAGAAGACGTCTTGGATCTGATATCTCTCCTCTGTAAGTACTTTTTCGTACGGTTAAAGAGGCTTGGGATTGCCTACGCAAACATCAAAGGCGACTACCGATGTTTTACCATTCCTGCATAAAACGTGTCTTGGAGTCTGTCAGAGATGTTACCAATGTCTCGTTCAGCGTTTCCACGGTGAATTCAGCTCTAATAATTATAGTGCATATTTCTACCAATTTAAATTTCGCACAGGAAGTAGCTCCATTCCAACGTTGGGTACTAACCCGGTGCAATATAATGTGGCTTTTGGAATGTGTGAGCTCATACAAGCATATGATTTAATTATCTGACTACAACCCCGAGCCTGGAACGAGATGCGACGGACAAACACAAGGTCTTCAACACAACTGAAATTTACTTGACAACAAAACGGCTTATATACGCATCAAATCCTACACAAAACGTTAGAGACGAGAGAAGCCGAGAGAGAGACAGAAATGGGGAATCTTGTGCCAAAAGCAGTACAGCAAAGTAAACTTTACAACAGAACTGAGAAGCAGTGACCACTATTATACAACACACAAAAAAGACAAAATTTTTCAACACTGTTTACACTGGCAGTGCATCCAAAACAACTAAAAAGAAAGATGTTTTAAGGATCACTGAAAACGTACACTTTTCTGCGAAGGCCGGAAGTCTAGAAAAGGAAGGACGCAAAAAACCAAACGACGAGGAACCGTACACAACGCAAACTGATATTGATAAAGCTTGAACTTGGGTAAAATCAACCAAAACCTCCTAGGCCACAACGAAACACCACCTTATGCGCAAAGGCACCAAATTTGTAGGAATTGACACTACTTTAGCCAGTTCAAGGTTTTGTTCGCTGGAAGAGAAAATCAGTCTGTTGCGACAGATATATTACAAAATGTAGTGAGTACACTGACGCTGCTATGGTCATCGTCCACTAATTTGAAAAACAAAATGCGAAGCATGCTGATAATTTCCAGTTTTATATTAGGGGTGCTAAGCATCTATAGTTTACCGGATTTTTCATGCACTCCGAGAAGACATTTTCTATTGGTTTTAACTAACCTTCATCGTCCAATATATTTTTCCATAATACATCCAAGTTTCTTCCGCCTTTTCAAACGCCAATCAGCACCGTGTGGCCAGTAACGCGCCATGCTCTCCCAAAAATTTCCATAATGAACGCATTAATTTAATTGCCAGTATCTTTACTGGTGAGTTGTATCCAGTATCGTTTATAGACGATTGCATTAGACTAACGAGAATGAAAAGGTAGAATATATTTGTAGACTTGCAATGTGTAATTACTGCAATTATCTCCTCTGAAAGACACGAAAAATACGCTCATTGCGCTTGTGCGTGTCAAGATTAATAGAACGTTGCAGAACGAATGCTACATTTCATTTTGTTGGGTTAAAGGTCACGTGAGTATATTAGGCAACATGAAAGCTGATGGGCTGGTCTCATCCTCCAGGAATCTTCGGCAATAGACCTATCTCACGAGCCAGTTTGACTACGCCACCGCTGCCGCTATACATCGAGGGAACTTTAGTCTTTCTGCACGTGCGACAATTTTGCTGGAGATCTGCACGTGTGGAGCACAAGGCAGCACGACCACTCTCGTGTACTGCCGTTTGCCTCCTGTGAACGAAAGTTATGGCGGCGACACGCTTGCGCCGAATGGTTGGTGAGATCGGTATATTAGCTGCTCGATACGTTACCAGGACATCAAAGGAGTCTTCAGGCCTTCAAGTTTTGAAAGGATGGCTGAGAAAATGGGACAGAGCATCTTATAGTAAGCTTCACTTCGCGAAGCCCATTTCCGAATTCGGGGAGAGTACCTCATTCGGTAATCGGTTCCACGAGGTCTTAATATGTTATCTTCTCACAGGCCATTCGCATATCGCCCACGAACGCCTCCTTTGCTGGGAACATCCACCACGCTGTGCAGCCTGCGGACGTGTTGTGTCCACCCTACAGAAATTATGGACTTGCTCTGGTCTTGAGTAAAAACGACGGTATTATTTTCTTGTCTTTTTTATATCCTATACTGGTTTTCCCTATCATTTTATTGGAAAACAACTCTGTCATCTCAATCTATTGCGTACTTAGTTTTATTGCTTTCACTGGCCATTTACACCGGATCTATTACCACACATATATGTCAGGTCACGGTATACTAAAATGATATATTATATTACGTGGTGCGGCCCACTTTGGCCTAAGTTGCTTTTTGCGCCATAAAACCCTCGATCATTATCATCATCGAAATTTCAGAAATCGATCTCTCCAACAGATATCACGCAGAAATTACAAGACAAATACTACATGTACTTTGAGGTTTTCAGAATGCGCTCCGTCGCTCCTAGAACATCGCGCATTCCTTTCTTGGAAGAACGTATTGTTGATGGCGTTCACACGTCAACAAACACGTCAACAAACGCAGCGCCGCATTGTATTTCGCATTTTGTTGCAGTCCTGAGGCAAGTTTCACCGAACGTTTACGGCAAGGGCGTGTTTATCGTTTTCATTTTCGTTCTTGTGCGGGCGTACATTGTTGATCGTCCTGTTTTGCAATAAACCGACTGTGTGTGAAATCATGTATTGACCATTTATTTTTCTACATTTCTGTGCTTAAAACACGAGTGGTTATGATCAAAATATTACTCTCGAGCGGAAATGTCTTGCTAATATAAATTTTAGTAAAGAATAGTTTTGATACTCAGTGATTGAAATGAGGCGTGAAGTAACCATTACGTGTAAGGAAGAGGGTGACATGAGACTAGATACAAAAAATGCACCATCGCACGCTAAGAATAAAGTTTATTTAATTCGTTTTTTTTTTTTTAAGTTGACGATAAGTTGACGATCAGCAAAAACAGGACACCTACAGCAAGGCGTCCATTGGCATTTAAGTTCTTCTCTGTTCCTTATTATGTCAAACAACGCTCAACGCTATGATCCGCCCAGGCCTACTAAGCAGCACCAGAAGTGTATCGTCATGGCGATGGTCGTCTTTGCGCTTTTACCTGCAACAAAAATTACGCATAAAAAATGCGCCGTGAGACTGAGCTTCTTTTTTAAACGCAAAGACCAGAGATGTTATAATGCTGCGCTTCAGGGTGCTGCATGCCACATCGGATAGTAGCGTTGGCTGCAATCGGACATTGTGAATTGGAATACAGCTCAAAATAGCATTCACATTGGAGTTTACTTGAGGCGGACTTCGCAATCTGTTTCAAGATATCACGGCCGGGGCAATATCTAGTCTCCCGCACATCTAATTTCCAGTTTTCAGAGCTGAATAAACGCATGCACGCGAGGGAACTGTTTTGAATAATGGACTGTATTTAGCTCGAAAATATAACTACCCCGACTAGTTCGGTTTCGAAAATAAAATATAATTTTTTTGAGGAGCTATCAATCCCAACATATCACGGCCTATGTCCACTTGCGCGATCTTTCTGTAGAACTATTTTCTTTCTTTAGAAATAAATAAAAGATTGCATTACCACTATGAGAGCGAATTCCAATATGAACTCTTTATTGTCACTTAAACAGTATTGGTGCAAAAATAAACAAGTAAAAAGAAAGTTTTTCTTTTTTCAGATCCGATTTTAATCCGTCTAACTTTCCCAAGGAAAAGACAGGAACGAGACGTGCTTTTTTGTCTTTTTTTACTCTCAGATAACTCCTGGAAAAATGTAAGTGTTGATTAAGAATTCCTGGGCTATAGCTGAGATCTTTAGTCAGTTGAGTAAACGGCATTAGTAGAAAGAAACTTTCCTGGGATTACGATTTGTAACACACTAACACTAAAGGATCTAAGAGATTGTGCACGGGCCTGTTATTGTAGTCTTGCTTAACAATGCTGAAACAACCTTATAATACACAATAAAACCTAAAAACGTCCCCCGCAACGCAGTTGTTAGCGCAGGACACCACACTGCTGATCTGGCTGTTTAACCAGTTTTTAATTTACTTTACTCTAGTTTAGCTAGAGCGGCAAGGGAGAAATATACAAAAGCAATACTCGTACACTATATACTTAACAATCTAAATGAGTGACAAAGCGCAAGAAAAAACGACCACTATAAAGGGAGCCTAGCAGATCAATTTGTTGATATGCGTATGTTGATATGTGTTGTCTCTGGTAGGCCTTGTATAAGTGCTGCGTTTTTATCTCCAGTTGCAATCTCATCACGATTCCTTCTAATATCATATTAATAGCGCCTCTCCGCCAAAGCCGGTCGCTCGCCCGCAATCCCGAAACCTGAAGAGCACCGTACTGTAGCAAATAACGAAACTGCATCAGCCACTCCATAATACTTTTATATACATTTCAGTATTTGAAAAAAGTTTAGTCCTAACTATAACTGGAATGGGAAGATGGGAGAGCATTATTTAAATTCTTGGATAGTTCGAAAAATATTGAAGCTTGTAGGAACCGCAGTTGTATCAAACGTCCAGATTTACCAACACCAGAAGGTGTTGGCAAATTAAGGGCACAAAATTTAAGAATAGGTAGTTTTAGAGTATTGGCTCCTACGCTTGGGGGCACCTAAGTCATAGGGGGACACGAGCTCAGCGATTCTCGCGCTGTCGGCCCAGCATGACATGCTTCCTTTTTTCGCTTGCAGCGCCAATATGGTTAACACGCGAAATCAATAAATTTAAAAAAATAAACATATTATATTTGCGCTTAACAAACACTTGTTGTGCTTGCGTCAGAGATATATTTGGTAATTTAAAACCACATTTACCAGTTGATGTGTAATCAATAAATGTTTTAATAGAAGACCAAATCGTCTCCCTTTCGTCGTTTCGTCTTTTATCCTTTTCACGAGAGCCTTTTTTCCCTCTCTCTTGTAGCTCGCTTTTTGTACAGCACACCCGTTGTACAATGCACAAACACTCAGACGTGCTGCTTTCGAGCACGTGGCTCGAATCAAATTTTTTTCTTGTGACATCTTGAAAGAATTGCTATACACCTTTTCCTGAAGGGCACAGCCATCTTGAATGTCCTCACTTCTGGTAGAAGGTAAAAAATAGTTTTGATCTCTCCACACCGCTGGAAAGTGTTCACGAAAAATGCATGATTGTCACACATTCCTGTTTTGCTTCACGTATATATTCTCGCATATTCCAGGTTGACATGTGTTATTATTTGTCTTTTCAGCATACCAGATACGGAACGCACGTGACTGAGAACAACAGAAAACAGAAAACGCCTTCGTTCATCCTTAAACTGAGCCTGCATCGAATGCCGCAAGCACAAGCGCAAGAGCTGGGGGTCGTTGATTCGAGCAGTTCTTCCGCTGGTCGAGCGCTCGTGCTAGAAATGCACGTTTCCAAGCCGGGAGCGCGGGCTAGCTCGCTCTTGCAGCTTTGGCTGTGGTCTCAGCTTAACGGTGAAAAGAGTATAGACCATGCTGGGGAAGCCACTGAATGTCCCCAGAGTACCGAATTCCATTCAGTCCGCTCACCGGAAGTCAATCCCGCAGTAGCCAGTTCTGATTGACTGGTTTAGCTCGTGACGAAAGTTATCAGTCGGCCATCTTGAGGATTGGCCCTAAACAAAAAAAAAAAACGTATATAGGACGATTTCCGCGTTACCATGGCTCGCACGCGTGCTCTAGGCATCGATGAGTTAGGACCAAAAGGAAGGGGCGTTGATTTTCTCTAGATATTTGTTTTTTTACTTCAAGTAGCCGCTAATGTGGTTCGCCGAAAAAGAATGGCAGCTCGTTTGCTCGCTCCGGTTGCGCTGGTGCTGCGTTTCGAACTCTACGCCTCAGACGCTATATCCCAACACTCGACTTCGATGTGCTTCGAGGCGAGTGGGAAAGAGGAGACAACGAGGAACAAGTCACGCACCACTCGGAACGAAATAAGCAACTTTAATGAAAACAAGCTTGTGTCGCCACAGGCCAGGAACGTGGATTGAAGAACTCACACGAGAGGAAATGCTACACTGTACGTACTCCGCTTCGACGGCATAGGGCAGTGCCAGAATGGGAATCGCGACTACTGCGCCCCTACTCGGCTCTGAAGCGAAGCGTGTGAGTTTCAGTACTCTGGGAACATTCAATGACTGCAGACCGTGCTTTACGCATTACTCTTCTGTGTCTTCGTCGGTGTGCTAAGTCGCGTCAAGACAGCGAGTGGGATTCGCGAGACAATGCTATGTCAACGATTACCGCTTCTCTTCAGGCTTAAGAGTGGCCAGAATGAGAAGACGATCTAAAAGGCAGGTGAGATGATCACTCATATTTTGTGATTTAAGCGAGGTAAGGCAAGCCGAAAGCCTGCTCCACCTTTTATTGCAGATGAAGGTGCCTATTAGTGCAGCGATCATGACGTATTTATTCTTTAGAGAGCAATGCAGAGCGGCGCCATGTTTGCCCTAGTGGCCTTAGGGACCGCACTATCCCAAAAGGCAGTTAGAATTCGACGCATGCACAGTGGTGAGCCTTTATTTTTAGGGGCCCCCGAGTGTAGGGACCACTTATGCCAAAAACTCCGTAACAAGCTCGATAGGCTTTTGATTTGAAAGTACTTGTTTAATGTTCTCCACTCCCTCGGTGAGGGTGTCAGAGTTTTAGGAAATAATTCTCTCGCGGCGTTGAGAATTCTAAGAGAAGCTGCACTTGCCAGCTGGCTGGGAATCTTCCTAGCATAAATGCTGAGGCCGAAAAAATGGAGGGCCAGCAGAAGACAAAATATAATGCGCGTGTATTTACATGTCGCCGTCCGTAAGAGCACAGTCCTTCCAGAAATGGGGGGCGGGGGGGGGGGGGGGGGGGGGGTCGACATGCTCTTTGAGTGACTTGATCAGGGTCGACTATCAAGAATCAAGAATCTGGAGCGCCCTTTGAAGCTCAGATAACTGAAGCGTCCTTTGAAGCACAGGCCTTTCCTTACCCTTCCCGTCCTAGTCCAAGCTTGTTTGCCGTTCCCTGGTGCATTAACCCGGATGCGTGTGGGAACTCCGAAAGAGCCACCGCAAAGTGAAACGTCATGGTGAATGCCGCAGGGTAAACTGATCTTTAAGTTTGTACTCCAATTGAGACCGACTGCAGCCTACGCCACGACCTTATGGATCCAAACTAAAGTCCCTTGATACTTCATTAAAAACTAAAGACAGCCAATACAAGTGACAAAGCAAATTACGCTGGCACACAATAGCGGCATGCAGTTCAAACCTCTGCTCTGTGCCGCCATTCGCTTCCTAAACCTGCACCTTCACGCAGTCGGCGCTTCAAGGAATATCGGTACTAGTAGGAAGATCTTATATATAGGAACTTAAATCCGAACTAAAGTCCCCAGATAAGAGCTTTCTTCAAATCACGGCATTTTTTGAAGCACCGACAGCGCGGTGGTGGAGGCATTAGGAAACGAATGGCGGAGCACAGCAGAGGTTTGAACTGCATGCCGTCGTTTCGTTCCAGCGGAATTTGCTTTGTCATCTGTATTGGCTGTCGTCACTTGTAAAAGAAGTACTACATCGTCTCACCCTACGATGGACAAGAGGCAAAAGCTACGGACCGCAATATCCAATCATTAGTCACTTAGAGGTTGCGTCGTATTTCGCGTCGATGCACGTATCAGTGCCCGCGTATCGGATCACTAATGGGGACGGGCGTACAGTGGCTCGAGAATCGAACAGCACTGAGTGACACATCAATTTTACATTGCAAAGAAAGTCACGACATACAGGCTCATTGCAGTCTCGAAGCTATAAAACGATGCAGCACTTTTTGATTCTGAGCATTATTCGTCCACCCCTAATTAATGTTAAGCATGTCATAGTTCAGCGTGTAATGTGATTGGACCTGGCGGCCTGTGGCTTTGGCCTTCAGTCCATCGTAGGATGAGACAAGGCACAGGAATTCAAATCCAAACAAGTGGTGGCAAGATTGCATCGCCGCGCTGCTCATCAACTTTGTATTTTTCCTATCACCGATTGAACCGATCACCAACAGGAATGGCTCCCTCCGTGATACTGTTTTTTTTTGTTTTTTTTTCTGTGGGTGATGGGTTTATGCCGGTGAGAGCAACCCGCGGAGACAGCAAACGCCGTGACGACGCATTTTTGGTGCTGCTTGGTTGATTCCGTCTATCGATAGCGTGAGAAGGGACGCTTCAGATTTTGTGCCGTACGTTGTCGGGCTGGTTGGTTCATCTTAGTAAAAAATATAAAATAACGCAAAAAAGCCAAGGACAAGCGCTAACTTTCGGCTAGTTTTTACTCAGAAAAAGCAAGCATATATACACACACGACAGGCAAAGCAGAACCACATAAAAGTTGACTGATTTTGTGCACGATCATTTAAAAACTGAAACTCATTACTATGAAGTACAATAAAAGTGTCGCTGACACATGATGTCCCCCATTTTTTTTTATGCTTTCAATAGCTCTCGAGCGACCGTGTCTCGGCTTATCCCCGGAATCCTTATCTGCTGAAGTCGCGGAACACAGCCACAGGTGCTGCAATGTATAGTCAAATGCGAGCCATATTTATTTTTTATTGATAATGCGTGCTCCCCTACCGTGCTCGGTCATTGATGCACCACCCCGTCTGGCCGATGTATAGCTTACCACAACTCAGTGGGATTTCCTAGACCACACCCGCCACTCTGCAGTCCACGTAAGGGGGGACGTGTTTCTTATCGCACGACACTTTTGCCTTCTCATCAGAAATGTGGGAGCACAACCCAGCCAACTTTTTTGGGGCAGAGAACACAACGGGAACATTTGATTAGCTCATTCGAAGGCGGTTAAGACAGCTAATGCAACTTCATGCCTGTAGTCTACACTGCTGAAGTGTTGAGACCACCAGGCGGATGCTAGTTTTAAATGTAAGATTCCTAGACTGGATTTGGCTGGTTTCCCCTTTTCGGTCTTGGTTTCTGTGGCGAAGACCGCCCTACGAAAAATGAAGGGTTCAAAAGGAAGGTCCCTACGAGGCAGAGAAAAGAAATGCCAGAAGTTACTCCGTACATCCACAAGGTTGCCGACAATCTGAAGAAAGTTGCAAGCAAATACGATGTTCCCGTTGTGTTCTCTGCCCCAAAGAAGATGGCTGGGTTGTGCTCGCACATTTTTTATGAGAAAGCATAAGTTCCATGTCATAAGAAAGCCGACACCCCCTTACGTAGACTGCACAGTGGGTGTGGTCTACGAAATACCACTGAGTTGTGGTAAGGTATACATAGGCCAGACGAGGCGGTACATCAACGGCCGAGCACGAGAGCACGCATTATCAGTAAAAAATAAATATGGCTCTCATTCACCTGTACATTGCAACACTTGTGGCTGTGTTCTGCGACCTCCGCAAATAAGGATTCTGTCGAGAAGCCGAGAGACGGTAGCTCGAAAGCTATTGCACGCATTCTTTATAAAAAGAAAAAGGAAAAAGTGGGACGGGGGGTGTCAGCGACACTTCTATTGTACCTCATAGGACTGAATATCAGTCTTTGAATGATCGGGTACAAAATGAATAAACTTATATGTGGTGCTGCTTTGCCTGTCGTGCGTATATAAATGGTTGCTTTGCCTGAGTAAAACTAGCTGAAAGTTGGCGCCTGTCCTGTATACTTCTTGTCCTTTTTTTACGCTATTTTATATGTTTAGTTTGAAATTTCTTCGAGTGTCCAACTAATCACGCCACGGCAGCATAAAATTTCTATGAACCGGACCTACGTCATTCGAGAATTGTATTTTTTCGAGCTGTAACTCCTTTATTTCCGGTATCATGACTTACGTAAGCGTGATTTTCAATAAATAAATAAATAAATAAACAACTGAAACGACGCGCATCATGGTTACACTTTATCGCAGGTGTTCGAAGGGTTGTTTTTGTACGAGTGTGCTGCCGCCACCTGCTGTACAGATCTCATTGTTTTCTCCTGCGATGGAGCCCGCTTATTGTCTTTTTGAGCTTGGTTGCGTACGGGTTTCTCATCTTTCTTGAAAAGCGACTTAGAGCGAGATGTGCGCGGTATTTTTTTTCTTCGAGAACTGCAAGAAATCAAATTATAGTAGTTATAAAAAAAACATTTTGAGACGTTTTATGTGAAATATGGAAACGCCAAAAAGCACCAAATCAGATCTGTCCTTAAAATTACAAGAAAAGCTGATAATCCGGAGAAGATTTGATCTTCATTTCTGTAACTGTATAAATTCAGATGAGAGCCCCAAATGAAACGTTCGCGAGGCCTCTTCCTTGGAAATCACAACCCTTATTTTGTTTCCTTCTCTTATCTGTACCAGGACGCTTTCAAATTATTCGGGCCGTGTGCAAGGGCCCACAAGGCTAAAGAATCCCCTTCCTGTCAATCACTTTCTCAACACCCAGATTTGAAACACACGCACACGCACGTACAACACACACACACACACACACAGACGCGCGCGCACGCACGCACGACAGCACGCACGGATTAAACTTGTAAATAAAAATATCTCCGACATCACGGGACCGTACTGAAAAAGAAGGTTCCGTGTTTCCGTTTTTTTTTTTTTTCAAAGTTGGGCGTGTTTTTGCGTTTTTTCACAAGTTCGGTGTTTACGGTGTCAGTTTTTGTAGTCAGAGTAAAAATCATCCGGGTTTATTGGGACTAGAGAAAATACTACACGGCATGGAATTCTTCCTACTTTCAAGACCTCCGTGACCCGAATAATTTGAAACGTCCTTGGATGTATAACATATTTCTCATAGTAAAAATGGAAGGGATGAGAAAACAATGAACGTTAATATTATAAATTATTTGGGAAACTAAAGGAAATTTCGGCAAAAATAGGGAAATTTTAGGCGTCCGCTAGGGAACTTTTGACTTTCTCAGTTGGCAGCCCGCCGCCCGACCATATCGTGCCTCGGACTTTAGGGATGCCATTTTCCCCCTTATTGAAAAAGATGACATAAGTAATTAGTCTCGAACAATACCAGATGTCTCATGTCTGGACGGTAACGTGCGCGAATGCCCTTACAAAAGCCAAATTGGCAGCATGCCGTCAAAGGTCCACCATGCGTTGTGCTCGATCCTAAAACCCAGGATGTGAAGCTGGGACTAGAGAAGCTGCTGGGGTTACCGAGTCACATTGAAAACCGCCAAATAGTTGAAGCACTAGAGACGTTCGGAAAAGTGATCTTAATCCAACGTGAAAAGTAGAGGGTTCCAAAAATAAAGAACTTGCAGACCATAAACAGAGAAGTGACACTGTCGCTAACGGGAAGGACTGTAGCCTTCAAATATGGAGGTATTGCATATTTGAAGGCTACAGTCCTTCCCCTTAGCGACAGTGTCACTTCTCTGCCTTGTGCTTGTACACAGTCGACCCCCGCTTTGTGTACGGTGCTACAAAATCAGGCACATCCGCCGGTACTGTCGTATACCATGATTCTCTCAATGCCGACGCTTCTGGCATACTACAGAGGACAGCGTCCTTACTTATACAATATGTGTCAAGGAACGTTCTGAATCGAAGAACCTTCGACAGAAAACCTCATGGACGTCCGTGAGGTCGTTGAACCTACAGGCGACATTTCTTCTCCCTTTCACTACGAGGAAAAAAATCGCCCTACACAGTCATAATGTGAGGCTGAGACACGACTCCAAGAGCCAGCTACGCAATGAGTGAACACAACATTTCCTGTGGCGATGGTGTGCTCGGGATCTTCCGCGACGAGGGAAGCATCAGAGGACTTTCCACTTCTTACTGTCAGCACGACGCAAGAGAAGAACCTTAAAGGGACAACGCCTTCCAGGGAAGACGGTCAGGGACCCACGACTGAGACTAGCATGGTTCTCGAAGACCCACGCAAGGAAGAAATGCCAGGTGACAGCTATGTCCCACAGTCAGATCTTTTAGATCACAAACAGGCAGCCAAACGACATAAACCGTACGAGAAGAATGAAACAGGCTCTGCACCTGTCGGGGAAAATTCCCCAGCCCACAATTCCTCAAACATAAATTGTCGTGCGTAGCGCCCGTCCGTCTCCCGTGGCCACCTTAAATGTTCGAATTTTAAGACCTCGAAGAAAACAACATCAACTTCTTCAGCTCTTGTGTCACCAACAGATGGACATCCTCGCTTTACAAGAAACCATGATTTCAACAGAGCAAGAAACCGGAATTGCATAGGAAGCTTTCATGAGTGATTTTGAAATTTGCGTAAGTCATGAGCGCCGTATTTCAGCGGGATATTTTTAGTTTCTGAAGAAAGCCAGAGCTTTTTCGTCAATTTGCTTGACCATTGATATGGAGGGGCGCTCTCTTTTCTGCGTCCTACAATATGATGATAAGGATTGGAGGTTTCTGTGTGTCTATGCCCCTAATGCAGTGTCGGCTAAGAACATTTTATTTTTATTTGTATCCCTTTATTTGACTACAAAAAGACATCTTGTCCTTCTTGGCGACTTCAACTGTCTGTGTACCAATCGATGGTGTTCACAACCAACGTCTAGCAATCATTCGAGCGCAACTAAATCATTAATCATTGAGAAAAACCTAATAGGCATCGGTGATGCCAAAGATATAGAGCTAAATTAGGCACACTTTCCAAACTCCTTACATGCTTGCGTTGACAAAATGTCTGTTCGCGTTGAATTGTTCACTCAAATTAGTGGCTATACTGTGAAACCAATATTCTTTCCTGATCACTGCCTGGTATGAACTTGCACCGAGGGAAAAAGCGGTCATCCTTTCGTCCCGAATGGGGTTTGTGGAAATTTCAAGTGAATCTCCTTCACGAAAAGGGGTTCACTAAACGGATTTCTTGTGTGTTGTCAACTGTTCTGGACCTCCCCAAACTTACCGTATTTTCAGATTGGAATATATTTAAACAGAACGTCGAGAAGTGGGGCCGTTGTATATTTGAGTATCCTGGAGTTTGAGCGGAAGAATGATCGACGAAAATTATTTAACATCCTGGAAACATTATACGAACTTGAATATTTTAGCCCTGGGACTTACACGGAGGAAATTAACATTGCGGGGGTCAGGAAAGTTGTCTAACGCTGCAAATCAACAAACTGGTCTTTATAACAGCGATAAAACTGATAAGAACGTAAAACGATGGCTCCTTTGAGACCACCCTGCTGCACCGTCGAACGCTGCCAGGCTCGTGCTGTTGTGTTCGAGCTCCGAGCTCAATCCCGTCGGTGCTGCTCGTGCCGCGCGCTTAAAATGTTATTAGCTCCTGACGTTGCGTGAGCCACCGCTCTAAAGGCCAGTTCTCACATGCAGCGAAGCGCTGATGTAGCGCTCCTCACGTGCCATCAGCTACTTATCGTATGCCATGAGCAACAGTTTCGACGATGCGATACAAAGCTGGTGAACGCTGCCGTCAGCACGGGCTTAGCGCGAGGTTAGCGCTATGCTTGTAGCGCTCCGCTGCATGTGTGAACGGGCCTTTAGTCTCGCGCTTTGGCGCTACAAGGGCTCCCCCCTAACCGCTCATTCACTCTGGAAGCGGATCCGCGTTAGCAAAGCGGCTGCGAAGGCGCTTGTATAAAGATCTAGTACAATTCCACGCGCACTTGATGTCATCGAGTGCGCGTCCGATTGCAGTGGATCTTTATAATACCGCGCTCGCAACCGCTTTGCGAACGCGGATCCGCTTCCAGTGTGAATGAGCGGTAAAGCAGTCGCTAGGGCGATGTTGTGCCCAAGAGACAAAGCGATGATTCTCACGCTCGCTGGCTCGTAAGGTTAGTGCCGATAGCTGGCATGAAGGGGACCAATGTTGAGGGTGTAGGCTGGATGCGGACGACGGTTCAATGTGAGCAGGCTTTAGGCGGTCGACGCAGATGGTGTCATGCCGCCCGTTCAAATTCAGAACGAAGTACTTGTCGCGCCTTCTGAGGACCCTGAAAGGGCCATTGTAAGGTTGTTGCAGAGGCTTCCTGACTGCGTCTCGACGCAAGAAAACATGTCTGGCCGAGGTTAGCTCGTCGCATACGTACGTCGGATGACGGTCGTGATGCCTTGTTGATGTGGCCACGCAGGTTCCGCATAACTTCTCGAAGCTGGGTGGCATAGCTGAAAGGATCGGGCATGGTAGAAGTAGGAGACGTCACGAACATCTATCCTGGGATGCGAAGTGACTGGCGGTGGACTAGGTCTTCGGCAGTGCATTCCAACTCTGGCGAGAGTGTTGTGCGGAGGCCTAGAAGCACGATGCGAAGAAGTGTGCTCCTGTTGTTCGGGTCGTTGTGTGCTCTTTGTGCGGCCTTTAGGCTACGATGAAATCTTTCCACCAGGCCGTTAGCTGCGGGATGGTACGCTGGTGTTCGAATTCGGGAGGTCCCGATAAGAGTCATGATCTCGTTAACCAAACGAGATTCGAATTGTGCGCCTCTGTCGGCGGAAATAGATGACGGAAAGCCAAAACGTGAAATCCAACCACTGGCGACTGTCTTCGCAAT